>NW_028127184.1:0-634824 GCF_965231255.1 Vanellus vanellus | reverse complement strand
AACGGATGTCCTGCAGGAGGCCAAGGTCCAGCTCATTGATGTCAACCTCTGCAACAGCAGCGGGTGGTACAGAGGGGCCATCCACAGCCACAACCTGTGTGCTGGCTATCCGCAGGGTGGCATCGACACCTGCCAGGTAGGACGTGCTGCAAGTCAAGCCCCGGCAGCACCGGCAGCCCTCTCGCAACGCCCAAACATCGCCCGGCACGTGCTTGGCCTGGCAAGTCACCCTGCCACCGCTGGGTCTCCACCGCTGCTGGGGCTCACCTCCCCTTCCCCAGCTGCAGGTCCTTGCCCAGTCCCCGCCTTGTCCCAGAGCCCGGGGACGCTGCCCAGAAAGCCCATCTCGTGCTCCCGGCAGCCCATAGGTCCAGATCCCATAGCATCCCCCTTCCACACAGCCGGGAGCACTGTGCAGGGATGAGAGAGCGCCCGACCTTACAGGCCCTCCACCCCCTCCCAGACAAGGCTCTGTAGGCTCCAGCGCCGGAGCAGAGCCGTTGTGTGCAGTGAGCAGAGCTCTGGCAGGTGCTGGGAGAGAGAAGGAGCCGGCCAGAGTGCTGACAGTGGCCACCCAACACCACCTCAACCCTCTCTCCTCCCCTGCAGGGTGACAGCGGTGGTCCTCTGGTGTGCAAAGACAACAACGCGGACTACTTCTGGCTTGTTGGGGTGACCAGCTGGGGGAGAGGCTGTGCCAGAGCCAAACGGCCCGGAGTCTACACCTCCACCCAGCAATTCTACGACTGGATCCTGGTCCAGATGGGACTGAGCCCAGCAGTAAGGGGTACTCCAACAGCACGGGCTTGGAGTCATTTTCTCACCACCTCAACCCCTTATCAGAGGCCAAGGCCAACACCAACACCACCAGGCACGATTAGCTCCTGCCCATTTCCACTCCAGAAGTTGGTGGAATTCTTTACTCGGGTGCAGGAGCTGCTGCAGATCCTGTGGGGGAAAAAGGCTTGAGCAGCGTGACGAAGAGGCTCCAGAGCAGGCCGCCCTGTTCCACGACCATTTCCTTCCGGGGCAATGCCTGCTGAGCCAAAGGCAGCCTCAGTGCCAAGGCCTGCTCTGTCCTGCCCGCGCTCCTCTGAGCGCAGAAGGGCTGATGTTGACTCGGTTGTAGAAATAAAGTTCCTGATTTTCACAGCTGAGCGTGCTTGAGTCCAATTCAGTCTCCGGTGCAAGGCAAGGACTTGCGTGCCCGGCGCCTGCCAATGAGGCTGCAGGCAGACAGCAGGGCACGAAGGGAAAGAGTGACTCCAAAGGGCTGAAACGGTGCCTGGTCAGAGAGGAGGGTGCTCAGAGCCACCATGGGGTGGAGAAGACTGGCACATGGAGGATAGGAAACAGTGATGTGCAGACAACTTTAGGCGGACGCTTTAAGGCACACAGCTGGAGATTAGGGTCCACCGTAAGCCGTAGCTAATTGAACATGGGCACAGCAAGTTTAAATCAAGGGCTGGGAGCAAGAGCGGCGTCCAGCATGGGCAGGGGAGCTGGCTCTGCTCCTTCTCCACACGAGAAATGGTGGTTTGCAGGTAGCATCTGGTTGCACTTGCTGGAACGCAGAGCAGGACAGAGTTGTGTCTACTGCCAGGGGAAGTTTCTGATGGATTTGGGACATGGAAGAGTTGACGAGGCTTTGGGTTGGGTTGACTTGGGTTGCTTGCTGCTTTCCCCCCTGTCCCCAGACCAGGTCTCGGGGGAACATCTTCCTCAGCCTTGGCTTTCTCTTCTCTTGGACCTGGAAAAGTGAAACGATGATGGAAATCAGAGCCAAACCAGACATGGTGCTCAGTTCTCGCCAATCCCCTACTTTCTGTGCAGGGGACTGATGGTGGTCACAGCACGGTTTCGGCTTTGCGGGGTTGCGGCTGCTCTGAAAGGCCGTCGGGGCCAGTTTCCCCCTACAAAGGCAGGACACAGGCAGAAACATGGCAGCGGGGAGGAACTGGGGGTACCTGGGTGCCCCCGTCCGCCTCCCAGCCCCGTTGTGCTGGGTTGGGGCCACAGCTCACCCCAATGCACCCTCGGGTGCCCCCGTGCTCCGTGAGGGGGGGTTTCAGGGCCTGAAGGGTTGTCCCCATGTCCCTGCCGGGCTCATTGTGGTGGCACACTGCTCTGCGTTGGGCTGGGGGTGGCTGGGAAGGGTCTGGCAGGCTGGGGCCGTCACTGACCCTCGTTTTCTCTCCCACCATAGAGCTCCTCGGCGTACCTCTTGGGTCTGTACGGAGCCCCCCCGGCCGGCGCCTGCTCCAGGCTGAACAACCCCAACTCTCAGCCTGTCCTCCCAGCAGAGGGGCTCCAGCCCTTCCAGCATCTCTATGGCCTCCTCTGGTCCTGCTCCAGCAGGTCCATGTCTTTCCTATGTTGGGGGCTCCAGAGCTGGACGCAGTACTCCAGGTGGGGTCTCCCCAGAGTGCAGCAGAGGGGCAGAACCACATCCATCGCCCTGCTGGCCCACTTCTTCTGATGCAGCCTGGGATACTTTCTGGGCTGTGATCACTCGTTGCCATCTCATGTTGAGCTTCTCATCAGTCAGCACCCCCAGGTCCTTCTCCCCAGGGCTGCACTCCATCCATTCTCCACCCAGCCTGGATTTGTGCTTGGGATTGCCCTAACCCAGGTGCAGGAGCTTGCACTTGGCCTGGTTGAACTTCATGAGGTTGGCATGGGCCCACCTCTCCAGCCTGTCATTAGTAGAAGGCCAGGCCTGCAGCACCCTGGTTATCACCCTGGCTCGGGTGGGACGGGATGCTCCTGCATGGGGCGGTTGTCCTGCGCTGGGGGGGTACATCCCACCAAGGGAAGGTCTTGCCGAAGTGGGGGCTGCGCTCATGCTCCCTCTCCCCCATCCCTCCCCAGCTTGCCCCGGCAGAAGGTCCCGAGGCCAGCGAGCGGATGGTCATCATCATGGGGCTGCCCGAGGCTCAGTTCAAGGTGCGCTGGGTGGGGGCTGTGGGTGGGGGGACAGTAGGGGCCAAGTCAAGAGCGTCCCTGTGGTCACCACTGTGCTGCCAGCCTGCCTTGGCCTCCCTCAGCTCCGGGGGAGCTCTTTGCTGGGTACAGTGGTTTTGATGCTGCTGGACATGGGGACATCATCAGCTTTGGGGATGGAGGGGCACAGCGGGTGCTGCCGGATGGTTTTCCTTCCGTCCGTCTCCTCCCCAGGCCCAGGGGTGAATATTTGGGAAGCTGAGAGAGGAAAACTTTTTTAATGTGAAAGAAGAAGTGAAGCTTGAAGCCCACATCAAGGTGCCTTCCTTCGCCGCCGGCCGTGTGATAGGCAAAGGTGGTGGTGCCCCAGGGACGCAGAGTTGCCCATCACCCATCACCCCTGCCCACCCCAGGGGGACAAATCCCGGGTGCTCAGTGCTTTCAGCAATGTCTTGAACCTCAGCCCCCATGTCCTGGTGGTGGTTCTCGTTGGTCCCAAGGAAGGGGGAGACACACAGGGTGCCTGGTGTCGTGGTGACAGCAGCATTGGAGGATTTTGGGTCTTCCACAACAGAAGCCTCTTGTGATTTGCTCCAGGTGAATGAACTGCAAAACTTAACCAGTGCGGAAGTTCATGTGCCACGAGACCAAACCCCGGACGAGAACGAGGAGGTCATTGTTAAAATCATTGGGCGTTTCTTTGCCAGTCAGGTACAGTTTGGCCGTGGCTTTTCCTGATCTTCCCTGGCCGCTTTCATCCACCGAGGAAAAGCGTGGGGTGGCTGAGCCCAGCACCACCCGAGCGTCCCGCTGCTCTTCTTTTGGGTGGTCCCTGTGCCCCCAAGATGCACTGAAGGTGTTTCGGCAGCTCCCCCCGGCTGTGCGAGCGCTGAAATTGAAGATTGGCTCGATTGAGCTAAAAAAAAGTGTTTTGGATGCCGTGCAGAGCAGCATCCAGGGTATGAATGGAATCCTTGGCGCTGGCAAAGCCACCCGCATCCCACCTGGGTGCAGCTTCCATAACATTGGTTCCTGTCCACTCGAGCAGGATGGCAGCCCCCCTAAAAAATTCAGGTGCTCTTGAGGAGTGATGGAGGAAGGACAACTTAAAAAAAACAAAACAAAACAAAACACCCAAAAAACGCCCCCAGAATTAATTACGGCTTGTCCAGAGTGAAAAGTTGGGAGCGGTGAGATGCTCGGGGGTGGGTGGTGGGGGGAGAAGCGGTGCCCTGACCCCCACCTCTTGCTTTTCCCCTCCCCTCCCCAAGACTGCACAGCGCAAGATGAGGGAAATGCTCCAGCAGGGGAAGCAGCAGGAGCAGAAACACGCTCCGGGAGCCCCGGCCTCGCAGCACAGCAAGGGAGGCTCCCGCCGTGCCGCCCAGCACCGCCCGATGAATGTAACCCCACTGCCGGACATCCCCCCCCTCCCCCACCCCCAGCAGGTCAGGGGACCAAACCAAAGACCCCCCCAAACACACAGCCCCCCATTCCCCGCGGCGCTGCGAGGATGCACAGCCGAGGGGTACGGGGAGGGCTCTCTCCATCCCACAGCCTCCCCCTTCCTCCTCCCTCGCCTCCCGACGCTATCCCTTTCGTTGGACTAACGTGGGCAGGTTTGGGTACCTCGGCACCTCACGCTTGTGTCTCCCTTTTAGAGATTTTGTGTGCCTTGGAAACCTGAGAGGTGGAGTATTCTTTTTTTTTTTAATTTTTTAATAAAAAAAGAACCGAGTTGGAAAAGCGATGGGGAGAGGCAGCACTGTGGTCATTCTCTCCGGGGCGTTGTGGAGGAAGGCTGCCAGTCTTCCTCCCAGTGTACTTTTCCCCGTTGGCTCCAGACTGCTGCTGGGGCTGAGCTCTGAGCCGCCAGAGCGGTTCTCAGCAGACGGTCACTCGGCGCAGACAATGAGGCCCTGAATAGCCCTTCCTGTGCTCTTGATGGCTCCGGACGGCTCTGCTCCTCTGCTGCTTCTAAGGTGGGGCTGCCCCAGTGCCCTCACTCAGGAGCCTTTTGTCTGTGCAGGTCTCCCTTGTGACAGGGGTGGGGGTGTTGCCAAACTAACTGCTGTGTTGCGATGTGGGAGTGGGTGTTCCTGCCCGTGTCAGTGCCAGAGCTCTTCCGTAGGCTCCTTCTGCCAACGGAGAGCCAGGGGCCGCTCCTTGAGGAGAGAGCTTGTTTAAAAAGAGGAAAAAAAAAAGGGGGGGGGGGGGGGGGGGGGCGGGGAGGGGAAAAAAAAAAGTGGGAAAAGAAAAGAGGGGGAAAAAGTGAAAAAAGGGGGAAAAAGTGAAAAAAGAGAAAAACAAAAACAGGGGGAAAAGGGAGAAACAGAGAAAAAGGGAGGGAAAAGGAAAAAAAAAGGAAAAAGAGAAAAAAGGGGAAAAAGTGAACAAAGAAAAAGAAAAACAGGGGGGAAGGGAAAACAGAAAAAAGGGTGGGAAAGCAAAAAAAAAGGGAAAAAGGAAAAAGGGGAAAAAAGGAGGGGGAAGCAAAAAACAAAAGAAGAAAAAGGGAAAACGGAAAAAAACCCCACATATTAAAAAAGAAAGGTAGAAAAGAAAAAAAAAAAAAACCAAACAAACCAAGGAAGGAAAGTGGGAACAGCCGCGGGGCAGGAGGAGGGACAGGAGCCGGGGGAGGTGGGGGGAGGTGGGGGGAGGTGGCAGTGCCGGCGCCGGCCCCGGGGGCTGCGACACCACGTTTTTGTCCTCTACTGCAAAGTGTTCTGTGAAAAACAACCAACCAAATCCCACCCACCGACAACATCAAAACCCAAAGAGAAATCTCTCCAGCTCACACGAGCCTGAGCTCGCTCTCCGTTGCTCTCTTTCCAGTGTCTCGGGGGGGTCACGGCCGAGCTGAGAGTGGGGGGTGGTGGTGGTTGGAGTTTGCCCCATGGCTGTGATGGGGGAAGAAGGGGTGGGTGGGGAGTGAGGGATGTGGTGTGGGTTTTTTTGGGGGTGGTGGTGGTTTCTTGCCAGGCGTTGCTTTACCCAGTGGCTCGGGGAGGCGTTGGCATCAGGAAGCCTGTGCTAAAGCGGGGTGGGGGCCTCGCCGCAGTTGGTTAGCAGAGCCAAAGTGGTTACTAATGGTTATTAATGGTGCACTAATTACGCCCGTGTAACTGGGAAGCTCAGATGCCCCCTAACCACCCCCCCCCCGGTGCTTCTCTAGCCAGGCGAGCGCTGGGCGTCCCCCCGCAGGAGAGGAGCGCACCTCCAGGGTGGGTGGAAGGGCGTCAGCCAACGGGGAGAGGACCAAGATGGGGCTTGGGTGTCCCTTGGGGTGGCCGGGTGGCGGGGTAGGGCTGCTGGGGGCTGCCACGATGAGGGACACCCCCACGCCTTTCTCCATGGCTCCCACAGCTCTGCTCCCTCCCTCCCTCCCATCCAGTGCCACCGGAGAGGTGGTGTCCCCCCTCCCGGGGCGGGCAGGGGCTGTGCCACCCCATCTAACACCTCAACGCACCAAAGCACCTCACTGGGGGAGGGACTCTGTGCCTGGTAGCCCCCTGCGCCCCAGCACTGTAAGGATGGGGCTGAGCCCCCACCACGGCCACCCTGTGCACAAGGACCATGTCACAGGACACATGGCAGCATGCCAAGTGTGCAAAGCCAGAGGAGGAACATCTCCTCCAGCCCCGCTGAGGGCAGCAGCGGTGTCACTCGCGCTGTGGCTCTACCCACGCTCTCCCAGCAGCACGGGAAAGCGCAAGCTCGTCACCTCCCAAAGGCCACTTCCTAACGAGAAGCGAGGCCCAGCTCCTGCACAACACGGCTGGCCCAAAGCGGGATGATTCTGCCCCCTGGGGTGGTCTCAGGGGAGCTGGTGGGCACATATGGACATGCCGAAGGGCCAGAGCCCACCCCGTGACGCTGTAGGCAGAGGGGACAGTGGTACCTGGACAATGTCCCCACCGCCTCACACACGGAGGCTTTCAGCAGTCACAGCCACCCGGGCGCTGCCAAGGGGGCAGCAGGGGCTCCCCACGGGGGGTTTACAGAACACAGAGAGCGTCCGTACACCACTAACCCCTCTCCAGGGGCGGATTTTCGGGATGCTGCTTGCTCATCTTGCCGCTGAACGACACCCCGATTGCCCCTTCAGCACGTTGTGACCATCGCTTCGTGGCTTTTGTGCTCCGATACTCATCCTGGCTCCAATCCTCTTCCTGGGGGATTGTGAGGGAGCGAAAAACCACATCGCTACATCCAACTTTTTTTCAGTTAAATAAAAAGAAAGAATAAATCACCCTCTCTCATTACCAGGTAGAGTTTCGTTCCAGTCAGGCTCTTTTTATTAAAATAAATATTTTAAACATATAAAGAAATAAATACTTCTCTTTTCACATTAAATAACTCCCTGGAGACAGCAAAAAAAAAAAAAAACCACCACCAGAGTTACTGTCTCCAAAATAAGGGGGGGTAAGGGGGGGGAAAAAACCATCTTAATTTCTACTTCATAACCTAAAGAGGAAAATTCGTCTAAGAAATGTAACTAAAGCTCTAAGAAATGCAACTAAGATCTAAGAAATGTAACTAAAGGTCTAAGAAATGTAACAAAGGTCTAAGAAATGTAACAAAGGTCTAAGAAATGTCACTAAATAAGAACTCTAATTGTCCACGTGTCACAGCAGCTGTTGATGGATTATCTCCCACACCATCTTCTTGCGGAAGTACGGCATGTGACTCTGAAAAGAGAAGAGAAATCCATTAAATAACGACGTCACGGCAGAAAGAGGCAGCAAACACGCATAAACGCCCAGCGGAGTCCTTAATAGGAAGTTCCCTTTAAGAACTGTCAACCGTTTGGGTACAACACCCCACGCGGCCCCTAAGAGGGTGACAAGACAACCCGACAAAAACAGATTGACTTGACCGCGCAACAGCTTACAAGCACACTAACAAAACACCGGTATAAAACAAAATCAATAAAAATAAGCGGCGGCAGTATCTTGCCCAAGAGGAATCTCACCGGCAGCAGCTCCCAAAGGTGGGGATGGAGAACCACAACTCTGCCCTGCCCAGGCCACTTGGAAGTTCTGACCCCAGCAACTACGCACCGAAACGGGGCACGAAACCTCAGCCCCTGCCCCGGACACAATTAAGAGCTGCTGCGTAACCTCCCCGGCTCCTGTCCCTGGGCGAGAGGGGCTGGAGGAGTTTATGACCTTCACTCACCTGGGTAAAGTTGAACGGTTTCTCTCTGGCGATGTAATCTGCGTATTTGCACATAAAGACACCGCAGTCGCTTCCGTTCAGCTGCTGAGGGATCTCCTAAGGAATGCAAAGAAGATGGAGGATTTCCCTCTGTCTCAAAAGAAAAGCAACTCGGAAGTAGCGCACATTACCCACACCGACACTGCGCTCACCGCACACTCCTGACCCTACTTGCCTAATCCCCGATACCCACTCCCGCCCACGAGGAACAGACCCAGTTCACTGCACACCATCCCTCCCCTCTGCCTCCCGGACTCGGACACTACAATCCAAATTCTTGGCAGGCCCAGAAGGGGCAGCAGCCCTCCTCCCTGCGAGGCGTCTCGAGGTTTGCACGGCGTCTTTCTCAAGTGACCTTTCTTAAATCCAGTCTTTAGGGACCGCTTTTTACTATTAACTCCTCGAGAAACATCAGCTCAACCCTTTGCTTTGTCACGTGCCAGGATCTGGGCCCCAAAGAAGCACTGACAGTTCCCATTTCAAACCCAAGGGGTGCTCACGTACACGTGGCTCCATGCTGTGAAGAGTCCACTCCAAAACATTCAGCTCCAGGTTTCTTTTTTCCCGGCTTTCTTTTTGCAGGTATTGGCTGGTTAAAACAAAAGGAAAAAAAAAAATCCCTTTTCATCTCTGTAATTTAGGCCAACAACAAAATAAAGTGGCTGAAGGATCACAGGAAGACAAACGGCAGGACAGTAAAATGTCAGAGGATCCTCACAGCAGCTGATTTAAGGCTGATTTTGAGGAAAAATCCCAATCTGAAACTTACAAACACAGGGAGAGGCTGTGAGCTAATGGTCAAGAACAAGGCCAATGATTCCATTGCTTCAGAGAGGTCAAAAAGCCCCAAATCACATGTTATCAGAAGACAAAGAGACAAACCAAGCAAGGAACTGTAATGCCATAATTCCACCGTGTGCCTTCATCCCACATACTGGGATCCAACTAACAAAGCCGGTAGACGTGTGCCACGGGGCTATGGTGGATTTGGCTGTGCCTATCACGGGAAGGTGGCAGAGTCCAGGTACCCCAGACCCTGGGTGGAGGGGACGCTGTGACACCAGATAAGCAGTCGATGCCAGACAACTCGCAGCAAGCAACGCCAAGATTCCTGGTTGGTTATCTACAAGCCATGTGAAAACTTGCAGTCGCCTTACAGGGACTCAATCTAAAATCCCTCTCCTCATTCACACCATAAAAGCAGTGACGGAGCGGTTACTTACAGCAAAGTCTGACAAATCTCGTCCCCTTTCTGGCCCAGAGAGTCCAAGTACATGATGGTCTTCCTCCTGAGATCTATGACCTGTTATTAAAAGGTGACCATTAGACAAAGCACAACCTTGTGCCGCACACCCCCCAACACCTACATGACTTCTCTTGCCAGTTTTTGCTCCCCGTCCAATTCTAAAGGAAAAGCCCGTGGGACTCACGGCTAGTGTCCAGTGTGCTCGCGAGTTCACAGGCACGAAGAGGATGTCCTGCTTAAAGACATCGACACTCTTGGTCCACCTTCTGACCGACTCGTAGCCCCCAGATGTTAGTTTTGGATAAAAGAAAGTACTAAACGCGTGGACCGCTGGATAGCCTTCCTTCTTCCCTCTTTCCATCACCAGACTCATGTAGAAATTAACGACCTGCACCATAAAGAGGAAACGTGAGGTGTCAAAATAAGACGCTGCCTTCCCCAACGAAAAATACAGCACCATGTCTTTTCTGGCCACCCTTAAGCACGCAGCGCAGAGAACTCCAGCCTCAGCTGGAGGCTTTTGTTCCCAGGATTTCACACGGGGCTACATCGGCAGTTTGATCAAAACACCTGCCACCCACGCCAATAACCCGGACGAACTCCTGGAAGCTGCGTCATACAAGAAGTAACGGAACTTCCAGAAACGCTCGACCCTTCAACACCTCAAATAAGAAGTGTACAGAGATTTCTAGGCTCTGCAGCGGAGGTCGTCAAAGAACGTTGACGCGACTTCTGTACAGGGCGGAGGGGTATTTTTCAATAAAGGCTGAGTGAGACTAGCCCTGTGCTGCAGCTGGTTTTACCTCATCGTTTAGCCAGCAAAGGTTCCTGAGCGTGTGGATGTCTTCGCGAGTGACCTTTAGTTTGAAGGCACTGCTCATGATCTCATCTGGCTCACCTTTGCCAAATGCGGCACTGACCTCTCTCTCCATGGCCTGAAAGGAACAATTAAATGGGGAAGGACTTGTGAAACAGAGCATGGAGCACGCTGACCTGGGGGCAGCTTTCCACTGAAACACGGCCTGTAAATTCAGCTCAGGTGACAGAGCAACTGCCTTCGACGGTTTCCTGCCTCAGTGAGCGATAGCGCTTTTGCCTTGCTTGGTTGGTTTCAGCATCCTAACTTTGAACTTCACAGCCCAGGCTTGCTGCCGTTTCTTTTCACCAAGGACGTGGGGATAAAACCCGTAAACTTAGCAAACACGCTCAAGCAGCTGAAAATGGAACACAACTCTGGCAACCCCCTTTCCCAGGTGCTGCTGCGGCCCTCGCAATACCCAGGTTTAAGCCAACCCCAGCGGGCATCCTCCGTACCGAGGCAGCTAAGTCAGGAGCCTGAAAGAACGTGAAGGTGGGGGACTTCAAAGGGAACGGCAAAGGGGGAAACTGAGGCAGCCGTCCTGCTAACAGAAGGCCCACAAACCCTTAGGGCAGCACAACTGAAGGAGCGCGGGGAGCACACAAAATCCTTCAAAGCAGCTTTAGTGCTGACCCTCGCACTGTGAAGCCACAACCACAGCCACTCGCTAACAGGTTCAATGCAAGTTCTTCAGATTTCAAAGCGCCTTAAGAACCACTGAGAAGAAGAGGACTTCCTTGCAGCTCTGCCACAACCTTCTCTTTTGTCTCACAGACTGTCGCCTACGGTACCTCTGTGAGCGGAGGAAAGCGTTCCGCTGTTTTTCCCAATCTTGGCACTTTCTTTTCCTCCACATCGAGGCTGGCTGACTTTTTGGACGGAACAGGTGTAGGGTGTCCTCGGAATAAGGCATCTTCTAAGATTTCTGTGCCACGCTGCCTCTGTTAGACAAACGGACGTTAAGCTAGCAATCAAGCACAGATTTGTTGAAGTTTCTGACCACAAAGAGCTCTATTTTCCTTGGGAATAACACAAGCTTACCCCTGCGATGGTTTCTTTCACTGCTCCTTCCTCTTCCGCAGAGTTTTCTTCTGGTGTGCAGTACCTGCCAGGAGAGGGAGAGAGAGAAGTGAGCTCTATATCCGTCCTGTCCCATGGAATTCTCAAGAATTCACCCTCTGGACAAGAAAGGCTTTTGCAAGGCCTATTCTGACTAGCCCCGGTTGCACACATCAACATGTGACAATATCGCCTCAACTTCCAGCACCGGTCTTTCTTAGCAGCAAGACTGGGATAGAATGAAGAGCTGGGAGCTTTGGAAGTTTGTTTTTTTTTTCCCATCTACTTGTACAAGACTCCTTTTCCTTCTCTTTATCAGTTGCATTATTTGGAAAACAGGGAAGCAACCAGCACTTCCTCTGTCGAGTGCTTTGTGATCTGCTGCTGATAAACACTGCATGCTGGGTGTTCTACTGCAAGGTATAACAGGAACATCTGCAACTAGACTTGCACCCAAACTGAGTGAGCTTCGGGAAACCAAGACCTGTTTCCATAAAGACCGCAAAGCCGTCGCAACTCACAGTCCTGCCAGCTCAGACAGCCAATACCAATGAGGCCGCTGGCCTCTCAAACCCAACTGCACGCTGCCTTTTTCCCCCTCCTAGGCAAACCCCAGGCATCCTTTGGGACTTACAAAGTCCCCAAAACTGCCTCAAGTCCCACCAGGCTTTACAAGCTTTCTAATCCTTCTGCTTAGGATGCGGGTTTCCAAGTGAAAGAAGTGAAATGTCAGCTCATTGATGGCTCGGCAGAACGACTCACAAACAAAAACGGATTCTGCACATCCAAGGACAACTTGGGACGGCCACCACTCGCACCCTTACTGGCTTTCTTCCCACAGCAAACACCACACCAGCACAACCCTCTTTGTCACGCAGCACGGCTCTCGCTTGTGTTGGAGATGCAACTGGCTTGCAAGCAATTCCGGAGCCGCAAGCTAGCTACTTCTCTTTCACAGCACTGAGACGATCAAAGACCGTTGGTCATCTTCGAGACTCTACCAGCGGCTGAAAGAGATACACGCGCAGAGCCAAAAGGAACAAGAAGCATCATTAGAAGAGACTCTACCTGATCGTATCACCTCTCTGTGACCGCTGCGGGCAGCAAACATCTATACATTCGACACCTGCACAGAAAAGCAGTAGTAAGAAAACAAGAAGTCGACTTTCAATCACCATCAGATGTACACAGCTCTCCATTTCTGAGTGATAAATAAAAAAAAAGGAAAAACTTTGAAGGATGACGGTATGGTCAGGAAGTTCGAATTCTGGCAAGCACTTTGAACTCGGAACGTCATCTGCGAGTGTGTAAGAAATGCCCTATTCGGATTTGACGTCTACCTACAAAGTGGAACGGATTGGAATCATGGGGATACTCACCGGTCCTGAGTGTTGCACGTGGATAGACGTCTCCTCCGTATTTTGGTTCTTCCCGGTGACTCACAGTCGCCACTGGTTCCTTGGAGGAGGCTTGAACACTTTGGGGCAGGAAACAAACAACAGAGGAGAATCACAATTTTTATACGGGGGGCATTTGTTATCAGTGCGTACCAATTCACGCTGGCTTTTGGGGTTTTTCTTTGAAAAGAAAAAAATATTCTTTGCACATCCGACAAATATCTGCATCAACCTGAGGAGGCCACTTTACTCTGCGGGACAAGACAGCGTTCATTTCAACCAGCCCTGACCAATTCTGCTCAATCTATTTGTTAAAGGTTATGCTGACGCTGAGAATGGCAATGTCCACAACATCCATACTGCTGGGACATTTTACTTCAGACCTGCCCTGCTCTGACCTCAGGGACTATATGCTCAGTAGTGGTTGGAGTGCATTAGACACCTTCCCCAGGAACTTCTCTGGTTTAGCTTCCTCTGAAAGGAATCTCTTTCTCAGGCTCCAGATCTGCTCCAAAATATGAGCCAAACCACAATAAGCAATGACTGGCAGATGAGACGCCGACAGCAGAGTCTTGACCTGCTCTCAAATGCAGTGCGCTTAAACTCAGCGCACCCAAAATTACATGAGAAACTCTCTTCTGTATCATTTTCATGGTATGGATTTTCATCTGCAGTGGCGGATTCTGGCGCAGCGCACTCCTTAACTGGTGGCCTCAGTGGTAAGAAGCTGTCTGGAGCAGCTTTGATGCTCTGTTTGCCCTTCCGGCTTGTGCTCAAAACATCAACGGCAAAAGAAACGGTATCAAGAGAACATTCCAATGTGCACCTCCACCACCACCTGCTTTGTCAAGCACGTACACCGATGACGATGGAGACAGACACGAGATGTTTATGACTTTCAGATGAAGACCTGCTGTCTTCAACTGGCTAATGGGGAAGTAGAGAGAAGTAAAAGTGAAAATCACAACAACTGCCTTGAAGATACGCTGTTGATTGTGTCCTCAGCCTCCTCTCAAGTTCAACGCTTCCTCTTACCGCAGACCTTTAATCTCTAGCTAATCTCCTGTGTCAATTAAGTAGCTGGATTTAAAGAAAAAGTTTAATATTGGTTCTTCGGGAGGGGAAGCAGCTGACGACCTCCCTTACCATAGGCAGTAAACCTTTCGGGGAAGAAGTCAAAGAAAACGGAAGGATTTTTACCTCAGACGGGGAATTGTCTTGTCAGGACGAGAGAGTGGTTCCTTAGTCAAGCGAGCATGGGTCCCACACGGCATTTGACCTACGAGAGAAGAGCGTAAGGCATGGGTAAGTATAAAAGGAAACTGAAGAGGTTTATGAGTTTACAGTAACGAGCTTCACCAAAGATAAATTGTCATTTTCTCTCTCACATCATCATATGATTTGTGTTATGTCACTTTAGGACATTTTCAGGTTTTCACACCGGCAACTGCAGCAAGTTGCGCGCACAAGGTATTGCCAGCCGAAACCTGAAATACAAAAGGCTCCTCAGGATCTACTACCTAAAAGGACCATTGAAAACAATTTGCTTCTGGCAAGCTAACAGTGGACCTATCAGAACGGAAGGACTGCATCCAAGGCAGCTCTGGTACCGAGACGACCAGATCGACGCCCGGCTCCACTCCAGAAGCAATGCAAGGATGCGGGTAAGAAACAGAGGTCACGCTCAAGTATTCCCAGATGCTGCCTCGTCCCGTGCCTGCCATAATCCCTACAGAACCCTAGGGGTAGACTTGGACAGTACACAAGGTAGGGTGAAAATGAAACAAGTCGTATAACTTGATGTCAGCCTTACCAATTTGCAGCACGGCTACCTCGAGTGACGAAAATCGTGGTCTTTTAGTGGAAGGCTCTAAAGAAGTGGACCCAGGCTTAAAAGAAAACAACAAAAAAGCACCAGCGTGAGTGTAACCTGAATGTGAATCCCAGCAAACACACTTCCTGAGGCGTAGTCAGCTCTACTATGACTTGGGGACCATGACTTGCTGGTTCAGATTGCAGAAGGCGGCAAATCTTGGCAGGACCTTTGACAGGTACGCTTTAAATTTTGAATACAGGCTCTCATATGTGCAGCAATTAAAAGAATACAGTCTTGTCACTGAGTTATCACTCAGTCGGCTTCTAAACATTCCAAAGGGTGATAGTTCGGCCCTTGAGAAATATATTGTGTACAAATAAGAGTTAACGACTCTCTCAGGAACGAAGAACTAGAGCCCGACAGTCTCTTAGCCCTCTAATCCCATGGGGCAATAAGAAAAACTGCACTACACCTTTGAACCAAACTAGGCAGTCAAGGTGGCTCATTTTTACAGAGCCAAAGTCCTACAGGAACGCTCTCCTGGACTGGTGGATAATGAGCAGAAAGTGGTTTATCCAGAGCAAGTATGCAGTTTTTCTTGTCAGGTAGTGTATATTGATTCCTTAACCACAAGCTTGAGAAAGAGAATAACAGTTTGCAAACACACTAAAACTATAAACTTGAACCATTCTCAAGTATCTGGAAGACAACAAACAGTTTGCTCCTCCCGCAGCTGCCAGTGCCGGAGCAGAGGACGCAGGCTTGAGTAAGGCAAACCCAGCCCACATTAGAGCTGCCTGCTAGAAATGCAAAAGAACCACCTAGTGCTGTACAGGCTCAGAGCAGGCTCAACCTCAAGATGCAGTAGGGAGAGCCGCTTGCTCTCGCACCTTGCACAGACCCTAACATTTCAAAGCCCTCGCTAACCTCTTCCGCAGACTCTGTGCCGGCAGCATCTTCGCTGACGGAAGCCGCCGGGCGTTTGGTTGCCTTGGTCGGCAACTGCAGCACTGCAGAAACGTCAACTTTCTCTTTCTGCTCAGAGATGGAATAATCTAAAAAACAAAGACAGGCCGTATAAGAACAGGATAGAAAACCAACAGAGGTACATTGCGAATACAGACAGGAGGGAGCACACAGCTTGGATTTAAGATACTCTTTCTGCTGACAGGCGCGGGCTCAGCGCCAGAGACCTGGGCTATCTCCTGCTGGCAGTAAAAGTATTGGGCCCTGCCACAGTCACCGCAGAGAACGTCCGTCATCTATAGGGCTAAGCCCTACCGGACACCCTCAAGCCATTGGCTATAGGCATAGAGAGCCACAAGGCAAGAAGCCAACAGCTTGAAAAGCCACCGTTTCAGGAACAATGCCAGAGCACAAAAGCCAGACTTTTCCAAGGGACACGAAACCTCAGAAAAATCGGGCATATTCAGTACTTGTGTAATGTGCGATACCTGATTTTTGCTTTTTCGGCGGAGTCTCGTCATCATCATCATCCACAACTATGCAAACGCTGAGGAAAGAACACACACAACAGTGTTTTGCAGCCCTAGGGAAGCTCCCAGCAGGCTGACTTCCCTTCACAGGGCCCAAACTTCCCAAGTTACTTTTCCTATCCCAAAGGTCTCCCCCTCCAAGCGCCCCTGGGATCATCTCAGGCACATACACCTAACTGCAGCCCTCCTCAACACCCCCCAACCTCTCCCAGCCAACGACCGCTCGCAGAGAGCTAATGATCCCGCTGCAGCACATTAGGCCTCTTTGGCTCATTCCGTTAATGCTTCCCAACATTTTACCTTTCTTCCTATCGCCAACAAATTAAGTTCGTTTCGGAAATCCCTACACTGAGTTGCAAAGAAAAGTCTAAGGAGGACAGGACATAAAAGGTGGGAAAGCAACTCGGGCATACACCCACTTCAATCACTTTGTGCTTTGGGAATGGAGCACACAGGTTGGTCCGAGGTGGGTTTTTTCCTCTCTTTGCCCCCCCAAATGTCAGGACAGCCGGATCCTTTGAAGAACTCTTTGGTCTTTCTTACACAAAGGAATTTCTCTTGAACTGTTATGCCCCCGACCCCTGCTGATAGCATTGCTTCTGGCCGGGGAGATGGGGGGGGAGTGGGCGCCGGGGTGATGCCCGGGGGCGGCCCTGAGGCGGCGGGGCGGCTCGCTGCCCTGGGGGGCGGCCTCTTGCGCGGCGGCGGGTCCCGGGGCGGCGAGGAGGGCGACGAGGGGCCCCCACAGCCATCGGTACAGGGGAGGCTGAGGGGGGAGAGAGGGGCGGGGCGGTGGGTGCGCGCGCGCAGGCGCGCCGCCGTCTGTGCTCTGCCTGAGGGAGCCGTTAGCGGCCGCCCGGCCCGCTTCTGCCCTGCCCTGCGGTGGGGCCAGGCCGGTGCCGTCCCGCCCGGCCCGCCTCGCCCTGCTCTGTCTGGGGGAGGCGCTTGCCCTTCTCCGGAAGCCCCGAGCCGGGCCCCGGCTGGCAGCTGGGCGCCGGGAGGCCGGGGAGTGCCCGGAGGAGGGGAAGAGGCCTTCGGGGAGAGGCCCCCACGGAGGCCGGAGGGGCCCCCCAGAAGCCCTCCAGAGACGGAGGGGCCCCCCAGAAGCCTCCCAGAGAGCGGAGGGGCCCCTCGGAGAGCGGAGAAGCCTTTCGGCGTCCCGCAGGCCTGAGGCGAGCGACAGCGGCCGGCGGCGCGGGCTCTTGCGCGCCCCCTCCTGCCTCCTCTGCCCGCGGTGGGTGAGGGAATGCCAGTCCCGGGCTTACCGAGCCCTTTCCTGCGCGCTCGCACGGCGCTTTGCGCCCCTCTGGCGGGGAGCTGCGCTCGCTGCACCCGGCTGCGCCATGGCTGCGGTGCGACTGGAAGGACGCGGACTGCGTTCGGCGTTCCACCATGGTGAGCGGCTGTGACGGAGCGGCGCCCGACCGCCGGCCGCGGGCAGCCCCGCTCGAGCCGCTGCTGCGGGGGCCGGCGAGCGTGTGGTGAGCGCTGAGCTGTGTGCGGGGGGTTGGGCTGGCTCTTGGGGCGCTGCCTTGCTCCTAAGGGGGCTTTGAAATGCGGTGCTCGCCCCTCGTTAACGAGCTGTTTCCTGTGGGGTGGAAATGTGCGGCTGTTGCTGCAGCCCCGTCCTGGAGAGGCTTTTTTTCCAGGGCTGGGAGCGAGAGCGGCGTCCAGGCTGGGCAGGGGAGCCGGGTCTGCTCGTCCTCCAGCTGAGCAGTGGTGGTTTGCAGGTAGCATCCGGTTGCACTTGCTGGAATGCAGAGCAGGAGAGAGTTGTGTCGTGGTTTTCCCCTGCAGATGCGGGACACGGGCGGCAAGGTGACAGCGTGGGGGGAGTGGGGGTAACTGGGAGCCCCCGTCTGCCTCCCAGCCCCGTGGCGCTGGATGCAGCTCAGATGCACCCACGCTCTGTGAGGGGGGGTTTGAGGGCCTGAAGGGTTGTCCCCGTGTCCCTGCCGGGCTTATGGTGGTATCTTGCTGCTGTGCGTGGGTCTGGGGGTGGCCGGGAAGGGTCTGGCATGCTGGGGCCATCACTGACCCTCATTTTCTCTCCCACCATAGAGCTCCTCGGCGTAGCTCTCAGCCAGCTCTCGGCGGAGCTCCCCCAGCCAGCGCCTTCCCACATCAGCACCCTTTAGGTGCCTGTGTCCCCTCTCCAGGAGATCTTTGCTGGGGCACCTTGGGAGAGTGGGCAACCACTACCATGGGATGGTGGGATGGGGACAGCCACCTCCTTTGTCCCCTGTCCAGCTGGTGCCCTGACCCTCTCACTCTTCCATGCCCCCGCAGCTTCCGGAGCAAGAGGTTGTGAACGTGTTCATCGGGACGCAGGCGGTGGGGGCCATCATCGGGAAGAAGGGGCAGCACATCAAGCAGCTGGTGCGGTTTGCGGGTGCCTCCATCAAGGTGAGGAAGGCGCTGCGGGGCTGGTCCTGCGCTTCGTGCCTCAGTTTCCCCTCTGCACTGCCGAGGTCAGGGAATGGGAGTGTGCGGGGAGCAGTTTTGCTCCCCAACTTATCACGGAACGGTTGAGGTTGGAAGGGACCTTGAAGATCATGGAGTCCCACCCCCCTGCCCTGTTCAGGGACACCTCCCCCCAGCCCAGGTTGCTCCAAGCCCCATCCAACCTGGCCTTGAACACCTCCAGGGCTAGGGCAGCCACAGCTTCTCTGGGCAAGCTGGGCCAGTGATTCACCACCCTCACAGTGAAAAATTTCTTCCTGTTATCTCCTCTAAATGTCCCCTCTTCCACTTTGAAGGCACTCCGCCTCGTCCTGTCACCCCATGCCCTTGTAAAAAGTCTCTCCCCAGCTCTCCTGTACCCGTTGGCATGGGCCCACCTCTCCCGCCTGTGTTTAGTAGAAGGCCAGATGCTCGGTGGGGGCTCAGGGGTGGGTGGTGGTGGGAGAAACAGTGCCCTGACCCCCAACTCTTGCTTTTCCCTTCTCCTCCCCAAGACTGCACGGTGCAAGATGAGGGAAATGGTCCAGCAGGTGAAGCAGCAGGAGCAGAAACACGCTCCGGGAGCCCCGGCCTCGCAGCACAGCAAGGGAGGCTCCTGTCGTGCCGCCCAGCACCGCCTGATGAATGTAACCCCGCCGCCGGACATCCCCCCTCGTCCACCACCCCCAGCAGGTCAGGGGAGCAAACCAAAGACCCACCCAGACACACAGCCCCCCATTCCCGCGGCGCTGCGAGGATGCGCAGCTGAGGGGTACGGGGAGGGCTCTCTCCATCCCACAGCCTCCCCCTTCCTCCTCCGTCGCCTCCCGACGCTGTCCCTTTAGTTGGACTAACAGGGGCAGGTTTTGGTACCTCAGCACCTCACGCTTGTGTTTCCCTTTTAGAGATTTTGTGTGCCTTGTAAAACTGAGAGTTGGAGCATTTTTTCATTAATTTTTTTAATAAAAAAGAATGAGTTGGAAAAAACCATGTCGAGCGAGTGCGAGGCGGGAGAAGGAAAGCAATCCCAGGGGTGCTGATGTGCGGAAAGAAACTCCCCAACTCGGGGCGAGTTACAAAGCAGCATGTTTATTGCAGCGCTGGGTGCAAGGGGGATGGCTCCCAACTCGCCCAGGGGCTGGTAAAGCAAGCGTTCCTTTCTGATGCAAAGGCGTACGTAGTCATTAGTGTAGGCTGGGAATAGGCACCACTCTGGTCATGATCTGTGGGTTGTTGTGGAGGAAGGCTCCCAGTCTTCCTGCCGGTGTACTTTTCCCCTTTGGCTCAAGAGTGCTGCTGTGGCTGAGCTCTGAGCCGCCAGACCGGTTCTCAGCAGATGGTTACTTCGCGCAGACAATAAGGCCCTGAATAGCCCTTCCTGTTCTCTGGGTGGCTCTGGGTGGCTCTGCTCCTCTGCTGCTTCTAAGGTCGGGCTGCCCCAGTGTCATCATTGAGGAGCCTTTTGTCTATCCAGTTCTCACTTGTGGGTGTTCCTGCCCATGTCAGTGCCAGAGCTCTTCCGTAGGCTCCTTCTGCTAGCGGAGAGCCAGGGGCCGTTCCTTCAGGAGAAAGCTTGAGAAATGTTTAAAAAGAGAAAAGGGAAAGGAGGAAAAAAAAAGTGGGAAAATAAAAAAGAGAAAAAGAAAAAAAGGGGGGGAAAAAGGGGGAAAAAGCAAAAAAGGTCAAAAGAAAAAAGGGGTAAAAGAGAAAAAAGGGGGAAGCGAAAACATATTAAAAAAGAAAGGTAGAAAGGAAAAAAAACCAACCAAACCAAGCAAGGAAAGTGGGAACAGCTGCGGGGCAAGAGGAGGGACAGGAGCTGGGGGGGGGAGGTGGCAGTGCCAGCGCCGACCCCGGGGGCTGCGACACCACGTTTTTGTCCTCTACTGCAAAGTGTTGTGTGAAAAACAACCAAGCAAAACCGACCCAACGACAACATCAAAAACCAAAGAGAAATCTCTGCAGCTCACGGAGCCTGAGCTTGCTCTCGGTTGCTTTCTTTCCAGTGTCTTGGGGGTGTCACGGCCGAGCTGAGATTGGGGTGTGGTGGTGGTGGGAGTTTGCCCCATGGCTGTGATGGGGGGAGAAGGGGTGGGCGGGGAGTGGGGGATGTGGTGTGGGGTTTTCTTTGGGTGATGGTGTTTTTTTGCCAGGCGTCGCTTTACCCAGTGGCTCAGGGAGGTGTTGGCATCACAAAGCCTGCGCTAAAGCGGGGTGGGGGCCTTGCCGCAGTTGGTTAGCAGAGCCAAAGTGGTTATTAATGGTTCTTAAGGGCGCCCTAATTATGCCCGTGTAACTGGGAAGCTCAGATGCCCCCTAAGCACCCCCCCGGTGCTTCTCTAGCCAGGCGAGTGCTGGGCGTCCCCCCCTGCAGGAGAGGAGCGCACCTCCAGGGCGGGTGGAAGGGCATCACCCAAGAGGGAGAGGACCAAGATGGGGCTTGGGTGTCCTTGGGGTGGCCGTGTGGCGGGGTAGGGCTGCTGGGGGCTGCCACGATGAGGGACACCCCCACGCCTTTCTCCATGGCTTCCAGAGCTGTGCTCCCTCCCTCCCTCCCACCCATCCAGTGCCACCGGAGAAGTGGTGTCCCCCCTCCCGGGGCGGGCAGGGGCTGCTGCCACCCCACCTAACACCTCAACGCACCAAACCAGCTTTCAGCAGTCACAGCCACCCGGGCACTGCCAAGGGGGCAGCAGGGGCTCCCCAAAGGGGGCTTACAGAACACAGAGAGCGTCCGTACACCGCTGACCCCTCTCCAGGGGCGGATTTTTGGGATGCTGCTTGCTCATCTCACCACTGAACGACACCTCGATTGCCCCTGCAGCACTGTGTGACCATCGCTTCGCGGCTTCTGTGCTCCGATGCTCCTCCTGGCTCCAATCCTCTTCCTGGGGGATTGTGAGGGAGCGAAAATCCACATCGCTACATCCAACTTTTTTTCAGTTAAATAAAAAAAAAAGAATAAATCACCCTCTCTCATTACCAGGTAGAGGTTCGTTCCATTAAGGCTCTTTTTATGAAAATAAATATTTAAATTCTATAAAGAAATAAATACTTCTCTTTTCACATTAGATAACTCCCTGGAGACAGCAAAAAACAACCCAACACCACTGTGCACCAGTGTCCACCAGGGCTTTATACTTTTGTGGCTCTCATGTGCCAGGCCATCGAATCCACACAGTCCAATACAGTCGGTTGTCCCTCTCCTCCTCCTGGCTGGAGGCAGGGCACCTCTACTGTTGACTGTAGTACCTACGATTATCAGATTGGTTCCTACCTGGTCCGTAGGATCGCCTACCGTAGGTTGGAGCAACCTTCTTCCTGTAAGAATCCTTTCTTCTATCGGCTTCATTTTGCAACTCAAGCACCTGTGCCTGTAGGGCTGAGGTAGGTTCTCCATCCCTCTTCTTCATGTCTTCTGCATATTCACAGAGGCAAACCCACAGGATATCTCGCATCAGCTTTGATTTGTCTTGAGTCGGAGGGTGGTTTTTCTCTTGAGTAGGAGGGCGTTTCCTCTTAGCAGCTGCAACATGAGTCTGTACAGGGAAAGCATGGAGTTTTTCCTCCACCTTGGTTAGTTTATCAAACAGTTTATCGGTTTGCTCAACTAATCTCTGGGTCATTTGCTCTATTTTCTCAGTCAGTTTCTCAGTCATTTTCTCGGTGGTCACAGTCAGCTTTTCTATGGCTGCCACAGAGAAGGGACCAGAGAGACTGTCTTCATACTGTCGTACCTTCTTAACCCCTTCATTTACAGTTGGTGTGTCAGTATCGGATCCTCCCCAGACCATTGTTGACAATGGGTGGGAATATGTTGATGGTGCACTTTGTACAAACTTTTTGAGCAGAGATCGTTTGCATGGCATTTCATCAGGGTCTACTGTCGCTTGCCCATCACTATAAATCACCTCTCGCACAGGCAGTTCTCTCAGGTACTTCATACCTTTTCCCATGTTGGTCCATTTACTTGGACGGCATTCGATATCGTCCTTGAAGGGATACCTGCGCTTTATGGCTGACACCAGTCGCCTCCAGAGACTGAGAGTGCTTGTCTTTCTCCCAATTTCTTTATCAATCCCCCCATCCTTGGCCAGGTTTCCCAATTGCCTAGCTTCTCTGCCATCTCAGTCTAGGGTATCTGCCCCGCTATCCCAGCATCGGAGCAACCAGGAGACAAGTGTTTCGCCTTCATGACGACTAAAGTCCTTCCTGATACTTCTCAGATCTTTCACGGAGAAGGATTGAACAACTCCCTCTACATCTGAGTCCTCCTGTGGTGAGGCTGCCCCAGAAGGGGCCTCTCCAGCATCTGCTCTAGAAGGACTCTGGCCTTTGTCTGTTTTCAAAGGTCTCTTTCCCTTCTGTGGTCTTGAAGGACCCTCCCCTGGATCTTGTTCAGAACTCTCCCCCAAGCTATGTGACTTGAGGTGGTCTTTGTGGTAAGGGGCAGGGGAAGGAGTTGACCTCCTCTTCCTGCTCCTGGTTCCCGGGGCGGCTTGTACCGATTTTGATGGAGTTGGAGTAGTTTTGGTACTGGTTGTAGTGGCTGCAGTAGGTTGTGCCGGGAGAGGCGGCGGCGTGGCTTGTGCCGCTGCAGGGGGGGGCGCGGCTTGTGCCGGGACGGGCGGCGGAGGGGCCGGTGTTGTTGCGGTGGGGGGGGCGGCTGCCGGTGGTGCGGGTGCCGGTGCCGGTGCAGGCGGCGGCGGAGGCGCCTGTGCCGTGGCGGTGCGGAAGACGGCTGCCGGTGGCGCCGTTGCTCCGGTGGGGGCAGCTGCCGGTGACGCCGGTGCCGTGGGGGAGGCGGCTGCCGGTGGTGCCGTTGCTCCGGGGGGGACAGCTGCGGCCGGGCCGGGCGGGGCCGCGGTTCGCGCCGCTGCAGATCGCCGAGCGGCTGCGCGGGTCTGAGTGGCGGCAGCGCACGGTCCCCTCCAGCTCCCCCTGCACAGATGTTTCACAAGAAACCACCCCTGCACCACATTCAGGAGCATCAACAACAAAATCACGATCTTAACAAGGTACCAGTCCTTATCCTCAGAGCCCAGAAGGTTGCCATGCCCCAGCTCTGATGGGGTCACATCAGCATAATTATCAAAGGGCGAAGTAAACATTCCCCAGGTAGAAGAACCCTTTGATTCCTTTGGTCCCCTTTCTACTGAGCATGAGGCAGATGGGATGGAATACCCTGTTGGGCAGTTTTGGGTCACCTGTCCTGTCGCTCCTCCCCGCAGGTGGGACCCCACTATGCTTTTCCGCTTCCGACCCTCCAACGGGGCAAATAACAAAGCTGGTTGGCCGTGGGGGTTATAGCAATAAGTATAAGCAAGAGCCTCTCTGCATCCCATGCCTGGGCATCAGCTGTAAACATTGCTCTTATCGCTCTGAGAGAGTGAACGCTGACGGCACAATAGGCAGTTAATTTCAGTTGGTAGAAGAGGCCCAGCTAAGAAGCCAAGTTACTGAACAAAATTGGTTCTCTTTTACCTCAAACCAGGACACAGGGAGAGTTTCCTTCCATTAAGGCTCTTTTTATTAAAATAAATATTTATATTATATAAAGAAATAAATACTTCTCTTTTCACATTAGATAACTCCCTGGAGACAGCAAAAAACAAACAACCCCAAACCAGCCCAAAGGACAGGGGCTTTGGTGAGAAATCAAGAGATGGTAAATGCTTTCTTTCCGTGGTCGTGACAAATCCAGTTTTAGGAATCAAGTAGATGGTAGATATTCCAGAAACAGAGGAAAACTCTCTTTGAGGAGACGGTAGTTCAGCACGTTGTCCTTGGGAAGGTAAGTTGGGCAAACACGACTGTAACCACCACCACGGATGTTTCCCATTTGTCTGTAACGTGGTCGCGTGCGCTGCGAGGCGCGAGCGTGCGGCTCAGCCATGGAAGTTGACAATGTTCCTTCTTCACTCTGCCCTTAACGAGGTCACACCCACCTTTCTGGCTCTTGCTTAAGGTGCGTTAGCTAATTTCAAAGAGAGTTACTGTCTCCAAAATAAGGGGGGTGTGTGTGTGTGTGTGAAATAAACTGTCTTAACCACTACTTCATAACTTGAAGAGGAAAACTTGTGTACCAAAACCCCAGAGTTACTGTCTCCAAAATAAGGGAGGTGGGGGGAACAAACCATCTTAACTTCTCCTTCATAAGCTAAAGAGGAAAACTTGTGTACCAAAACCCCAGAGTTACTGTCTCCAAAATAAGGGAGGTGGGGGGAACAAACCATCTTAACTTCTACTTCATAAGCTAAAGAGGAAAACTTGTGTACCAAAACCCCAGAGTTACTGTCTCCAAAATAAGGGAGGTGGGGGGAATAAACCATCTTAACCACTACTTCATAAGCTAAAGAGGAAAACTTGTGTACCAAAACCCCAGAGTTACTGTCTCCAAAATAAGGGAGGTGGGGGGAACAAACCATCTTAACTTCTCCTTCATAAGCTAAAGAGGAAAACTTGTGTACCAAAACCCCAGAGTTACTGTCTCCAAAATAAGGGAGGTGGGGGGAATAAACCATCTTAACTTCTACTTCATAACCTAAAGAGGAAAATTCGTCTAAGAAATGTAACTAAAGGTCTAAGAAAACTAACTAAAGGTCTAAGAAAACTAACTAAAGGCCTAAGAAAAGTAACTAAGGTCGAAGAAACGTAATCAAAAGAAGAGCTCTAAGAGTCCATGTGTCACAGCAGCTGTTGGTGGATTATCTCCCACACCATCTTCTTCCGGAAGTATGGCATGTGAGTCTGAAAAGAGAAGAGAAAGAAAAGAGAAATTAAATAATGACGTCACGGTAGAAAGAGGCGGCAAACACGCATAAACGCCCAGCGGAGTCCTTAATAGGAAGTTCCCTTTAGGAACTGTCAACCGTTTGGGTACAACACCCCACGCGGCTCCTAAGAGGGTGACAC
Source organism: Vanellus vanellus (assembly GCF_965231255.1). Classification (NCBI taxonomy): domain Eukaryota; kingdom Metazoa; phylum Chordata; class Aves; order Charadriiformes; family Charadriidae; genus Vanellus; species Vanellus vanellus. The sequence continues at coordinate 609,428 of NW_028127184.1, read as the reverse complement.
GACAACCCGACAAAACCAGATTGACTTGACCGCGCGACAGCTTACAAGCACGCTAATAAAAGACCCGTCTAAAACGAAATCAAGAAAAAGAAGCGGTGTCTTGACTGGTCAAAGGGTAGAAGCCATTTCTCCAAAAGATACCGAGCCCAGATATGCCAAACCCGCTGGCGGCAGTATCTTGCCCAAGAGGAATCTCACCGGCAGCAGCTCCCAAAGGCGGGGATGGAGAACCACAGCTCTGCCCTGCCCAGGCCACTTGGAAGTTCTGACCCCAGCAACTACGCACCGAAACGGGGTACGAAACCTCAGCCCCTGCCCTGGTTATGAGCCCGGCTCGGGTGGGAGGGGATGCTCCTGCATGGGGGGATTGCCCTGCGTTGTGGGGGGACATGCCACCGAGGGAAGGTCTTGCTGAAGCGGTGGCTGCACTCACGCTCCTTCTCCCCCATACTTCCCCAGATTGCACCGGCAGAAGGTCCCAAGGGCAGCGAGCGCAAGGTCATCATCACAGGGCCGCCCGAGGCTCAGTTCAAGGTGTGCTGGGTGGGGGCTGTGGGTGGGGGGGACAGTAAGGGCCAAGTTGAGAGCGTCCCTGTGGTCAGCACTGTGCTGCCAGCCTGGCTTGGCCTCCCTCAGCGCCAGGGGAGCTCTTTGCTGGGTACCATGATTTTGATGCTGCTGGACGTGAGGACATTGTGAATGGACTCCTCGGTGCGGGCAAAGCCACCCGCATCCCACCTGGGTTCATCTTCCATAACCTTGTCTCCTGTCCACTCGAGCGGGATGGCGGCCCCCCCCCAAAAAATTGAGCCTCTCTCAAGGAGCGATGGAGGAAGCACAAGTTAAAAAAACCCAGAAACCTGAAATTAATTAGGGCTTGTCCGGGGTGAAAAGTTGGGAGCGGCGAGATGCTCGGTGGGGGCTCAGGGGTGGGTGGTGGTGGGAGAAACAGTGCCCTGACCCCCAACTCTTGCTTTTCCCTTCTCCTCCCCAAGACTGCACGGTGCAAGATGAGGGAAATGGTCCAGCAGGTGAAGCAGCAGGAGCAGAAACACGCTCCGGGAGCCCCGGCCTCGCAGCACAGCAAGGGAGGCTCCTGTCGTGCCGCCCAGCACCGCCTGATGAATGTAACCCCACCGCCGGACATCCCCCCTCGTCCACCACCCCCAGCAGGTCAGGGGAGCAAACCAAAGACCCACCCAGACACACAGCCCCCCATTCCCGCGGCGCTGCGAGGATGCGCAGCTGAGGGGTACGGGGAGGGCTCTCTCCATCCCACAGCCTCCCCCTTCCTCCTCCGTCGCCTCCCGACGCTGTCCCTTTAGTTGGACTAACAGGGTCAGGTTTTGGTACCTCAGCACCTCACGCTTGTGTTTCCCTTTTAGAGATTTTGTGTGCCTTGTAAAACTGAGAGTTGGAGCATTTTTTCATTAATTTTTTTAATAAAAAAGAATGAGTTGGAAAAAACCATGTCGAGCGAGTGCGAGGCGGGAGAAGGAAAGCAATCCCAGGGGTGCTGACGTGCGGAAAGAAACTCCCCAACTCGGGGCGAGTTACAAAGCAGCATGTTTATTGCAGCGCTGGGTGCAAGGGGGATGGCTCCCAACTCGCCCAGGGGCTGGTAAAGCAAGCGTTCCTTTCTGATGCAAAGGCGTACGTAGTCATTAGTGTAGGCTGGGAATAGGCACCACTCTGGTCATGATCTGTGGGTTGTTGTGGAGGAAGGCTCCCAGTCTTCCTGCCGGTGTACTTTTCCCCTTTGGCTCAAGAGTGCTGCTGTGGCTGAGCTCTGAGCCGCCAGACCGGTTCTCAGCAGATGGTTACTTTGCGCAGACAATAAGGCCCTGAATAGCCCTTCCTGTTCTCTGGGTGGCTCTGGGTGGCTCTGCTCCTCTGCTGCTTCTAAGGTCGGGCTGCCCCAGTGTCATCATTGAGGAGCCTTTTGTCTATCCAGTTCTCACTTGTGGGTGTTCCTGCCCATGTCAGTGCCAGAGCTCTTCCGTAGGCTCCTTCTGCTAGCGGAGAGCCAGGGGCCGTTCCTTCAGGAGAAAGCTTGAGAAATGTTTAAAAAGAGAAAAGGGAAAGGAGGAAAAATAAAGTGGGAAAATAAAAAAGAGAAAAAGAAAAAAAGGGGGGGAAAAAGGGGGAAAAAGCAAAAAAGGTCAAAAGAAAAAAGGGGTAAAAGAGAAAAAAGGGGGAAGCGAAAACATTAAAAAAGAAAGGTAGAAAGGAAAAAAAACCAACCAAACCAAGCAAGGAAAGTGGGAACAGCTGCGGGGCAAGAGGAGGGACAGGAGCTGGGGGGGGGAGGTGGCAGTGCCAGCGCCGACCCCGGGGGCTGCGACACCACGTTTTTGTCCTCTACTGCAAAGTGTTGTGTGAAAAACAACCAAGCAAAACCGACCCAACGACAACATCAAAAACCAAAGAGAAATCTCTGCAGCTCACGGAGCCTGAGCTTGCTCTCGGTTGCTTTCTTTCCAGTGTCTTGGGGGTGTCACGGCCGAGCTGAGATTGGGGTGTGGTGGTGGTGGGAGTTTGCCCCATGGCTGTGATGGGGGGAGAAGGGGTGGGCGGGGAGTGGGGGATGTGGTGTGGGGTTTTCTTTGGGTGATGGTGTTTTTTTGCCAGGCGTCGCTTTACCCAGTGGCTCAGGGAGGTGTTGGCATCACAAAGCCTGCGCTAAAGCGGGGTGGGGGCCATGCCGCAGTTGGTTAGCAGAGCCAAAGTGGTTATTAATGGTTCTTAAGGGCGCCCTAATTATGCCCGTGTAACTGGGAAGCTCAGATGCCCCCTAAGCACCCCCCCGGTGCTTCTCTAGCCAGGCGAGTGCTGGGCGTCCCCCCCTGCAGGAGAGGAGCGCACCTCCAGGGCGGGTGGAAGGGCATCACCCAAGAGGGAGAGGACCAAGATGGGGCTTGGGTGTCCTTGGGGTGGCCGTGTGGCGGGGTAGGGCTGCTGGGGGCTGCCACGATGAGGGACACCCCCACGCCTTTCTCCATGGCTTCCAGAGCTGTGCTCCCTCCCTCCCTCCCACCCATCCAGTGCCACCGGAGAGGTGGTGTCCCCCCTCCCGGGGCGGGCAGGGGCTGCTGCCACCCCACCTAACACCTCAACCCACCAAACCAGCTTTCAGCAGTCACAGCCACCCGGGCACTGCCAAGGGGGCAGCAGGGGCTCCCCAAAGGGGGCTTACAGAACACAGAGAGCGTCCGTACACCGCTGACCCCTCTCCAGGGGCGGATTTTTGGGATGCTGCTTGCTCATCTCACCACTGAACGACACCTCGATTGCCCCTGCAGCACTGTGTGACCATCGCTTCGCGGCTTCTGTGCTCCGATGCTCCTCCTGGCTCCAATCCTCTTCCTGGGGGATTGTGAGGGAGCGAAAATCCACATCGCTACATCCAACTTTTTTTCAGTTAAATAAAAAAAAAAGAATAAATCACCCTCTCTCATTACCAGGTAGAGTTTTGTTCCCTTAAGGCTCTTTTTATGAAAATAAATATTTAAATTATATAAAGAAATAAATACTTCTCTTTTCACATTAGATAACTCCCTGGAGACAGCAAAAAACAACCCAACACCACTGTGCACCAGTGTCCACCAGGGCTTTATACTTTTGTGGCTCTCATGTGCCAGGCCATCGAATCCACACAGTCCAATAAAGTCGGTTGTCCCTCTCCTCCTCCTGGCTGGAGGCAGGGCACCTCTACTGTTGACCGTAGTACCTACGATTATCAGATTGGTTCCTACCTGGTCCGTAGGATCGCCTACCGTAGGTTGGAGCAACCTTCTTCCTGTAAGAATCCTTTCTTCTATCGGCTTCATTTTGCAACTCAAGCACCTGTGCCTGTAGGGCTGAGGTAGGTTCTCCATCCCTCTTCTTCATGTCTTCTGCATATTCACAGAGGCAAACCCACAGGATATCTCGCATCAGCTTTGATTTGTCTTGAGTCGGAGGGTGGTTTTTCTCTTGAGTAGGAGGGCGTTTCCTCTTAGCAGCTGCAACATGAGTCTGTACAGGGAAAGCATGGAGTTTTTCCTCCACCTTGGTTAGTTTATCAAACAGTTTATCGGTTTGCTCAACTAATCTCTGGGTCATTTGCTCTATTTTCTCAGTCAGTTTCTCAGTCATTTTCTCGGTGGTCACAGTCAGCTTTTCTATGGCTGCCACAGAGAAGGGACCAGAGAGACTGTCTTCATACTGTCGTACCTTCTTAACCCCTTCATTTACAGTTGGTGTGTCAGTATCGGATCCTCCCCAGACCATTGTTGACAATGGGTGGGAATATGTTGATGGTGCACTTTGTACAAACTTTTTGAGCAGAGATCGTTTGCATGGCATTTCATCAGGGTCTACTGTCGCTTGCCCATCACTATAAATCACCTCTCGCACAGGCAGTTCTCTCAGGTACTTCATACCTTTTCCCATGTTGGTCCATTTACTTGGACGGCATTCGATATCGTCCTTGAAGGGATACCTGCGCTTTATGGCTGACACCAGTCGCCTCCAGAGACTGAGAGTGCTTGTCTTTCTCCCAATTTCTTTATCAATCCCTCCATCCTTGGACAGGTTTCCCAATTGCCTAGCTTCTCTGCCATCTCAGTCTAGGGTATCTGCCCCGCTATCCCAGCATCGGAGCAACCAGGAGACAAGTGTTTTGCCTTCATGACGACTAAAGTCCTTCCTGATACTTCTCAGATCTTTCACGGAGAAGGATTGAACAACTCCCTCTACATCTGAGTCCTCCTGTGGTGAGGCTGCCCCAGAAGGGGCCTCTCCAGCATCTGCTCTAGAAGGACTCTGGCCTTTGTCTGTTTTCAAAGGTCTCTTTCCCTTCTGTGGTCTTGAAGGACCCTCCCCTGGATCTTGTTCAGAACTCTCCCCCAAGCTATGTGACTTGAGGTGGTCTTTGTGGTAAGGGGCAGGGGAAGGAGTTGACCTCCTCTTCCTGCTCCTGGTTCCCGGGGCGGCTTGTACCGATTTTGATGGAGTTGGAGTAGTTTTGGTACTGGTTGTAGTGGCTGCAGTAGGTTGTGCCGGGAGAGGCGGCGGCGTGGCTTGTGCCGCTGCGGGGGGGGGCGCGGCTTGTGCCGGGACGGGCGGCGGAGGGGCCGGTGTTGTTGCGGTGGGGGGGGCGGCTGCCGGTGGTGCGGGTGCCGGTGCCGGTGCAGGCGGCGGCGGAGGCGCCTGTGCCGTGGCGGTGCGGAAGACGGCTGCCGGTGGCGCCGTTGCTCCGGGGGGGGGCAGCTGCCGGTGGCCCCGGTGCCGTGGGGGAGGCGGCTGCCGGTGGTGCCGTTGCTCCGGGGGGGGGCAGCTGCCGGTGGCCCCGGTGCCGTGGGGGAGGCGGCTGCCGGTGGTGCCGTTGCTCCGGGGGGGGGCAGCTGCCGGTGGCGCCGGTGCCGTGGGGGAGGCGGCTGCCGGTGGTGCCGTTGCTCCGGGGGGGACAGCTGCGGCCGGGCCGGGCGGGGCCGCGGTTCGCGCCGCTGCAGATCGCCGAGCGGCTGCGCGGGTCTGAGTGGCGGCAGCGCACGGTCCCCTCCAGCTCCCCCTGCACAGATGTTTCACAAGAAACCACCCCTGCACCACATTCAGGAGCATCAACAACAAAATCACGATCTTAACAAGGTACCAGTCCTTATCCTCAGAGCCCAGAAGGTTGCCATGCCCCAGCTCTGATGGGGTCACATCAGCATAATTATCAAAGGGCGAAGTAAACATTCCCCAGGTAGAAGAACCCTTTGATCCTTTGGTCCCCTTTCTACTGAGCATGAGGCAGATGGGATGGAATACCCTGTTGGGCAGTTTTGGGTCACCTGTCCTGTCGCTCCTCCCCGCAGGTGGGACCCCACTATGCTTTTCCGCTTCCGACCCTCCAACGGGGCAAATAACAAAGCTGGTTGGCCGTGGGGGTTATAGCAATGAGTATAAGCAAGAGCCTCTCTGCATCCCATGCCTGGGCATCAGCTGTAACCATTGCTCTTATCGCTCTGAGAGAGTGAACGCTGACGGCACAATAGGCAGTTAATTTCAGTTGGTAGAAGAGGCCCAGCTAAGAAGCCAAGTTACTGAACAAAATTGGTTCTCTTTTACCTCAAACCAGGACACAGGTAGAGGTTCGTTCCCTTAAGGCTCTTTTTATTAAAATAAATATTTATATTATATAAAGAAATAAATACTTCTCTTTTCACATTAGATAACTCCCTGGAGACAGCAAAAAACAAACAACCCCAAACCAGCCCAAAGGACAGGGGCTTTGGTGAGAAATCAAGAGATGGTAAATGCTTTCTTTCCGTGGTCGTGACAAATCCAGTTTTAGGAATCAAGTAGATGGTAGATATTCCAGAAACAGAGGAAAACTCTCTTTGAGGAGACGGTAGTTCAGCACGTTGTCCTTGGGAAGGTAAGTTGGGCAAACACGACTGTAACCACCACCACGGATGTTTCCCATTTGTCTGTAACGTGGTCGCGTGCGCTGCGAGGCGCGAGCGTGCGGCTCAGCCATGGAAGTTGACAATGTTCCTTCTTCACTCTGCCCTTAACGAGGTCACACCCACCTTTCTGGCTCTTGCTTAAGGTGCGTTAGCTAATTTCAAAGAGAGTTACTGTCTCCAAAATAAGGGGGGGGGGGGGGGGGGGGGGAATAAACTGTCTTAACCACTACTTCATAACTTGAAGAGGAAAACTTGTGTACCAAAACCCCAGAGTTACTGTCTCCAAAATAAGGGAGGTGGGGGGAACAAACCATCTTAACTTCTACTTCATAACCTAAAGAGGAAAATTCATCTAAGAAATGTAACTAAAGGTCTAAGAAAACTAACTAAAGGTCTAAGAAAAGTAACTAAAGGTCTAAGAAATGTAACTAAGGTCTAAGAAACGTAATTAAAATAAGAACTCTAATAGTCCATGTGTCACAGCAGCTGTTGGTGGATTATCTCCCACACCATCTTCTTGCGGAAGTATGGCATGTGAGTCTGAAAAGAGAAGAGAAATCCATTAAATAATGACATCACGGTAGAAAGAGGCGGCAAACAGGCATAAACGCCCAGCGGAGTCCTTAATATGAAGTTCCCTTTAAGAACTGTCAACCGTTTGGGTACAACACCCCACGCGGCTCCTAAGAGGGTGACACGACAACCCGACAAAACCAGATTGACTTGACTGCGCGACAGCTTACAAGCACGCTAATAAAAGACCGGTGTAAAATGAAATCAATAAAAATAAGCGCTGTCTTGACTGGTCAAAGGGTAGAAGCCATTTCTCCAAAAGATACCGAGCCCAGATATGCCAAACCCGCTGGCGGCAGTATCTTGCCCAAGAGGAATCTCACCAGCAGCAGCTCCCAAAGGCAGGGATGGAGAACCACAGCTCTGCCCTGCCCAGGCCACTTGGAAGTTCTGACCCCAGCAACTACGCACCGAAACGGGGCACGAAACCTCAGCCCCTGCCCCGGACACAATTAAGAGCTGCTGCGTAACCTCCCCGGCTCCTGTCCCTGGGCGAGAGGGGCTTGGAGGGGTTTATGACCTTCACTCACCTGGGTAAAGTTGAACGGTTTCTCTCTGGCGATGTACTCTGCGTATTTGCACATAAAGACGCCGCAGTCGCTTCCGTTCAGCTGCTGAGGGATCTCCTAAGGAATGCAAAGAAGATGGAGGATTTCCCTCTATCTCAAAAGAAAAGCAACTTGGAAGCAGCGCACATTACCCACACCGACACTGCGCTCACCGCACACTCCTGACCCTACTCGCGTAATCCCGAATACCCACTCCCGCCCACGAGGAACAGACCCAGTTCACTGCTCACCATCCCTCCCCTCTGCCTCCCGGACTCGGACACTACGATCCAAATTCTTGGCAGGCCCAGAAGGGGCAGCAGCCCTCCTCCCTGCGAGGCCTCTCGAGGTTCGCACCGCCTTTTTCTTAAGTGACCTTTCTTAAATCCAATCTTTAGGGACTGCTTTTTACTATCAACTCCTCGAGAAACATCAGCTCAGCCCTTTCTTTGTCACGTGCCAGGATCTGGGCCCCAAAGAAGCACTGACAGTTCCCATTTCAAACCCAAGTGGTGCTCACGTACACGTGGCTCCATGCTGTGAAGAGTCCACTCCAAAACATTCAGCTCCAGGTTTCTTTTTTCCCGGCTTTCTTTTTGCAGGTATTGGCTGGTTAAAACGAAAGGGGAAAAAAAATCCCTTTTCATCTCTGTAATTTAGGCCAACAACAAAATAAAGTGGCTGAAGGATCACAGGAAGACGAACGGCAGGACAGTAAAATGTCAGAGGATCCTCACAGCAGCTGATTTAAGGCTGATTTTGAGGAAAAATCCCAATCTGAAACTTACAAACACAGGGAGAGGCTGTGAGCTAATGGTCAAGAACAAGGCCAATGATTCCATTGCTTCAGAGAGGTCAAAAAGCCCCAAATCACATGTTATCAGAAGACAAAGAGACAAACCAAGCAAGGAACTGTAATGCCATAATTCCACCGTGTGCCTTCATCCCACATACTGGGATCCAACTAACAAAGCCGGTAGACGTGTGCCACGGGGCTATGGTGGATTTGGCTGTGCCTCTCACGGGAAGGTGGCAGAATCCAGGCACCCCAGACCCTGGGTGCAGGGGACGCTGTGACAGCAGATAAGCAGTCGATGCCAGACAAGTCGCAGCAAGCAACGCCAAGATTCCTGGTTGGTTATCTACAAGCCACGTGAAAACTTGCAGTCGCCTTACAGGGACTCAATCTAAAATCCCTCTCCTCATTCACACCATAAAAGCAGTGACGGAGCTGTTACTTACAGCAAAGTCTGACAAATCTTGTCCCCTTTCTGGCCCAGCGAGTCCAAGTACGTGATGGTCTTCTTCCTGACATCTATGACCTGTTATTAAAAGGTGACCATTAGACAAAGCACAACCTTCTGCCGCACACCCCCCAACACCTAAATGACTTCTCTTGCCAGTTTTTGCTCCCCGTCCAATTCTAAAGGAAAAGCCCGTGGGACTCACGGCTAGTGTCCAGTGCGCTTTCAAGTTTACAGGCACGAAGATGATGTAGCCCCCAGATCTTAGTTTGGCATAAAAGAAAGTACTGAAAGCGTGGACCGCTGGATATCCTTCCTTCTTGCCTCTTTCCATCAGCAGACCCATGTAGAAATTAACGACCTGTACCATAAAGAGGAAACGTGAGGTGTGAAAATAAGACGCTGCCTTCCCCAACCAAAAATACAGCACCACCTCTTTTCTGGCCACCCTCAAGCACGCAGCGGAGAGAACTCCAGCCTCAGCTGTCGGCTTTTGTTCCCAGAATTTCACACGGGGCTACATCGGCAGTTTGATTAAAACACCTGCCCCCCACACCAAAAACCCGGACAAACTCCGGGAAGCTGCGTCATACAAGAAGTAACGGAACTTCCAGAAACGCTCGACCCTTCAATACCTCAAATAAGACTTCTACAGAGGTTTTTAGGCTCTGCCACGGAGGTCGTCAAAGAACGTTGACGGGACTTCTGTACAGGGCGGAGGGGTATTTTTCAATAAAGGCTGAGTGAGACTAGCCCTGTGCTGCAGCTGGTTTTACCTCATCGTTTAGCCAGCAAAGGTTCCTGAGCGTGCGGATGTCTTCGCGAGTGACCTTTAGTTTGAAGGCACTGCTCATGATCTCATCTGGCTCACCTCTGCCAAATGCGGCACTGACCTCTCTCTCCATGGCCTGAAAGGAACAATTCAATGGGGAAGGACTTGTGAAACAGAGCATGGAGCACGCTGACCTGGGGGCAGCTTTCCACTGAAACACGGCCTGTAAATTCAGCTCAGGTGACAGAGCAACTGCCTCCGACGGTTTCCTGCCTCAGTGAGCGATAGCGCTTTTGCCTTGCTTGCTTGGTTTCAGCATCCCAACTTTGAACTTCACAGCCCAGGCTTGCTGCCATTTCTTTTCACCAAGGACGTGGGGATAAAACCCATAAACTCAGCAAACACGCTAAAGCAGCTGAAAATGGAACACAACTCTGGCAAACCCCTTTCCCACGTGCTGCCGCAGCCCTCGCAATACCCAGGTTTAAGCCAACCCCAGCGGGGAATGCAAAGAAACCACTACGGATGGTGGTATAAAATACTCTGATCTGCAATAGCATCTCCTTCTTGCTTGAATCTGGGTGAGCAAAATAAGAAAACCACCCGGTTTCCCTTGTACCCAGCATCAACGCTGCAGACTTTGTAAACTCTGCATTTGCTCGCCCTTTCTGAGTCCATCCTCAACAGGCAGGAAAAGGTGGGGGGAGCTCAATTAGACTGCAACTCCAAAGAATAAAAGCAGCCAAAATTCATACAAGCAGGGGAAACTGAACTCCCACTCCCTGGGGAACGGCACCACGGACCAGCACAAGCTGATCTTTCAGGTTCTATCACCACAGTAGGACAAGAGGCACATCCAATAGAACTGGATGAGTCGGGTTAGCACTGCTCTGGAGACTGGTGTTCAACCTGGACTCATTTTTTGTCCTGCTAACAGAAGGCCCACAAACCCTCAGGGCAGCACAACTGAAGGAGCGCTGGAGCACACGAAATCCTTCAAACCAGCTTTAGTGCTGACCCTCGCACTGCAAAGTCACAGCCGCAAACACTCGCTAACAGGTTCAATGCAAGTTCTTCAGATTTCAAAAAGCCTCAAGAACCACCGAGAATAGGAGGAGTTCCCTGCAGCTCTGTCACAACCTTCTCTTTTGTCTAACAGACTGTTGGCTACGGTACCTCTGTGAGCGGAGGAAAGCGTTCCGCTGTTTTTCCCAGGCTTGGCACTTTCTTTCCTTCCACACTGAGGCTGGCTGACTTTTTGGACTGAACAGGTATAGGATGTCCTTGGAATAACGCATCTTCTGAGATTTCAGCTCCACGCTGCCTCTGTTAGAAAAATGGACGTTAAGCTAGCAATCAAGCACAGATTTGTTTGCTCGGGGACAGGACAGAAAACTGGAAGGGTTTTTGTACACACATCCAAACAGCAAACTCCAAAGTGACTTTTTATTGACGACTGCATTCCAACTGTGCACCCATGGAGTGCTGCACTCAGAGGCAAGAGAGGCAGAGAGCTCGTTTGGCTTGGGCTAGCGTTAAGAACCCCAGCAAAGCCACCACGTGTAGGTATCAAGTTGAGAGTGAGATTACGATTTCTGATTTCCATGATTAAAATTGTATTTTTGACCTCAATCCTGACCAGAGGTGAAAGTCAAAGAGATGTACTTCCCATCCCAGCAAACAAGATACGACTAAAGACACCCCAGTCCAGCTTTGCAGGTCAACTAAGGCTGTGCGCTAAAGATTTTGAGGCTATACCCAACACATCAAAGGGGAAGAATCAAAATGCTATAGTGTAGTGTGCTCCTAATAGTCCAGAAACAAAATTAACGGCAGCAGAAAACACTTGGCCATAGCGCTACTCATCAAATAATGCTCCCGCTTTCCTGGGGAAAAACAACCTGGGCAAATACAGATATTGTTGAGTGAGTCATGTGAAGTGGAGAGTGCGCTGAAGTTTCTGATCACAAAGAGCTCTATTTTCCTTGGGAATAACACAAGCTTACCCCTGCGATGGTTTGTTTCGCTGCTCCTTCCTTTTCCTGAGAGTTTTCTTCTGGTGTGCAGTACCTGCCAGGAGAGGGAGAGAGAGAAGTGAGCTGTGTATCTGTCCTCTCCCACGGAATTCTCAAGAATTCACCCTCTGGACAAGAAAGGCTTTTTCAAGGCTTATTCTGACAACAGCCCCAGTTGCACACATCAACACGTGACAATATCGCCTCAACTTCCAGCACCGTTCTTTCTTAGCAGCAAGACTGGGATAGAATGAAGAGCTGGGAGCTTTGGAATTTTTATTTTTTTTCCATCTACTTGTACAAGACTCCTTTCCCTTCTCTTTATCATTTGCATTATTTGGAAAACAGGGAAGCAACCAGCACTTCCTCTATCGAGTGCTTTGTGATCTACTGCTGATAAACACTGCACGCTGGGTGTTCTACTGCAAGGTGTAACAGGAACATCTGCAACTAGACTTGCATCCAAACAGAGTGAGCTTCGGGAAACTAAGACCAGCACACTGAATTCCAAATGGGACAGCGACAGGATGTTTACTCTCCTTCTACAGGCCAGTCAAGAGAGTGACTATCCCCATTTGGAGAGGATTGTCATTCAAACCACACAGACTCTGAAGAGCAAACAAATACACAGACATTAAAGTTGTCCAGATATATGTCCCTGCTTCAAAAACAAGAATTCACATTGTCACCAAAAGACCCCTTTTTTTCAGGATGGAGACCTACACCAGACTCTCACGGTATTCTACGCTCATTGTGCTTTAACGGCTTTCAGTCCAGCATGGTAAGAGGAGATATCACAAGCTTTGTCAAATCGTTTCAGTTAGTAACTAAATCCCCCTCAAAAAAGGCAAGAAAATGTTCCTTTTACTTGAAGGCATCATTCTCTATCAGTATTTTCTTTCCTTCTCTCCCCTCCAGCTTAGGGGAACCACTATTTTAATTTAAGCACACAACAGTGCCGCACAGCTAAATATAGCACTAGTTTTTAAAGCGGGGAGAAGAACGGGGACAGAATTAGCTAAAAAACAGGACTGCCGCAACTGAGTCTCTCTGCTCCCATCTACGCTTTCTCCTCTCTCATGTAAGGGCAGGTCACTGCAGAAAGATGCGTGCATCTTACCGCCGTACAAAATCTCTCCCTCTAGCTGCACCTACTGCCCCCAAAACCCGTTTCTCTCAACACCACAAAGCCCTCAGAACTCAGACTCCTGCCAGCTCAGACAGCCCACACCAATGAGGCCGCTGGCCTCTCAAACCCAAACGCACACTGCCTTTTTCCCCCTCCTAGTCAAACCCCACGCATCCTCTAAGTCCCAAAACTGCCTCAAGTCCCACCAGGCTTTACAAGCTCTCTCATCCTTATGCTCAGGATGCGAGTTTCCAAGTGAAAGAAGTGAAATGTCAGCTCCTTGATGGCTCGGCAGAACGACTCACAAACAAAAACGGATTCTGCAAATCCAAGGACAACTTGGGACGGCCACCACTCGCACCCTTACTGGCTTTCTTCCCACAGCAAATACCACACCAGCACAACCCTCTTTGTCACGCAGCACGGCTCTCGCATGGCAGCTGTGTTGGAGATGCAACTGGCTTGCGAGCAATTCCGGAGCCACAAGCTCGCTACTCCTCTTTCACAGCACTGAGACGATCACATACCGTTGGTCATCTCCGAGACTCTACCAGGGGGTGAAAGACATACGCACACAGAGCCAAAAGAAACAAGAACCATCATTAAAAGAGACTTTACCTGATCGTATCACCTCTCTGCGACCACTGTGGGCAGCAAACATCTATACATTCGACACCTGCACAGAAAAGCAGTAGGAAGAAAACAAGAAGTCGACTTTGAATCACCATCAGATTTACATAGCTCTCCATTTCTGAGTGATAAATAAAAAACCCCAAAACTTTGAATGCTGACTGTATGGTCAGGAAGTTCGAATTCTGGCAAGCGCTTTGAACTTGGAACATCATCTGTGAGTGTATAAGAAATGCCCTATTCCCATTTGAAGTCTACCTACAAAGTGGAACAGATTGGAATCACGGGGATACTCACCGGTCCTTAGTGTTGGACGTGGATAGACCTCTCCTCTGTATTTTGGTTCTTCCACACGACTCATAGTCGTCACTGGTTCCTTGGAGGAGGCTTGAACACTTTGGGGCAGGAAACAAACAACAGAGGAGAATCACAATTTTTATATGTGGGGCATTTGTTATCAGTGCATACCAATTCATGGTGGCTTTTGGGGTTTTTCTTTGAAAAGAAAAAAATATTCTTTGCACATCCAACAAATATCTGCATCAACCTGAGGAGGCCACTTTACTCTGTGGGACGAGACAGCGTTCATTTCAACCAGCCTTGACCAATTCTGCTCAATCTATTTGTTAAAGATTATGCTGACAGTGAGAATGGCAATGTCCACAACATCCATACTGCTGGGACATTTTACTTCAGACCTGCCCTGCTCTGACCTCAGGGACTATATGCTCAGTAGCAGTTGGAGTGCATTAGACACATTCCCCAGGAACCTCCTCTGGTTTACCTTCCTCTGAAAGGAATCTCTTTCTCATGCTCCAGATCTGCTCCAAAATATGAGCCACACCACAATAAGCAACGACTGGGAGATTAGACGCCAAAAGCAGACTCTTGACCCGCTCTCAAATGTTATTGCCATTGCACTTAAAATTACATGAGATACTGTTTTCTGTATCATTTTCATGATATGGATTTTCATCTGAAGTGGCGGATTCTGGTGCAGCGCGCTCCTTAATGGGTGGCCTCAGGGGTAAGAAGCTGTCTGGAGCAGGTTTGATGCTCTGTTTGCCGTTCCGGCTTGTGCTGAAAACATCAACGCAAAAGAAATCGTATCCAGAGAACATTCCAATATGCACCTCCACCACCAACTACTATGTCAAGCACGTACACCGATGACGATGGAGACAGACATGAGATGTTCATGACTTTCAGATGAAGACCTGCTGTCTTCAACTGGCTAATGGGGAAATACAGAGAAGTAAAAGTGAAAATCACAACAACTGCCTTGAAGATACGGTGTCAATTGTGTCCCCAGCCTCCTCTCAAGTTCAACACTTCCTCTTACCGCAGACCTTTAATCTCTAGCTAATCTCCTGTGTCAATTAAGTAGCTGGGTTTAAAGAAAAAGTTGAAAATTGGTTCTTCGGGGAGGAAGCAGCTGGAGACCTCCCTTACCATAGGCAGTAAACCTTTTGGGGAAGAAGTCAAAGAAAACAGAAGGATTTTTACCTCGGACATGGAATTGTCTTGTGAGGACGGGATAGTGTTTCCTTAGTCAAGTGAGCATGGGTTCCACACGGCATTTGACCTATGAGAGAAGAGCGTAAGGCATCAGAAACTATAAAAGGGAACTGAAGAGTTTTATGGGTTTACAGTAAGGAGCTTCACCAAAGATAAATTGTCATTTTCTCTCTCACATCATCAGGTTTCCACACCGGCAACTACAGCAAGTTGTGCACACAAGGTATTGCCAGCTGAAACCTGAAATACAAAAGGCTTCTCGGGATCTACTACCTAAAAGGAGCATTGAAAACAATTTACTTCTGGCAAGCTAACAGTGGACCTATCAGAAGGGAAGGACTGCATCCAAGGCAGCTCTGGTACTGAGATGACAAGATAAACGCTCAGCTCCACTCCAGAAGCAATGCAAGGGTGCAGGTAAGAAACAGAGGTCACGCTCAAGTCTTCCCAGATGCTGCCTCGTCCTGTGCCTGCAATAATCCGTACAGAACCCTAGGGGTAGGCTTGGACGGTACACAAGGTAGGGTGAAAATGAAACAAGTCGTATAACTTGATGTCAGCCTTACCAATTTGCAGCATTGATATATCAAGCGACGAAAATCTTGGTCTTTTAGATGAAGTCTCAAAAGAAGTGGACCGAGGCTTAAAAGAAAACAAAAAAAAGTACCAATGTGAGTATAACCTGAATGTGAATCCAAGCAAAAAAACTTCCTGAGACTTAGTCAGCTCTACTGTGAATTGGGGACCATGACTTGCTGGGTCAGATTGCAGAAGAATGCCAATCTTTGCAGGATCTCTGACAGGTATGCTTTAATTTTTGAATACAGGCTCTCATACATGCAGCAATTAAAAAAATACAAGCTTGTCACTCAGTAATCACTCAGTCAGCTCCTAAACATTGCAAAGTGTGATAATTCAGCCCTTGAAAAATATATTTGGTACAAATATGAGTTAACAACTCTCTCGGGAATGAAGAATTAGAGCCCGACAGTCTCTTAGCCCTCTTACCCCATGGGGCAATAAGAAAAACTGCACTACACCTTTGAACCAAACTAGGGAGTCAAGCAGTCAGAGGCTCATTTTTACAGAGCCAAAGTCCTACAGGAATCCTCTCATGGACTGGTGGATAATGAGCAGAAAGAGGTCTATCCACAGGAAGTATGCAGTTTTTCTTGTCAGGTAGTGTATTTTGATGCCTTAACTGCAAGCTCGAGAAAGAGAATAACAGTTTACAAACACACTAAAACTATAAACTTGAACAAGTGTCAAGTATCTGGAAGACAACACACATTTTGCTCCTTCCGCAGCTGCCAGTGCCGGAGCAGAGGACGCAGACTTGAGTAAGGCAAACCCAGCCCACATTACAGCTGCCTGCTAGAAATGGAAAAGAACCACCTACAGCTGTACAGGCTCAGAGCAGGCTCAACCTCAAGATGCATTAGGGAGAGCCGCTTGCTCTCGCACCTTGCACAGATCATAATATATCAAACCCCTCGCTAACCTCTTCCGCAGACTCTGGGAATGGAGCATCTTCGCTGACAGAAGCCGCCGGGCGTTTGGTTGCCTTGGTTGGCAACTGCACCACAACAGAAACTTCTTCAGCTTTCTCCTTCCGCTCAGAGATGGCATAATCTAAAAAACAAAGACAGGCCATATAAGAACATGATGAAAACCAACAGAGGTACATTGGGAATACAGCCAGGAGGGAGCACACAGCTTTGATTTAAAATACTCTTTCTGCTGACACACGCGGGCTCACCGCCAGAGACCTGGGCTATCTCCTGCTGGCAGTGAAAGTATTGTGCCCTGCCACAGTCACCGCAGATAACGTCATACATTGGGCTAAGGGCTACAGTGCACCCTCAAGCCATTGGCTATAGGGATAGATAGCCACAAGGAAAGAACAGCTTGAAAAGCCACAGTTTCAGGAACAATGCCAGAGCACAAAAGCCAGACTTTTCCAAGGGACACGAAACCTCAGAAAAATCAGGCATATTCAATACTTCTGTAATGTGCAATACCTGATGTTTTCTTTTTCGGCGGACTCTCATCACCATCGTCCACAGGTATCCAAACACTGAGGAGAGAACACACACAACAGTGTTTTGCAACCCTAGGGAAGCTCCCAAGAGGCTGACTTCCCTTCACAGGGCCCAAACTTCCAAAGTTACCTTTCCTATCCCGAAGGTCCCCCCCTCCAAGCGCCCCTGGGATCATCTCAGGCACACACACACCTAACTGCACCCCTCCTCAACACCCCCCAACCTCTCCCAGCCAAGGGCCGCTCTCAGAGAGCTAATTATCCCGCTGGAGCATATTAGGTCTCTTTTTCTCATTCGGTTAATGCTTCCTAACTTTTTACATTTGTTCCCATCGCCAAAAACTTAAGTTCATATGTAAAGTTCTCCTCTTTCCTCGGGGAAAGCAGCACACCAGAGATTACTACGCCACCTCATTTCGTAAATCACTACACTGAGTTGCAAAGAAAAGTCTAAGGAGGACAGGAAATAAAAGGTGGGAAAGCAACTCGTGCATACACCCACTTCAATCACTTTTTCCTTTGGGAATGGAGCACAAAGGTTGGTCCGAGGTGGGTTTTTGCCTCTATTTGCCCTCCCAAATGTCATGACAGACGGCAAGGATTCTTTGAAGAATTCTTTGGTCATTCTTACACAAAGGAATTTCTTTTAAACTGTTACGCCCCCGAACCCTGCTGATATCATTGCTTCTGGACTATCTTCTCTCTGTATCAGGAGCACAAAGAAGTCCCTAACGGCACCTTTCATACAATGTCAAGAGTATTGGCTATTACTATGCTATTAAAGTCAGGCAGAAAATATTGGGGGGTAGGCATTAGAGGCAAATACCCTCCCATAAAGGTGCATTCTTACTCAGCATATTTCATACTTCAGAAGGCAAAAGTAGAGAAGGCAAAATCTTTGTATCCTCCTGCTCAATTGTTCGCAGGAGCTAACTCCTTCTGAGCTGCTCTCCAGGCTCAAGGCTACGTCCTGAGAGAAGCGCAGTTTCAATACCTGACGGCACTTACGGCAACTGCCTGTGAACAGAAATGCCGCTTTCTCCAGCTTTACCAGAGCACCCGGCACCTGGGAGAGCCTTGTTTTGTCCTTTTTTACTTTACCAGCCACTTGGAGGTTTAGAATCAGTTTGAGGGCTAGAAAAGAGGAATTCTCTCCTGGGAAGTTGTACTAAGCTGCTCCCCGCTCCTTCACCACTCCAAGTCTCCACCCCCTCTTTTTCCCTTTTCAAGCCCCCGCTGTGCAGACGGAAAGCCAACGAGGGGGTGGCTTTGCCCACGGATTTGGGGGGAACATCTGGAAGCCACAGTCATCTCAGCATCACAGGGGAACGACTCTGACTGCGGCCCGGGGCGAGCCCACAGCGGCAGGAGCCACAGCCGCCGCACAGGGCCGGAAGGACGGGGCTGCCGGGCTGGGAGAGGGCGGGGGGGGCACGGGGCTGCCGGGGCCCACCACGAGCCCCACCGCCCCGGAGGGGGGGCTCTGGGCGGGCAGAGGGGCCGAGCCCAGCCCAGGGGAGGGCAGCCAGAGCCAGGGGAGCCCCAGAGCAAGACCCCGCCCTGCACCCGAGCCCACAGAGCGACTAACGCCGCTCCCGGCCGAGGCGCCGGGCGGGCTCCCGCCAAAGAGGCCCCGGGGGTCCCGCAGGCCCCAGGCGGGGGGGGGAGGGGGAGTGGGCGCCGGGGCGATGCCCGGGGGCGGCCCTGAGGCGGCGGGGCGGCTCGCTGACCTGGGGGGCGGCCTCTTGCGCGGCGGCGGGGCCGGGGGCGGCGAGGAGGGCGACGAGGGCCCCCCGCAGCCATCGGTACAGGGGCGGCTGAGGGGGGAGAGAGGGGCGGGGCGGTGGGTGCGCGCAGGCGCGCCGCGTCTGTGCTCTGCCTGAGGGGGCCGTTAAGGGCCGCCCCGCCCGCTTCTGTCTCTGCCCTGCGGTGGGGCCGGGCCGGCGCCGTCCCGCCTCGCCCTCCTGTGTCTGGGGGAGGCGCTGGCCCTTCTCCGAAAGCCCCGAGCCGGGCCCCGGCTGGCAGCTGGGCGCCGGGAGGCGGGGGGTGCCCGGAGGCGGGGAAGAGGCCTGTCTGCCCTCGGGGAGAGGCCCCCCCAGAGGCCGGAGGGGCCCCCCAGAAGCCCTCCAGAGACGGAGGGGCCCCCCAGAAGCCCTCCAGAGACGGAGGGGCCCCCCAGAAGCCTCCCAGAGAACGGAGGGACCCCCCCGATAGCGGAGAAGCCTTTCGGCGTCCCGCAGGCCTGAGGCGAGCGGCACCGCCCGGCGGCGCGGGCTCTTGCGCGCCCCCTCCTGCCTCCTCTGCCCGCGGTGGGTGAGGGAATGCCAGTCCCGGGCTTACCGAGCCCTTTCCTCCGCGCTCGCACGGCGATTTGCGCCCCTCTGGCGGGGAGCTGCGCTCGCTGCACCCGGCTGCGCCATGGCTGCGGTGCGACTGGAAGGACGCGGACTGCGTTCGGCGTTCCACCATGGTGAGCGGCTGTGACGGAGCGGCGCCCGACCGCCGGCCGCGGGCAGCCCCGCTCGAGCCGCTGCTGCGGGGGCCGGCGAGCGTGTGGTGAGCGCTGAGCTGTGTGCGGGGGGTTGGCTGGCTCTTGGGGCGCTGCCTCGCCCTGCCCTTGCTCCTAAGGGGGCTTTTCAATGTGATGCTCTTAAATGGAGGGCTGGGAGCGAGAGCGGCATCCAGCCTGGGCAGGGGAGCTGGGTCTGCTCCTCCTCCACGTGAGCAATGGTGGTTTGCAGGTAGCATCTGGTTGCACTTGCTGGAACGCAGAGCAGGAGAGAGTTGTGTCCTGGTTTTCCCCTACAAATGCAGGACACAGACGAAAACATGGCAGTGGGGAGGGTGTGGGGGTAACTGGGAGCCCCTGTCTGCTTCCCAGCCCCATCGTGCTGGGTCGGGGCTGCAGCTCACCCCAATGCACCCTCGGGTGCACCCACGCTCTGTGAGGGGGTGTTTCAGGGCCTGAAGGGTTGTCCCCGTGTCCCTGTCGGGCTCACGGTGGTGGCACACTGCTGCGCATGTGGCTGGGAGTGGCCGGGAAGGGTCTGGCACGCTGGGGCTGTCACTGAGCATCGTTTTCTCTGCCACCATAGAGCTCCTCGGTGTACCTCTTGGGTGTGTATGGAGCCCCCCCCAGCCGGTGCCTTCCACCATCAGCACCCAGTAAGTGCCTGGCACCCCTTTCCAGGAGATCTTCGCTTGGGCACCTTGGGAGGGTGAGCAACCACCACCATCATGGGATGGTAGCATGGGGACAGCCACCTCCCTTGTCCCTTGTCTGGCTGGTCCCCTGACCCTCTCGCTCTTCTGTGCCTCTTCAGCTGCTGGAGCAAGAGGTTGTGAACCTATTCATCAGGACGCAGGCGGTGGGGGCCATAATCGGGAAGAAGGGGCAGCACATCAAGCAGCTGGTGCGGTTTTTGGGTGCCTCCATCAAGGTGAGGAATGCGCTGCGGGGCTGGTCCTGTGTTTCGTGCCTCAGTTTCCCCTCCCCACTGCCAAGGGCAGGGAATGGGAGTCTGCGGGTTGCAGTGTTGCTCCCCAAATTATCGTAGAATGGTTTCGGTTGACAGAGACCTTGAAGACCATCCAGTCCCACCCCCCTGCCCTGATCAGGGACACCTCCCACCAGCCCAGGTTGCTCCAAACCCTGACCAACCTGGCCTTGAACACCTCCAGGGATGGGGCAGCCACAGCTTCTCTGGGCAACCTGGGCCAGTGATTTACCACCTTCACAGTGGAAAAACTTCCTCCTGATATCTCATCTGTATCTCCCCTCTTCCACTTTGAAGCCATTCCCCCTTATCACTCCATGCCCTTGTAAAAAGTCCTTCCCCAGCTCTCCTGTAGCCCTTTAGGGACTGGAAGGGGCTCTAAGGTCTCCCCAGAGACTTCTCTTCTCTGGGCTGAACCCCCCCAACTCTCTCAGCCTGTCCTCCCAGCAGAGGGGCTCCAGCCCTCGCAGCATCTCCGCAGCCTCCTCTGGCCCATCTCCATCAAGTCCGTGTCCTTCTGCTGTTGGAACCGCCTGAGCTGGAGGCAGCAGTTGAGGTTCTCATCAATCAGCACCGCCAGGTCCTTCTCCCCAGGGCTGCACTCCATCCATTCTCCACCCAGCCTGGATTTGTGCTGGGGATTGCCCCGACCCATGTGCAGGACCTTGCACTTGGCCTGGTTGAACTTCAAGAGGTTGGCATGGGCCCACCTCTCCAGGCTGTCATTAGTAGAAGGCCAGGCCTGCAGCACCCCGGTTATCAGCCCAGCTCAGGTGGGAGGGGATGCTCCTGCATGGGGGGGTTGCCCTGCGCTGGGGGGGGACATCCCACTGAGGGAAGGTCTTGCCGAAGCGGGGGCCGTGCTCACGCTCCTCCCCCATCCCTTCCCAGATCGCCCCGTCAGAAGGTCCCGAGGCCAGTGAGCGGATGATCATCATCACAGGGCCGCCCGAGGCTCAGTTCAAGGTGCGCTGGGTGGGGGCTGTGGGTGGGGGGGACAGTAAGGGACAAGATGAGAGCGTCCCTGTGGTCAGCACTGTGCTGCCAGCCTGGCTTGGCCTCCCTCAGTGCCGGGGGAGCTCTTTGCTGGGTACAGTGGTTTTGATGCTGCTGGACATGGGGTCATTGTCAGCTTTGGGGATGGAGAGGCACAGCGGGCGCTGCCTGATGGTTTTCCTTCCTGTCCGTCTCCTCCCCAGGCCCAGGGGTGAATATTTGGGAAGCTGAAAGAGGCAAACTTCTTTAACGCGGAAGAAGTGGTGAAGCTTGAAGCCCACATCAAGGTGCCTTCCTTCGCCTTGCTGCGTGGTAGGCAAAGGTGGCAAGACAGTAGGTGTGTGGGGGTGTGTGCATGGGTGCCCCTCCCTCTCTTTGCCCCGGGGACGCAGAGTTGGGCATCACCCATCACCCCTGCCCACCCCAGGGGGACAAATTCCGGGTGCACAGTGGTTTCAGCGATGTCTTGACCCTCAGCCCCCACGTCCTGGTGGTGGTTCTCGTTGGTCCCAAGGAAGGGGGAGACACTCAGGGTGCCTGGTGCCGTGGTGACACCAGCAGTGGAGGATTTTGGCTCTTCCACAAGAAAAACACTCTTGTGGTTCGCTCCAGGTGAACGAACTGCAAAACTTAACCAGTGCGGAAGTCCATGTGCCACGAGACCAAACCCCAGACGAGAACGAGGAGGTCATCGTTAAAATCATTGGGCATTTCTTTGCCAGTCAGGTACGGTTTGGCCGTGGCTTCACCTGATATTCCCCGGCCACTTTCATCCACCGAGGAAAGGCGCGGGGTGGCTGAGCCCAGCACCACCCGAGCGACCTGCTGCTCTTCTTTTGGGTGGTCCCTGTGCCCCCAAGAGGCACTGAAGGTGTTTCAGTAGCTCCCCCCAGCTGTGTGAGCGCTGAAATTGAAGATTGGCTTGATTGAGCTAAAATTGGGTGTTTTGGATGCCATGCAGAGCAGCACCCAGGGTGTGAATGGACTCCCTGGTGCGGGCAAATCCATGCGCATCCCACCTGGGTGCATCTTCCATAACCTTGTCTCCTGTCCACTTTGGTGGGATGGCGACCACCCAAAAAATTCAGGCTCTCTCGAGGAGTGAAGCACAAGTTAAAAAAAAAAAAAAAAAAACAAAACCAAACAACCTGAAATTAATTACGGCTTGTCCAGAGTGACAAGTTGGGAGCAGCGAGATGCTCAGTGGGGGCTCGGGAGTGGTTGGTGGGGGGAGAAACAGTGCCCTGACCCCCACCTCTTGCTTTTCCCCTCTCCTCCCCAAGACTGCACGGTGCAAGATGAGGGAAATGCTCCAGCAGGTGAAGCAGCAGGAGCAGAAACACGCTCCGGGAGGCCCGGCCTCGCAGCACAGCAAGGGAGGCTCCCGCTGTGCCGCCCAGCACCGCCCAATGAATGTAACCCCGCCGCCGGACACCCACCCCTCCCAAACCCTCCTCCCCCACCCCCAGCAGGTCAGGGGAGCAAACCAAAGACCCCCCCAAACACACAGCCCCCATTCCCCGCGGCGCTGCGAGGATGCACAGCCGAGGGGTACGGGGAGGGCTCTCTCCATCCCACAGCCTCCCCCTCCCTCCTCCCTCGCCTCCCGACGCTCTCCCTTTCGTTGGACTAACGTGGGCAGGTTTGGGTACCTCAGCACCTCACGCTTGTGTCTCCCTTTTAGAGATTCTGTACGCCTTGGAAACCTGAGAGTTGGAGGGTTTTTTTATTAATTTTCTAATAAAAAAAGAACCGTGTTGGAAAAGCGATGGGGATAGGCAGCACTGTGGTCATTCTCTCCGGGGCGTTGTGGAGGAAGGCTGCCAGTCTTCCTCCCAGTGTACTTTTCCCCGTTGGCTCCAGACTGCTGCTGGGGCTGAGCTCTGAGCCGCCAGAGCGGTTCTCAGCAGACGGTCACTCGGCGCAGACAATGAGGCCCTGAATAGCCCTTCCTGTGCTCTTGATGGCTCCGGACGGCTCTGCTCCTCTGCTGCTTCTAAGGTGGGGCTGCCCCAGTGCCCTCACTCAGGAGCCTTTTGTCTGTGCAGGTCTCACTTGTGACAGGGGGTGGGGGTGTTGCCAAACTAACTGCTGTGTTGCGATGTGGGAGTGGGTGTTCCTGCCCGTGTCAGTGCCAGAGCTTTTCCGTAGGCTCCTTCTGCTAGCGGAGAGCCAGGGGCCGCTCCTTCGGGAGAGAGCTTGTTTAAAAAGAGGGAAAAAAAAAGTGTGTGGGGGGGGGAGAAAAAAAAAAAGTGGGAAAAGAAAAAAGGGGAAAAAGAAAAAAAGGGGAAAAATGAAAAAGAAAAACAGGGGAAAAGGGGGGGGGGGGAGAGAAAAGAAACGGGGGGGGGAAGGGGAAACAGAAAAAAGGGGGAAAAAGCAAAAAGGGGAAAAAGAGGAAAAAGGAGGGGGAAGCAAAAAACAAAAGGAAGAAAAAGAGAAACCCCCACACACACATTAAAAAAACCCCAAACAAACCAAGGAAGGAAAGTGGGAACAGCCGCCGGGCAGGAGGAGGGACAGGAGCTGGGGGAGGATGGGGGGCCGTGGGGGGAGGTGGCGGTGCCAGCGCCGGACCCGGGGACTGCGACACCATATTTTTGTCCTCTACTGCAGTGTGTTCTGTGAAAAACAACCAACCAAATCCCACCTACCGACAACATCAAAACCCAAAGAGAAATCTCTGCAGCTCACAGGAGCCTGAGCTCGCTCTCCGTTGCTCTCTTTCCAGTGTCTCGGGGGGGTCACGGCCGAGCTGAGATTGGGGGGTGGTGGTGGTGGGAGTTTGTCCCATGGCTGTGATGGGGGGAGAAGGGGTGGGTGGGGAGTGGGGGATGTGGTGCGGGTTTTTTTGGGGGTGGTGGTGGTTTCTTGCCAGGCGTTGCTTTACCCAGTGGCTCGAGGAGGTGTTGGCATCAGGAAGCCTGTGCTAAAGCGGGGTGGGGGCCTCGCTGCAGTTGGTTAGCAGAGCCAAAGTGGTTACTAATGGTTATTAATGGTGCACTAATTACGCCCGTGTAACTGGGAAGCTCAGATGCCCCCTAACCACCCCCCCCGGTGCTTCTCTAGCCAGGCGAGCGCTGGGCGTCCCCCCCGCAGGAGAGGAGCGCACCTCTGAGGTGGGTGGAAGGGCGTCACCCAACGGGGAGAGGACCAAGATGGGGCTTGGGTGTCCCTTGGGGTGGCCGGGTGGCAGGGTAGGGCTGCTGGGGGCTGCCACAATGAGGGACACCCCCACGCCTTTCTCCATGGCTCCCACAGCTCTGCTCCCTCCCTCCCTCCCACCCATCCAGTGCCACCGGAGAGGTGGTGTCCCCCCTCCCGGGGCGGGCAGGGGCTGGTGCCACCCCATCTAACACCTCAACGCACCAAAGCACCTCACTGGGGGAGGGACCCTGTGCCTGGTAGCCCCGTGCTCCCCAGCACTGTAAGGATGGGGCTGAGCCCCCACCACGGCCACCCTGTGCAAACCAAAGACCCCCACACAGACCCCCCCACCCCCATTCCCCGCGGCACTGCGAGGATGCACAGCCGAGGGGTACGGGGAGGGCTCTCTCCATCCTACAGCCTCCCCCTTCCTCCTCCCTCACCTCCCGACGCTATCCCTTTCGTTGGACTAACACAGGCAGAGAGAGAGAGAGAAAGAGAGGTTTTATTATTCTTCTTTTTTTTAAAATTTTTTATTTCCTAAAAGCCACCCGTTTTTCATCCCAGGCATGGCCAGAGGAGCTCGCCCAGCATTGAGGGGGGGAGGTTGGGCTGCGGCGCACAGCGCAGCGGCTCGTCAGTTTTTAGAATTAATGTAACGCTAACGAAACTAACGGCGATTTTTAAGTTTTTTTAAGGATTTTAATTATTTATTTATTTATTTCATTTCAGAGGGGGCCGGGGCGGGAGGGGAACATTTGTTTTTTAGCAAATGCCGGCTTTTCTAGAGGTTAAAGGAAAGGCCGTTCTCGGCTGTAAATGCTCCCCTCCAGCGTCCTGGATGGGGGGGACGGATCTCCGAGGGGCCAGCTGTATCCTTGGAGGATTCCCCATTTGTCTCCCCAGACCCTGCGGTTTATATTTCCTGACTCGGTGAGGGTGCAGGATTATGCCCGAGTGGATTACACTGTCTGGGATATTTCCCTCTGGTGGTGCCATAGCAAAGTCTCTGTTGCCAATTTGTGATGTCCGGCACTCAGCGTCACGTGAAGAGTGGTGGGATGGGACTCGGGGCATTTTGTTTGTTAAGGGCCATTTGGTTTTGGTTGTTCTGTGCCATCTGGAGATAAGCCCGGGCTGAGCTGTTTTGCAGCTCCCCCCAAGTTCTCTCTGCACAGCCACGGCACAGCGGGGATGGAGCTGAGTGGGATGGCAGCTCCCTGCCTCTCACCTCTGGTGCTCTGAAACCGGCTTGGCTGGCTGCTCCCACACAGTGTGTTACTGGCTTGCCCAGCAGGTGTCTGGGGACACCACTGGGGTGTCCATAAGGGGTCCTGGGGGGGACTCTTGCAGGCCAGAGGAAGTCTGGGGCAGTTTTTCAAGGATCTGGGGGTCCCCTCTGGTGCCTCTGGGGAGGGTTTTGTGGCTGGAGAGGGCCCAGCTGGTTTCAAGAGGTGCTTCCTCCCTTTCTCCAGCCCACCCAGCTCCCCCGACACCACCACCCCCCCAGGTTGGTGGGTGCCAGCAGTGCCAGCCTGTCCCACTGGGTCGGGCACTGAGGGGGGCACAGCCCCAGCCGTGGGATGGGAGGAGGAACCACAGCACCAGGGATAGAGACCAACATTTTATTTCTTTAACATTTCCCATGGGGGGCACCCCAGGGTTGCGTGGCTGCACCGCAGCTGGTGCCAGGAGGGACTCCAACGTCCCCCTCACAGCTCACCTGGCTCCGCTCGTGATGCTTTTGATGGGGCTCAGAGTGATCTCTTCTGTGCTATGGACCAAGCGGCTCCAGGTAGGCGACTGCTGCACCGCACTGTGCCGCAGTGTGGGGTGGTGTGGGGGGCTGCGGCGCGGGGCTGGGAGCTGCTCCCATCTCGCCCAGCTCCCGGGGTCCTGCAGAGGGACTGGAAGAAGCCAAAGCAAGGGACGACGGACACGAGAGCCCGCCCGGAGGAGCAGAGTGGTGAGTGGCACTGGCACCGAGCACCATGCAAACAGCCCACACCCCACGGCAGCCCTGAGCCCAGGGTGTGCCGAGGGCTGCTGCCTGCTCACTCCGTCCCCTCCCTCAGCAGCTTCTCGGCTAGCGGATGAAGGATGGGAGCTCAAGTCGACACAGGAGAAGCAGGGAGTGTGGGGGAGACCCCCAGATCCTGCCCCAGACCCTCAGCCCGTGCCCTGCCCTGCCTGCGCTGGGCAGCCCTGCCCGCCTGCTGAGGAGGGGGTGCTGCCCACGGGCTCCAGCGGAGGAGACGGTGTGCAGCGGGTCTCTTCTCTCTCCTCCTCTGCAGGGCAACCAAGGAGGCAGCGAGGAGGGAGCACCGGGCCCCACAGGACCCACTGGGCTCCCTGCCAACCATATACCATCTGAGCAGTGATGCCTCTCTCTACCCCCTGCCCCCCCCCCCCCAAGCCCCCAGGTCCCCCTGCCCTCCTCTGCCACCTATAGGTCCTATCAGTGGGGACAGCTCCTTCTGTACCAAGGAATCTCCCAGGCTCCTGGGCCCCCTGAGGGCCACCGCAAGAGCCCCTGCAGCCTGTGCTCGCTGGCCAACTCGGAGGACTGCAGCAGCCTGTTGAGGAGCAGCTCCTCTCCCCAGAGATCCCTCTACCACTTCCTGGAGGCCTGGCCCAGTGCAGCAACAGAGCCAGTGGTGCTCACACACTCAGGACACCCCCCGCTCTCCCATGGCTGCTGGTGGGGCAGTGGGGAAACTGGGGCTGGTCCTCAGCCAGGAGCCTCCACAGGAGCTGCCAGCAGGGACCGAGAAAGAGTGGGTTCCCAGGCAGGGGACGGAACTGAGAGCGGCAGCATACGCTGTGGAGCTCTGAGCTGCTGCGTGGTGCCAGGTCTATCCAATGTCAGGCAGTATGTTCCCAGCAGACGTCACTGCTAACAACTCTTCCGAGGAAGGGGGGCCGTTTCTGTAGTCGTAGCCTGCCTGGAGAAAGAGCCCCACGGAGCTAAGAGTCTGCTGAGCAGCAAGGGAGCAGAGTCGCTGACTCTCAACCCAGGACTGAAATACAGCAACTCACTCTATTGCCTTCCCCCTTCGCCCGCTGCCTCCCACAGTTGAGAAGAAACCAACCAGGGAGCTCCAAGCGAGGGGACCCCTCCACCACTCCCCCAAATCTGCTCAACACCCCCAAAGCTCCCCAAAGACAAGGGACTCCTCCCACACACCTCCACTCCCCACACCGACAACCCTCCCCCTCCCCCAACGCTCCAAAAAGCAGCAGTCCTTAGGGCAGACTCCTTAAGCTGACTCCACAGCTACGGCTCCCCGTGGGCTCTGGGGGAGACAAGGGGGCCCCGGGGCTCTCCGTGGGCTTTAAGGGGGTCCCAGGGCTGCCCACGGGCTCCCAGCAATGCCCGTGCCCACCACCCACCCCCGCTTCAGGGGGCCCAGCGCTGACACCCCCCGACCCACCTCGGGGGTACCTGGGGGGACTCGGCCGTGGGCTGGAGGCGGGCGAAGGGGGCACGGCCGGGCTGACCTGCCGGGGGGAGCTGAGAGCGGAGCCCAGAGCGGAGCCAAGCGCCCGGCCAGGCCGGCCCCGGGCACCCTGCGCTGCGGCCGGGGCTGCCGCCACCTGCGGGGAGCGAGCGGGGGGTGAGGGGGCGGCAGCGGGGGACGGGGGGACGGACGACGGGGGTCTGAATCGGCCCTGTTCTCCCCGGGGACCCTCCACTCGGCTCTGCCCCCCCCAAAAAGGCCCAGACCGCCCCCCGAGGCCCCCAGCCCGGTCCCGCCACCCTACAAACCCCCCGAACTGGCCCCGGAGACCTCCGTACCGCTCCTGCCGCTGCCGCTGCCGCCGCCACCCCACCCCACCCCACCCCACCCCACCCCACCCCACCCCGCTCCCGCTCCCGCTCCCGCCGCCCTCGGCCCCGGTCCCCCCATCTCTCCCGGTACCGAACGCCGCAGCTCCCGACCACCGCCACACAACGGAAACGTTCTCCTTCGCGTCCGCCCAACCGCGCATGCGCCGAGGGGCAGATCCGGGCCACGCCCCCCAACGTCGCCGCGGCAACGGCGGGCGAGAGGGGCGGGGCCGCGCCGAGGACGACGAGGCCCCCTCAGCTCCGCACCACCGCTTCTTTCCGCCCCGGGCACTGCGAGGCCGAAACCAGCGCAGCCCTCCCCCAAATGCGCCGGGACCCCCCTAAACCAGCCCAATCCTCCGCAAAATGAGCCGGGACTCCCTGAAATCAGCTCAGCCCTCACCAAAATGAGCCGGACAGCCGCCTGCAGAGCTCCGCCAGTCCCCCCGACGGACATCACGGGGATGGGGGGAAAGAAAACAACCAGAAAGGTACTGAAAATAACGTGGAGACGGTGCTTAGAGATCCTTCCGAGAGGCAAAACCCGGCCTTTGTTCTCATTTTTGAACACGGGGTTTCGCAGTGCTTCGCGGGCAGTGGTTATCCAGGGGCATCGGCTATCCCGGGAAGCGAACGTTCCCATCCCGTGTGGCAAAAATCCACTCGCATGAATAACAGACAAAACCAGCCCACAAAAGGACAAGAGGCACCTTTGGTCACCTTTTCCTTGAAGCTTCGCTAAAACTGTATACTCAGATTGGCCCTGTCCTGCAGTTTCTTTCCCAGAGTTTTGCCCCAAACCCACGCTTCTAGCCCCGCTCCCCAAGCCCTCCCTCGGGGCCCACCACCTTTCCCCAGCCCAGCCTGTCCTTAAAGCTTTTCTTTCCACACACAGCCCTTTCCACTCACCTCCCTCTGGGGCCTCCTCTCTCACAGGCACCTCACAGCCCTGCAAACCTCCTCTCCTTCGCCTCTCCCTCTCCCAAAAACCCATTCCCCCCTCACAAACACCCATTCCCCTCACTCCCCCCTCACACGCTCACTCCCACACCCTCAACCCTTCCCCCCACCATTCTCCCCTCCCCCCTCGACCCACCTTCTCTTCTCTTCTCTTCTCTTCTCTTCTCTTCTCTTCTCTTCTCTTCTCTTCTCTTCTCTTCTCTTCTCTTCTCTTCTCTTCTCTTCTCTTCTCTTCTCTTCTCTTCTCTTCTCTTCTCTTCTCTTCTCCTTTTTTCTTCTCCTACCCCTCTCTCTGCCCGTGGGCAGCCCTGGGACCCCCTTAAAGCCCACGGAGACCCCCGGGGCCCCCTCGTCTCCCCCAGAGCCGACGGGGAGCCGTAGCTGTGGAGTCAGCTTAAGGAGTCTGCACTAAGGACTGCTGCTTTTTGGAGGGTTGTCGGTGTGGGGAGTGGAGGTGTGTGGGTCCCTTCTGCCAAAGTGCAGTGAGAACCACGTTCACTGAACCCCCGTTCTACATGGACAGGGTCAGTTGGATGTATAGGACCAAGTTGTTGGAATAACCTCAGCTCTTTTATTAGCAATTCCAAGGCATTGGTATTTTGGTCAGTCCATTCCCAGGATTTTCCCTTCCTGAGCAAATCATCAAGGGGCGAGCAATGATGGAAAAGCCAGGGGTGTGTTTACGCCAACAGCTTAAAGTTCCTAGAACTTGCTGTAACTCCTTCACACTGGGTGGATTCTGCCCCTGTTCTGTTTTTTTTAGGGTATCTTGAGGGACCGAAGCAGCAACTTTAATCCACCAGAGCCCCGGGAATTGCACTTCCTGCGCCGGTCCTTGACACTTGGTGGGGAACGGCCCCAGTTTCAGATCTGACCTTGGGGGATGAAACCAGGCTTGGGTCTAGTGGGAGGTGTCCCTGCCCATGGTGGGGGGGTGGAACTCGATGATCTTCAAGGTCCCTTCCAACCCAAACTGTTCTGTGAGTCTGTGATGGTGTCTGTCCAGCTGATGAGCTCCCACCTGAGTTTCACTTGGCGGAAAGCAGCAGCCGGTGCTTGGGTACCCAAAGGCTTCTTTTACATTTTTCCTCTTCTTTGTTTCTTAACTTTTTCAACTCAAACCAAAGGTGTTGGAAAGGGCGGCCCTGTGGGCAGAGAAATCATTCCTCCCTGCGAGATGGGCTGTGGCACCACGGGGCCATCTCACCTGAAAGGAGGAAACCCACAGGTCACTCCTTTGGTCCAAAGAGTGGAAAAAAATAAAAAAGAGAAACAGCAACAACACCACACACACAAAAAAACCCCGAACCCAACCACCAAACCAGCCCCTCGCTGAAGGCGTAAGGTGGGAAATACTGCAACAACTGTATTTTTTGCAACAGCCCCACTTAAAAAACGCTGTAATGATTCATAACGACCCATCCGACTAAAACCAGGAGTAGCGGTGACCGACCCGTCAGCTTTTAGCATCCTGCTAACCAGCTTAAAGGCACGGGTGAGGAGAAGAGTTCAGCCACAACCAGCTCGAAGGAGGAAAAGAGGATCTTGCTTTTAGGGGAACGGCTGTCTTTGCAGAAGGTAAGTGCCCCCGCGGCTCGACCGCCCCTTCAAACCACGATTTCTCCGGCTCAGTTTTCTCTGTAACTGCTCCCACAGCACCGCGGATCCTGCAGCTTTTCCCTAAATCATAATAAAACCTTCCCTAAATCCGGCTGCCGGTTTCTGACGTCTCCAACGCCTCCGAGCATCGCATGGGGATCCCGCACGCCACTGGTCCCCTGGGATTTCCAGGCTCTGACCCCTGGCTTGGCTCAGGTGCCCTCTTTTTTCACTCAGTTCCTCAAGTTTTAGGTGCACTGGGGATGCGCCTGCCTGACCCCACAGACCTGTGCCAGAGGGGGGTTTGAAAGAAATGAATAAAAAAAATACTATATGAAAGATAACTAGAATCTCTTTGGATTTTATGTAATGCTAATTAACTATTGCAAATGGGCAAAAATATACCCCCAAGAATGTAGGAAGAAATGCTCAATTTCTGTTGTGCGCCGGCCCCTCCCTCCCCCCAGTCCCCTTCCTGAGCTCCCTGAGCACCCCACGGTCTGGCAGAGGGGACACGTGTGACACTGCTGTCCCCTCCCTCCTGCAACACAGAGCTCATTGCAATTACTTGCACAGAGAAACAACCAAAATTATATATAAAAAAAAACATTTAAAAACCCAAATTAAAGTAAACAACAAAATTTAAACCCCCAAATTAAAAAAAAAACCAAACAAAATTTAAAAACCAAAACATAGTTAAGTCATTAAATTTTTCAAACCCCAGACCCACTAATTTCAGCCCTTTCCCCAGTCAGCTGGTTCCCCACCCCCAGCCCCAGGCAAATGGGCTTCCTCCCAAAAATCAGTGCTGCCCACTCCCCCATCCCCTCCAGCCCCCCCCCCCCCAAAAAAAGCTCCACAGCCCCCTCCGCCTCCTCCCCGCCCTCCCAAAGACACGGCAGCGGCGCAGTGAGACAAACGAGAGGTTTATTCCATTCTTTTTCCCATTACGTTCAATGGGCAACAAGAGAAAAAGGGCCGACAGTCCCGGCTCCGGCGGGGGGAACCCCTCAGTCCACAGTGACGCTCCACCGACGGGACCCACGCGACGGCGACAGGGATTTGTGTCATTTGTGTTCCACAGAATGAACCCAAAATAAATTAAAAAAACCCAATGAAACAAAAAAACTAAAACCAAACACAAAACCACACAAAGATTCAAAGTGATAACTAACACAGATTCGCTTGGGAGATTCCCCCACCCCCCACCTCCAGTTTTATTTACAACACGGAGTGTTTCCAAACTAGGTCATCTCTTACAATAAAATAAATATATTTCAGCATCTGCGCAACAAAAATAATTGCTGTATTTCTACATGTAGCACACTGGGGGGAGGGGGGGGGGGAATTAAAATAATTAAAAAAAACCCACCCTTTTTTATTACCTTTTTACATTACATACACACACACCCCGCTTAAGGATCTCTTTTATGCGTATCATTTTAGGAAACTTCTTTCCAGGGGCCCCCGGGGGATGTGAGGAGCTGTTTGAAGGCACCAAAGCGCACAGCAGCCCCCGTCCCGCCTCGCTGGGAAGGGGCTTTGCTGCCAACTAAAGCATTGCGGGTCACTGCAGGGATATCTCTTTTGGTTCCTAAAGCGACTCCAGCAGCAGCTTTGAGAGGGATTTTTCCTCCCGACTCCTCCCCGTAAAATTCTCCTCTGCACAGGGAAATATTAAATCCTCCCAAAATACAGAGCCGGCCGTGGGATCACGGGGCACGAAGGGGGGGACAGGCGCAGCACTGTGTCCCACAGTCAGCCCGGGGGGTTACAGACGCCTTTTAGGTGGCTCAGAGTCACGTTGTTAACCAAGGCCTCAGCTTTCATTTAATTAAAAATAAATACATAAATATATAAATGAATAAAAAATCTCACCCTGTAAGCAGCAAAAACCCCCGAGCTTCGAATGCAGAAGAGGGCCACGCCGGGGAAATCTGCTTTGCTTTTTAAGTAAGGAATTTTGGAGGCAGCCGCCAAGGTTTTGTGGCCCCTGGGGAGGGGGGAGATGCAGAGCCGGACTCAGCCCGCTCTGCCCCAAAACCGGCCGCGTTTTCCCTCCAGGGTGATTTTCTTCCTTTCTGTCTCTGCTGGAGTGATGCCCGGCACGTGCCGAAAACAATCCCAGGCTCTGGCCCCGGTCCCGGCCAGGAGTGAGTGAAGCTCAGCCCCACTCCCTCCTTTTACAGGCAGGAAAACAAAATGGAAAAAAAAACCCAAATTGCCCTATATTAGAAGTGTATAATTCCATTTTAAGGGCAGGGCAGCAATAGGGCTGGTACCACAGCCCCCAGTCCCACAGCCACTGTGGGTCACCAGTGTAACGATTAAATTAAAGTTTCTTTTGGGAAGGGGGGAGAGACGGGGACTCTCCTGCTCTGGGACCTTTCCCCTCTGGGGAGGCAGAGCCGGAGCAGCGAGCACGGTCCTGCCCGGAGGGCAGCGTGGAGGGGACGCGCACGGGCATCCCGGAGGAACAGCAGCAAGGAAACCCGGCGCTGCACCTTTCCCTTCCTCCGAGCCTTTTTCTTTTCCTCTTTTTAAGGGCTCAACCAGTTTCTTCCCCCTCCGACCGTCACCGTGGGGCACTGGCACCAGCCGCTTTGCAAAACCCCATCCCGTAAAAGCCGCCTGATTTTGGCCCTGTTTGGGGATGCGCCGCTTCCATCCTTACAGAGCAAACTGATAGATGATTTGTTTTTCTCCCCCCTCCCCATTTAGCAAGAAGCACCAACGTGCCGTTGTCGTTTTGGGTCGGTTTGCTGCAGAAAAAGGCTCCCGCAGGGGACGGGATAAGCCGATGGCAGGAGGGTCCCTGCACCCATCCCACCGCTGCTGGTGGAGGGCAGCAAGGGGACCTTTTCTTCGGGGTTGTCCTCTCCTCCCGGGCTCCACGGCCCCACACCGCAGCCCAACGACCCCCCCGAGACGGGAAGAGAGCCCGAGAACCATCTCTGCTCAACAGCTTCTTCCTGCAAAGGGGCAGGAAAAAGGAGGAGGAAAAGGCACCTTCCCACTTGCCTCCGGGCTCATCCCACCCTGCGAGAGAGACGCGGTTTTGCGAGGAGAGGGGAGGAGGAAAAAACACCACAGAGAGAGAGCCAGGGAGGGAAAAGGAAGGAAAGCGGAGGGACAGCGGAGGGGCCGCCCGGGGACACAGAGCCCCAGGTCTCGCCTGGCCGCTCCCGCCACCACCCGGCGGATTGGAGGGGTTTGATCTGAAGCGCTGACTTATATTAATTTAACAGCCGGGGGAGGAGAAGGCGCCATTTCTGCCTTTTGCAGCTTCCAGGCTGACGGCAGAGCCGAAACAAGAAAAATAATTATCATAAAAACAAACAAACAAACAAAAATTCCCCCAAAACTCCAATGTAAAACTGGAGCGCAGGGAGCAAATGCTTTTCCTTCGCCTCGGCCCAACCGCTCGGGCGCTCCGCGCTGCCCCGCCACGGAGGGCATCCCTCTCCTGCCAGGGAGAGACAGAAGGGCGAACTGAAGGCAGGACCCCAAACCAGACCCGAGAACCTGGTCGTGATGAAGAAGAAAGTGGAGAAAGCGTCACATACAACAGAAACATTCAGAGTTTATTTTTGGGGAATAAAAAAAAAAGAGAAACAGAAGAGGAGGAGTGAGATATTAAAAAAATAGCACTGAACGATGAAGCGGCAGCAGTCCCTCTACCGCTACAAAGCGGCAACAACCCACACACGAACACACGGAGGCGGAACACCACTGAACTCCCACTGACTGTCATGTGCACCTCAGTTTGCTGCTCTGGAGAGAGGGAATGCCTGAAGCACACCAAGGACAGCTGAAACCATCGCCGTGGCTTAAAGGGGAATCCGCCAACTGGAAAACAAAATAAAAGCGGTTTCTGCCCATGTCTGCGTGGG
Source organism: Vanellus vanellus (assembly GCF_965231255.1). NCBI lineage: Eukaryota > Metazoa > Chordata > Aves > Charadriiformes > Charadriidae > Vanellus > Vanellus vanellus. The sequence goes on along the minus strand of NW_028127184.1, from coordinate 574,597 downwards.
CACATCCCCGAGTCACGTTCTCACGCCTCTCCTTCAAAGTCAAGATTCCTAAACATGAAAACTGGAGTTGGGGGGAGGGAGGAGAGAGAAAAGGAGGGAGAGCGTCATCAGTGGGGCTGTTGCCCCGCTCGTGGGACGGCGCCAGCAGAGAGGAGCTGGTTCGTGTGCCGCAGCCCTCGCCGCTTGCTCGGCATTGCCGGCAAAAAAAAAAAAAGCCGTAGGCACGTGCCACCGCTCGCAAAGGAGCACGGCCACGTTCCCACACGATCCTTTACCTCTTTCCTCCCCAGATTCAGACTGTTTCCGTGCTCATAGTGAGAGCCTTCCACACGGGTGTTTTTGATATCTCATCCGAGATATTAATCTCCGAAGGATCAGTCCTGCAATAAATATTTGAGAGCGCAATCTGTGACTGTGGGAACTGACGCCACCCAGCGCATCAGCACCAGCAAGAGGAACGGGGGGGAGGAGAACCAAAGCTGCGCATAAGCACAGCGGGTTGGGCGGGAGGAGGAGGTTTGGAAGGCGAGCCGGAGAGCCGCAGAGCTACAGCTCTGTGCAAAGGCTCTGCACAGAATCCCAGACTGGTCAGGGCTGGAAGGGCCCTCTGGAGCTCACCCAGTCCCACGCCTGTCAGAGCAGGGGCACCTACAGCAGTGGCACAGGACACCTCCAGGCGGGTTTGGAATGGCTCCCGAGTGGGAGACTCCCCCACCTCTCTGGGCAGCCTGTGCCAGCGCTCTGCCGCCCGCCCTGCCCATAAATTTGCTCTTCCCGCCAAGCTGAGTGCATGGCGCTGGGATGCTCAGCAAAGATAAACGTGGAGAAAATTCTGCCAACCCACTTCAGGCTAATCTTGCCGGGGGTCCTGCTGCTTGGTGGGGCTTTACCTGTCGCTGCTTGGCTTTGGGATATCCGCGCTGCTGGTCTTGCCCAGCTGCAGCCGAACGGAGTTTGCAGCAGCAGCTTCCATCATCTCCTGGGACTCCTGACATAAAAAGGGACAAATCAAAGTTGTCTGTCTATGATCGAAGTGGAGATAAACTAAACACCCAGCAAAGCCCACGTGCTGCCCTCTCCTTCTGACCTTCTGTTAGCGCAGCCGGGGAAGGACCTTTCACTCCAAACATTTTGGGGGGGGTTAAAACCACCCTTATGAGCAAATCTTTCCATCATAATTATAATGTTTATTATAAATGGCACCTTTAAAAATTATACCGCTATTCAAGTGTTTAGCTCACTGCTAATTTAAAAACAAGGTTATGATGCGGGATCCAGGCTGTCAGGATCTATTTCTATTGAGTTCAGATCTTCCCCCAACATTTCAAGAGAAGCTGTGACGGAAAGAGGCAATCTCAGAGCCCGAGGGAGACATCCAGCCCCGAGCACTCAGCAAGCATCACCTCTTCTTCTTTGGCTTCATTTTTGGCATTGGCCAACTTCTTCCTGCTTTCTGGCATAAGGTCATCCAAAAAGCTGAGCTCCCGCTTTGAGAAGCAGAAGTCCATCACTTTCCGGACAAACACGAGAGCCAAAACCTTCACAAAATAAGAAGGAAGAGGGGGTTGAGGTGTGAGATGATGCTACATTTCACTCCGACGCTGCAAACGTCCCACTGCCGAGCGGCACCGGCTCTTACCATCATGGGAAAGATGATGGCAGCACGGGACACCTTGATGGCCCAGAGCAGGACGAGGCAGATGAGCTGGATCAAGGTGAAGAAATGCACCTTCCGCAAGGGAACGTGCCGCAGGTAGATGAAATCCGGCTGGTGTTTTGCCGGCATCCAAAAGAGCTTCAAGCGATCGAAGAACTGCAAAATAAAAGTGGAAAAGTTACCCCTTGGGGCTGCGGAAAGTTTCCGGCCCTGTTGGGACGTGGAAGGAGTTTTCAGGATCTCGCGTGCAGTGAGAAATCCTGGATCCCACTTTGTTCCTCCCGGGAGCAGCACCCGTTTTCCCTTTGCTCCATCTATAAACCAGTGTGTCCATGAGAGCTGCCCACCAAATTGCAATTATTCCACATTCTTCTATTATAGAATCACAGAAGGGTTTAGGTTGGAAGGGACCTCGAAGACCAGCCAGTCCCACCCCCTGCCCTGGGCAGGGACACCTCCCACCAGCCCAGGTTGCTCCAAGCCCCGTCCAACCTGGCCTTGAACACCTCCAGGGATGGGGCAGCCACAGATTCTCAGGGCAACCTGCACTGGTGCCTCACCACCCTCACAGGGAAAAATTTCTCCCTGATATCTCATCTCAATCTGCCCTCTGTCAGTGTCAAACCATCCCCCCTCGTCCCCTTGCTCCCCTCCCTCATCCAGAGTCGCTCCCCAACTCTCCTGGAGCCCCTTTAGGCACTGGACTCCCCAGAGACTTCTCTTCTCCAGGCTGAACGCCCCCAACTCTCCCAGCCTGTCCTCCCATCAGAGGGGCTCCAGCCCTCGCAGCAGCTCCGGGGCCTCCTCTGGCCCCGCTCCACCAGGTCCATGTCTCTCCTGTGCTGCAGCCCCCGAGCTGGAGGCAGCACTGCAGGGGGTCTCCCCAGAGCAGAGCACAGCAGAGGGCACAATCCCCCCTCGCCCTGCCGGCCACACTGCTGATGCAGCCCAGGATGCGGTCGGCCTTCTGGGCTGTGATCGTGCATTGCCGGCTCATGGTGAGCTTCTCATCAGTCCGTACCCCCAGGTCCTCCTCAGACCATCTCACCCCCCCTCCCTGTTCTTCTATAAAAATATATTTTTAATATATTCTATTCTTCTGTTTGTTATTTGGCATTTCTCAGCCCACTCAATCCCCCAGTGAGGATTCCCACCGGCAGTAGAAATCGCCTTCGCTTTGCACTGAATTCCCCCATTTTCACCACACCAAACACTGCCCTGTCCCAAACTGTGACGCAGAGCGCGCTGAACTTGCCTGGTCCTCCCACCCTACGTACCTCCTGTGCCCCCACCAATCTTTTCCTTATACAAAATACTTTCACTGCCTGCTTTTGGGGAGGTTTTCTCCCACACCACTGCTTTTTTCCTGCGTCTCTGGAGATGACACAGCAGGGAGCTGCACGCTGTAAGAGTCCGTACCTGAATCCCTCTGAGTGACGACACGCCCATGTAGAGAAAGACACCGTAAAGCACAGGCATGGGTATAAACTGGGAAATTAAAAAAAAGAATGCAATAATTTATTTTTTTAAATGCATTTCCAGTATTACTGCTCTCTTCTAGAGGCACTGCCTAAAATTGCCTAAAGCTTTCCAGTTTCCACAGGGTTAGAGATGTTTCAGCTCTCAACACGTAGAGGTTTTGTGTGTGTGAGTGAGTGAGTGAATGCTCTGCTTTAGGCAGAGCATTTAGTTACGTTTCATTAGAATAATCCTGTTTTCCTGAAAGGTTGGAGGAAAATAGGTCATTTCACCCATGAAACTGTACGCCACGTTCTGTGACGGCTGAAGAACATTTCTACACATTTTTGTGGCAACACGCAAAAGCGAAGTGCCTCCTTTTAGCCTAGAGCTGCGGTGACTTTGTGGGAGGAACACACAAGGAAGCCCACGGGGATGATTTTGGTGTGTTTAGCTACTGGGAACGGCTGTTGGGAGGCATTTTGGGGAGCCAATTGCATCCCATAAGGTGCTGCCTGCTTGAAAGAGAGCAGTGTACTGGTCTGAATCCGCTTCGTCGTAACCCATAAACACACGTGGGCCTGAGAGACACCTGGGAATTAAAGCAGTTGTCCTGCTCGCTTGCCTCGAGGACACCAAACTGGGGTGTGAAGGGCTGGAAAGCGTAACTGAGGCTGCTTCCCACCGTGGGCCAAGCCTCAAGGTTTGGGATCGCCTCCTCCTCTGCTCCACACCTACTCAGGCCTGGAGGGAGGGGATGGTTTTTGTCAAACCTCCAAAAAGCTCACGCTTGTTGGGCGTTTTGCATTTTCCTCTTACCTTTAACACCGAAGTGAAGAAGACAGAGCAGCCCATGAGCACAAAGATCATCAAGCCGGTGACTCTCTGCTCTCGTATCCCCAGAAACTTGGGTTGTTCTCCTGGAGCTGAGCAGCCAGACTCCACTTTGAGGCTATTGACGTGGGTGATGGACAGGACAGTTGCAGCCACAAACCAGGGCAGCCCCATCACGGAGCACACCCCGAGCATCACGGCCACCATGAAAAGGTCCAGGTGGTACCCGCATCCTTTCTGTGGGCAGCAAAACAAGGAACAGAGCATCCCACAGCACAAGAGCGAGGACAACGTCGCGACTCAGACTCAAACCCTACTTGGGCGCAAGTCACCCTCTTGAAAATTTAAGAGAAGAATTGGCAAAAATAAGGATGGATATGGTCTTTGCGCAAGCACCTTTCGTGAAAATCTGGCAGGGGTTCAGACCAAGTGGATTTGGGAGGTTTGTGCAATAGCTACTTCTCAAACAAACAAAAAGACTATTTTCATTCATAAAGAAATTTCTACTGCTTGCAAGCAAGATGTGACCCTGAGTTATCCCTGGCAGTGTGTCAAAACAGTTCGTTCCCCCAGCTCCTGCTGGCGTTTTGAAACAAAAATACGCTTCTATAGTGCTCGAAAATTAATTTGCTCCTCCAAAAGATTGCTCATCTGAACTGCCCTCGTTTGCTCCCTGTGACATCACTAATCCAGCAGAGCATCCTGCCACACAGCCTGACATTGTCCCAAACCAACGCCTTCACAAAGCACTTGGCATAGGAGCTTCTCCCCACACCTGCAGCCCAGAGTGGGGTGGGGATGGGGTCAGCTCTTGCAGCCCCTTACCTTCAGCTTGTGCTCCTTCCTGTTGACAATGACAGACGTGATCTGCTGGTCCATGAATATCAAGATGGTGCAGAGCAGAGCTGGGATGGGCGCGGCCAACACCGTCCACCAAGGGTTGGGCCCTATGGGGTTGACCAACCACCCGCGGTCGTCTCTGGTAGGCTGCAACAAAGCCAAAACACACATCAGGATCAACTCCCAGCCCAGCCACTTCACTGGCTTTGATTTTCCTCTCCATCGCTGTGCCGCCTCATCTCCTGGCCCTGCCTTCGTGTCACCCTCTCCTACGGGGTTCAGCAGTGCCAGCGTCCTCGTCGCAAGCACCTATAGATACTTCTGTAGGTATCAAGTTTTGGGGCTGGCGTCTTCTTTCCAGAAGGAAACGATGCATTCGGAGGTGGAAGAGGAGATAGTAACACCACCAGCATCCCCAGACTCAGCCCTGTCCTGTCCCAGCATCACCTTGTGGCATCCCCAAGGGCTGAAAGTGGCTCCACACCAAAACACCCCATTACCTTGAACATGTGGGGGACGTGGAGCTTCGGCGACGGGATCCCAACCAGGAAGTCAATGAGCACCATGACGACGATGGTGAGGAAGACACCAAAGTCACTTACTGCGGACCGTACCTGGGGCAAGAAAGCAGAGCTGAAAGGGACAGCACAAACGGGGCCATACCGTGAGATGGAAAAGTTAAAGACGTCAACAGCATTAAGGCTGGTTAACAAATTCCCACCACTCTGAGAAGATGCAGCCAAATCCCTCGGTTAGATACTGTTGCTGTGTTTGTACCTGCGAGATCTGGTGTCAGGCAACAAAAAAAGTTTAATTAGGTGGAAAAGGGTGGTTTAAATTCAAACCTTAAAAAAAAGCCAATAAATATTAAAAAATAAGGAAACAGATGTCTGCCACTACAGCTGCACTCACAGCTACAATGGGAATAAAGCACTGAGGCATCATTTGCTCCTCAAAAGGAAGAAACAGTGTCTTTTGTGTCTTTTTCTATGGCAGTTCCTCATTTGAATCAACTTTCCATTTGAGCATATAAGGCACAGAAGGTGAAAAAAAAACACAAACAAAAAAACAACAAACAACCAACTTTGGAAGACCTGATTTCCCACTGCCTGGGCAAAAAACCGCTCCGGGGCAGGTCGCGAGGCAGGTGGGAAACACTACGATCGTTTTGCACTCCTGGAAATGAGTGAGGGACATCCAAGTTTGGCCTTCAAGGTCAACATTTCCCAGTTTGACCAAGCGGTGGCAAACACTGCTTAGTGCTCCGGGAAAGCCATTTTGGGAAATGAGTGTGGAGACTGCTGCTGGCCACCGTCTTCTACCTACTCTGGTCGGGAAGTAGCGGCTGGTTTTAAACTTCTTCAATAAGCCCGACAGGACAAAGGTGGAGAAGAAGAGGATGCAGCACCAGAAGAGGACATCGGGCGTGTAGGGGCCATCGTGTCCACAGGCAGGTCCACGAAACTCTCCATGCAAATACCGACATTCCTGGGGAAACAGCATCAGGACACAAAGGTAGTGCACATGCGGCAAGGAAACCTCGGATAACTAGGGGGTTTGAAGGATCTTGCTCCAAGATCCGTGACCTCGGGACTAATGCAGCTAGCGGAGATTTATATTTAACGATCAACAGCAGCTGAATAAGTGACACATGGAACTACACAGACAGCGGAGAGAGGAGATGTGATGGGACACTGTACCACAGACCCATGGCACATCCTCCGCTTGAACGGCAGGTAACCGTGGCTGAAGAAGACACCAGAGGGGAAGGAAACACTGGAAACTCTTGGGGAGAGTGAAAGAGGGAATGGGGAAGGAGGGCTAAGACAACAGTGACAGGAAAGGAGAAGAGACAAATTGTCCCTTCCCAGGGGCGGGCTCACAGGACACGGCCAAGGGGGGTGAAGATGTCCATAAGAGCGTCCCACCCTGTGCCTGAGCTCTGCTTCCAGCAACAACGGCCCAAGGGGCTGCTCAGACATGCAAGTTTATGCACGTACCTTCAGACAGCGCTGAGTAAGAAAGCAAGGCCTGGAGTTACTAGGAACCAATTAAGGAAGCTAATTACAGCCTTCAAGCATGAACTTAAGTCCTCCAACTTCTCCAATAACCAAAGCACCCCACTGAACCTTGCTCCCAGACAGAACCGCTGTTCTGAGGATAACAGTTATTGCCCACCATGTCGGGGATGAGGTGGACTCTCCTTCCCAGGCCCAAGGGGGTTAAACACACTGAAGTAATGACTTTTCAGAGCAGCACTGGCACAGTTGGAAGCCCATCATCACCTGAAGGGCTCTGAGCTTTGCACCAGGCCAGTGCCCCTGGACCCCGCGGCCGCGGCACGAGGAAGCAGTGACTCGGGGCACTTACAGTCACTGTGAGGTTCTCCCAGGTGATGCCAGACACATTGATCTTGTTGCTCTCCCAGAACTGCAGGGTTTCGTTGCTGGGATGGGTCGGTGCCTCACACTTACAGCTGGGAGGAGAGAAGCCAAGACAGGGGTGAGGGGAAGGCGATGGAGGTGCAGCCCTGAGCTCCTGCCAAGGGGCAGCGGCACTTTAGGAGGAAGAAACCCACTAGGAGATGGTGAGGAAGTCCAGCTTGCTGTGCGTGTGCACAGGGTAGGTCTCTCGCAGGTGACTCAGCTTCTCCAGAGCCTCATAGATGAAGATGATGCAGATGAGGGAGGCGAAGGCTTCTTCGGTGAAGCGGGTGATGTAGCACACCAAAGAGCTAGCATCAGTGGCCACCAGCACTATGCAGAAGAAGGCGGTCCACAGACCAATGCATGCCCGGAGAGAGAGATAAGAGAGCGCGTAGTCCCTGGGAAAGCAAAAGAAAACGCAGGGTGGAGAGGGCAGCAAGAGGCTCCGAGCCGTGCCTTCCTTCGGGGAAAGTCGGCAGCAATTCAGGAGCGTGTCAAGGCTGCGGATGGTAAATGCAGTTTCCGGTCCTACTACAGACAGCCTCGGGGCTGCGGCACAGGGTGTGGGCCCGCAGGAGGAGAGGCTAATTAATCCTTATTTAACAATGACCTTGTGTTAATGCCTCGGAGGCTAATTGAGGTCAGGTCCCTGTTGTGGAAGGTGGTGTTCTCCCACATCAACCCATTGCCCTAACAGCGAAACCGGCTGGGTTTGCACCCAGTTACCTGCTGCCAGCAAGTTGGGGCTTCATAATAAATTTAATTGCAATAAGGGGGTTAATCTCCCATCACAGTTGCCACAACAAAAAGACTGTCATGGAAAATATCCATTTCGCCTGAAAAGCTCCTGCTTTCTCAAAAATCATCAAAACATTGGACCAGAAAACTCTTTGGATATGTGGGTAAAATATATTTCCACTTCCAGCAAAAATCATACAAAAAAGTGCCCGAGTTTGTACTGAGAGGAAAGCAAATCTTCCCTCATTCCCAAACCAGAGTCATTTGTCTCATCTTCCCTGTGCAGCCCATCTCGGGCATCCACATCCTTGTGGTTTCTCCTCCTCCTGCTCTTTCACTTTAACCCTAAAAAACCCGAACCACCCATCCATCCTTCAGAGACTGAGGGCTCCTGCACCGTCACATACTAAAGCAGCAGCGCGTGATGTCTGTGACACAGAAGACAACTTCAATCTACCAACTACCACTAAGAAAAACATCTTTTCTCCATCCCTGCCTTCTTCCGAAGGTGCTCGCAGCACCTGGCCGCAGCAGCCAGCCTTACTTGCAGAATTTGTAGAGGATCTTCTCGAACACGAGGACGGGGCCGGTGCTGCCGAGGATGGTGAGAGGTTGGCCAGCAAAGAGGGAATACACCACGCCGGTCATGGATGCGCCCAGCAGCGACTCCATGGCACTCTGTCCGGGGAAGAGAGGCAGCAGCGAGTAATTAAATCATTAGGGGGAAAAAAACAAGTGCAAATTCACTGCAGCAAGGACTTTTGCATGAGTGTTGTCCTCCCCCGTGCCACCCAACAGAGAGAGGTGCTCACTATGTGGCCGTTGGTCGCCTCCCCCAGCAGTCCCCCGAAGGTGATGATGGGGGACATGCAGGCACAGTAGAGGAACAGGAAGGACGCCAGACACTGCAGGCTCAGACCATCCCGAAAGTCACTCCAGAACCAGGGGGCTTTTCGCTTCACATCCCGGATCAAACCGCCAAAGAGCCTGGAGGAAGGAAAAAAAAAACCAAACCATTTTCGTGGAAGACAGCGTTAAGTTTTCTTGGCTGAGGAAGGACAATCACAAGCACAGAGTAACTTCTGTTGCTAAAAAGAAGTCTCCTTCTCCCATTTTAGCCCCAGTAGAAACTGAGGCATACAAAAAACCCCTCCAACAAAAACAAAAGGAGACCAAACCTGAGAGCCCACCCCCTCTTATTGCAACAGTCCCTCACTTTGAGAAGCAGCAGAGCTCTACCTGGAGGTACTTACACATCTGCTTCCACCCCAAAGCAAGAAAACCTCTGTGCAACCACACTGCAGCTGAGCCCAGCTGCCCAAATCTCCCACCCACCCAGCCCAGGGGACCAAGCTGGGAACCTGGAGCCCCTTCACTGACCCAGTTAACCCCAAAACTCTGCTAGAAGGGAGGTGCGCACTCAGATTTTAGGGGCAAACAGAAAAACACCCCACCAAACTATTTCAGTTCACACCTTCCTGTCCGCTCCAGTTCAGGACCGCTGTGCTTCTCCGGCTTGCTGTGAGAAGCGCTGTCATCGAGAGCTTCTGGCACCTTCCTTTTTTCCTGTTAAAATGGAAATAAGATAAAGATATGTCTTTGCAGCCACTGGCTTGTTTTGCTTTTTGGGCTGGGTACGTGACCTGTGAATTTGGGCCCCTGAGCAGCACCCCCAGCCGTGCTGCCCTCCTGCCCATCCCCCTCGTGCCTTCTTCTGCCGCAGCACCCACCTGCGAAGGGACGTTTTTCGGGGGCTCAATTCGGATGGAGGGATCCCACTCTCCTGGTGGCAAAACCATGACCTGATCCAGAAACTCATCGATGCCAGCCACCAGGTCAGCCTGGTTCTTGGCTTTATAGGCAACATCGTGGAAAACCTGCCGTAGGAGACAACCTGGTGAGAGCATGACCCATCTCGGATGTCCTAACCAGTGCAATAAGCTCTTGGCTAAATGCAAGGTCATTTCCCCCAAATCGCCTGTTGGAAGTGGCAGGAAATATTCCCCCAAAGGAAAAATCTGTGCATCACAGTATTTGTAACCATCTCCACCAGGCTCCCGTCCCCCATGGCACACCACAGCCTTCTGCTTCAAGAGGAGAAGTTTCACTGGCCCTGGCAATGCCACCACTGGGGACAGCGTGCTGGGGACCCTGGGGAGAAGGATGAGGCGCGGGCTGCAGCCCAGGTGGGATTTTAGCCTCCTGCAGGCAGCTAACAGGGACAACAAACCCTCTTCCTCACTACTACAGAGACAGGAAGAGGTGAAGAAAGCCCCAAAAAAATGACCCGGAGATATCTCTTATCTCGTCACACCTCATCCGTCATGATAGTAGCCATGGACCTGCCGATCTCGTGGTACTGATGGGCTTTTCCTCCTGGTCCAAGCAAAACAAACAGGAACCTAGGCAAGAAAACCAAAATGAGAGAGAAGAACATGGCCTCACTCAAAGGGCGCCCAAGGAAATCCCTGGGAGCTCCCACCCCAGAGCGTGGCTCCAGGGGGGACGTGTAGGCTCACTGACTCAGGTGATGAATTTGAAACGCATCAAAACCAAACGCAAATTTGAGTTTTGGGCAAACTTTCATTAAAATTGGCCAATGGGTTTAAAAGCTCCAGCAGGGAAGGGAGAAATGAAAGCACGGAGATGTGGCTGGGAGAAACCTGCTTGCTCCCACTGGCCGTGTTCCCCTGGGACGCCCAACTGATGCATGAATTTGGTGTTTTGTTGTGGTGGTTTTTTTTTAAATAAAAACTTTGCGCTTCTCATTCAGACCTCGTTGGGATGGGAACTTCCGTCATGCCCGAGAGGAGGACAGCTGGGGTCAGGCGGACAAATGCCACGATGGGCTGGCGAAGGAAATCCAGCTCTCCTACAAGCACGTTGCACGCTTCAGCCCCGGTGGGAATTTTCTTCATGAAGCGCAGCTCCGCCTGGGCACGACAAGGGATTTTCAGCCATTACCCCAAAAGCAAAGCCCACAGCACTCTGCAGAACACTCTGCAGCCAAGTTTGCAAGAGCAAATCTGGCCTAAAAGCGTAAGAAAGCTACGAGTGTCTCACCTTGCTTAGATCCACTGCATTGGTGTCACGGTTCACCCCATTTTTAGCTTCTGCAGTGGTGGGAGATGGATGAGGAGTGAGTGAGTGGGCTGGGAGGAGAAAGACACTCAGAAAGAAAAGCAAGGAGCAATCGGGACACTTCTCCTTTGCCGGGAGAAGTCTAATGGGGCCAAAGCCCTGCAGAAACCTTCACCTGGTGCCAAAGCCTGGCAGAAACCCTCACCGGGTACCAAACCCTGCAGGAACCCTCACCTGGCTTGTCGAGGGGATGCACATCTAACTGCTTCTTGCTCGTGTCAGCAAATGAGCAGACGATGGAGAGAAGGTTGTTTCTTTTCTTCTCGTTCTGATGGTGATGCTTCTTCAAAAGCACTTCTCGAACTTTTGCCCGCATGCGCTCATCAAACTCCGTGGACTGCTCTTGCTGGCCCAGGATCATATCTGGAGATGGCAACGGGAAACGAAGCTGTCAGAGCAGAAAGTCCCCAAGCCCCGACCCCTCAAGCCCCCGGCGAAGGCTGCGCCACGCAGGATACCCTAACGCGGGCTCAGCCTTGCTTAGCAAGACGTTTTAATGCAGTTCAGCCTTTGCAGCGAAAGGAAGAATTCTCTTTTGCTAAAAGCCATCATCAAAGTGCTTATTCATCACTCCGCTCAGATAATTATTCCCCATCCTAGATAATGCCATTTTTTTTCCTGATCTGGCGTTTCTAGACAGACTCTCTAGACTCGACACATTTCAACAAATTATAAGCAATCTGTAGCGCAGACTTTCCCAGAGTTTCCTTTGCCCATCCACTGCAATTTGCCAAACACAGGGAGAAACGTGCTAAGAACGGCTCCGACTTCTCCAGCTCTTGCAAGGGCTGAATGGAGACCTGCCAGTCAAAGATAATTTCTCCAAAGCCGCTTTTTCAATTAACTTCAATTATCTTCCCCACAGAAATATGCTGCTTGGTCACCTGCCAGATAAACTCTGCCTTTAAAGCTCTTAAATCCTGGATGTTAAGGCAATAGGAAAAAAAAACAAAACAAAGAACGGGAGGAAACAGCTTGTAGTAAGTAGCTTATTTAAGGAGGTTCAGCTCTTACGCAGACTCCGTGTTTCTGAGAGCAGCCTGCCAAGCCCTGACACTCCTTTCTGGCCGGAGAATATTCTCTAATCGCCTCTCTGACCCCACAAATTGCTTTCAAAAGGCTCCCATACTGGGAGAAAAAGCTGATGTGACTGTTGTACACCCAGTCTACATCCAAAAAGCAACCCACGATTTAAAAACACAGCGGAGGTTCTGGAAAAGGATGTGCCATTGGGGCAGGGTTTGATACGGGAGTGAAGGGCACCGCGGCAAATTGAGCTCGGCCGTTCCCGGCGGGACGCAGTGCGCTCAGTACCTGCGATCTCTTCGATGCTGTTGGCACAAACGTCCAGCAGCACTGTCCCGTTCATGATGCAGCTCCGCAGCTCAAAGAGGCTGTGCAAGGACAGCGTGGCCACGTAGGGCTTGCTCCAGCGCTCGCCGCCATCTTCCACGTCCTCCTCAAACTTCAGCCACCTGCGGACATCGGACACGATCAGCCCCGTTGCAAGAAAACAGCCTCAGCTCTGCAACCCCTATGGTGCAGCAACGGGGCGGCAAGAGGAGAAGGCTCCACGCATCGGCACCTGCAGCTGCAAAAGCTTCGCGTCCCGGAGAGCGGAAGGCAGAGCCCACAGCTGCCACCACAGCCGGCGGCAGGGATTTACCTTGCCGTTTCCTTCCACTCCGCATCTTCACCCTCCTTCAGGAAGATCTCATCCAGCTCAGTGAACAAGTGGTGGGGAACATGCTGCTCGTTCTCCTCGGTGCTGAGGATGAACTGCACCCGCTGGGATGGGGTGTCTGGGGGCAGAAGATAAATCCCGTTACCACACCTGCATTCGACCCGTCACGCTCACACGCAAAGTGGCCATCGATCAGCACCAGTTCAGCCCTAAATATTGGGCTGGCCCCTCTCCCCCGGGTCTGGCCGGGCTTGCACAGAGCCACGGAGAAGGAGAAGCATCTGTTCCACCTCTGCATAAGGACGGGCCACTTTCCTTCCCCACGTTTCCATTTTTAATGGCAGGATCCCTCTAAGGAAGACCAGCCTCAATCCATTATGCCTTCAACTGCCTCCCAAATAATGCCACTTTCCCTCAGAAGAACAGCAAACCACACAAATCAGCCACACGGACCTGCTTGCAGAGGACCCCGGCACCCACGCAGCCCCGAGAAGGCTCGTGAACACTGCGGCGGGACTTACAGTGGTAGCCCTGCTCCACTGGGGCACAGTCCTTCTCCCGTTCCTTCTTCCGATGCTTCTGGCGGTGGGGTCGGTGGTGCCGGTGGCTTTGCCTCACCAGCGGCATCCGCACGCCCACGGACAGGGTGCGGTGGCCTGCGAAAAAAGCAGTGTTCGCATCACTCTCGATATTGCGGAGATGGTTGACGCCGCTGCCACGATTAAACCAGCGCATCCATCCCAGGAGGAAACACCAACTTCTCTTCATTTTAGTTTCACTGCATCCCTGAATGTCAGAGACATCCTTTTTTCCAAGCCTGTTTTACTCTAACTTTGCAACAACAGAGCAACAACAAGCGATGGCTCCGGGTCACCTAAAAGTGCCCTGAAAATATCAACCCTTGTCTAAAATTCCAGCTTTGGCTGGACAACACTCAGACCTGCTCATTAAGCAGCGACAGAAGGTAATTATTTTTAAAATCTTTGTATGGCACAAGGCAACAAGAGGAGATCCAATCAGTCCTGTGATAATGAAGTCTGGAACAAAAAAAAAAGAAAATCACAGCCCTGTGTCTGCAGCCATCAAATTATTCTCCTGACCTCTCCAAGCCAAGAGCAGCCTCTGAGAAAACAAGCTGGGAACTACCAAGCTCTGTGGCCAACGCTCACACCGCAGATGCCATGGGGGCTTTTTCCCCTCTGTCTAAAAGCCATAATATTAAAACAATGTGAAAATAACTGTGCTTGTTTATTTAGAAGCACGCCACGTTTCGCTGCAGGTGATGCATACGCTGAGCACAGGACGCGGCAGGGACTTAGCGCGACGGAAAAACGCGTGGGGCTGGTGGCACCTCTCCCGACTCACCTTCCAGCTCCTCCTTCTCATAGTGAATAGTGACAGCGGTGCTCGTTCTTCCCTGGTCAATCACCGCCTCCTCGTCGTGTCTCTGTTTAGTGAGGAGAAGAAGATACAAGTTGGGACCAGGTGAGGAGAGCTCCCTTACGTCCTCCCAGTCATCACCCATCCCTGCGGCCACGTGAGCCCAAGAGCATCACACCTCTGCGTGTCTCCTCCTCCAGGCACAGCCCTAAAAACACGGACTTGGAGGTTTTTATTCCCATACCCAAATAAAACCACCTGTAATGTCACCTGTATTGTATATACCGTGAGTCTGGAAGGATTTACTAAAAGGGGAGACAGTTGAGTGTTTCAAACCAAAGCCAAACCTCCTGCTTCGTTCTTGTGGTTCCTTTCGAAAAATTAAAATTAAAAAAGGGATTTCCAAACTGGGGGTGGAGTGGGGTGGGGGAACCCAACTCCACACTTTTGAGCACAGCCAGTTTCATTCTCCAAAAGTGATACCTGCAGGACTCACTAGATGGCACTTGGCCACAAGACATGGCCACCATCAACCTCCAAAGGCCCTCAAGAATCTGCAAGGGTGAAGCTTCGACTTCAGCCCAACCAGGCTCGGGCTTCTCTTGCTGCAAGCCTGCTTTCCACACAAAACTGCGTTTTTCTCCTCAAAAGAAAAGCCAAAGACTAACAGCTAATGCCCTCCTTGGCTGAAATACCACTGCCAGCGCTGCACAAAGAGCATCTGTGCCTTAAAAGCTGAAGGAGAATTACAGGCGTTCTCTTCTCCCCTTGCCCCTGGGCTGGGGAAGGGCATCACCGGGATCACCACGCTCAAAGAAATAAAAACCCAACCACGTCTCACACTCGAGTCGCAACTGCAACTTTGAAAGGGCCTCCAGGAAACCCTTCTCTTTAGAGAAGAGCAAAACACCAGAAATCTGCTTTTTATCCCCCAAATCCCTGCTTCGACTGAATGGCATCATCTGCTGCCGCGCAGCAGCGACACTCGGGAAGCTCACACCTCCCGCTCACCAGTTAATTTAATGAGCAAAAGGAACAAACATTCCCATCTGGGAATGAGTTTTTTCTGGCCCCCGAGTACTAATTTCAAAGCCGACTTGCTGCGACCTCCCCACCACCTCCCGGCACTCGCCCGCGTCACCCGGCAGCCGGATTATGACGCGCCTGTGGCTTTCCCGTCCTCTCTCCCACGCCGATCTCCACCACCCTCCGTCCCTTCTTAGCAATGCGTCTACTCCCCTCCAGATTTACCGGAAAAAAACCTCAAAAACCCAAACCCCATCCTCAGAAAAGGCACGGGACAAAAGGGGCTTAATCAAATCGCTTTAAATGGCAATTTTAGTAAAATCATTACTTAAGTAAAACACCAATTTGAATTAAATCGCAATTTAAGTAAAATCGCCACCGAAATAAAACCCCAATTTGAATTAAATCACTGTTTAAATTAAATCGCAACTTAGATACAATCACAATTGAAATAAAATCGCAATTTAAATACAATAGCGAGCTTGAGTGTGTTACAGGGGTGTCAGAGTGGGAATAAATGGAGCGATTTGGGCATCACAGCTCCCCAAATCCCCCCCGAGCAACATGGGGAAAGTCTGCTTCTCTCTCAGAAACCATTTTGGCTCCGTGCTCCCACCCACGATGCTAAACCTGCCCCCGGCAGAGCACAAAGCATCGTCCCCCCGCATCCTTCCCTGCTCTGGCGACATGCCACTGGGATTTTGGGAAGTCTCCCCCCCTTTTTGGGGGATGCGCAGACCCTCGGCACAGCCCTCCCACCTGTAACTCTTCCAGAAGTGTCATTTTGGGACCCTTGTCCTGCTTCATCCTCAAGTCGGTCACCGGTTTTGGGGGATAACTGAGCCTCCAGATCAATCAGAGGACCAAACCCTCCGACTGCAGACCAGTGACTCCCAGTCTGCACCATCTCCAGCACATAAACAGCGACCGTTGCTGGGATCGGAATGTTCAGGGTGACCCCGGCAGTTATTTAAAGCTATACACCCCAATACTGATCCCGCTTGGAAAACTTAGCGGATGGGGAGAAACCTGCTCTGTTTTGAGGAAAAACTCTCCAGAATAGAGAAAAGGGGTGGAAACGCTGCATCTCGGCAGGGCAAAAGGTGTTACACAGTGTTTGGGTGTATTTGAAAGCCCAAACTGCCAAAAGACCACGTGAGGCACAAACCGTTGGGGAAATGCCCGTTATGGGGCAGCCCTGATCTTCATCAACATTTCCTGCATCAAATCAGGGTGTTTCAGGGAGGTCTCCCTTCGGCACAGCCTCCGTCCCTTCGCGGCTTCCATAAACCCTCGTTAGCCAGACCAAGTCCTACGCCGTACGGAAATGGCCAGGGAAGCCCCATGTTTTACTCTCCTCGCTTCCGCCAGCTATCTCCAGCCCTACTTTATGTTCCGAGCGGAGCTAATCCCTCATTTCCAGCCTACAGATTCATTTGCTGTCATGAACTTCCTCCCCGGCGCTGCTCAGCACAAAGGTTGACAGCCCCGGCTCGCCCTGAAAGGTGACATGGGATGTAAAATAACACAGCGAAGGAGGGTGACAATGAGGTCTAATCCGTTAAAATCCCATCGGGATCCAAGCTCAGATCTCTGCTGCTTTTTTATTATTTAGTATTAAAGCTTCAGGCGCAAATACAGGAGAAAGAAGCCAAGCGGGTCCGTGGCAAGACACTCCGAGAATCCCATCGCCCTTCCCCAGTTGTTGCAGCAGAAATCGCGGCAAACCTCGCACAGAGATGCCACTGAAGGAACCGGTGCCACTCAAAACCCTCTTTTTCCCGATTAAGCCACTCAAATGGACTCAGAAAGGTTATTTCATTGAGGAAATCGCTGGAGGATTTAAGGATTTAATAAGTCTATGGGATCTGTGGACGCGTGGGCTTGGGATGGGATGGAGCAGGATGGAGAGATGCCTCCAGAAAGCAAATTATCCCATCCCAGGATGGGTACCAGCACTTGCAGACACTTCGCCTTCCCTCTTTGTCCTTCTCCGCTGCTGCCAGGCGCCTGGAAAACATCAAATCATCGAAACTGGGCTGGGAAAGGGGATGGCAAGCTCACTTTTGACTTTCGGAGCAGAGAGTGTTGTTCCCTCTCAAGAAAACTTCTCCAAATTATTATTTTGCTGCAGGGTTTTTTTTGTCCCAGCAGGAGAGAGAGGGACTTTTGACTGTCCTGCCTCAGTTTACCTGTCTCAGTGCAACTCCTCCAGTTAGAAAGAAAAATCTTTCCCTGGGGAAGCTTTGGTGTAATTGAGGATGAGGAAAAGCACAAAGCAGAGGTTCAGGTCCGGCTTTGAGTCCTCCCGGTGCCAGGGGAGGCCAAAAGCATCGCACGAGCAGGCAAACTTCCCATCTCAGCCCCCTCATTCCGTCACTCGCAAGCTGGACTGGCCACCAGCAGCAGGAGGGAGGATTGATGTAATTAATCTCGCGCAAAGTGTAATTAATAACACTGATCCCAGTGTTATAAGGGGATGAGGGGCCAAACTGGGGGAGCTGCTCTAGTGGTGGAGCAGGAGACCCCCCTCCTCGCCCCTCTCCATCTCCATCCTACCCAGACGAAGCCACCGGTCCTGTGGCTCCCTCCTTTGCTATCGTGGGGGTCAGCACCATCCCCTGCAGGGACCCCTCTGGCTCCTGAGCCAGGATTTGGGCTGTGACGGGGACTGGACCTGGGAGAGGACACATCTCCAGAGCCCCAAAGTGGGGCTGTGAGGGGGGGACACACGCAGGTCACAGCTGAGCATCACCAGGACGTGACCGTCTTCCCTTGCTGGCAGAGACGCAAATTCCTCTCAGTCTTTCCCGTGAGCTGTAATTTCAGGGCAGATTAATTAATTCCCCACCTCTCGTTTGCCCCCGAGAGCACCTCCTGCAGCTGGGTCCCATGGGTGCAGCGGGGGGGCGGACAGGCCCTCCCCCGGGCCAAGGAGATGCAGAAAGAGGGGGGGACCACCCAGCCACCTCCTGCCTGCACCCCAACACCGGGCGCATCCGTGCAAGCGCCCGGTGGGACAATAGCTGAGGTGACCGGGTGGCATGGGGCTCTGTGGGGACAGTGGCCTTTGTCCCCCTGCTCTGAAGGGCCACAGCATCACCAGGGGGTCACATCGAGATGCGGAGGAGGGGGGGTCTGGTGGGGAGACCCCCAACAGGCATTGCCCAGGTGCCTTCCTCCCCTCCTCACATCCCTCCCGCACCCAACTTGGGTACCCCTCGCCTCCCCCTTTGAGCCCCCACCCCTCTGCCTTGCAGATGCCTTGCTGATGCCTTACACCCCCTTTCAGCGGCCTGCTGTCCCCCCTCCTTGCACACCCCCAGCACCCTATTTTAGACACCTACCACCCTCCTTACCCCCTCCAACCTTGCAGATGCCCTTCACTCCCCTTTCCATGGCCCTCACAGCCCCTTGCAGATGCTTTGCCTCCCCCATTCACCCCCACCCCCTGCTCCCAACGTGTTTCCCCCCAGCCATGAGAAATGCCGCAGTGAGCAGCCATGGAGCATTCTCCAGCCACACCGTCGGCATGGCCCGCCCGGGGGTACCAGGCATCGCCCTCCCTGCCCTGGTGCCGCTGCCCCCCACCTGACAGCTGAGGATCCCATCGGCCCGTTGCTGCTGGTGGGCATGGCGGGGCTGGGGGGGAGATAATTGCTTGATAACGATACTCTTAAGACATCCAAACAAAACACAAACAAAAATCACTATGATCACAAAAATGAGTAGGTTTCACAATAGGCTTTGCAGCTGTCAGCTCAGGGCAAACTCAAAGCCATGCAAGATTTTGTTCAACCATCCGACTTCTATTGCCTCTCGTAGATTTCTGCCATCCAAGTAGAAAACAAATTAATTTTTCTTATTTTCTCTTTTGACTGATTCCCTGTCCAATCAATACACCAAGGAGGAGATCGCGTGTAATGCCATTCTCCGTGTTCTGCCGTCTTCCAAACTGAAGGGAACTGCATTCGAGAAAGTGCTCGAAAGCCCAGCAGTTATCGCCTCTGTTTTGGACCCGCGCTTCAAGGAGATGCAGTTTCTCAGCCCCAGCCTGAGAAGCGAGTTGCACCAGCCAGTGAGAACCACGCTGTTGTGGGTTTGCAACCACCAGTCCCCATCTGCCACCCAGTTTGGGGTGCCAAACTCAGATTCCAAAGCCACGGGCGCAGATGCCGGCAGCCAGCTGCCTGCTCGCAAGGACCCATGCGCCAGCGCCCCGTCTCAGAGTAGCTACGACATCCTTCTGGGGTAGGACCCGATGGAGAGCATGCCCGAGATTCACCAGCAACTGGAAAACTACATCCTGGAGCCCCTCTGCAAGCACAGCACCAGCTGGTGGAAGAAGAACGAGCATCGCTTCCCGGCCGTGGGGCGGCTGAGCCGGCAGTACCTCGCCATCCCCGCCACCGCCCTCCTGCCAGACCAGGCCTTCGCTGCCGGGGAAAGCGCCCTGAAGCATCGGTGCACTGTCCTGGTGCCGGAGAATCTGGTCCAAATTCTGTTCTTGTATCCGCCATTCTGATTTTTTAGAATCAATGTGAAACAGCAACAAGACTTGGAACAGGAACTGGCACGTGGAGCCCTTCCCTGGGTCAGTGGGGGGTTAAATCGACCCGCGGGGTTTTGGACACCACAGTTAGATAGGGTGCCGGGTATTTTTCCCAAACTCCCGCCTTTTTGGCATCGCTTGGGCAGCACCGGCAGTGAGGAGCAGGCTTAGGGAAGAGGTGTGAACACGCCGATGCCTCTTCTGACTTTTAGGGTAGTTTTTTTATAAATACAAGTGATGGGAAACAAAAGGAGAATGTTCGTACCCGCTCTGCAAAGCGGGCGCTTCGGGGAAAGAAGTTTACCATGGCCCAGACCTGAAGATCAATACTTTAAAGAGAAAACAGAACCAAAATACGGATTTGCTTCAACCGGGCGGGAATATTCAGCCACACAAAAAAAAAACCAAACCAAAACAAAAACAAAAAAAAAAAAACAAACAAAAAACCAAAGCCATGAAAATCAGGTGGCCTGGCAACGAAAAGTAAACCTTTTCTCCCTCCCGGTACACCGCCAGCAGAGACCAGCCCCCTTCTTTAGATGTCATTCCCTGAACTAACCCAACCACCATTGTCACTGCCAAATGCTGCGTTATTTGTGCAAACAAACACCGATGGGCGCTACAGCGCAGCACGAAAGGCCAACGCCGACTCTGGCAAATAACCAAGAGGCCTCGCAGACATCCAATGCCTTCACCCGCCCCAATCCTGCTGCCGGCTTTGTCATGGCAGTGCCACTGCGCTCTCCAGTGGGAAAACCAACCCGGGAACAGCACTGTGTGGCGCAGGCCCAGGTTCTCCTTTGCCTCGCACCACCAACCGCACAGAATGGGTTTTGACGGCTTCGATTATTTCTGGCTCAAACCCAGCAAGAGCAGCCCCAGGACTTGAACGTTCAACAGCTCAATTTAATAAATTGAGGAGAACACATAAAAAAAAAACCTTACTCCTCTCAGAAGAACAACAAACCTTACTCCTATCAGAACAACACTAAAGCCTAAAACTAAGAGCTAAAAGATGCCTAACTAAGACCGAAAATCTACACGTCACTATCACCTAAGGGGGAAACACTATTAAATACAATACCTTATTCTCTGCTGTTCTTATCTTCTGGGTCTTTCTGGAGCGGGGGTGACCTCGTGGTGGTGGACCCTCCGCAGAGCTCAGGCGCTGCTGGAGGCGAGAGATGGTGGGTGGGGTTTACTTAGTGGTGGAAAGGGACCTGGTTGCTGGGCTGCACCGGCAGTTGCCCAGTTGCCAACGGGAGGAGGTCACCCTCTGGGCTTCTGCCGGCTTCGCCGCCCTTTGAAGACGTCCCCAGGGCCTTCCGATCCTCCCGTGGGCGATGGTATTTCACATGCGCGTTCCTCCCGTTGACTGTCCCAAACACCCTGGAAGGGAAAAAACAAACGGGGATTTTTAACTCCTTTTCTAAGAAAAAAAAATTTGTTAGACGACGTTTCATTACTTCTAATTTTGTGAGTTTCTTGTGCGTTTTGCTGCGTGGTGCCACACAGTCTCTGCCGGTACCCCCGGCTGGGTGGGACCTCGTTGGTTAAACACGGCAGATCATTGGGGATTAAAATAGGAGAATTAACATCACGATGGATCAAAATCGGGTCGGACTGAAACTCGAGTGGCTCTGCGTGGCACGAGCAATGTCGCTTGGCACGAGCGACTGCAGCGCGGGAGCCCTCGGGCCGCAAACCGCAAGAAGGAACTTCAGTGGAACCTTTTTCTCAGCCAAACAAAGGAGAAACGCTGGGATTCTCGCCCAAGGAGATGAACCACCCCAGGCCTGTAATGGGAGGAAAGGGCCTTCAAAGAGAGAGAGAGAAACCGTTGTGGCTGCAGTCAGCGGGAGACGGAGGAGCCCCGAGTGCAGGGGAGACGGGAGGAGGATGGAACTGAGCAGGAACAATCCCGACAGGTTCGTTGCTCCAACAGGCGCAGAGGAAAAGCGGCTATTAAACAAATGGTGGTGACAACACGTGCCCATGTGCGGCATGGGACAGGTGCCCCAACACCTCAGGGAAGAGACCGTGAGGCGTTCAAAGGCACAGGA
The DNA here is from genome assembly GCF_965231255.1 of Vanellus vanellus. NCBI lineage: Eukaryota > Metazoa > Chordata > Aves > Charadriiformes > Charadriidae > Vanellus > Vanellus vanellus. The sequence goes on along the minus strand of NW_028127184.1, from coordinate 552,798 downwards.
AAACACAGCGGTTTCAGCTAAAAGTCCAACAAAAGCAGCAGGTGGCGGCGGGACAGTGGGAATCCTCCAGCTGCCCTTAGTTCTGCTGCCCCCCAGCCATCTCGGAGAGTTTCCATCTGTTTGAGCCCAAAGCAGTGAGTTTCAAGAAGAAAAAGCGAGCAGCTCACCTTCCACACTGCCCGCAGGGAAACCCAGCTGCATCGCCTGCGCCTCCAGCCCCGCGCGGAGCGTCCCCGGGATGGCGGGAGGGACTGCCTGTGCCACGGGGCGTCTTTTCGCTGCTCTTCTGCTTCTTGGTGGGCCCAAGCCGGCGCCTCTTCTTTGGGCTGCAACCAGCCTGTAAACCAGACAGCTTGTGCTCATTTCTCCTGCTCCTCAGCAAGGGGGACAGCTAAAGCGAAAAACTGGCTGGAAACATCCCCAAACGGCCCAGGCAGTGAGGGGTTTATTTGTGTGCTGGGTGGAACGCGTTCTATCAGCCCCAGCCTGCCCCGCTGAGCTCCTCCAAACGCTAAAACAGCCAAAACAATGCTGAAATTCGACGGGGAGGATGGGGTGCAAAGACAGATGGTGAAAGCAAAACCATATTATTTCTACTGTCCTCAGCAGAACAGTAGAATTACAGAGAACTGAAGGGACATGCTTACCCAGTGGCTGCCATCAAAAAAACCCCTAAATAATATGTATTTCTGTGAGCCACATTTCTGCTTCCTGGCAAGGAACATTTTGGCAAGACCCACACAGAGGCGGATCACCGGCAGTTCCTGTGACGGAGCACTGGGACGTCATGAAACATCCCCGAAAATCATCAGAAGCAAGTTTAATGCGAAGGGGATCGTTTCCCAGAGCCCGAGACAATGCGTCCATGGGGCATCTCGCACCCACCCCCGGCAGTTCTCTTACCTTCTCTTCAGCCGCCTCCACCTCATCCGTGCCTCGCTGGAGCCTTTTGGCTGTCTGTCCTGGTCGGGTGGCGCCAAACCTGATGTGTTTTTTCCAGGTGTAGTAATATTCCACACACTGGGCCACGGTCTTCGTCTGAATCTGTCAGGAAAAAAACAGAAGCGATCGATGAGGGAAATACTGCAGGAAAACACTGAAGGCACAGACCCACAACAAATCTATCCAGTGCTCTTTGTCTGTCCCCCCCTCTGTCTGCAGTCCCCACAGCACAATGCACAGGTGAGATCAGGCCGAAAACGAGCCCCCTTCTTCTGAAAGGGCCGTAAAGAAGCCTTGGGAGGGCAGAACTGTACGTTATACGCCGATGGTCAGCGGAATGTGTCATTATTCTTTTAATATTTCCCATATTTTGTACCGGAGAGATTCAATTTCTTTGGTAATTACACATTAGGAAAATTATGTTTCGTACCGGTGTCTTTTTAGCATGAAGCTGCATCCCAAGGACAGGATTCCGACACGCCGTTCAAAAGATGACTTTTCTGGGTTAAAACTCCCCTCCACACTAACAACCCGCAACCCGCCTTGGTCTAACGGCTTTACCTTCTTCTGGATCAGGTGGAAATTCTTCTTATGCACATAAAAAGCCTCTTTAAACAACTGCTCCTCCAGGGGCGTCCAAGTGTCTGAGCCTGGGAAGAAACAGCCACGTGCAAATGATTAGACCACTCGCAGCCTACCTGAAATCCGCACAAGTTATTCATCACACATCCACATCTCTCCTCCTGTGGAAAGTGATTAGCCAATGCCGCAGGGAGTTCGTTAGCACGAGCAGTTATGGCTGCCAGCAGAGCTGCCGTGAAGCCGGCATGCAAAAGGAGGAGCGTACAGCAGCGTGGGGCATCACTGTACAGGACAGTAGTGGGCTGGAACACAGGGACAAGGCACTCCCCATGCCAAAAGACCCCCGGAACAGATTAAAACAACTATTTTCCCTGCCCCGAAGAACATGAACCGTTGCTCGCACGTTTTTAAAAATCACTTCTTTCAATCAGAACAAAGGGAACGGCAGTACCCGCTCGCATTCCTGGAGAAGCAACAAGCTCTGCTTCCACTTTACCTGCGTAATGATAATCAGCCAGGGGATGGGATTCAGGTCGCTGGGGTGCCCCAGACTGCAACATCTCCAGACCCTCCTGCAGGAGTTCAGAGAACAAGACTTAGATTCCCCCTCAGGAGGGACCTTAACTCTTCAGCCCACTGTAGGAAGACGGTGCTCAGTCGATGCTCAGCAACAGCGCGTCGGGGTCACCTCCGCCCACGGCAGTCGATGGGAATATTTCCTCAATCCACACTGATGTGTTTTAAGAAACCAGAACCCGCGCAGATCTCCGGGGACCAAGCTGTGGCACCCCAACGGCCACTGCTCGCTGCTGGAGTCCTTCTGGGTTCGTCCCCGCTGCAGGCAGAGCTGCCTGCAGGAGTAGGAGGACTTCTATTCTCCAAATTGTCAGAATTGACAAGAGACAGAACAAGCTCTTATTGATACACAGGGTCTGTCATCCCACAAGACCTTAATGCAGACGGCGGCCAACAGGCAGCACGCAAGAACTCTGCCCCTTTAGCAAAGGGATTCGAGCCTGCGGAACAGAAAACTCAGGAGCGACTCCCAGCTCACCCCAGTAATTAAGTCTGTCCTACTCCAGCAGGAATTCGAAAATAGCTGCTTCTTACCAGGGCTTCATGCAGGCGGTGCAAGGCGTGCTCCAGGTTGCCTCTTCCCCCCGGCACCACATTGGAGCAGGCGAAATTGAGCAGATTTGTCACTAGAAATGCAACAAAAACCAACAGAAAGTCAGTTCCCATCAAGAAAGAGGAAAAGGTACGATACAAGGCCGAGGGCAAACAGAGCACACAGACTGGAGACCCAGAAAAGCCACTGCAAAAAAGGCAGGTTATCCACTATCGCTCTCTCTCCCTTCAGAGCAGCTTTGGGACCAGAAGCTCCAGAGACAGATCTCCCCTCTACCGAGGTCGCTGCAGTTGAGGTGGGACAGCTACAAACACCCCTGACCGTCTCTCCCAGAGGACGCGACTGAGAGTGCCACCAGTTATCTGTTCACTGTCCCATCAGATCTGAGCACCCTCGGGTGCTACCAGCCACGAAGGCAGTCAAGGAAAGGAGGGAGAGGGTCCCAACGGACAAACAGCTGCTGTGAAAACGTGCAGTTTTCGACCCTTAGTATCTCGGGGGGGAACTGACAAGAAAAGCGTTAAGAGAAACCTCTGTCCTTTGTTTCCAGGTTCGTTGCGATGTCTCCCCAGGGCTTCCACACTAGCGACGCTCCCTCCTCCTCCTCTTCCAACCGGGATCTGTCCTGCAGGTCTGGGATCTCGGCCTGAAAGTCGCTGCCAATGTTGACATGACTGAAATTGTTAAGGCAGAGGAGGTGAGAAAGCAGAGCTGGGAACAGCACGATAGCACGCACCCGCTTCGAAGGAGGGGACATGTCAGGTATGGCAGTTATTTCCCAGCACAGCATCACCAACTGCCCTCTGACAACTCCCACAGCCCCTTCTCGCCACCAACAGCATTACCGTTCCACCACGTGAGCCCTTTTGCGCCCCATCGGGCAAGAAAATTGCCGCTTCCTTCCTCAAAAGCCTGAGCAAACTCGCAAAGTTCACTCTGAGACCGACAGCCAGCAGCAGAAGAGCTGCAACGGTGGGCCAAGACCACCGTCGGAATGTTGTGTAGAAGGCGGGAGGCCGGCAACCAGCATCATGAGGTCAGCCTGAGTGGCAAGCCCAGCCTGGGCTAGCACTGGCCATTTCTGGCCAGCACAGGGGTATACTCCAGCCAAAAATAACCCTCCATGACCCTCCGCAGTGCTGTGGGGCAGTGGGAGAAGTGGCCGATCCACAGGGAGAAGGTCAACGGCAACAGCGACGGCTGGCAGAGCCCCGGCGCCGAACCAACCACGCACCCGCTCCTCAGCCCCCTTTCCCCAGGGTTTGCAGTTATTCTGACCGCTGGGCTGGAACTCATGGCCCAATGCGGATTTTAGAGTTGACCTTCATCGGCCTAAACACAAAGTCCCCGGCCATTCTGCCCAAAAGATATATGAAAAAACCCGCTCACGGTAAAAATCATCAAGACCATCCTTTAGCCTTCCTCGCCACCCTCATCATTGCACCACTCCCCATTCTCCCAGAACTTCCCTCTTTTCGGGGAAATCTCTCACTGGACACGGAAGGTGTGGAGATGGACCCTCCGGATCTCCTGGCACAGCTGCCCCTCACCTGGGTCACAGTCGGCCCCACAGGGATTGAGCCGTTTCGGGCTTTTTCCAAGCCAAAGCCAGGAGCGGAGCAAAAGCCCGGTGGGCTGTTTCCATCCCCTCTGACACAAAAGCAATCCCAAAGGAGAAAGGCACATCCTTTTTCACTTTTCCAGACTTTCTTTGCAAGGCAGGAGTCTTTTAACAATATAGTTTAATCACAGTCAACGTTAGATCTGCACTCGCATTCCCTCCGTAGAGCTCACTGCCTGTCTAGCTGGAAAATCTCTGCCGCTCAATTAGCCGCAAAAGATGGGAACTGGAGAAAAATCCCCAGCGGGACATCAATCCCTGGCATTATCAGGATACAGCCTGAAATAAGAGAGGTGGTTAAGATCCCTTCTCCTTCCAGCGACTACGTGAATTGCACCCATTGACAAATATGTACAAATATTTGTTTCAAAGTTACAGACGTCACTTTTTAATTGCGACACCAAAAAGGAATGACCTGCATTAAAAGTTCCAGGAGCGTTTTCTTCCCATACCGTGCTGGAATTTCTGAAAAATCCTGTTTCCTGCACAGAAAATCGCATCATTTGTGGATAACAAATGGCAAACTCAGCGTTTGGGGAAGGTGAGCTCCAAAGTGCTGAGGATCCATCTCTCCATTCACAGGAGGAAGATAGCAAAGGCAGTCAAAGCTTCCCAGCACAGCATCCTTACTGCCTGCCTGTTCCTATAGCCCAGGAGATCCTCGGAGCCTTCCCACAGGGAAAGGGAGGAGGGGGCTGACCACTAAGGCCGGCTGGACTGGGTAACGATTGTCACCATATTCATTTCTTGCCAAAGAACAATAAAATTCATCCATCTAACAATATAGCAGGTCCCTTCCCTGCCATGGTTCCAGCGCTGGAGGAAAGGTGCCTCTCCCGAGGCTGCATTGGGATGGCAGTGCTGCACAGAAGGACAGAGATTTTTAAATCTCTTTTTTTCCTTCCAGGGAAAAACTTGCTTTCTCATTCAGTAAAGGACAAGCTCCCCAGGCCGGGCAGGAAGGCGGCACAGCCACAATTTACTTACAGAGAAAGGACCAGAGGGGTGTGCGGTCCCTGTGCCCAAGGAAAGCGGCCATTGCCAAAGCAGAGGGAAGGACGTGTCTCATCTTCAGCAGAGAGAACCGAGTCACAGACTCACTCTAAAAGAAAAAAGCATTAACCACAAAATTAGCTAATGGCTTCCCAAACCTAAACTCAGGGCCTGTCTCTGTGGTTATAATGCAGTAACGGTCTTAACAGGCAGGCAGCTCACCAGGAATGAGATGGAGAGTGACCCCCATATTCCCCTGGAAACCCTTCGATGAGGCAAATCCCTGAACGCCCTCCCAGATTGTCGGTTCTTTACCTCCACGAGGAACTTGTGGCCTTTTATTGTCATATTGGGTGACCAGAACAAGCCCTGCCATTCCTTATTCCAGCCTTAACAGCCTTCAGCGTTTCACTCCGGTCACCTCCCTGTCCCACTTCCGTCCCTGCACAGTTTTTAAGACGGCAACTGAGAAATTAGGTCTTGTGGTTCCCATTGAAACACCCATTAATTCATACAACCAAGAGCTAGGCAAATGAAAAGGCGATGTTAAACCTCAGCCCCCCCCAGGGAAAAGAAATGCGCCCGACGAGGTGCTAAAAGGCGCTCTGGCAAACCACCCCCCTCTCCAAACTGCAGTTTGCTCCAGGAAACTGACAAGTTTTCTTCCTCTGCGGCCTTAGCCAGGCTATAGAATTTTCCCACCCTGCAGGGAAAGAAACAATCCTCAAAAGCAGATGTCATTCGGCCTGCAAGGAAAGCTTTAAAATAGGCATTCTGCCTTTAAAAAAAGAAAAATAAAGGAACATCTGAGCTGGTTTCTCCATGAAAATAACACTTTGCACTTGCGCAGCAAAGCAACGCTCATTAACCAATCTCGTAAAGCTTCACAGGCATTAAGAAACACTCCAAGTAACACACGTGTGCGCACCCTGTAAGCACACGTGCAAAGAGGAATCCCCGTTTACGCACCCCGGCTATATCAAACCGCACTATTTCCCTCACAAGCCGTGATGGAAATGGGCCACGCTCCCATTCCTCAGCTCCAGAGCTCTGTCGATGCCGGGATCATGCCGACCCTCAGCTGCTGCGGGCATCAGCTCTGCTAACACCCCGCTGACGGGTCAGCGACAGGAATCTGGGAGCAGGAAGGGGATTGTACCACCCAGGCTCCCCAAAATCCCCCGCACTTAAGAGGAATGCAAATCTCAGGCTCCCCTAAGCCAACACATTTCTCACCGTGACCGCCACACTAACACCCAGAGCAGTTTTTAAGCAGCACACACTGGGTTTAACCTCTGCACTTGAGAAAGTCCCTGTCCTGAAGGCTGCCGGTCCCCTCGGCCCAATGCAGGAGGCAGCAGCAAACCCCTCCAGACAGGGCAAGAGGTGCTTGTAAGAGTGACATCCAGCTAAGAACCAAAGAGCACTTAAACCAACCCCAAACTTTGGAGACATTTAGTCTTGGGCCGGCAGCAGCATGTTGCTCAGTAAGGCACGCTTCCACGACTCCCCTCAATTAACCGTCACCTCCAGAGTGCGACCTCTGAAGGTGAGAAGTTCCTTTAGGTTGACTCTTGACGTCCCTTTCCCTCCCACAGGCAACGAGACACCAAGTATTGCCACTTGAGAGTGCAGTTCCCCTTCCACGGGCACCCAGCTCGCTCTGCAGTTTTGGATTATCACCGACCTCTGTGCCAGCTCCACCAAGAAGCCAGGTGAGAGGCTCCGAATCACGTTACTAAAGATCCCAAGGCTTGACCTTGTTCCATTTATTTCTAAACCTTTGGCCCTGGATTAATGAGTTCATTGTTTTCAGGGCGTTCCAGATGTAAGCGCTGAGTACTGTTATTGGTGAATCCAGAACTGTCAACAGTGATAAAAAACAGAGTGCAGGAAGACAGTAAGGCCTCCAAGTCCCAAACTCAAATAAGAGATGGCTAAAAGGGAAGGAGGAGCACACAGACATACTCGAATCCTGCTGAAAATAGTCAGCCATGGCCAACAGGAGCCGAGGAGGCAGTGGCCGTGGCCACCTGGCTCGGGGGAGCCGCGCAGCTCAGCACGTATTTCGAGAGCTTTTCAGAACAAGTAATAAAAGCTTGACAGCAGCAGGGAGTGCGGGAGTCGCGGCAGCAGTTGCATCGATAAGCAATCTGTGCAACACTTCCTAAAACAGGGGCTGCCCACAATCAGAAGTTGACTCTTTGGTACAAACTCCCTCCACACCAGTCATCACACAGGGGAAAAAAAACAACCAAGCTATTGTAGGGCTCAGTATTACCCATTTCTCTGCAGCTGGACAGAAATACACACTTCTGCGGCTTTTCCCGCACTGGAAAATTCAAAGCACCCAAACAGGGCGCGCTTTTATAGCCATCAGCAATTAAGTTCTCTGTCCCCTCCAGAAAAGCCTTTTCCTAAAGGCGCTCTCCTCCCAAGGGCAGACCCACAAAAAGAAGCCCTCTCTGCTTAATCCATTTCACAGAGAATTTGAAATGCAAACAAGAATTAAACAGGACGTCTTTTCCCCGCTTCAGGGAAAGCCACTAATATAGACCTCGGCAACATATTTATTTATTTATATAAATAATTTATATATAATTTATTTATTTATATCTATCTATATCTATCTATCTATAAATAATTTATATCTATCTATCTATAAATAATTTATATAATAATTTATTTATTTATATCTATCATTGTAATGCCTTTGCATTGCCCATTTCCACCTGGAGAGCAGGCTGAAAGGACTCTTATAAAAAAACCCAAACCAACCACAAAACATATTCCTGTCTAGGGGGTAATTTTATGAAACGATTTGAACACCTTAACGACTTGAACATCTTTTTACAGGTACAAGGCAACAAGAAACATTCTCGAGGTGAAAAAAAAAACAAACCACCTATTCACCTCTTTACCCCAAAGATCTTTTCACCACACGGATTCCACCACCAATACACAGCTGCTAAATATCCCCGGCTGCTGCCGATCCGTAAGAAACCCTTCAAAATACAAGAGAATGCCAAGCCTGGCGCGCTGACGGTGCTGCCAGGGCTGTGAGTCGGAGCCCCTGAGGACGGAGTCGCAGCCCCTGAGGTTGAAATCAGCCCCACACTCAGGCACAACCCGGGGTTTTAAGCCTCGCTACAAACCAGCCCCCCGCTTTTCAAGAAAAACAGGGAGATTCACCTCAAAATAAACCACGTTCTCGACGCCAAAGGGGCGCTGGTCCATGGCCGCCGCCGCCCTTAGGGCCAGTTCCATGGGGCTTCGCTTGACCTGGAGCAGAACTCGCGGGCGTGAGGACAACGAGCCCCCTACACAAAATCTGAAAAAAAAGGAAAAGTTCAATAAGATTTGCTGTTACTCACCCACCAAAGCCTAACCACTACAACTGGCCCTTTCACAACCATGCCTGATCGCAGAAGAAAACTGAAATATCCCAATTCCCGCTTCAAACACAAGGCGTGGAGCTGCCCAGACCCCACGTGTGGGCTGGGAAGACAGGGGGCTCTACTCAAAACCCGCAGGAAGAGAAAGGGCAGGAGTGTTTTCCCAGCCCTGGAAGAGCTGTGGGGAGAAGGTGGGAGGGAGGAAAAGGCTGCCCAGGAGTGGGGTAGGGGGAAGGAGAGGGCTCCATCCATGGGGGAAACGCCGTTCCTGGCCACACAGGCGGCTGTGGGACCACCCTGGGGATGGATTTGGGGGCTCTCCCTGAGGGAAACACTGCTCCCAGCCATGCAGAAGGCTGTGGGACCACCCTGGGGATAGGTTTGGGGATGAGGGGGGATCTATCCCTGAGGGAATCACTGCTCCCAGCCATGCAGGAGGCTGTAGGGCAATGACAGAGATGGATTTGGGGGCTCTTCCTGAGGGAAACCCCATTCCCGGACACACAGGAGGCTGTGGGGCCGCCCAGGGGACAGATTTGGGGGCTCCCCCTGAGGAGAGCCTGTGGGGAGGAGGGAGGCGGGGGCCGCCCCAGGGCCGGGGCCACTCCTGGAAGGGGAGGGGGGGATCTCCAGCCGCCCACACGGGGCTGCCCGAAGCCTGAGGAGATGAAAAGAAGAGGAAAAAAAATTCCCTCACCGCCATCGCCTCTCACAGCCCCGGCCCTCCCCGCCGCGCCTCATGGCGGCTGTGTGCGGTGTCACCTGAGCGGGGGGCGGGGGCTGAGGCAGGAAAAGGCGAGAGGGGGAGGGAAGGGCCATTTTGAATGGGAGGAGAGGGGAAGGGGGGGCGAAAGATGGGGGGAGGGGGAGGAGAGAGGAAGAGAGGATGGTGGGGGGGGGTGGGAGCGAGTGTGTGAGGGGAATAGGTGTTGCGTGAGGGGGGAGCGAGGGGGGAATGGGTTTTCGTGAGAGGGAGGTTTGCAGGGCTGTGAGGTGCCTGTGAGAGAGGAGGCCCTGGAGGGAGATGAGTGGAAAGGGCTGTGTGTGAAAAGAAAAGCTTTAAGGACAGGCTGGGCTGGGGAAAGGTGGTGGGCCCCGAGGGAGGGCTTGGGGACCGGGGCTAGAAGCGTGGGTTTGGGGCAAAACTCTGGGAAAGAAACTGCAGGACAGGGCCAATCTGAGTATACAGTTTTAGCGAAGCTTCAAGCAAAGGGTGACCAAAGGTGCCTCTTGTCCTTTTGTGGGCTGGTTTTGTCTGAGTTATTCATGCGAGTGGATTTTTGCCACACGGGATGGGAACGTTCGCTTCCCGGGATAGCTGATGCCCCTGGATAACCACTGCCCGCGAAGCGCTGCGAAACCCCGTGTTCAAAAATGAGAATAAAGCCCGGGTTTTGCCTCTCAGAAGGATCTCTAAGCACCGCCTCCACGTTATTTTCAGTACCTTTCTGGTTGTTTTCTTTCCCCCCATCCCCGTGATGTCCGTCGGGGGGGCTGGCGGAGCTCTGCAGACGGCTGTCCGGCTCATTTTGGGGAAGGCTGGGCTGGTTTCGGGGGGTCCCGGCGCATTTGGGGAAGCGCTAGGCTGGTTTCGGCCTCGCACTGCCCGAGGCGGAAAGAAGCGGTGGTGCGGTGATGAGGGCGGGGGCGGTGCTGGGGGGCGTGGCCCGGGTTTGCCCTTCGGCGCATGCGCGGGTGGGCGGACGCGAAGGGGAGCACTTCCGGTGTGCGTCGGCGGTCAGGAGCTGCCATGGTCGGTACCGGGCGAGACGGTACCCGGTCGGACCGGGGCCGAGGGGGGCGGGAGCGGGAGCGGGAGCGTGCGCGGGCGCGGGCGGGGCGGCGGCGGCGGCGGCGGCGGCGGCGGCGGCGGCGGCGGCGGCGGCGGCGGCGGCGGCGGCGGCGGCGGCGGCAGCGGCAGGAGCGGAGGTGTCTAGGGCCAGTTCGGGGGATTTGTGGGGTGGCGGGACCGGGCTGGGGGGCTCGGGGGGTGGGCTGGGCCTGTTTGGGGGGGGCAGAGCTGACTGGGGGGTCCCCGGAGAGAACAGGGCCGATTCAGGCCCCCCGTCCCCCGCTGCCCCCCCTCACCCCCCGCTCGCTCCCCGCAGGTGGCGGCAGCCCCGGCCGCAGCGCAGGGTGCCCGGGGCCGGCCTGGCCGGGCGCTTGGCTCCGCTCTGGGCTCCGCTCTCAGCCCCCCCCGGCAGGTCAGCCCGACCGTGCCCCCTTCGCCCGCCTCCAGCCCACGGCCGAGTCCCCCCAGGTACCCCCGAGATGGGTCGGGGGGTGTCAGCGCTGGGCCCCCTGAAGCGGGGGTGGGTGTTGGGCACGGGCATTGCTGGGAGCCCGTGGGCAGCCCTGGGACCCCCTTAAAGCCCACGGAGAGCCCCGGGGCCCCCTTGTCTCCCCCAGAGCCGACGGGGAGCCGTAGCTGTGGAGTCAGCTTAAGGAGTCTGCCCTAAGGACTGCTGCTTTTTGGAGCTTTGGGGGGGAGGCAGGGTTGTCGGTGTGGGGAGTGGAGATGTGTGGGAGGAGTCCCGTGTCTTTGGGGAGCTTTGGGGGTGTTGGGCAGATTTGGGGGAGTGGGGGAGGGGTCCCCTCACTTGGAGCTCCCTGGTGACTGTGGGAGGCAGCGGGCGAAGGGGGAAGGCAATAGAGTGGGTTGCTGTATTTCAGTCCTTGGTTGAGAGTCAGCGACTCTGCTCCCTTGCTGCTCAGCAGACTATTGGCTCCGTGGGGCTGTTTCTCCAGGCAGGCTACGACTACAGAAACGGCCCCACTTCCTCGGAAGAGTTGTTAGCGGTGACATCTCCTGGGAACATACTGCCTGACGTTGGATAGACCTGGCACCACGCAGCAGCTCAGAGCTCCACAGCGTATGCTTCCACGCTCAGTTCCGTTCCCTGCCTGGGAACCCACTCTTTCTCGGTCCCTGCTGGCAGCTCCTGTGGAGGCTCCTGGCTGAGGACCAGCCCCAGTTTCCCCACTGCCCCACCAGCAGCCATGGGAGAGCGGGGGTGTCCTGAGTGTGTGAGCACCACTGGCTCTGTTGCTGCACTGGGCCAGGGCTCCAGGAAGTGGTAGAGGGAGCTCTGGGAAGAGAAGCTGCTCCTCAACAGGCTGCTGCAGTCCTCCGAGTTGGCCAGCGAGCACAGGCTGCAGGGTGCAGCCGCGCAACCCTGGGGTGCCCGCCGTGGGAAATGTTAAAGAAATAAAATGTTGGTCTCTATCCCTGGTGCTGTGGTTCATCCTCCCATCCCGCGGCTGGGGCTGTGCCCCCCTCAGTGCCCGACCCAGTGGGACAGGCTGGCACTGCTGGCACCCACCAACCTGGGGGGGTGGTGGTGTCGGGGGAGCTGGGTGGGCTGGAGAAATGGAGGAAGCACCTCTTGAAACCAGCTCGGCCCTCTCCAGCCACAAAAGCCTCCCCAGAGGCACCAGAGGGGACCCCCAGATCCTTGAAAAACTGCCCCAGACTCCCTCTGGCCTGCAAGAGTCCCCCCCAGGACCCCTTACGGACACCCCAGTGGTGTCCCAAATCTGGGTTCTTTACCTGCTGGGCAAGCCAGTAACACACTGTGTGGGAGCAGCCAGCCAAGCCGGTTTCAGAGCACAAGAGGTGAGAGGCAGGGAGCTGCCGTCCCACTCAGCTCCATCTCCGCCGTGCCTTGGCTGTGCAGAGAGAACGTGGGGGGAGCTGCAAAACAGCTCAGCCCGGGCTTATCTCCAGATGGCACAGAACAACCAAAACCAAATGGCCCTTAACAAACAAAATGCCCCGAGTCCCATCCCACCACTCTTCCCGTGATGTTGAATGCCGGACATCACAAATTGGCAACAGAGACTTCGCTATGGCACCACCAGAGGGAAATATCCCAGACAGTGTAATCCACTCGGGCATAATCCTGCACCCTCACCGAGTCAGGAAATATAAACCGCAGGGTCTGGGGAGACAAATGGGGAATCCTCCAAGGATACAGCTGGCCCCTAGGAGATCTGTCCCCCCCTGATCCAGGACGCTGTACAGGGTAACTTCCCCGGGATGGAGCGACCTCACCTGAGAGAGAGAGGGTAAATGACTAAGAAACATCCGTACGGTATAGGGCATGCGATTGAGTTTGTGACTGGTGCACTCTTCTAAGGCATTAATATCTAGCGCCCTTGTGGTTTGTGTTGGTACTTGTCGGGGGCATTTGTAGCTCGCAATAGTGGATCCCGCTAATTGCTTCTGAACCACAATAGTGTAATCGCCATCGCACACACAGAACTTGCAATAGTGACGTATTGGACCTGTGACCGAAGTCCAAAGAAATTATTAATTTGAACCTCTCAGTGAAGCCCTTTTTCCCGTTTCGTCACACTCCCCGAGCCACTGGGTAAAGCGACACCTGGCAAAAAAAACACCACCACCTCAAAAAAACCACCACCACCCCAAAAAAAACCCACAGGACACCCCCCACTCCCACCCACCCCTTCTCCCCCCATCACAGCCATGGGGCAAACTCCCACCACCACCACCCCCCAATCTCAGCTCGGCCGTGACCCCCCGAAGACACTGGAACGAGAGCAACGGAGAGCAAGCTCAGGCTCTTGTGAGTTTGGTTTTTGATGTTGTCGTTGGGTGGGTTTTGGTTGGTTTTTTCACAGAACACTTTGCAGTGTGGTGTCACAGCCCCCGGGGCCGGCGCTGGCACCGCCACCTCACCCCCGGTTCTCGTCCCTCGTCTTGCCCGAGGGCTTTCACCCCTTTCCTTGCTTGGTTTGGTTGTTTTTTTTTTCCTTTCTACCTTTCTTTTTTTTTATATTTGGGGTTTTTGTTTCCTTTTCCTTTTATTTTCTCTTCCCCCCCCTTTTTTCCTTTTCCCTTTTTTTCTTTTTCCCCCTTTTTTCTTCCCCCCTTTTATCTCTTTTTCTCTTTGTTCTTCTTTCCCCTCTTTTTTTTTCTCCCCCCATTTTTTTCTTTTGGTTTTTTTCTTTTTCTCTCTTTAAGCATCTCTCAAGCTTTCTCCGAAGGAACAGCCCCTGGCTCTCAGCCAGCAGAAGGAGACTATGGAAGAGCTCTGGCACCCGTGGGATTGCTTTCCTTCTCCCGCCTCGCACTCAGTAGAGAGCGTGTTTTCCAAGTCTTTTTTTTTTTTTTTATTAAGAAAATAAACAAAAATAATGCTCCAGCTATCAGTTTTGTAAGGCACAAAAAATCTCTAAAAGGAACAGAAGCGCAATGTGCTGAGGTATGAAAGCCTGAGGTAGTTTTTGTGTGTGGATGTGTGTGTGTCATCGGGGGTTGGGGGTTGTGTGTGTGTTACTTTTGAAACAAAAAAAAAAATTAATATTTTTGCTAGTGTTGGGTTTTTTTTTCCCCCAGCCCTGGGCTGACAACCTCTTGGAAATCTGTTTTCCCCCCCCCTGCCCCTCTTTCCCCCCTTCTCTCCTTGCAACCGGGATCTTTCCGCAAAGCGTTTACGGCCGAGCACAGCCTTTCCTTTAACCTCTAGAAAAGCCGGCTTGTGCTAAAAAACAAACATCCCCCTCCCGCCCCCACCCCCTCTGAAATGAAATAAATAAATAAATAAAATAAAGTCCTTACAAAACTTAAAAATCACCATTTGTTTCGTTATCGTTACATTAATTCTAAAAGCTGATGAGCCGCTGCGCTGTGTGCCGCAGTCCAACCTCCCCCCCTCTACGCTGGGCGAGCTCCTCTGGCCATGCCTGGGATGAAAACCGGTGGCTTTTAGGAAATAAAAAATTAAAAAAAAAAAAAAAGAATAATAAAACCTCTCTCTCTCTCTCTGCCTCTGTTAGTCCAACTAAAGGGATAGCGTTGGGAGGCGAGGGAGGAGGAAGGGGGAGGCTGTGGGATGGAGAGAGCCCTCCCCGTACCCCTCGGCTGTGCATCCTCGCAGCGCCACGGGGAATGGGGGTGGGGGGGTTCTGTGTGGGGGTCTTTGGTTTGCACAGGGTGGCCGTGGTGGGGGCTCAGCCCCATCCTTACAGTGCTGGGGAGCACGGGGCTACCAGGCACAGGGTCCCTCCCCCAGTGAGGTGCTTTGGTGCGTTGAGGTGTTAGATGGGGTGGCACAGCCCCTGCCCGCCCTGGGAGGGGGGACACCACCTCTCCGGTGGCACTGGATGGGTGGGAGGGAGGGAGGGAGCAGAGCTGTGGGAGCCATGGAGAAAGGCGTGGGGGTGTCCCTCATCGTGGCAGCCCCCAGCAGCCCTACCCCGCCACCCGGCCACCCCAAGGGACACCCAAGCCCCATCTTGGTCCTCTCCCCGTTGGCTGACGCCCTTCCACCCACCCCGGAGGTGCGCTCCTCTCCTGCGGGGGGGACGCCCAGCGCTCGCCTGGCTAGAGAAGCACCGGGGGGGGGTGGTTAGGGGGCACCTGAGCTTCCCCATTACACGGGCCTAATTACTGTGCTGTTGAAACCCCCACACCACATCCCCCACTCCCCACCCACCCCTTCTCCCCCCATCACAGCCATGGGGCAAACTCCCACCACCCCCACCCCCCAATCTCAGCTCGGCCGTGACCCCCCCGAGACACTGGAAAGAGCGCAACGGAGAGCGAGCTCAGGCTCGTGTGAGCTGGAGAGATTTCTCTTTGGGTTTTGATGTTGTCGGTGGGTGGGATTTGGTTGGGGTTTTTTCACAGAACACTTTGCAGTAGAGGACAAAAACGTGGTGTCGCAGCCCCCCGGGGCCGCCGCTGGCACCGCCACCTCCCCCCACGGCCCCCCCATCCTCCCCCGGCTCCTGTCCCTCCTCCTGCCCGGCTGCTGTTCCCACTTTCCTTCCTTGGTTTGTTTGTTTTTTTTTTCTTTTCTACATTTGTTTTTTAATATGTGGGGTTTTCTTCTTTCTCCCTTTTGTTTTTCGCTTCCCCCTCCTTTTTTCTCTTTTTTCCCTTTTTTTCTTTTTCCCTTTTTTTTGCCTTTTCCCCCTTTTTTCTGTTTCTCCTTTTCCCCGTTTTACTTTTTCTCTTTTTTTTACTTTTTTCCTCTTTTTCCCCTTTGTTCTTTTTCCCTTTTTTTTTTCCTTATCTCCCTTTTTTCTCTGTTTCTCCCTTTTCCCCCGTTTTCACTTTTCTCATTTTTTCACTTTTTTCCCCTTTTTTTCTCTTTTTTCCCCTTTTTTCTTTCCCCACTTCTCCCCCCCTCCCCCCCCCTCCCTTTTTTTTTTCTCTTTTTAAACAAGCTCTCTCCCGAAGGAGCGGCCCCTGGCTCTCCGCTGGCAGAAGAGCCTACGGAAGAGCTCTGGCACTGACACGGGCAGGAACACCCACTCACACATCGCAACACAGCAGTTAGTTTGGCAACACCCCCACCCCCTGTCACAAGTGAGACCTGCACAGACAAAAGGCTCCTGAGTGAGGGCACTGGGGCAGCCCCACCTTAGAAGCAGCAGAGGAGCAGAGCCGTCCGGAGCCATCAAGAGCACAGGAAGGGCTATTCAGGGCCTCATTGTCTGCGCCGAGTGACCGTCTGCTGAGAACCGCTCTGGCGGCTCAGAGCTCAGCCCCAGCAGCAGTCTGGAGCCAACGGGGAAAAGTACACTGGGAGGAAGACTGGCAGCCTTCCTCCACAACGCCCCGGAGAGAATGACCACAGTGCTGCCTATTCCCATCGCTTTTCCAACTCGGTTCTTTTTTTATTTGAAAATTAATAAAAAAACCCTCCAACTCTCAGGTTTCCAAGGCATACAAAATCTCTAAAAGGGAGACACAAGCGCGAGGTGCTGAGGTACCCAAACCTGCCCACGTTAGTCCAACTAAAGGGAGAGCGTCGGGAGGCGAGGGAGGAGGAAGGGGGAGGCTGTGGGATGGAGAGAGCCCTCCCCGTACCCCTCGGCTGTGCATCCTCGCAGCGCCGCGGGGAATGGGGGGCTGTGTGTTTGGGGGGTCTTTGGTTTGCTCCCCTGACCTGCTGGAGGTGTGGGAGGGGGGCTGGGGATGGGGGGAGGGAGATGTCCGGCGGCGGGGTTACATTCATCGGGCGGTGCTGGGCGGCACGGCGGGAGCCTCCCTTGCTGTGCTGCGAGGCCGGGGCTCCCAGAGCGTGTTTCTGCTCCTGCTGCTTCACCTGCTGGAGCATTTCCCTCATCTTGCGCTGTGCAGTCTTGGGGAGGAGAGGGGAAAAGCAAGAGGTGGGGGTCAGGGCACCGCTTCTCCCACCACCAACCACTCCCGAGCCCCCACTGAGCATCTTGCCACTCCCAACTTGTCACTCTGGACAAGCTGTAATTAATTTCGTGGGGGTGGTGCTGGTGTGTGTTTGGGGTTTTTTTTGTTAATTTTTTGTTTTGTTTTGTTCTTTTTTTTTTTTTAACTTGTGCTTCACTCCTCGAGAGAGCCTGAATTTTTGGGGGGCCACCGTTCCGCTGAAGTGGACAGGAGACAAGGTTATGGAAGATGCACCCAGGTGGGATGTGGGTGGCCTTGCCGGCACCAGGGAGTCCATTCACACCCTGGGTGCTGCTCTGCACGGCATTCAAAACACCCATTTTTAGCTCAATGAAGCCAATCTTCAACTTCAGCGCTCGCACAGCCGGGGGGAGTTACCGAAACACCTTCAGTGCCTCTTGGGGGCACAGGGAACATCCAAAAGAAGAGCGGCGGGATGCTCAGGTGGTGCTGGGCTCAGCCACCCCACGCCTTTCCTCAGTGGACGAAAGCGGCCGGGGAATATCGGGTAAAGCCATGGCCAAACGGTACCTGACTGGCAAAGAAATGCCCAATGATTTTAACGATGACCTCCTCGTTCTCGTCCGGGGTTTGGTCTCGTGGCACAAGGACTTCCGCGCTGGTTAAGTTTTGCAGTTCGTTCACCTGGAGCAAATCACAAGAGGGTTTTGTTGTGGAAGAGCCAAAATCCTCTGCTGCAGCTGTCACCACAGCACCAGGCACCCTGTGTGGGCCCCCCTTCCTTGGGACCAACGAGAAACACCACCAGGACATGGGGGCTGAGGGTCAAGACGTCGCTGAAACCACTGTGCACCCGGGATTTGTCCCCCTGGGGTGGGCAGGGGTGATGGCTGATGCCCAACTCTGCATCCCCGGGGCACCACCACCTACAATCTTGACACCTTTGCCTATCACACGGCTGGCAGCGAAGGAAGGCACCTTGATGTGGGCTTCAAGCTTCACTTCTTCTTTCGAGTTAAAGAAGATTTCCTCTTTCAGCTTCCAAAATATTCACCCTTGGGCCTGGGGAGGAGACAGACAGGGAGGAAAACCATCAGGCAGCGCCTGTTCTGCCTCTCTATCCCCAAAGGAGACGATGTCCCCACGTCCAGCAGCATCAAAACCATTGTACCCAGCAAAGAGCTCCCCCGGCACTGAGGGAGGCCAAGCCAGGCTGGCAGCACTGTGGTGACCACAGGGACGCCCACGACTTGTCCCTTACTGCCCCCCCCCCCATAGCCCCCACCCAGTGCACCCTGAACTGAGCCTCGGACGGCCCCGTGATGATGACCATCCGCTCACTGCCCTCGGGACCTTCTGCCGGGGCGATCTGGGGAGGGATGGGGGAGAGGGAGCATGAGCGCGGCCCCCACTTTGGCGAGACCTTCCCTCTGTGGCATTTCCCCCCCAGTGCAGGGCAACCCCCCCATGCAGGAGCATCCCCTCCCACCCGAGCCGGGCTGATAACCGGGGTGCTGCAGGCCTGGCCTTCTAC
Organism: Vanellus vanellus; assembly: GCF_965231255.1. NCBI lineage: Eukaryota > Metazoa > Chordata > Aves > Charadriiformes > Charadriidae > Vanellus > Vanellus vanellus. Next base: position 534,459 of record NW_028127184.1, on the reverse strand, counting down.
TAAACACAGGCTGGAGAGGTGGGCCCATGCCAACCTCATCAAGTTCAACCAGGCCAAATGCAATGTCCTGCTCCTGGGTCGGGGCAATCCCAAGCCCAAATCCAGGCTGGGCGGAGAATGGGTGGAGAGCAGCCCTGAGGAGAAGGACCTGGGGGTGCTGATTGATGAGAAGCTCAACATGAGATGGCAACACATGATCACGAGATGTGGGGACTGAGGCAAAAGAAGGGTTAAGTGGGGTAGAACTAATAGGGAGGAATAAGCAGCTGCAGCACTGTTCTGGCAGACGATGAAGCTGTGTGAAGCTCCTCCCGAGATAAGGAGGTGCTGCTCACAGGGAAGAGATATTTTTTTTTTCGGTGGGAACGTGATCTTTTAGAGTACGCGATGGTGTAAACAAGTACAGTAGGAAATTACTGCCTTGGTAGAAAGGTATGTAAAGAGGACGCTTGCTTAATACAGCGGATTCCGGTTTCGATCCTGCATATCGCAGTCCGCGCGTTCCCACCGCCACACGCCCCCTCCCCCGCGGGCCGCCCCCCGGCCCCGGCAGCGCCCCGCTCCGCCCGCCCGCCCCCGCCCTGGGCAGGAGCTCCCCGAGCCCGCGCCGCCCCGCCGGAGCGCAGCGGGACGAGCAGCTGCAGCGCCCGGTGCCGCGGGGCCGGTTCCTGCGCGCCGTCACCCGCGGCGGGAGGAGCCGCACCGCGCCCGCGGGCACCGGCGGGGCTCGGCTCCGCTCGGATGGGGTCGGCTCCGCTCGGATGGGGTCGGATGGGGTCGGCGGGGGTCGGATCTGTTCGGCCCATCCATCCCCCAGTGGTGGGAGGGGAGAAGGGAACCCCCCCTCTTTGCCAGCACCGCCTCCTCCCCACAGTGTCCCCCAGAGAAGGCTCTGAACTCGGGACGATGCCAACGCGGGGGGGGACTGCAGTCTCTGCCCTCCCGCACCCACTCCGAGGGGATCTTCCGCTCTCTGACCATCTCCTGCTCCCGCTGCGGGGAGTTCCTGCTCTGGATGGATCCAGCCGGTTATGGAGGTACCGAGGGAAGTTGGACTCTCGCGTCCGCTACGGGGAGGTCAGAGCTGGGCAGCGCTCCGTACCCCGGCAGCAGCGGGGGGGGGTTGAGCTGAGCAGGGAGGTGTTGGCCGGGCAGGAGGAACTGCTGCGCCGTCCCTGTGTCCCTCCAGAAGGACAGCGGCAAGAGAGGAGTGTGGGAGGAGGAGGTGGCGGGGGCAGAAGAGGAGGGGGAAGGGGAGCCGAACGCGGAGGAGCTGCGGGAGAAGAGCTGGACCATGGGGCTGTCCTGCCCCCCGCTGCCGGGCACGGGGGTCTGGGGGCACCGAGGGCTGGAGCTGTGCTCCGCAGGGCTGTGCTGGCCCCCAGGTGCGGTTTTAATGTGGAATTTCTGTAAATAACTGGCTTGTAGAAGGCAGGTGTAGATTTGGGGGGGGGGGGAAGCAGGAGGTGCGGCCGTGGGGGGGTGCATGCAGCTGAGGGGGTGGAGCTGTGTCCTTGCTGGGCAGGAAGGACCACGGACCTGTCCGTGTCTGATCCCTGCAGCCCCCCCGGCTGTCCCCCTGCAGCTCTAGGGGAAGGGGCTGCCAGCGTCGGACAGGCGGCTCCTGCTCCTGCCCCCCTCCGGGGGAAAAGGGTCCCCGGGGCTGCGGGCAGAGCCCCTCCTGTGCTCCCCGGGGGCTCTCGGGACAACGCCAAGGTGCCGTCAGGGGCGACCTCCTCTTGCAGTAGCAGCGGGGGGGGCAATGCCGCCCGAACCAAGGTGCCTGCCTGTGTCAGGTTCTGCAGGCAGCCTGTGGGCAGGGACGGTGCCCGGAGGGGGCTGGGGGGACCCCGCGCTCTTCCCACATGCCTGCAGCAGGGCAAGCAGCCCCAGGACCCTCCACCCCCCACGAGCGCTGGGGGATGTGCCTGTCCCCACCACGGCACCGCTACGGGGAAACAACATCCAGTGAGACATTGCAACATGGCAAAATGCATAGCGAGAGTCGTAGCTGAGAGGCTCCTGAATGATGACCCTGGGGCAGCTCTACCTTGGAAGTGGCAGAGAGCAGAGCCATCTGGAGCCATAGAGCAGCGGCTTTGGCAACCAGATAAGGACAGTTGACCAAAACAATACAGTGATTAAAAAGGAGTCAACGACTCCCAGAGGATTCTGAAGGGCCACTGAGAGACTATAATGCGCATACCGGGGTGGGTAGTAGCTTATGGTAATGAGTTCCCGGAAAAGTAATGAACATGTTAATCATTTCCCCGAAACCTTGTGAATGTGTATATATGGCATGTCTATAAGGTGTATAACTAACCCTTTACGGTGAGCACGTTTGGAGGAGTGATCCCCCTTGCACCCAGCGCTGCAATAGACATAGCTGCTTTATACCTCTGCGTGAGTTGTGGAGTTTGTTTCCGCACATCAGCACTGCAGGGCTCAAGGATGGGGACACCCCCCCCCCCCCCCCATCCCCTCCATTCTGCCCGCAGGGAGCAGCCCCAGGCAGGGATGCTGAGCACGGGGGTTTATTGACAGGCCTGGGGCTGGCAGCGGTGACACTTGGCTGTAGGACATGTCCCACCCAGGCAGGGGTGCAACTCCTTCTGGGGGCAGCATGTCACTCAGAGCTGGGGGGGGACTTGGATGGTCTCGGGCAGAGCGAGTGTTACCCCAGCCTGCCACCATGGCCCTTTGCAGCTCCGGCGGTACCTGGGCAGGGACGGGATGGGCTGGCCTGAGGCTGGAGCACCCCAGGGTGATGCCCCCCCACCACAGAGCATCCTCAGACCAATGGGCACTGTGGGGATGGTGGGGCAGGGCTGGATAAAGGATGCAGGGCCAGGGCAGGGCCAGGGCCATCACCTGTAGCTGTAGCCAAGGGGAAGCCGAAGTCCTTTTGGGGTGAAGGTGGTGGAAGGAGTAGCGAGGGCGGCACTCACTGTCGGACAGGTCCAGGTTGCAGTTCCAGCTGATGGTCACACTGATCACCCAGTCCTGCAGCAGGGACCAGCAGACCTCGCATAGTGCCAGCACGCTGCGGGCACAGCATCCCAACGTGCACGGCACCACCATGGTCACAGCATCTCCAGGGGCACGGCATCCCCATGGGTACAGCACCTACGTCCCTGCAGGCGTAGAATCTCCACAGACATGACAATCCCCCAGGCACAGCACCCCAGTGGGCATGGAAACCCCCACGGGCATGGCACCCCTGCGGGCACAGCATGTCCACGGGTATGGCATCCCTGGGGGCATGGCAGCATCCCCCCAACCCACACTGCTCCCGCCCGGCCACGAGCACAGCCCCATCCTCGCCCTCCCCAGCAGGACGGGGCTGGGTTGCCACAGGCGTTGGGCCACAGGCCCTTGCCAGGGACGCCGTTGGCACTGCCTGCTGGCCCAAGAGTGGCCGGGAAGGGGCTTCCCAGAGGAGCTGGCCGGGCAGCAAGGAGCAGGTCCCAAAGGACGGGAGGACGCTGGGGACGGGCAGGGGGGCAGAGAGCGGGGGAAGGATGGAACAGCGTGGAGTGCCTCTCCTGGGGGGGACTTGTCTGCTCCCGCAGGTGCAGAGGGCAGGGAGGGCCCTGCGGGGACGCTGCGCTGCTCGGCCACCCGCCCCCCATCCCCGGCAGAGGCGGGAGGGAGTCCCGGGGAGGCGGCACTGCCTCGCTCCGGCCGCGCCTGCCGCCTGCTCCCCCCGCCCGGCTCGGCCCGGCTCTGCCCGCACGGCTGGCTGGATCGGCTGGGCCGGCCTGCGCTCGGCTGGGCTCGGCTGGGCTCGGCTCGGCTCGAGTGGGCTGCGGCCCTGCGGGCCCGGGCCGGGCCGTGCGGCGGGAGCCCCGGCGGAGCGGCGGGGCAGGTGTGGTCGCGGAGGGGGCCGGGGGTCCCGGTGGGTGCGTGCGGGGGCTGCGGGCAGGGGGCGTGTGGGCCTCGCTCCGCGGAGGCTGCGGAGGCCGCGGCGGGGCCCGAGGGCAGAAGCGCGGGGCCGGCGGGCCCGGGAGCGGGTCCCCGCGGGAGCGGGCAGCGGCGCAGCCGTCGGGCGTCCCCCGGGCGCGGCCCCGCCCCTGCCCGCTGCTGCCGGGGGTCTGGCGGGGCGGCCGTCGGCGGGCAGCGGGGGTGCGGAGAGGGGCCGGGCTGCGGCCGCTGGCTGCGCTCCCCCCGGTGCCGGCGGGGTCGGGGACGGGGACGGGGACGGGGACGGGGACGGGGACGGGGAGAGGCGGGCTGGCGGCGGGGCAGAGGCTGCGGGGCTCCCCCGGGGCACAGGGTCGGGCCCGGGCCGGTGGAGACGCTCTCGGGCTGCGGCCGGGACAGACGAGGCACAGCCGGCGGCTCTGGCAGAGGAGACGGAGGCTCCGCTTCGATTGCCCGCTCCGTCCTGAGGCAGCATGGCGCCTGCAGCCTGTGCAAGCAGGCCGTGCCCGGCCCAGGGCAGAAGACCCCCGGGGGGCTCGTGCAGGGAGGTCCCGGAGGTGCCCCTGCCAAGCTGGCACAGGGAGGAGGATGGGGGGCACCGCTGGACTCCCGCTCCTGCCAGGACAGGGAACCGCTGGCCACAACTGGCCCCGAGGAGCCCTGGCAAGGGGCCGTGCTCGGGGCTGCAGAGGAAGGCGAAAGACCCCCGGGGGCCCGTGCCAGTGTGCCCCGGGGGAAAAATTCCTTCCTAACCCCAAAACTGGCGATCGGCTGTTCCCTTAGCACTCGAGCAAGACCTTTTGCGTGGCCTCCAGGGCAGCCATGGCTCCAGGGGACACGTGCACTGCCCAACCCCTCCTCTGCTTCCACCGGAGGCACCTCAGGGCCATCCCAGCATGGAAACCTGACATGGTTTTCTCTACCAAAACACTCGTTTTCTATGAAAATGTATCTTCCAGGGTCCACCCAAGACTCCTCCCAGGAAACTCCTGGAGCCATTTGATCACTGCTTTAGGGACCTGAGCTCCCAGGAAGCAACCCCAGACTCATACAGGGAAGATACCCAAGATGATTTTTCTCCTTGTACAATGCTCCATTCTCTGGGATGCACCCGACACCCCACCCAGGTATGGCCCTGAGTCTTTTTTTCCAGTGTTTTGGTGACCTGTGATCCCGGGTAGCAACCCCAGACTCCTCCAGGGAAGATACCCCACATGATTTTTCTCCTTGGAAAATGCTCCTTCCTCTGGGATGCATCCGAGACTCCTTGCAATTATGTGTCTGAGAGTTTTTTCCGGTTGTTTAGGGCCCTGTCATCCCAGGTAGCAACCCCAGACTCCTCAAGGGAAGACAACCAAGATGATTTTTCTCTCTTGACAGTACTCCATCCTGCAAGATCTACCCAGAACTCCTCCCAGGCGTCTCCCGCGGAGTTTTCTCCAGTGCTTTAGGGCCCTGTGATCCCGGGTAGCAACCCCAGACTCCTCCAGGGAAGATACCCAAGATGATTTTCCTCCTTGGACTATTGTCTATCCTGCGGGATGCAGCTGAGACTCCTCCAAGCTCTGTTTCTGAGTGTTTTCTTCCGGGGGTTTAGGGCCCTGTGATCCCAGGTAGCAACCCCAGACTCCTCCAGGGAAGATACCCGAGATGATTTTTCTCTTTAGAAAATGCTCCATCCTCTGGGATGTACCCCTGACTCCTCCCAGGCGTCTCCCACAGAGTTTTCTCCAGTGCTTTAGGGCCCTGTGATCCCGGGTAGCAACTCCAGACTCCTCCAGGGAAGATACCCGAGATGATTTTTCTCTTTGGACAAAGCTCCATCCTCTGGGAAGCAACCTAGACTCCTTGCAGGTATGTCCCTGAGTGTTTCTTCCGGTGTTTTGGGGCCCTGTGATCCCGGGTAGCAACCCCAGACTCCTCCAGGGAAGATAGCCGAAATGATTTTTATCCTTGGACAAAGCTCCATCCTCTGGGATGCATCTGAGACTTGTCGTAGCTATGTCCCCGAGTCTTTTTTCTCGCGGTTTAGGGTTCTGTCATCCCAGGTAGCAACCCCAGACTCCTCCAGGGAAGACACCCGAGATGATTTTTCTCTCATGACAGTGGTCCATCCTGCGGGATCTATCCAGAACTCCTCCCAGGCGTCTCCCGCGGAGTTTTCTCCAGTGCTTTAGGGCCCTGTGTTCCCGGCTAGCAACCCCAGACTCCTCCAGGGAAGATACCCGAGATGATTTTTCTCTTTGGACAATGCTCCATCCTCTGGGAAGCATCCGAGACTCCTTGCAGGTATGTCCCTGAGTCTTTATTCCAGTGGTTTGGGTCCCTGTAATCCCGGGTAGCAACCCCAGACTCCTCCAGGGAAGATACCCGAGATGATTTTTCTCCTTGGACAATGCTCCATCCTCTGGGAAGCAACCGAGACTCCTTGTAGGTATGTCCCTGAGTCTTTATCCCGGTGGTTTGGATCCCTGTAATCCCGGGTAGCAACCCCAGACTCCTCCAGGGAAGATACCCGAGATGATTTTTCTTCTTGGACAATGCTCCATGTTCTGGGATGCATCTGAGATTCCTGCCAGGCGTCTCCCGCAGACATTTTTCCGGTGGTTTGGGTCCCTGTAATCCCGGGTAGCAACCCCAGACTCCTCCAGGGATGATACCCGAGATGATTTTTGTCCTTGGACAAAGCTCCATCCTCTGGGATGCATCCGAGACTTGTCGCAGCTATGTCCCCGAGTCTTTTTTCTCGCCGTTTAGGGTTCTGTCATCCCAGGTAGCAACCCCAGACTCCTCCAGGGAAGACACCCAAGATGATTTTTCTCTCTTGACAGTGGTCCATCATGCGGGATCTATCCAGAACTCCTCCCAGGCGTCTCCCGCAGAGTTTTCTCCAGTGCTTTAGGGCCCCGCGATCCTGGGTAGCAACCGCAGACTCCTCCAGTGAAGATACCCGAGATGAATTTTCTCCTTGGACAATGCTCCATCCTCTGGGAAGCATCCGAGACTCCTTGCAGCTTTGTCCCTGAGTGTTTATTCCGGTGCTTTTGGGCCCTGTGATCCCGGGTAGCAACCCCAGACTCCTCCGTGGAAAATACCCAAGTTGATTTTTCACCTTGGACTATTGTCCATCCTGCGGGATGCACCTGAGACTCCTCCCAGCTCTGTTTCTGAGTGTTTTCTTCCTGGGGTTTAGGGCCCTGTGATCCCGGGTAGCAACCCTATACTCCTCCGTGGAAGATACCCGAGATGATTTTTCTCTTTGGACAATTCTCCATCCTCTGGGAAGCATCCAAGACTCCTTGCAGGTATGTCCCTGAGTCTTTATTCCGGTGGTTTAGGGCCCTGTGATCCCGGGTAGCAACCCCAGACTCCTCCAGGGAAGATACCCGAGATGATTTTTCTCCTTGGACATTACTCCATCTTCTGGGATGCATCTGAGATTCCTCCCAGGCGTCTCCCGCAGACATTTTTCCGGTGGTTTGGGTCCCTGTAATCCCGGGTAGCAACCCCAGACTCCTCCAGGGAAGATCACAGAATCACAGAATCACAGAATTATCAGAGTTGGAAGGGACCTCTAGAGATCACCTAGCCCAACTCCCCTGCCAAAGCAGGATTGCCCAGAGCACATTACTCAGGACTGCATCCAGGCGGGTCTTGAAAATCTCCAGGGAAGGGGACTCCACCACCTCCCTGGGCAGCCTGTTCCAGTGCTCTGACACCCTCACCGTAAAGAACTGTTTCCGTGTATTTGAACGGAACTTCCTGTGTTCTAACTTGTGCCCATTGCCCCTCGTCCTGTCACTTGGAACCAATGAAAAGGGCCTGGCTCCATCCTCCTTCAACCCACTCTTTAGATACTTGTATGCCATAATAAGGTCTCCCCTCAGCCTTCTCTTCTCCAGGCTAAAGAGTCCCAGCTCTCAGCCTTTCCTCATAAGGGAGATGCTCCAATCCCTTCATCATCTTAGTTGCCCTTCGCTGGACTCGCTCCAGCAGTTCCCTGTCCCTCTTGAACTGGGGAGCCCAAAACTGGACACAGTATTCCAGTTGTGGCCTCACCAGTGCAGAGTAGAGGGGGAGAATGACCACGACCCCCAGATCCTTCTCCTCAGAGCTACTTCCCAGCAGGTCCGCCCCTAACCTATACTGGTGCTTTACATTCTTCCTCCCCAGGTGCAGGACCTTGCACTTGCTTTTGTTGAACCTCATTAGGTTCTTCTCTGCCCAGCTCTCCAGCCTGTCCAGGTCACGCTGGATGGCAGCACAGCACTCTGGGGTGTCAGCCACCCCACCCAGTTTGGTATCATCAGCAAACTTGCTGAGGATACACTCTGTCCCCTCATCCAGGTCATTAATGAATATATTAAAAAAAATTGGACCCAGTATTGACCCCTGGGGGACACCACTGGTTACAGGCCTCCAACTAGACTCTGTGCCGCTGATCACAACCCTCTGAGTTCTGTCCCGCAGCCAACTCTCAATCCACCTCACTGTCACCTCATCTAGCCCATACTTCCTCAGCTTCCTAATGAGGATGTCATGGGAGACAGTGTGAAAAGCCTTGCTAAAGTCAAGGTAGATGACATCCACGACTTTCCCCTCATCCAGCCAACCACTTATAACATCATAGAAAGCTATCAGATTGGTCAAGCACGATCTACCCTTGGTAAATCCATGTTGACCACTTCCAATAACTTGCTGTTCCTCAACGTGTTTGGAGATGACATCCAGAATGAGTCGCTCCAATACCTTCCCAGGGACAGAGGTTAGACTAAGCGGTCTGTAGTTCCCTGGGTCCTCCTTCTTGCCTTTTTTGAAGATTGGAGTGATGTCGGCCTTCCTCCAGTCCTCAGGCACCTCTCCTGTTCTCCATGACCGTTCAAAGACGATGGAGAGTGGTCTAGCAATAACATCCGCCAGCTCTCTCAGCATTCGCGGATGCATCCCGTCAGGGCCCATGGACTTGTGAATGTCCAGCTTGGCCAAGTGGTCTCTAACACGGTCCTCCTCAACTGAGGGAAAATCTTCCTCTCTCCAGACCTCCCCCTTTGCCTTCAGAGTGTGGGATTCCCGATACCCGAGATGATTTTTCTCCTTGGACAAAGCTCCATCCTCTGGGATGCATACAAGACTATCACAGCTATGTCCCTGAGTATATTTTCTCGCGGTTTAGGGTTCTGTCATCCCAGGTAGCAACCCCAGACTCCTCCAGTGAAGACACCCAAGGTGATTTTTCTCTCTTGACAGTGGTCCATCCTGCGGGATCTATCCAGAACTCCTCCCAGGCGTCTCCCGCAGAGTTTTCTCCAGTGCTTTAGGGCCATGTGATCCTGGGTAGCAACCCCAGACTCCTCCAGGGAAGATACCCGAGATGATTTTTCTGCTTGGACAATGCTCCATCCTCTGGGAAGCATCCGAGACTCCTTGCAGGTATGTCCCTGAGTGTTTATTCCGGTGGTTTAGTGCCCTGTGATCCCGGGTAGCAACCCCAGACTCCTCCAGGGAAGACACCCAATATGATTTTTCTCTCTTGACAGTGGGCCATCCTGCGGGATCTACCCAGAAGTCCTCCCAGGCGTCTCCCGCAGAGTTTTCTCCAGTGCTTTAGGGCCCTGTGATCCCAGCTAGCAACCCCAGACTCCTCCAGGGAAGATACCCGAGATGATTTTTCTCCTTGGACAATGCTAAATCCTCTGGGATGCATCCGAGACTTGTGGCAGCTATGTCCCTGAGTCTTTTTTCTCGCAGTTTATGGTTCTGTCATCCCAGGTAGCAACCCCAGACTCCTCCAGGGAAGACACCCAATATGATTTTTCTCTCTTGACAGTGGTCCATCCTGCGGGATCTACCCAGAATTCCTCCCAGGCGTCTCCCGCAGAGTTTTCTCCAGTGCTTTAGGGCCCTGTGATCCCGGGTAGCAACCCCAGACTCCTCCAGGGAAGATACCCGAGATGATTTTTCTCTTTGGACAATGGTCCATCCTCTGGGAAGCATCCGAGACTCCTTGCAGGTATATCCCTGAGTCTTTATTCCGGTGGTTTGGGTCCCTGTAATCCCGGGTAGCAACCCCAGATTCCTCCAGGGAAGATACCCAAGATGATTTTTCTGCTTGGACAATGCTCCATCCTCTGGGAAGCAACCGAGACTACTTGCAGGTATGTCCCTGAGTCTTTATTCCGGTGGTTTGCATGCCTGTAATCCCGGGTAGCAACCCCAGACTCCTCCAGGGAAGGTACCCGAGATGATTTTTCTCTTTGAACAATGGTTCATCCTCTGGGAAGCATCCGAGACTTCTTGCAGGTATGTCCTTGCAGGTATGAGTGTTTATTCTGGTGTTTTGGGTCCCTTTAATCCCGGGTAGCAACCCCAGACTCCTCCAGGGAAGATACCCGAGATGATTTTTCTCCTTGGACAATGCTCCATCCTCTGGGCAGCATCAAGGACTCCTTGCAGCTTTGTCCCTGAGTGTTTATTCCGGTGCTTTTGGGCGCTGTGTTCCCGGATAGCAACCCCAGACTCCTCCGTGGAAGATACCCAAGTTGATTTTTCTCCTTGGACTATTGTCCATCCTGCGGGATGCACCCGAGACTCCTCCCAGCTCTGTTTCTGAGTGTTTTCTTCCTGGGGTTTTGGGCCCTGTGATCCCGGGTAGCAACCCCAGACTCCTCCGTGGAACATACCGAAGTTGATTTTTCTCCTTGGACTATTGTCCATCCTGCGGGATGCACGCGAGACTCCTCCCAGCTCTGTTTCTGAGTGTTTTCTTCCGGTGGTTTAGCACCCTGTGATCCCGGGTAGCAACCCCAGACTCCTCCAGGGAAGATACCCGAGATGATTATTCTCTTTGGACAATGGTCCATCCTCTGGGAAGCATCCGAGACTCCTTGCAGGTATGTCCCTGAGTGTTTATTCCGGTGTTTTGGGGCCCTGTGATCCCGGGTAGCAACCCCAGACTCCTCCAGGGAAGATACCCGAGATGATTTTTCTCCTTGGACAATGCTACATCCTCTGGGAAGCATCCGAGACTCCTTGCAGGTATGTCCCTGAGTCTTTTTTCTCACGGTTTATGGTTCTGTCATCCCAGGTAGCAACCCCAGACTCCTCCAGGGAAGACACCCAATATGATTTTTCTCTCTTGACAGTGGTCCATCCTGCGGGATCTACCCAGAATTCCTCCCAGGCGTCTCCCGTAGAGTTTTCTCCAGTGCTTTAGGGCCCTGTGATCCCGGGTAGCAACCCCAGACTCCTCCAGGGAAGATACCCGAGATGATTTTTCTGCTTGGACAATGCTCCAGCTTCTGGGATGCATCTGAGATTCCTCCCAGGCGACTCCTGCAGACATTTCTCCTGTGGTTTGGGTCCCTGTAAACCCGGGTAGCAACCCCAGACTCCTCCAGGGAAGGTACCCGAGATGATTTTTCTCCTTGTACAATGCTACATCGTCTGGGAAGCATCCGAGACTCCTTGCAGGTATGTCCCTGAGTGTTTATTCCGGTGTTTTGGGGCCCTGTGATCCCGGGTAGCAACCCCAGACTCCTCCAGGGAAGATACCCGAGATGATTTTTCTGCTTGGACAATGCTCCAGCTTCTGGGATGCATCTGAGATTCCTCCCAGCCGTCTCCCGCAGACATTTTTCCTGTGGTTTGGGTCCCTTTAATCCCGGGTAGCAACCCCAGACTCCTCCAGGAAAGATATCCGGGATGATTTTTCTCCTTGGACAATGCTAAATCCTCTGGGATGCATCCGAGACTTGTCGCAGCTATGTCCCTGAGTCTTTTTTCTCACGGTTTATCGTTCTGTCTTCCCAGGTAGCAACCCCAGACTCCTCCAGGGAAGACACCCAATATAATTTTTCTCTCTTGACAGTGGTCCATCCTGCGGGATCTATCCAGAACTCCTCCCAGGCGTCTCCCGCAGAGTTTTCTCCAGTGCTTTAGGGCCCTGTGATCCCGGGTAGCAACCCCAGACTCTTCCAAGGAAGATACCCGAGATAATTTTTCTGCTTGGACAGTGCTCCATCCTCTTGGAAGCATCCGAGACTCCTTGCAGGTATGTCCCTGAGTGTTTATTCCGGTGTTTTGGGGCCCTGTGATCCCAGGTAGCAACCCCAGACTCCTCCAGGGAAGACACCCGAGATGATTTTTCTCCTTGGATAATGCTCCATCTTCTGGGATGCATCTGAGATTCCTCCCAGGCGTCTCCCGCAGACATTTCTCCTGTGGTTTGGGTCCCTGTAAACCCGGGTAGCAACCCCAGACTCCTCCAGGGAAGATACCCGAGATCATTTTTCTCCTTGGACAATGCTCCATCTTCTGGGATGCATCTGAGATTCCTCCCAGGCGTCTCCCGCAGAGTTTTCTCCAGTGCTTTAGGGCCCTGTGATCCCAGATAGGAACCCCAGACTCCTCCAGGGAAGATAACCCGAGATGATTTTTCTCCTTGGACAATGCTCCATCCTCTGGGATGCATCCGAGACTTGTCACAGCTATGTCCCTGAGTCTTTTTTCTCGCGGTTCGTGGTTCTGTCATCCCAGGTAGCAACCCCAGACTCCTCCAGGGAAGACACCCAATATGATTTTTCTCTCTTGACAGTGGTCCATCCTGCGGGATCTACACAGAACTCCTCCCAGGCGTCTCCCGCAGAGTTTTCTCCAGTGCTTTAGGGCCCTGTGATCCCGGCTAGCAACCCCAGACTCCTCTAGGGAAGATACCCGAGATAATTTTTTTGCTTGGACAATGCTCCATCCTCTGGGAAGCAACCGAGACTACTTGCAGGTATGTCCCTGAGTCTTTATTCCGGTGGTTTGCATCCCTGTAATCCCGGGTAGCAACCCCAGACTCCTCCAGGGAAGGTACCCGAGATGATTTTTCTCTTTGAACAATGGTTCATCCTCTGGGAAGCATCCGAGACTTCTTGCAGGTATGTCCTTGCAGGTATGAGTGTTTATTCTGGTGTTTTGGGTCCCTTTAATCCCGGGTAGCAACCCCAGACTCCTCCAGGGAAGATACCCGAGATGATTTTTCTCCTTGGACAATGCTCCATCCTCTGGGCAGCATCAAGGACTCCTTGCAGCTTTGTCCCTGAGTGTTTATTCCGGTGCTTTTGGGCGCTGTGTTCCCGGATAGCAACCCCAGACTCCTCCGTGGAAGATACCCAAGTTGATTTTTCTCCTTGGACTATTGTCCATCCTGCGGGATGCACCCGAGACTCCTCCCAGCTCTGTTTCTGAGTGTTTTCTTCCTGGGGTTTTGGGCCCTGTGATCCCGGGTAGCAACCCCAGACTCCTCCGTGGAACATACCGAAGTTGATTTTTCTCCTTGGACTATTGTCCATCCTGCGGGATGCACGCGAGACTCCTCCCAGCTCTGTTTCTGAGTGTTTTCTTCCGGTGGTTTAGCACCCTGTGATCCCGGGTAGCAACCCCAGACTCCTCCAGGGAAGATACCCGAGATGATTATTCTCTTTGGACAATGGTCCATCCTCTGGGAAGCATCCGAGACTCCTTGCAGGTATGTCCCTGAGTGTTTATTCCGGTGTTTTGGGGCCCTGTGATCCCGGGTAGCAACCCCAGACTCCTCCAGGGAAGATACCCAAGATGATTTTTCTCCTTGGACAATGCTCCATCCTCTGGGATGCATCCGAGACTTGTCGCAGCTATGCCCCTGAGTCTTTTTTCTCACGGTTTATGGTTCTGTCATCCCAGGTAGCAACCCCAGACTCCTCCAGGGAAGACACCCAATATGATTTTTCTCTCTTGACAGTGGTCCATCCTGCGGGATCTACCCAGAATTCCTCCCAGGCGTCTCCCGTAGAGTTTTCTCCAGTGCTTTAGGGCCCTGTGATCCCGGGTAGCAACCCCAGACTCCTCCAGGGAAGATACCCGAGATGATTTTTCTGCTTGGACAATGCTCCAGCTTCTGGGATGCATCTGAGATTCCTCCCAGGCGACTCCTGCAGACATTTCTCCTGTGGTTTGGGTCCCTGTAAACCCGGGTAGCAACCCCAGACTCCTCCAGGGAAGATACCCGAGATGATTTTTCTGCTTGGACAATGCTCCAGCTTCTGGGATGCATCTGAGATTCCTCCCAGGCGACTCCCGCAGACATTTCTCCTGTGGTTTGGGTCCCTGTAATCCCGGGTAGCAACCCCAGACTCCTCCAGGGAAGATAGCTGAGATGATTTTTCTCCTTGGACAATGCTCCGTCTTCTGGGATGCATCTGAGATTCCTCCCAGGCGTCTCCCGCAGAGTTTTCTCCAGTGCTTTAGGGCCCTGTGATCCCAGATAGGAACCCCAGACTCCTCCAGGGAAGATAACCCGAGATGATTTTTCTGCTTGGACAATGCTCCATCCTCTGGGATGCATCCGAGACTTGTCGCAGCTATGTCCCTGAGTCTTTTTTCTCGCGGTTCGTGGTTCTGTCATCCCAGGTAGCAACCCCAGACTCCTCCAGGGAAGATACCCGAGATGACTTTTCTCCTTGGACAATGCCCCATCTTCTGGGATGCATCTGAGATTCCTCCCAGGCGTCTCCCGCAGACATTTTTCCTGTGGTTTTGGTCCCTGTAATCCCGGGTAGCAACCCCAGACTCCTCCAGGGAAGATATCCGAGATGATTTTTCTCCTTGGACAATGCTACATCCTCTGGGAAGCATCCGAGACTCCTTGCAGGTATGTCCCTGAGTGTTTATTCCGGTGCTTTTGGGGCCCTGTGATCCCGGGTAGCAACCCCAGAGTCCTCCAGGGAAGACACCCAATATGATTTTTCTCTCTTGACAGTGGTCCATACTGCGGTATCGATTCAGAACTCCTCCCAGGAGTCTCCCGCAGGGTTTTCTCCGGTGTTTTGGGGCCCTGTGATCCCGGGTAGTAACCCCAGACTCCTCCAGGGAAGATACCCGAGATGATTTTTCTCCTTGGACAATGCTCCATCCTCTTGGAAGCATCCGAGACTCCTTGCAGGTATGTCCCTGAGTGTTTCTTCCGGTGTTTTGGGGCCCTGTGATCCCGGGTAGCAACCCCAGACTCCTCCAGGGAAGATACCCAAGATGATTTTTCTCCTTGGATAATGCTCCATCTTCTGGGATGCATCTGAGATTCCTCCCAGGCGTCTCCCGCAGAAATTTCTCCTGTGGTTTGGGTCCCTGTAAACCCGGGTAGCAACCCCAGACTCCTCCAGGGAAGATACCCGAGATGATTTTTCTGCTTGGACAATGCTCCATCTTCTGGGATGCATCTGAGATTCCTCCCAGGCGTCTCCCGCAGACATTTTTCCTGTGGTTTTGGTCCCTGTCATCCCAGGTAGCAACCCCAGACTCCTCCAGGAAAGATACCCGAGATGATTTTTCTCTTTGGAGAAAGCTCCATCTTCTGGGATGCATATGAGATTCCTCCCAGGCATCTCGCACAGACATTTATCCTGTGGTTTGTGTCCCTGTAATCCCGGGTAGCAACCCCAGACTCCTCCAGGGAAGATACCCGAGATGATTTTTCTCTTTGGACAATGCTCCATCCTCTGGGAAGCATCCGAGACTCCTTGCAGGTATGTCCCTGAGTGTTTATTCCAGTGTTTTGGGGCCCTGTGATCCCGGGTAGCAACCCCAGACTCCTCCAGGGAAGATACCCGAGATGATTTTTCTCCTTGGACAATGCTCCATCTTCTGGGATGCATCTGAGATTCCTCCCAGGCGTCTCCCATAGAGTTTTCTCCAGTGCTTTAGGGCCCTGTGATCCTAGATAGGAACCCCAGACTCCTCCAGGGAAGATAACCCGAGATGATTTTTCTCCTTGGACAATGCTCCATCCTCTGGGAAGCATCCGAGACTCCTCGCAGGTATGTCCCTGAGTGTTTATTCCGGTGTTTTGGGGCCCTGTGATCCCGGGTAGCAACCCCAGACTCCTCCAGGGAAGATACCCAAGATGATTTTTCTCCTTGGATAATGCTCCATCTTCTGGGATGCATCTGAGATTCCTCCCAGGCGTCTCCCACAGACATTTTTCCTGTGGTTTGGGTCCCTGTAATCCCGGGTAGCAACCCCAGACTCCTCCAGGAAAGATACCCGGGATGATTTTTCTCCTTGGACAATGCTCTATACTCTGGGATGCATCCGAGACTTGTCGCAGCTATGTCCCTGAGTCTTTTTTCTCGCGGTTCGTGGTTCTGTCATCCCAGGTACCAACCCCAGACTCCTCCAGGGAAGACACCCAATATGATTTTTCTCTCTTGACCGTGGTCAGTCCTGCGGGATCTACCCAGAACTCCTCCCAGGCGTCTCCCGCAGACTTTTCTCCAGTGCTTTAGGGCTCTGTGATCCCGGGTAGCAACCCCAGACTCCTCCGTGGAAGATACCCGAGATAATTTTTCTCCTTGGACAATGCTCCATCCTCTGGAAGCATCCTAGGCTCCTTGCAGGTATGTCACTGAGTGTTATTCCGGTGCTTTTGGGCCCTGTCATCCCAGGTAGCAAACCCAGACTCCTCCAGGGAAGATACCCGAGATGATTTTTCTCCTTGGACAATGCTCCATCTTCTGGGATGGATCTGAGATTCCTCCCAGGCGTCTCACGCAGACATTTTTCCTGTGGTTTGGGTCCCTGTAAACCCGGGTAGCAACCCCAGACTCCTCCAGGGAAGATACCCGAGAGGATTTTTCTCCTTGGACAATGCTCCATGTTCTGGGATGCATCTGAGATTCCTCCCAGGCGTCTCCCGCAGAGTTTTCTCCAGTGCTTTAGGGCCCTGTGATCCTAGATAGGAACCCCAGACTCCTCCAGGGAAGATAACCCGAGATGATTTTTCTCCTTGGACAATGCTCCATCCTCTGGGATGCATCCGAGACTTGTCGCAGCTATGTCCCTGAGTCTTTTTTCTCGCGGTTCCTGGTTCTGTCATCCCAGGTAGCAACCCCAGACTCCTCCAGGGAAGATACCCGAGATGACTTTTCTCCTTGGACAATGCCCCATCTTCTGGGATGCATCTGAGATTCCTCCCAGGCGTCTCCCGCAGACAGTTTTCCTGTGGTTTTGGTCCCTGTAATCCCGTGTAGCAACCCCAGACTCCTCCAGGGAAGATATCCGAGATGATTTTTCTCCTTGGACAATGCTACATCCTCTGGGAAGCATCCGAGACTCCTTGCAGGTATGTCCCTGAGTGTTTATTCCGGTGTTTTGGGGCCCTGTGATCCCGGGTAGCAACCACAGAGTCCTCCAGGGAAGACACCCAATATGATTTTTCTCTCTTGACAGTGGTCCATACTGCGGTATCTATCCAGAACTCCTCCCAGGAGTCTCCCGCAGGGTTTTCTCCGGTGTTTTGGGGCGCTGTGATCCCGGGTAGTAACCCCAGACTCCTCCAGGGAAGATACCCGAGGTGATTTTTCTCCTTGGACAATGCTCCATCCTCTTGGAAGCATCCGAGACTCCTTGCAGGTATGTCCCTGAGTGTTTCTTCCGTTGTTTTGGGGCCCTGTGATCCCGGGTAGCAACCCCAGACTCCTCCAGGGAAGATACCCAAGATGATTTTTCTCCTTGGATAATGCTCCATCTTCTGGGATGCATCTGAGATTCCTCCCAGGCGTCTCCCGCAGACATTTCTCCTGTGGTTTGGGTCCCTGTAAACCCGGGTAGCAAACCCAGACTCCTCCAGGGAAGATACCCGAGATGATTTTTCTGCTTGGACAATGCTCCATCTTCTGGGATGCATCTGAGATTCCTCCCAGGCGTCTCCTGCAGAGTTTTCTCCAGTGCTTTAGGGCCCTGTGATCCCAGATAGGAACCCCAGACTCCTCCAGGGAAGATACCCGTGATGACTTTTCTCCTTGGACAATGCTCAATCTTCTGGGATGCATCTGAGATTCCTCCCAGGCATCTCGCGCAGACATTTTTCCTGTGGTTTTGGTCCCTGTCATCCCAGGTAGCAACCCCAGACTCCTCCAGGAAAGATACCCGAGATGATTTTTCTCTTTGGAGAAAGCTCCATCTTCTGGGATGCATATGAGATTCCTCCCAGGCATCTCCCACAGACATTTATCCTGTGGTTTGGGTCCCTGTAATCCCGGGTAGCAACCCCAGACTCCTCCAGGGAAGATACCCGAGATGATTTTTCTCCTTGGACAATGCTCCATCCTCTGGGAAGCATCCGAGACTCCTTGCAGGTATGTCCCTGAGTGTTTATTCCGGTGTTTTCGGGCTCTCTGATCCCGGGTAGCAACCCCAGACTCCTCCAGGGAAGACACCCAATATGATTTTTCTCTCTTGACAGTGGTCCATACTGCGGGATCTATCCAGAACTCCTCCCAGGAGTCTCACGCAGAGTTTTCTCCGGTGTTTTGGGGCCCTGTGATCCCGGGTAGCAATGCCAGACTCCTCCGTGGAAGATACCCAAGTTGATTTTTCTCCTTGGACTATTGTCCATCCTGCGGGATGCACCCGAGACACCTCCCAGCTCTGTTTCTTAGTGTTTTCTTCCTGGGGTTTAGGGCCCTGTGATCCCGGGTAGCAACCCCAGACTCCTCCAGGGAACATACCGAAGTTGATTTTTCTCCTTGGACTATTGTCCATCCTGCGGGATGCACCCGAGACTCCTCCCAGCTCTGAGTATTTTCTTCCGGTGGTTTAGCGCCCTGTGATCCCGGGTAGCAACCCCAGACTCCTCCAGGGAAGATACCCGAGATGATTTTTCTCCTTGGACAATGCTCCATCCTCTGGGAAGCATCCGAGACTCCTTGCAGGTATGTCCCTGAGTGTTTATTCCGGTGTTTTGGGTCCCTGTAATCCCGGGTAGCAACCCCAGATTCCTCCAGGGAAGATACCCAAGATGATTTTTCTGCTTGGACAATTCTCCATCCTCTGGGAAGCAACCGAGACTCCTTGTAGGTATGTCCCTGAGTCTTTATTCCGGTGGTTTGCATCCCTGTAATCTCGGGTAGCAACCCCAGACTCCTCCAGGTAAGATACCCGAGATGATTTTTCTCCTGGAACAAAGCTCCATCTTCTGGGATGCATATGAGATTCCTCCCAGGCATCTCCCACAGACATTTTTCCTGTGGTTTGGGTCCCTATAATCCCGGGTAGCCACCCCAGACTCCTCCAGGGAAGATACCCGAGATGATTTTTCTCCTTGGACAAAGCTCCATCCTCTGGGAAGCATCCTAGACTTGTCGCAGCTATGTCCCTGAGTCTTTTTTCTCACGGTTTATGGTTCTGTCATCCCAGGTAGCAACCCCAGACTCCTCCAGGGAAGACACCCAATATGATTTTTCTCTCTTGACAGTGGTCCATCCTGCGGGATCTACCCAGAATTCCTCCCAGGCGTCTCCCGCAGAGTTTTCTCCAGTGCTTTATGGCCCTGTGATCCCGGGTAGCAACCCCAGACTCCTCCAGGGAAGACACCCAATATGATTTTTCTCTCTTGACAGTGGTCCATCCTGCGGGATCTATCCAGAACTCCTCCCAGGAGTCTCCCGCAGAGTTTTCTCCGGTGTTTTGGGGCCCTGTGATCCCGGGTAGCAACCCCAGACTCCTCCAGGGAAGATACCCGAGATGACTTTTCTCCTTGGACAATGCTCCATCTTCTGGGATGCATCTGAGATTCCTCCCAGGCGTCTCCCGCAGACATTTTTCCTGTGGTTTTGGTCCCTGTAATCCCGGGTAGCAACCCCAGACTCCTCCAGGAAAGCTATCCGAGATGATTTTTCTCCTTGGACAAAGCTCCATCCTCTGGGAAGCATCCGAGACTCCTTGCAGGTATGTCCCTGAGTGTTTATTCCGGTGTTTTGGGGCCCTGTGATCCCGGGTAGCAACCCCAGACTCCTCCAGGGAAGATACCCAAGATGATTTTTCTCCTTGGATACTGCTCCATCTTCTGGGATGCATCTGAGATTCCTCCCAGGCGTCTCCCACAGACATTTTTCCTGTGGTTTGGGTCCCTGTAATCCCGGGTAGCAACCCCAGACTCCTCCAGGGAAGATACCCGAGATGATTTTTCTCCTTGTACAATGCTCCATCTTCTGGGATGCATCTGAGATTCCTCCCAGGCGTCTCCCGCAGAGTTTTCTCCAGTGCTTTAGGGCCCTGTGATCCCAGATAGGAACCCCAGACTCCTCCAGGGAAGATAACCCGAGATGATTTTTCTCCTTGGACAATGCTACATCCTCTGGGAAGCATCCGAGGCTCCTTGCAGGTATGTCACTGAGTGTTTATTCCGGTGCTTTTGGGCCCTGTAATCCCGGGTAGCAACCCCAGACTCCTCCAGGGAAGATACCCGAGATGATTTTTCTCTTTGGCAACCCTCCATCCTCTGGGATGCATCCGAGACTTGTCGCAGCTGTGTCCTTGAGTCTTTTTTCTCGCGGTTCATGGTTCTGTCATCCCAGGTAGCAACCCCAGACTCCTCCAGGGAAGACACCCAACATGATTTTTCTCTCTTGACAGTGGTCCATCCTGCGGGATCTACCCAGAACTCCTCCCAGGCGTCTCCCGCAGAGTTTTCTCCAGTGCTTTAGGGCCCTGTGATCCCGGCTAGCAACCCCAGACTCCTCCAGGGAAGATACCCAAGATGATTTTTCTCCTTTGATAATGCTCCATCTTCTGGGATGCATCTGAGATTCCTCCCAGGCGTCTCCCACAGACATTTTTCCTGTGGTTTGGGTCCCTGTAATCCCGGGTAGCAACTCCAGACTCCTCCAGGGAAGATACCCGAGATGATTTTTCTCCTTGGACAATGCTCCATCTTCTGGGATGCATCTGAGATTCCTCCCAGGCGTCTCCCGCAGACATTTTTCCTGTGGTTTTGGTCCCTGTAATCCCGGGTAGCAACCCCAGACTCCTCCAGGAAAGCTATCCGAGATGATTTTTCTCCTTGGACAAAGCTCCATCCTCTGGGAAGCATCCGAGACTCCTTGCAGGTATGTCCCTGAGTGTTTATTCCGGTGTTTTGGGGCCCTGTGATCCCGGGTAGCAACCCCAAACTCCTCCAGGGAAAACACCCAATATGATTTTTCTCTCTTGACAGTGGTCCATACTGCGGGATCTATCCAGAACTCCTCCCAGGAGTCTCCCGCAGAGTTTTCTCCGGTGTTTTGGGGCCCTGTGATCCCGGGTAGCAACCCCAGACTCCTCCAGGGATGATACCCGAGATGATTTTTCTGCTGGGACAAAGCTCCATCTTCTGGGATGCATATGAGATTCTTCCCAGGCATCTCCCACAGACATTTTTCCTGTGGTTTGGGTCCCTGTAATCCCGGGTAGCAACCCCAGACTCCTCCAGGGAAGATACCCGAGATGATTTTTCTCCTTGGACAATGCTCCATCTTCTGGGATGCATCTGAGATTCCTCCCAGGCGTCTCCCGCAGACATTTTTCCTGTGGTTTGGGTCCCTGTAATCCCGGGTAGCAACCCCAGACTCCTCCAGGGAAGATACCCGAGATGATTTTTCTCCTTGGACAATGCTACATCCTCTGGGAAGCATCCGAGACTCCTTGCAGGTATGTGCCTGAGTGTTTATTCCGGTGTTTTCGGGCCCTGTGATCCCGGGTAGCAACCCCAGACTCCTCCAGGGAAGACACCCAATATGATTTTTCTCTCTTGACAGTGGTCCATACTGCGGGATCTATCCAGAACTCCTCCCAAGAGTCTCCCGCAGAGTTTTCTCCGGTGTTTTGGGCACCTGTGATCCCGGGTAGCAACCCCAGACTCCTCCAGGGAAGATACCCGAGATGACTTTTCTCCTTGGACAATGCTCCATCTTCTGGGATGCATCTGAGATTCCTCCCAGGCGTCTCCCGCAGACATTTTTCCTGTGGTTTGGGTCCCTGTAAACCCGGGTAGCAACCCCAGACTCCTCCAGGGAAGATACCCGAGATAATTTTTCTGCTTGGACAATGCTCCATCCTCTGGGAAGCATCCGAGACTCCTTGCAGGTATGTCCCTGAGTTTTTATTCCGGTGCTTTTGGGCCCTGTCATCCCGGGTAGCAACCTCAGACTCCTCCAGGGAAGATACCCGAGATGATTTTTCTCCTTGGACTATTGTCCATTCTGAGGGATGCACCCGAGACTCCTCCCAGCTCTGTTTCTCAGTGTTTTTTTCCTGTGGTTTGGGTCCCTGTAAACCCGGGTAGCAACCCCAGACTCCTCCAGGAAAGATACCCAGGATGATTTTTCTCCTTGGACAATGCTCCATCCTCTGGGATGCATCCGAGACTTGTCGCAGCTATGTCCCTGAGTCTTTTTTCTCACGGTTTATGGTTCTGTCATCCCAGGTAGCAACCCCAGACTCCTCCAGGGAAGATAGCCGAGATGATTTTTCTCCTTGGACAATGCTCCATCTTCTGGGATGCATCTGAGATTCCTCCCAGGCGTCTCCCGCAGACATTTTTCCTCTGGTTTGGGTCCCTGTAAACCCGGGTAGCAACCCCAGACTCCTCCAGGGAAGATAACCCGAGATTATTTTTCTCGTTGGACAATGCTCCATCCTCTTGGAAGCATCCGAGACTCCTTGCAGGTATGTCCCTGAGTGTTTATTCCGGTATTTTCGGGCCCTCTGATCCCGGGTAGCAACCCCAGACTCCTCCAGGGAAGACACCCAATATGATTTTTCTCTCTTGACAGTGGTCCATACTGCGGGATCTATCCAGAACTCCTCCCAGGTGTCTCCCGCAGAGTTTTCTCCGGTGTTTTGGGGCCCTGTGATCCCGGGTAGCAACCCCAGACTCCTCCAGGGAAGATACCCGAGATGATTTTTCTCCTTGGACAATGCTCCATCTTCTGGGATGCATCTGAGATTCCTCCCAGGTGTCTCCCACAGACATTTTTCCTGTGGTTTGGGTCCCTGTAATCCCAGATAGCAACCCCAGACTCCTCCAGGGAAGATACCCGAGATAATTTTTCTCCTTGGACAATGCTCCATCCTCTTGGAAGCATCCGAGACTCCTTGCAGGTATGTCCCTGAGTGTTTATTCCGGTATTTTCGGGCCCTGTGATCCCGGGTAGCAACCCCAGACTCCTCCAGGAAAGATACCCAGGATGATTTTTCTCCTTGGACAATGCTCCATCCTCTGGGATGCATCCGAGACTTGTCGCAGCTATGTCCCTGAGTCTTTTTTCTCACGGTTTATGGTTCTGTCATCCCAGGTAGCAACCCCAGACTCCTCCAGGGAAGATAGCCGAGATGATTTTTCTCCTTGGACAATGCTCCATCTTCTGGGATGCATCTGAGATTCCTCCCAGGCGTCTCCCGCAGACATTTTTCCTCTGGTTTGGGTCCTGTAAACCCGGGTAGCAACCCCAGACTCCTCCAGGGAAGATAACCCGAGATTATTTTTCTCGTTGGACAATGCTCCATCCTCTTGGAAGCATCCGAGACTCCTTGCAGGTATGTCCCTGAGTGTTTATTCCGGTATTTTCGGGCCCTCTGATCCCGGGTAGCAACCCCAGACTCCTCCAGGGAAGACACCCAATATGATTTTTCTCTCTTGACAGTGGTCCATACTGCGGGATCTATCCAGAACTCCTCCCAGGTGTCTCCCGCAGAGTTTTCTCCGGTGTTTTGGGGCCCTGTGATCCCGGGTAGCAACCCCAGACTCCTCCAGGGAAGATACCCGAGATGATTTTTCTCCTTGGACAATGCTCCATCTTCTGGGATGCATCTGAGATTCCTCCCAGGTGTCTCCCACAGACATTTTTCCTGTGGTTTGGGTCCCTGTAATCCCAGATAGCAACCCCAGACTCCTCCAGGGAAGATACCCGAGATAATTTTTCTCCTTGGACAATGCTCCATCCTCTTGGAAGCATCCGAGACTCCTTGCAGGTATGTCCCTGAGTGTTTATTCCGGTATTTTCGGGC
The DNA here is from genome assembly GCF_965231255.1 of Vanellus vanellus. Taxonomy (NCBI): domain Eukaryota; kingdom Metazoa; phylum Chordata; class Aves; order Charadriiformes; family Charadriidae; genus Vanellus; species Vanellus vanellus. The sequence goes on along the minus strand of NW_028127184.1, from coordinate 510,693 downwards.
CCTGTGATCCCGGGTAGCAACCCCAGACTCCTCCAGGGAAGATACCCGAGATGATTTTTCTCCTTTGACAATGCTCCATCTTCTGGGATGCATCTGAGATTCCTCCCAGGCATCTCCCGCAGACATTTTTCCTGTGGTTTGGGTCCCTGTAATCCCGGGTAGCAACCCCAGACTCCTCCAGGGAAGATACCCGAGATAATTTTTCTGCTTGGACAATGCTCCATCCTCTGGGAAGCATCCGAGACTACTTGCAGGTTTGTCCCTGAGTTTTTATTCCGGTGTTTTCGGGCCCTGTGATCCCGGGTACCAAACCCAGACTCCTCCAGGGAAGATACCCAAGATGATTTTTCTCCTTGGACAATGCTCCATCTTCTGGGATGCATCTGAGATTCCGCCCAGGCGTCTCCCACAGACATTTTTCCTATGGTTTGGGTCCCTGTAATCCCGGGTAGCAAGCCCAGATTCCTCCAGGGAAGATAACCCGAGATGATTTTTCTGCTTGGACAATGCTCCATCCTCTGGGAAGCATCCGAGACTCCTTGCAGGTATGTCCCTGAGTTTTTATTCCGGTGCTTTTGGGCCCTGTCATCCCGGGTAGCAACCTCAGACTCCTCCAGGGAAGATACCCGAGATGATTTTTCTCCTTGGACTATTGTCCATCCTGCGGGATGCACCCGAGACTCCTCCCAGCTCTGTTTCTCAGTGTTTTTTTCCTGTGGTTTGGGTCCCTGTAAACCCGGGTAGCAACCCTAGACTCCTCCAGGAAAGATACCCAGGATGATTTTTTTCCTTGGACAATGCTCCATCCTCTGGGATGCATCCGAGACTTGTCGCAGCTATGTCCCTGAGTCTTTTTTCTCACGGTTTATGGTTCTGTCATCCCAGGTAGCAACCCCAGACTCCTCCAGGGAAGACACCCAATATGATTTTTCTCTCTTGACAGTGGTCCATCCTGCGGGATCTACCCAGAATTCCTCCCAGGCGTCTCCCGCAGAGTTTTCTCCAGTGCTTTAGGGCCCTGTGATCCCGGGTAGTAACACCAGACTCCTCCAAGGAAGATACCCGAGATGATTTTTCTCCTTGGGTAAAGCTCCATCCTCTGGGAAGCATCCGAGACTCCTTGCAGGTATGTCCCTGAGTTTTTATTCCGGTGTTTTCGGGCCCTGTGATCCCGGGTAGCAACCCCAGACTCCTCCAGGGAAGATACCCGAGATGATTTTTCTCCTTGGACAATGCTCCATCTTCTGGGATGCATCTGAGATTCCTCCCAGGCGTCTCCCGCAGACATTTTTCCTGTGGTTTGGGTCCCTGTAATCCCGGGTAGCAACCCCAGACTCCTCCAGGGAAGATACCCGAGATGATTTTTCTCCTTGGACAATGCTCCATCCTCTGGGAAGCATCCGAGACTCCTTGCAGGTATGTCCCTGAGTGTTTATTCCGGTGTTTTCGGGCCCTGTGATCCCGGGTAGCAACCCCAGACTCCTCCAGGGAAGATACCCGAGATGATTTTTCTCCTTGGACAATGCTCCATCTTCTGGGATGCATCTGAGATTCCTCCCAGGCGTCTCCCGCAGACATTTTTCCTGTGGTTTGGGTCCCTGTAATCCCGGGTAGCAAGCCCAGACTCCTCCAGGGAAGATTCCCGAGATGATTTTTCTGCTGGGACAAAGCTCCATCTTCTGGGATGCATCTGAGATTCCTCCCAGGCGTCTCCCGCAGACATTTTTCCTGTGGTTTGGGTCCCTTTAATCCCGGGTAGCAACCCCAGACTCCTCCAGGAAAGATATCCGGGATGATTTTTCTCCTTGGACAATGCTCCATCCTCTTGGATGCAACCGAGACTTGTCGCAGCTATGTCCCTTAGTCTTTTTTCTCACGGTTTATGGTTCTGTCATCCCAGGTAGCAACCCCAGACTCCTCCAGGGAAGACACCCAATATGATTTTTCTCTCTTGACAGTGGTCCATCCTGCGGGATCTACCCAGAATTCCTCCCAGGCGTCTCCCGCAGAGTTTTCTCCAGTGCTTTAGGGCCCTGTGATCCCGGGTAGCAACCCCAGACTCCTCCAAGGAAGATACCCGAGATAATTTTTCTGCTTGGACAATGCTCCATCCTCTGGGAAGCATCCGAGACTCCTTGCAGGTATGTCCCTGAGTTTTTATTCCGGTGTTTTCGGGCCCTGTGATCCCGGGTAGCAACCCCAGAGTCCTCCAGGGAAGATACCCGAGATGATTTTTCTCCTGGGACAATGCTCCATCTTCTGGGATGCATCTGAGATTCCGCCCAGGCGTCTCCCGCAGACATTTTTCCTGTGGTGTGGGTCCCTGTAAACCCGGGTAGCAACCCCAGACTCCTCCAGGGAAGATACCCGAGATGATTTTTCTCCTTGGACAATGCTACATCCTCTGGGAAGCATTCGAGACTCCTTGCAGGTATGTCCCTGAGTGTTTATTCCAGTGTTTTCGGGCCCTCTGATCCCGGGTAGCAACCCCAGACTCCTCCAGGGAAGACAGCCAATATGATTTTTCTCTCTTGACAGTGGTCCATCCTGCGGAATCTACCCAGAATTCCTCCCAGGCGTCTCCCGCAGAGTTTTCTCCAGTGCTTTAGGGCCCTGTGATCCCGGGTAGCAACCCCAGACTCCTCCAAGGAAGATACCCGAGATAATTTTTCTGCTTGGACAATGCTCCATCCTCTGGGAAGCATCCGAGACTCCTTGCAGGTATGTCCCTGAGTTTTTATTCCGGTGTTTTCGGGCCCTGTGATCCCGGGTAGCAACCCCAGACTCCTCCAGGGAAGAAACCCAATATGATTTTTCTCTCTTGACAGTGGTCCATACTGCGGGATCTATCCAGAACTCCTCCCAGGAGTCTCCCGCAGAGTTTTCTCCGGTGTTTTGGGGCCCTGTGATCCCGGGTAGCAACCCCAGAGTCCTCCAGGGAAGATACCCGAGATGATTTTTCTCCTGGGACAATGCTCCATCTTCTGGGATGCATCTGAGATTCCTCCCAGGCGTCTCCCGCAGATATTTTTCCTGTGGTTTGGGTCCCTGTAAACCCGGGTAGCAACCCCAGACTCCTCCAGGGAAGATACCCGAGATGATTTTTCTCCTTGGACAATGCTAAATCCTCTGGGAAGCATCCGAGACTCCTTGCAGGTATGTCCCTGAGTGTTTATTCCAGTGTTTTCGGGCCCTCTGATCCCGGGTAGCAACCCCAGACTCCTCCAGGGAGGACACCCAATATGATTTTTTTCTTTTGACGGTGGTCCATACTGCGGGATCTATCCAGAACTCCTCCCAGGAGTCTCCCGCAGAGTTTTCTCCGGTGTTTTGGGGCCCTGTGATCCCGGGTAGCAACCCCAGACTCCTCCAGGGAAGATACCCGAGATAATTTTTCTGCTTGAACAATGCTCCATCATCTGGGAAGCATCTGAGACTCCTTGCAGGTGTGTCCCTGAGTTTTTATTCCGGTGTTTTCGGGCCCTGTAATCCCGGGTAGCAACCCCAGACTCCTCCAGGGAAGATACCCGAGATGATTTTTCTCCTTGGACAATGCTCCATCTTCTGGGATGCATCTGAGATTCCTCCCAGGCGTCTCCCGCAGACATTTTTCCTGTGGTTTGGGTCCCTTTAATCCCGGGTAGCAACCCCAGACTCCTCCAGGAAAGATATCCGGGATGATTTTTCTCCTTGGACAATGCTCCATCCTCTGGGATGCATCCGAGACTTGTCGCAGCTATGTCCCTGAGTCTTTTTTCTCACGGTTTATGGTTCTGTCATCCCAGGTAGCAACCCCAGACTCCTCCAGGGAAGACACCCAATATGATTTTTCTCTCTTGACAGTGGTCCATCCTGCGGGATCTACCCAGAATTCCTCCCAGGCGTCTCCCGCAGAGTTTTCTCCAGTGCTTTAGGGCCCTTTGATCCCGGGTAGCAACCCCAGACTCCTCCAAGGAAGATACCTGAGATAATTTTTCTGCTTGGACAATGCTCCATCCTCTGGGAAGCATCCGAGACTCCTTGCAGGTATGTCCCTGAGTTTTTATTCCGGTGTTTTCGGGCCCTGTGATCCCGGGTAGCAACCCCAGACTCCTCCAGGGAAGATACCCGAGATGATTTTTCTCCTTGGACAATGCTCCATCTTCTGGGATGCATCTGAGATTCCTCCCAGGCGTCTCCCGCAGACATTTTTCCTGTGGTTTGGGTCCCTGTAAACCCGGGTAGCAACCCCAGACTCCTCCAGGGAAGATACCCGAGATTGTTTTTCTCCTTGGACAATGCTCCATCCTCTTGGAAGCATCCGAGACTCCTTGCAGTTATGTCCCTGAGTGTTTATTCCGGTATTTTCGGGCCCTCTGATCCCGGGTAGCAACCCCAGACTCCTCCAGGGAAGACACCCAATATGATTTTTCTCTCTTGACAGTGGTCCATACTGCGGGATCTATCCAGAACTCCTCCCAGGTGTCTCCCGCACAGTTTTCTCCGGTGTTTTGGGGCCCTGTGATCCCGGGTAGCAACCCCAGACTCCTCCAGGGAAGATACCCGAGATAATTTTTCTGCTTGGACAATGCTCCATCCTCTGGGAAGCATCCGAGACTCCTTGCAGGTATGTCCCTGAGTTTTTATTCCGGTGTTTTCGGGCCCTGTGATCCCAGGTAGCAACCCCAGACTCCTCCAGGGAAGATACCCGAGATGATTTTTCTCCTTGGACAATGCTCCATCTTCTGGGATGCATATGAGATTCCTCCCAGGCATCTCCCACAGACATTTTTCCTGTGGTTTGGGTCCCTGTAATCCCGGGTAGCAACCCCAGACTCCTCCAGGGAAGATACCCGAGATGATTTTTCTGCTGGGACAAAGCTCCATCTTCTGGGATGCATATGAGATTCCTCCCAGGCATCTCCCACAGACATTTTTCCTGTGGTTTGGGTCCCTGTAATCCCGGGTAGCAACCCCAGACTCCTCCAGGGAAGATACCCGAGATAATTTTTCTGCTTGGACAATGCTCCATCCTCTGGGAAGCATCTGAGACTCCTTGCAGGTATGTCCCTGAGTTTTTATTCCGGTGTTTTCCGGCCCTCTGATCCCGGGTAGCAACCCCAGACTCCTCCAGGGAAGATACCCGAGATGATTTTTCTCCTTGGACAATGCTCCATCTTCTGGGATGCATCTGAGATTCCTCCCAGGCGTCTCCCGCAGACATTTTTCCTGTGGTTTGGGTCCCTGTAATCCCAGATAGCAACCCCAGACTCCTCCAGGGAAGATACCCGAGATGATTTTTCTGCTGGGACAAAGCTCCATCTTCTGGGATGCATATGAGATTCCTCCCAGGCATCTCCCACAGACATTTTTCCTGTGGTTTGGGTCCCTGTAATCCCGGGTAGCAACCCCAGACTCCTCCAGGGAAGATACCCGAGATAATTTTCCTGCTTGGACAATGCTCCATCCTCTGGGAAGCATCCGAGACTCCTTGCAGGTATGTCCCTGAGTTTTTATTCCGGTGTTTTCCGGCCCTGTGATCCCGGGTAGCAACCCCAGAGTCCTCCAGGGAAGATACCCGAGATGATTTTTCTCCTTGGACAATGCTCCATCTTCTGGGATGCATCTGAGATTCCTCCCAGGCATCTCCCACAGACATTTTTCCTGTGGTTTGGGTCCCTGTAATCCTGGGTAGCAACCCCAGACTCCTCCAGGGAAGATAGCCGAGATAATTTTTCTGCTTGGACAATGCTCCATCCTCTGGGAAGCATCCGAGACTCCTTGCACGTATGTCCCTGAGTTTTTATTCCGGTGTTTTCGGGCCCTGTGATGCCGGGTAGCATCCCCAGACTCCTCCAGGGAAGATACCCGAGATGATTTTTCTCCTTGGACAATGCTACATCCTCTGGGAAGCATCCGAGACTCCTTGCAGGTATGTCCCTGAGTTTTTATTCCGGTGTTTTTGGGCCCTGTGATCCCGGGTAGCAACCCCAGACTCCTCCAGGGAAGATACCCGAGATGATTTTTCTTCTTGGACAATGCTCCATCTTCTGGGATGCATATGAGATTCCTCCCAGGCATCTCCCACAGACATTTTTCCTGTGGTTTGGGTCCCTGTAATCCCGGGTAGCAACCCCAGACTCCTCCAGGGAAGATACCCGAGATAATTTTTCTGCTTGGACAATGCTCCATCCTCTGGGAAGCATCCGAGACTCCTTGCAGGTATGTCCCTGAGTTTTTATTCCGGTGTTTTTGGGCCCTGTGATCCCGGGTAGCAACCCCAGACTCCTCCAGGGAAGATACCCGAGATGATTTTTCTCCTTGGACAATGCTCCATCTTCTGGGATGCATCTGAGATTCCTCCCAGGCATCTCCCACAGACATTTTTCCTGTGGTTTGGGTCCCTGTAATCCCGGGTAGCAACCCCAGACTCCTCCAGGGAAGATACCCGAGATAATTTTCCTGCTTGGACAATGCTCCATCCTCTGGGAAGCATCCGAGACTCCTTGCAGGTATGTCCCTGAGTTTTTATTCCGGTGTTTTCCGGCCCTCTGATCCCGGGTAGCAACCCCAGACTCCTCCAGGGAAGATACCCGAGATGATTTTTCTCCTTGGACAATGCTCCATCTTCTGGGATGCATCTGAGATTCCTCCCAGGCATCTCCCACAGACATTTTTCCTGTGGTTTGGGTCCCTGTAATCCTGGGTAGCAACCCCAGACTCCTCCAGGGAAGATAGCCGAGATAATTTTTCTGCTTGGACAATGCTCCATCCTCTGGGAAGCATCCGAGACTCCTTGCACGTATGTCCCTGAGTTTTATTCCGGTGTTTTCGGGCCCTGTGATGCCGGGTAGCATCCCCAGACTCCTCCAGGGAAGATACCCGAGATGATTTTTCTGCTTGGACAATGCTACATCCTCTGGGAAGCATCCGAGACTCCTTGCAGGTATGTCCCTGAGTGTTTATTCCAGTGCTTTCAGGCCCTCTGATCCCGGGTAGTAACCCTAGACTCCTCCAGGGAGGACACCCAATATGATTTTCCTCTCTTGACAGTGGTCCATAACGCGGGATCTATCCAGAACTCCTTCCAGGTGTCTCCCGCAGAGTTTTCTCCGGTGTTTTGGGGCCCTGTGATCCCGGGTAGCAACCCCAGACTCCTCCAGGGAAGATACCCGAGATGATTTTTCTCCTTGGACATAGCTCCATCTTCTGGGATGCATATGAGATTCCTCCCAGGCGTCTCCCACAGACATTTTTCCTGTGGTTTGGGTCCCTTTAATCCCAGGTAGCAACCCCAGACTCCTCCAGGAAAGATATCCGGGATGATTTTTCTCCTTGGACAATGCTCCATGCTCTGGGATGCACCCGAGACTTGTCGCAGCTATGTCCCTGAGTCTTTTTTCTCACGGTTTATGGTTCTGTCATCCCAGGTAGCAACCCCAGACGCCTCCAGGGAAGACACCCAATATGATTTTTCTCTCTTGACAGTGGTCCATCCTGCGGGATCTACCCAGAATTCCTCCCAGGCGTCTCCCGCAGAGTTTTCTCCGGTGTTTTGGGGCCCTGTGATCCCGGGTAGCAACCCCAGACTCCTCCAGGGAAGATACCCGAGATAATTTTTCTGCTTGGACAATGCTCCATCCTCTGGGAAGCATCCGAGACTCCTTCAGGTATGTCCCTGAGTTTTTATTCCGGTGTTTTCGGGCCCTGTGATCCCGGGTAGCAACCCCAGACTCCTCCAGGGAAGATAGCCGAGATGATTTTTCTCCTTGGACAATGCTCCATCCTCTGGGAAGCATCCGAGACTCCTTGAAGGTATGTCCCTGAGTTTTTATTCCGGTGTTTTCGGGCCCTGTGATGCCGGGTAGCAACCCCAGACTCCTCCAGGGAGGACACCCAGTATGATTTTTCTCTCTTGACAGTGGTCCATACTGCGGGATCTATCCAGAACTCCTCCCAGGTGTCTCCCGCAGAGTTTTCTCCGGTGTTTTGGGGCCCTGTGATCCCGGGAAGCAACCCCAGACTCCTCCACGGAAGATACCCGAGATGATTTTTCTGCTGGGACAAAGCTCCATCTTCTGGGTTGCATATGAGATTCCTCCCAGGCATCTCCCACAGACATTTTTCCTGTGGTTTTGGTCCCTGTAATCCCGGGTAGCAACCCCAGACTCCTCCAGGGAAGATAACCCGAGATGATTTTTCTCCTTGGACAATGCTCCATCCTCTGGGAAGCATCCGAGACTCCTTGCAGGTATGTCCCTGAGTGTTTATTCCGGTGGTTTTGGGACCTGTCATCCCGGGTAGCAACCCCAGACTCCTCCATGGAAGATACCTAGGTTGATTTTTCTCCTTGGACTGTTGTCCATCCTGCGGGATGCACCCGAGACTCCTCCCAGCTGTGTTTCTGAGTGTTTTCTTCCTGGGGTTTAGGGCCCTGTGATCCCGGGTAGCAACCCCAGACTCCTCCAGGGAATATACCCGAGATGATTTTTCTCTTTGGACAATGCTCCATCCTCTGGGATGCATCCGAGACTTGTCGCAGCTATGTCCCTGAGTCTTTTTTCTCACGGTTTAGCTTTCTGTCATCCCGGATAGCAACCCCAGACTCCTCCAGGGAAGACACCCAATATGATTTTTCTCTCTTGACAGTGGTCCATCCTGCGGCATCTACCCAGATCTCCTCCCAGGCGTCTCACGCAGAGTTTTCTCCAGTGCTTTAGGGCCCTGTGATCCCGGGTAGCAACCCCAGACTCCTCCGTGGAAGATTCCCAAGTTGATTTTTCTCCTTGGACTATTGTCCATCCTGCGGGATGCACCCGAGACTCCTCCCAGCTCTCTTCCTGAGTGCTTTCGTCCTGGGGTTTAGGGCCCTGTGATCCCGGGTAGCAACCCCAGACTCCTCCAGGGAAGATACCCAAGATGATTTTTCTCTCTTGACAGTGGTCCATCCTGCGGGATCTACCCAGAACTCCTCCCAGGCGTGTCCCGCAAAGTTTTCTCCAATGCTTTAGGGCCCTGTGATCCCGGGTAGCAACCCCAGACTCCTCCAGGGAAGATACATGAGATGATTTTTCTCCTTGGACAATGTTCCATCCTCTGGGTTTCACCCGAGACTCCTTCCAGGCTTCTGTTGTTTTCTTTTGTCATGTATTTTAGGGACCTCAGATCCCTGGTAGGACCTCCAGACTCTCCAAAGGGAGATAACTGTGATGGTTTTTTCTCACTGGGAAGTAACCTATCATGTTTTTTCTCTTTTAGGCAAAGCTTTTTACCCCGCAATAAACCCATGGCTCCTTCCAGGCATCTCCCAGAGACTTTTGATCTCTAGTTGAGGGACCTGATATCACAGGTAGCTACCAAGACTCCTCCAAGGAAGCTTCCTTCTGTTTTGCCAATAGGTCTCTGTTCCTGGATCCATCCAACCCTCCCATTAGGGCTAGGTTAGGGTGTGCGTTCTGTATGAGAATCCCACAGCTCCAGGGACACGTGGCTGGAAAAGGTATGTCGAGGAAGGAACGGCATTGCACCAACATCACTCCCTTGACACTGTGATGGTGTGCTCCCCCTCCCCGCCTTCCAACCTGACCTTTATCTCCCGTGACCCTGCCCAAGCACTAACACCCGTGGTGGTCACAATGGGCACGTGTACTTGTGATGGCTGCCCCCGGCTCGATGTGGTTTCGGGGAAACACATAACACCACAGTAGCCAAGGGCTAACTTGAGCAGTGCTGGTACTGTGGCCAATATGCAGATATGACTATAGGTCAATCATCTCACCCACATCAATAGTGAACAGCCCAAGAGCCCTTTGAGCTCCCCTGCACGCCAGGATCTCCCCATGAGCGGGGACGCCTCTCAAGGTTACTCCTCGAGCTTTACAGATTCTTTGCCGCAACAGATCCTCGGTCAGTGATTAATAGCACGCGAAACTGTGAATTCTTAGCTAAGTGATAGAAAGGATTGATTGCACATATATAATCCCTTAGACATAAACCGTTGACCCAGTCTGGGACCAGGATTGGATCCAGCTGCACCCAGACTCCTCTCTGAGAAAGAGGTTAGAAAGCAAGGGGCTCCTTTCCGAACCTCAGCCCAACAGGAGGGTCTCCCTGGCAGTTCTGCCTGACCCTGTCCTCCATGCAGGAAATAACCAACTGTACCTTGCCATCGAATCCTGCTAAAGCACTGTCGCATTTACTCTCAAACTTTGTTAAATCCCTGTTTTGTATCAATAAACGTGTCGCTGCTTCTCTCTACGAGTGAAGTGCATCACTCCATCCGCAACAGACACCCCTCTCCTCTGGGCCACCAGTGCTGCTGGGGACCTCAGCCTCAGCCCACGCTGCCATTAGCTGCCTGTCAAAGCGCTGCTACGGGATGGTGAAGGCAGGAACAGCTTTCCATCCTTGCTCCTTTTGTGTAGGAGCAGTCGCTGGATGTTTTCCATTTTGGAGTGGGGCTCTGGCGAGTGTGGGAGAGAGTGTTGGGAGCGTTACGGTGCAAGGAAAGCGCAGAGCCCCAGTATTGGTCGGGCTGTGAAAGTGCTGCCAAGGGATAGTGAGGGCAAGCAGTCTAATATGACCGAACTGAATGAAACAATCCAGGAATTCTTTACTTACAGAATCTCACTTGGATACAGCCCACGCTGAGGGATGCTGGACTAAAGTCACACTCCTTTTCTTTGGAGGAATTCTGAAAGGAAAAGGAACCAAAGAACTGTTACACAATGTAAAATTCTATTGTACAGGAGAAGTTTATTTGTTTGCTTGCTTTAAGAACTAAAGGCGGTTTCAAACCCTAAAAATGCAAGGTAACCAAAGTACAGAACGAGATACCCGAGCTAAACAAAAGACATCTCTCTCGTCTGTGCTATCGCCTAGCAGCCAACTACTCCCCTCGATAAATATCACCGTCAGGAGGAGCCCAATTTGACCTCTCCCTGAATGGCAGCTGGACTGCACGCCAGGCGACTCTCCCCGTGGGCAGGGGCGACTCTCAAGGTTAGAGATTCCTTACCTGAGACTGAGAGCCTTCCTCACCCACGGCGGAGAGATGCCTTAGCTGCGGCAGATCCTCAGTAAGTGACTGAGAGCGTGCTGAATTAGTACTAATGAGACATTACTAATCCATGCAGCTACTCAATATTATTGCAAACATTGTATAGATAATTCCGTTAGACATAAGCTGTTCTCCAAGTGTGAGACCGGGGCTCCATAAGGAGTTTAGAAGGCAAGGGGATCCACTCTGAACCTCGTGACTCAATGGGAGGGTCTTCCTTACTCTTTGCGTCTCCAGTCTCTGTGTGAATCAGCCTAACCTGCTTCTAACTCAGTTTTCCTTTGTATGTTTTTTCCAAGCGGTAGGTAATCATAGAATGGTCTGGGTCGTCTTCAATTGGATCTGGTTGCTCAGAGCCCCATCCAACCTGACCTGGAATGTTTCCAGGTATGGGCCATCTCCCACCTCTTTGGGCAACCTGGGCCAGTGTCTCCCCACCCTCATCATCAAAAACCATAATCTTCCCAGATGCCCCATCCCTGCTTATTGCAGGGGGTTGGACTCAACAACCTCTAAAGGTCCCTTCCAACCCAAATGATTCTATGACACTGTGATTTCACTGATGTTTCCCTGTTGGCTTCTGTTCCGTCAGAAGCCCCTGGCTCATCTCCATAAGACTCCGAGTCTGCTGCACCCAGCACGTCTCAGACCAACAGGCTGAGGGTCCTCGCTGGCACCCCGTCCCCCTGACCTTAGCATGTTCCCGCAGCTTGTCACGGGCAAGCCTGATCCTATCCCTGACCCCTTCAAGCCTGATCCTATCCCTGACCCCTTCAAGTCTAGTTTAAAGCTCTGCCAATGAGCCCCACTGGCTCCTGAGCAAAGACCCTCTTCCCCCTTTCAGAAAGCTCAATCCCATCTGACCCCAGCAGGCCTGGCACCATGGAGGCCACCCTATTTGTGAAAAAAACAAACAAACAAACAAACAAAAAAAAACAACCCCCCAAAAAAAAAACCCAAAAAACCCCAAAAACCCCACCCAACAAAATTGTGGTGGTGACAGCAGCCACGGAGCCATGTATTAAGAGACCAGGTCCGTCTGTTCCTTCCAGTGTCGCTGCGCATAACTGGAAGGAGAGAGGAAAAATAGCCAGCGCTCCAGATTCCCTTACCACCCATCCCAAGGCCCTGAAGTCTCTCCGGATCGCCCTCGGACTACGCATTGTGGCTTCGTGGCCACCCACAGGGAAGAGCAGCGCCGGGCAATAGTCCGAGGGCCGTACCAGGCCGGGAAGTTTCCTAGTGACGTCCTTAACCCGGGCCCAGGGGGGCAGCAGACTTCCCCAAGAGGAGGGTCTGCCCGGTGAGTCAGGGGTATGTGATAGAGACAATAACACATTGTGCACTGATTGACTAGCAGTGATTCATAACCTAAAGGACAGGCCTGATAAAAATGGGCGAAGCAAGAAGTCTTGAGATTGCCAAGGACAGCTCCTGATAACGAATAAGAGTGTGCCTTGAAAAGCGGCTGAAACCAACCCTGCGGTCTGGACAAAGACCAAAGAAGAACTGAGTCTGCGCAAGGACAAAGAGTTACTTGCGGTGATGAAGAGGAATCATCAGCCTTCGTGGTCACGACCCTCAGCGACCACCACCAGGAGGCATTGCGCAAGCGCGGTTGGGAGGAGTTTATGGAAATGACTTCTTAGAGCTAATTTTAATACGAAGTGGGGACAGGTTATGCATATGTATAGGCGTATTGGGAAATCTTATGATTATGTAATTAAGAACTATATATATTTGAGAAGGCCGCTGCATTGGGCGCGCACGATTGTGGTGGGGCGACCCCCCCGTGCTTCCCAGCGCTGAATAAATATACCTACTTTACAACCTTCTCGGTTGTGGAGTCTCTGGAGTTTCGTTTCCGCATGTCACCGGCAGATCCGGTCCTCCGTTCCCGTCCCCGTCTCCGGGAGGGCAGAGCGTGGCTCCAGCGGCCCCTCTCTCTCTCGCTCACGCTCCCGGCTGCTCCTCAGCCTTTCTCCTTCCCCCCCGGCTCTGCCGCCAGGCCGAGCGCACCGTCCCCCTGCTCCCCCCTCACGCTGCGCTGCTCTCCGCCGCGGAGCGGGCCGGCCCCGGAGCGGCTCCCTCGGCCACCGGCCGCTCCCTCCGCTGCGGCGCGTTTGAGCCTCCCGCCGTTGCCCGGGCAACGCCCAGGTCTCGCCAGCGGCTGTGGCGAGAGGTACCGGCTGCCGCTCGGCTCCGCTCGGCAACACTCGGCCCCGCTCGGATCGGCTCGTCATCTCGCGGCCCCTCTCGGCCGGTCAGGGCCGTCCCCGAGCGCGGCGGCGGGGCCGGGCTGGCGCAGGGCGGGCAGAGGAGCGGCGGGCGGAGGGGCCGAGCCGCCCCGGGAGGCGGCCGCGGGGCGCTCCCCTCCTGCGCTGCCCCGAGGTCCCGGCTGGTCCGGGGCAGCCGCTCGGTGTCCCTCGGGTCCCCGCTGTCCGGGCGTCGGGGCAGCCCCGGGGCTGGGCTGGGGCCGCTCCGTCCCGGCGGCCATCCCCCTTTGGCGGGGCAGCCGGCGGGGGGCACGGCCGGACCCTCCTGCCTGCCCCGGGCCCCGCCGCACGGGCTCTGTGCCGCACACACCGTCCCGTCCGTACCCGCCCTCTCCCCCGCTGGGAGGGCGGTGGGGCCACCGCGGGGCGGGCAGAGCCCTGTGGGGCTGCGCCCGGGAGTCACCGAGCACCGCAGGTTGCCCGATGCGGAGCGAAAGGAGCCCGAGGGGCCGCCCAGAGCAGCCCCCGCAGCGCAGCGCAGCGGCACAGGCAGCGGCAGGAGGGGCAGCCCCCGGCCGGGGGAGCCCCCGTCGGGGCGGGTAAGTAGCACAGCCACGTCTGCGCAAGAGGAGCAACGCAGAAGCCTTTTCCCGCCCCGACTGCTCCCGCCAGCGAGCTCGGGGCCGGTGGCACTGACGGCGGCAGCCAGGAGCATCGGGCCCCGAGTCACCGGTGCCGACAGCACAGGCGCCGCTGGAGGCGTCCGCCTCTTCCCGCCCCGACGGGATGCCGAGGGCAAGACCGGGAAAGGCCCCCAGACGCAGCCCCGCTGCCTTGCTGCAGCTCCTCTGCTTCCAGTACCTTTCCCTTTCCTTCCACAAGGCCGCCGTATCTTCACCAATCTTGACCTTTTCATGCTGGGAAGCAGAGGCCCGGCTCATACTAGAAACCTCTGCTGCTTCTTGGAGGGAATGAGTGTTTTCTGCCGGGGTAAGACTGATTAAAGACTGATTAAAATAACACCAAGTTCCAAGTTGCTGCTTCTTTTATTAGAATCCCATAGAACAGTTTTTCAAAGGCACATTGCCACTTTGTGACACACAAGGATCAAAATCTTAAAGCTTGTTGCTCTTTTCCCCAAAACTCTAGGTTGTGCAGAAAAACACATTCCAACCCAACACCTTCAGTACATCAATTTGGAAACATAAACAAAGTAGCATTTCACTTAAAGCATTCACTAGCTGAGACCAGCAATGTGAAAAGCAGAGTTACACAAGAAACAATACCACCAAACAGTCACACTACAAGTTTACCTTTCCACAACAATCAGTGCTTCCAGGTCAGTTCTTTCCACCAAAAAGATGCTGGAGTGGCAAAAAGATGATGCTGGGGAAACAACAACAAGAGCACGTTACACTGCCAGTCCTTCTCTGAGAATTGTAATGACAAGGCCATTTCTGGCCACCAGAAAGACACAACCCCAGCACAAAACAGACATGGAAAGACTGAAAAAATAGAGACAACATAAAGAATAACTGGTGCACGGTGATGTTAATTTCAGTTTGCAATGGTGTCTTCAGGAGTGTTATGATTTGAGAGACCCATAACAATTTGTTGTCATTTAGACAATCATTCTATCACCCGATGACCCCTCCCCACCTGGGAAAGGGAAATTGGGAAAAACAAGAAAACCCGAGAGCTGAAGTATAAACAGATTTAATAGAATAAGATTAGATAATTAACATTAACAGCACTAAAGAACTGATATTGATCCCGACACCAATACGGAATATGCAAAGATTATACTCAGCCCATTCTATCAGTAGGAAGCTGTGCACTCCCAGCAGTGGACAGCTAATGTGGGACACTGCAAGTGCTGCGGCTTCAGGAGGAAGGGAAGGCCTCAGGGCTCCGGCACCAGGGCACGAAGTTCTCAGGATGGCAGCCATCAAGGGAGAGAGAGAGAGCACTTCGCAGCAAACTTTCTAATTTATAATGAGTGTGACATTGATGGTATGAAATAATCCTGTTGGCCAGCTTGGGTCAAGTGCCCGGGTCTCGCTCCTCCTCATCCCTGCACCTGGCTAGCTCGAAAACGCTGAGACCTTGAGACCCACACACCATAGCTGGCTGTAAAGTAAATATTTTCACAAATTCAGACACTGGAGTCTTCTGAAAGTGCAGTTTTCCCAAGCATTAGAAGAGAAATTAGTCCTGTGTCTCTCAAACCAGGACACCTTTCGATGAGGCAAATCCCTTAACGCTCTCTCAAATTGTCGGTTCTTTACCTCCACGGGGAACTTGTGGCCTTTTATTGTCATAGTGTGTGATCAGAACAAGCCCCGCCATTCCTCATTCCATCCTTAAAAGCCTTCAGCATTTCACTCGGGTCACCTCCCTGTCCCGCTTCCGTCCCTGCACAATTCTTAGGAGGGAGACTCAGAAATTAGGTCTTGTGGTTCTCATTGAAACACCCATTAATTCATACAACCAAAACCCAGAAAATGAAAAGGCCATGTTAAATCTCAGCCCCGAGGGAAAAGAAATGTGCCCGAGGAGGTGCTAAAAGGCGCTCTGGCAGACCTCCACCCCCCTCCAAACTGCAGTTTGCTCTTGAAAACTGATGAGTTTTCTTCCTCTGCGGCCTTAGCCAGGCTGTAGATTTTTCCACCCTGCAGGGAAAGAAACAATCCTCAAAAGCAGATGTTATTCTGCCTGCAAGGAAAGCTTTAAAATAGGCATTCTGCCTTTAAGAAAAGAAAAATAAAGGGAACATCTGAGTTGGTTTCTCCATGAAAATAACACTTTGCACTTGCACAGCAAAGCAACGCTCATTAACCAATCTCATAAAGCTTCGCAGGCATTAAGAAACACCTGCGTGCACCCTGTAAGCACACGTGTAAAGAGGAATCGCCATTTCCACACCGCAACTATATCAAACTGCATTATTTCCCTCACAAGCCATGATGGAAACGGGCCACGCTCCCATTCCTCGGCTCACGAGCTCCGGCAATGACGGGATCATGCCAACCCTCAGCTGTTGCGGGCATCAGTTCTTCCAACCACCCGCTGCAGGGTCAGCGACAGGAATCTGGGAGCAGGGAGGGGATTGTACCACCCAGGCTCCCCAAAATCCCCCGCAGTTACGAGGAATGCAAATCTCAGGCTCCCCTAAGCCAACAGATTTCACATCGTGACCGCCACAGTAACACCAGAGCAGTTTTTAAGCAGCACCGACAGGGTTTAACCTCCGCACCTGAGAAAGTCCCTGTCCTGAGGGCTGCCGGTTCCCTTGGCCCAACGCAGGAGGCAGCAGCAAACCCCTCCGGAGAGGGCAAGAGGCGCTAGGAAGAGTGACATCCAGCTAATAACCAAAAAGCACTTAAACCAACCCCAAACTCTGGAGATATTTAGGCCCCGAGCGAGCAGCAGCACGTTGCTCAGTAAGGCACACTTCCACAACTACCCTTAATTAACTGTGACCTCCAGAGCCTCATCTCTGAAGGTGAGAAAGTCGTTTGGTTGACTCTTGATGTCCCTTTCTGTCCCACAGGCAACGAGACACCAAGCATTTCCACTTGAGAGCGCAGTTCCCCTTCCACGGGCACTGAGCTCGCTCTGCAGCTTTGGATTACCACCGACCTTCAATGTAACAAATTCTACCATTCTTCCACCCCTCTTTCTTGGGAAAAGACAGAGGGAACGAGACAACTCCAAACCGCTCTCTTTTATTTGATTTGCAGTGATCTGACAACCCCAGCCCTTCCCGCTGACTTAGGCTTTGGGAAACAATTCAAGGTTCCTCAGCCACCAGTAAGGAACGAGCTGTTATTCATGGGCGAATCAGTAGAAACACCAGCCCTGATCATTAGGAGAAAGTCTCATTTTTCAGTCATGGATTTTCACGGGTTTTGTTTTCAGGCCACCCAAACAGGGCGCGCTTTTATAGCCATCAGCAATTAAATTCTCTGTCCCCTCCAGAAAAGCCTTTTCCTAAAGGCGCTCTCCTTCCAAGGGCAGACCCACAAAAAGAAGCCCACACTGCTTAATCCATTTCACAGAGAATTTCAAATGCAAACAACAATTAAACAGGATGTATTTTCCCCGCTGCAGGGAAAACCAGTAATACAGACCTTTGCAACATATTTAGCAAATCTATCATTGTAATGCCTTTGCATTTCCCACTTCCAGCTGGAGAGCAGGTTGCAAGGACTCATAACAAAAAACAAACCAACAGAACATATTCCTGTCTAGGGTGTAATTTTATGATAGTGAAGTTCCTGCAAAACAGAGGTGTTATGATTCTTACCGTCTTCTTCAGCCTTATCGATTTGAACATCTTTTTACAGGTACAAAGAAACAAGAAACATTTTTGAGGTACAAAATAAACCCACTTATTCACCTCTGTACCCCAGAGATCTTTTCATGACACGGATTCTGCCACCAATACACAGCTGCTAAATATCCCCGGCTGCTGCCAATCTGTAAAAAAACCTCCAAAATACAAGAGAACGCTGAGCCCGGCATGCTGATGGTGCTGCCAGGGCTGTGAGTCGGAGCTGGAAGAAGTCGCAGCCCCTGAGGTTGAAATCAGCCCCACGTTTAGGCACAACCCGGGGTTTTAAGCCTCACTACAAACCAGACCCCCGCTTTTGAAAAAAACAGGGAGATTCACCTCGAAATGAACCACGTTCTCGATGCCGAAGGGGCACTGGTCCATGGCCGCCGCCGCCCTCAGGGCCAGTTCCATGGGGCTTCGCTTGACCTGGAGCAGAACTCGCGGGCGTGAGGACAATGACTTCCCTAAACAAAACCTAAAAAAAGGAAAAGTTAAATAAGATTTACTTAAATAAATAAAATATAAATAAATAAATAAATAAATAAATAAGTGACTGTCTGCAAAGCCCGTGCGAATACTACAGACGTCAGCAATGCAGCTCGGTTACAAATGCGCTAAGCTATAAAGCCACTCTGTAGAGATCTCTAAGTGTCCCGGGGAAGTGTTCGAATCTTACCCAGGAGCGCCCTTCTGGGGGGAAGAGAGGCTCAGGCCGCCGACGGGTACCTGAGGCCCGGGCAGGCTGTGAGGGAGCCCTCCTCCACTGGTTCACCACGGGGTCTTCCCTCGCCGTGCCATTGGCCAGGGCTGAGCCAATCAGCGGAGCCGGTGTTGGGCTGTCAGTCACAGCCATCCGGGGGCGGGGCCGAGGGGCCTGAGGAGGGGAGGGCCTGAGGGGAGGGAGGGGTGTGTGGGATATGTGGCTGTGAGTGCTACTGGACTTTGAGCTGGAATTGCTTGCTGTGTAGGCGAATGGTGCCTTAATTTAATTTTGTGCATATAGGCAGGACCATGAGAGTGCTACTGTGCAGTCCCCAAGTTGGTGGGTGTCTGCTTTTCTGTGTGTTTGTGACTGACCTTTCTTGTTTCTTTGAGTCAGGAAAATCTTGATATGTACTCCGGAGGGAAGAAAGAAATACAAAGAACTGAGAAAGACAGTTCTGACAGTCAAAGGGGGAGTGCAGGTTAGTTCTGGTTTTAAATTGTCTCAACTGTCTTGTAGCTACAAGCCTTGTCTTAAACGAGTGAAACAAGTTGAATCACGGGGTATTTTTCATGCCTGCGCAACTCTGTATTGGAATCACAGAGTTTTCAGAGTTGGAAGGGACCTCTAGAGATCATCTAGTCCAACTCCCCTGCTAAAGCAGGATTGCCCAGAGCACATGACTCAGGACTGCATCCAGGCGGGTCTTGAAAAGCTCCAGAGAAGGGGTCTCCACAACCTCCCTGGGCAGCCTGTGCCAGTGCTCTGTCACCCTCACCGTAAAGAACTGTTTCCCTGTATTTGAACGGAACTTCCTGTGTTCTAACTTGTGCCCATTACCCCTCGTCCTGTCACTGGGAACCATTGAAAAGAGCCTGGCTCCATCCTCCTTCAACCCACCCTTTAGATACTTGTACGCCATAATAAGGTCTCCCCTCAGCCTTCTCTTCTCCAGGCTAAAGAGTCCCAGCTCTCTCAGCCTTTCCTCATACGGGAGATGCTCCAAGCCCTTAATCATCTTAGTTGCCCTTCGCTGGACTCGCTCCAGCAGTTCCCTGTCCCTCTTGAACTGGGGAGCCCAAAACTGGACACAGTATTCCAGTTGTGGCCTCACCAGTGCAGAGTAGAGGGGGAGAATGACCTCCTTTGACCTACTGGCCACACTCTTCCCTATGCAGCCCAGGATTCCATTGGCCTTTTTGGCAACAAGGGCACATTGCTGGGTCATGGATAATTTACTGTCTACCAGGACCCCCAGATCCTTCTCCTCAGAGCTACTTCCCAGCAGGTCCGCCCCTAACCGATACTGGTGCTTTACATTCTTCCTCCCCAGGTGCAGGACCTTGCACTTGCTTTTGTTGAACCTCATTAGGTTCTTCTCTGCCCAGCTCTCCAGCCTGTCCAGGTCACGCTGGATGGCAGTACGGCCCTCTGGGGTGTCAGCCACTCCACCCACTTTGGTATCATCAGCAAACTTGCTGAGGATACACTCTGTCCCCTCATCCAGGTCATTAATGAATATATTAAACAAAATTGGACCGAGTATTGACCCCTGGGGGACACCACTGGTTACAGGCCTCCAGCTAGACTCTGTGCCGCTGATCACAACCCTCTGAGTTCTGTCCCGCAGCCAACTCTCAATCCACCTCGCTGTCACCTCATCTAGCCCATACTTCCTCAGCTTCCCAATGACGATGTTGTGGGAGACAGTGTGAAAAGCCTTGCTAAAGTCAAGGTAGATGACATCTACGACTCTCCCCTCATCCAGCCAGCCAGTTATAACATCATAGAAAGCTATCAGATTGGTCAAGCATGATTTGCCCTTGGTAAATCCATGTTGACCACTTCCAATAACTTGCTGTTCCTCAACGTGTTTGGAGATGACATCCAGAATGAGTCGCTCCGTTACTTTCCCAGGGACAGAGGTGAGACTCACTGGTCTGTAGTTCCCTGGGTCCTCCTTCTTGCCTTTTTTGAAGATCGGAGTGATATCAGCCTTCCTCCAGTCCTCAGGCACCTCTCCTGTTCTCCATGACCTTTCAAAGACGATGGAGAGTGGTCTAGCAATAACATCTGCCAGCTCTCTCAGCACTCGCGGGTGCATCTCGTCAGGGCCCATGGACTTATGAATGTCCAGCTTGGCCAAGTGGTCTCTGACCCAGTCCTCCTCAACTGAGGGAAAATCTTCCTCTCTCCAGACCTTCTCCTTTGCCTTCAGAGTATGGGATTCGTGAGGGACAGCTTTAGCAGTGAAGACCGAAGAAAAGGCGGCATTCAGGAACTCTGCCTTCTCTGTGTCTTCCACCACTAGGGCACCTGTCTCATTCGCCAGTGGGCCTACATTTTCCCTAGTCTTCCTTTTTCTATTGATATACTCAAAGAATCTCTTCTTATTGTCTTTAACTGCAGTGGCCAAGCTGAGTTCTGATTGAGCTTTGGCCTTTCTCATTTTTCCCCTACATAGCTTTGTTATATCTTGATAGTCCTCATAAGTTGCCAACCCCCTTTTCCAGAGAATGTAAACTTTCCTTTTTTTCCTGACGTACAGCCAAAGCTCTCTATTTAGCCAGTCTGGTCTTCTTCCCCGTCTGCTCGTTTTTCGAGACACGGGGATGGCCTTCTCCTGTGCTTCTAAGAGCACCTGCTTGAAGTATGCCCAGCCTTCCTGGGCACCTTTGCTCTTCAAAACTGCCTCCCGAGGGACACTCTCGACCATTCTCCTAAAGAGGCTAAAGTCTGCCCTTCAGAAATCCAAGGTGGCAGTTCTGCTGGCTCCCCGCCTTACTTCATCAAGCCACAGCCACTTTACCAGCCACAGGCATGGCCTCTGGGCCTGTCCTGTAGGGAGGTCAGAGCAGGTCTTCAGAAGAAATAGGGTGCTTTTCCAAAACGCTGGTGAGAGAGAGGGCAACAGCTGTTGTAGGCAGGTGGGAATCCACAGGGCCGGGCAGTGTCCCTGGGGATGAAGAACAGGGATGTGGGTGCAGGCGCAGCGTGACCGCCGTCATGGCCTTGAGCAGCACGTCAGGAATTCTCGGGCCGCAAGGGGCGCGAGAGCAGCTCCTCCCGAGCGAGCGTGGAGATGGGCAGGGGAGAGGACAGGGCTGTTTGTTCTTGCTGTGAGCAGGGGACAGTGGGTGGAAGCTGCTCTGTGGACGTACAGTGTAGAGCTGCCATCTTGGTACTCAGTGGGAAGTCCCATGAGGAAGGAGGCTGCGTCAAGAAAGGCCGTATGAACTCCATGTGTGCAGTGACAGAAAACAGCTTCAGGGTGCTGAGGCCACCGCTAGTTGTGATTAAGGCGGTGAGTGAGATGGTCCTTGTGGGCGCTTTCTGAGTGGCTCAATGTCGTGGTTTAGGCCTTAATCCACTACTGGTGACCTGGGGAACCCAAGATGGGACCGACAGATGCTCCCCTCTACCCCTCTTCAAAGAGAGAGGCAGAGGAGGAAAGAGACTTATGAGTTTAGAAGGAACTAAACTACTTTAATGAAATATTAATAATAAAATAAAAAGCAATAATGAAAAATATATACAAAACTGTATCAAGCTCCCGAGATGACAATCGCAACACCGGCTGGCACTGGGGCAGTCCCAGGCTGGACTCAGTGACGGAAGGGAACTGGATTCCGGAAATGGATTCCAGATGGGGATCACAGGCAGACGAACAGAGTCCTCCTCAGACGTCGGCCATTGAAGGAAGAGCCCGAGACCCTTTGATCCCTCAGCTTTTATACTGAGCATGAGGTAGATGGGATGGAATACCCTGTTGATCAGTTTTGGGTCACCTGTTCTGTCCGCTCCTCCCTACATGTGGGACCCGACTATGCTTTTCTGCTTCTGACCCTCCGACAGCGCAAATAACGAAGTTGGTTGGCCTTGGGGGTTATAGCAATAAGTATAAGCAAGAGCCTCTCTGCATCCCATGCCTGGGCATCAGCTATAAACAATTGGCCTTATCATTCTGAGAGAGTGAACTGTCTGCACAATATGCAGTTAACTTCCGGAGTTAGAAGAGGCCCAGCTAAGAAGCGAAGTAACTAAACAGAATTGGTTCTGTTTTACCTCAAACCAGGACACTCAGAATGGGGCACGACTGCTCATAGGGTCAGAAAATGCTGTGGCAGTGGTTGAGCTGCTCAGATCTCGACAGTCCTACTCTGGTAGTTTTCCGTTCTCCTTAAAAGAGCGGGTGTGTGCTTTTTCACTTGTGCTGGGCAGTGATTAAAAAAGAAAAAAACAAAAACTCTTGAAACTTCCTGTGAAATTAGGGGTGGCTGAGACACATCACATTTCTCACCTCTTTCACTAACTATGCTGCTTTCTCTGAAACTTGTTTGTATCCTTATTCTAAATGGTTTGGCTTCAGTAGAGCCAGGACACCCTAAGATCCACTTTTGGGGCCGGTCGTCTCTTGTCAGGCAGAGGTGTCCACGTTGACATCTGTGAGTGATGGTTTGGAGGGGTTTCAGACCGGTGGTAATGACAGTATAATCGTCTGATTATTACTGGTTTAGTCTGAGGGTAGGAGGGAAACAAAGATTTGTGGAGGAAAAGATACTTTGTATCAGCTGTCATCTTTCTTTGCAACACAGTGTTTGTGGGTCGCTGACAAGAGGCTCCTGGAGGTGTTGGCTGAGATTCTGTAATGGGAATTCTTTTGTTCTGGGACTGAAGCCCAAATCGCCCTCTCATGGTGTGCGACTACGTAAGCTCTTCTTAAAAGGGAAGATCCTTGCGGTAGCGGGAGAGCCTGTTTGGCAGGTGTAGTAGTTTGGGGACAGAGTCGCATTGTGGGCTGGGCCTTCGGGGGTGGGGGCTGTTTGTGCCCTGAGCCCTTGGCCCAGTGCTCACAGCTGGAACAGGCTCTGCAAAATCCTGCTGGAAGGAGCCAGATGCAGGACCTGTGGCTGAGCTGGAGGAGTGGAAGAACCCCTGGAGCGGCCTGGGGACCTGCGGCAAAGCTGCCTTCAAATCAGCTCTTCCCAGGAGGCACTGAGTGCTGTGGTTCTCCTTCAGGAAGCATGGTACGCACGAAGCACGGCCAGAGCTGTTGCTGTGCCAAGAGAAGACTTCCCGCCATGCTGGGGCTGATGGTGACAGTTCCCACCAGCTGTGCATCTCAGGCAGGTGCTGGTAAGATGCCAGAGAGGGGGCACCGCCTGGCTGTCACTTCTCTTGCAGGTTTAAGAGCAGAAGGGAGGCAGGATGAGAGGGTGCATGAGGTGCAAAAGCTCATCAGACAGCTGGCGCAGTAATGATGAGAGCAGAAGGAGATGCAGGTGATGTGGCTGGGACAATGCTTCTGAGGTACCATCTGCCACACAAACACAGCGACAGCTGGAGATGTTGGGATGTCATGGAGCGGGTGAGAAAGGTGCCTGGGAGAGGGGAGAGCCTGGGGAAGTGGGAGACAGAAATGGAGAGGGAGATGGAGGGGCAAAATCTTAGGGGTTGGCAGTAAGGGTGCTCCTGCTGTGCAGGTGCTTGTGAGGTCACTGGTGGCTGAGCAGGATTTAAGGCAGGAGAAGGCCCTGGCTTGTGCAGCTGCTTGTGCTGCCACAGCTGGGTGAGTAGGTGATAGTGTAGAAGGTCACACCTGGCTTTTTCATGTGCTTGTGCTGTCCCATGTGCCTGAAGAGGTGCCTGCCTGAGGGCAGGAGCAGGACCTGGCTTGCGCAGCTGCTTGTAATGTCATCTGTGTTTGAGTAGGTGTTAGGGCAGGAGAAGCCTCTGGCTTGTTGTTTCAGGAATTACGCAGCTACCAGTGAGACTGTGGTAGGAATTATGTGTGTGCCACCCCAACAGGGCTCAGCCCCAGGTTGCCCCTCGCAGAAGACGAGTCGCCAGTCTGCTGAGTAACTCGGTGGTTTATTTACCCAACACACAGAGCAGTTTGAGCTGTTGCCTCCAGGGAGGGACCCCTACTGCAGATTGCGCACCCCAATTATACCCTTACAGACAGATTCCCCAGAAAATACCGCCCATCACCCAATGCCCAAGTGCAATCGCTTCATTCTGGTTGGTGGTCTCTTGATTTCTTGTTTTTCTTGGTTGCTGGGTGGCCGCCTTCTGAAGTTACCTCATTCTCTCACAATTGTCTCCTTGCTCCTTTTGCAGAAGGAATCACTGATGTTCCCTTCCTCAGCCGGGGTCAAAGGCTTCTTTCCAGCAGTGTCATTTCTCCTACCAGGAAAGCAGCTGGGCATGAGAATTGCCTTGCAACATGTCCCATCGTTAGGCAGGACACTTGGACAGTGCCAGGGAGGGATCTCCTTTACCCCTGTGGGGGGAAGGGATTCAGCTGGGTCAATTGAGGCACCTCCTCTGGTGTTTCCAGTCCTGGGGACAGGAGGGAACTCGGTTCCCTCCCATGCACACTACATATACATCAAAGGAGGTGGGATTCCTCTTGCCTCAGCTCCGGTGTGCACAACACAGCCGCCCTGGTGGGAGCTCCTTGTCTGGGCTCTGCTGCTAATGACTGGAGGTGGAGGGCAATGGTGAGCTGCTCAGACACAAACACCTGGTGACATGGGAGGTACTGAGTTGGTCCAGGGTACGTGGAGGTAACCGCAAGCTCTAAGGGAGCAACTCTGAGAGATGGAGCAACATCTGGGGTCATCTCCTTGGAGGTTGTTGGGAAATTCCTTTGTCCAACTGAGATGACAGCAGATGCCAAAATTTAGAGCAACTGCACCTTTTGCTACTCATTATGTTCAGGGCTCCATCACGCATAACAGTCACTTGGAAGGACAAATGCCATAGCCTTCAACAGACCTTCCCCCAACACCTTGCTCTATCTTTCCCCAACTTTTATTGCTGAGCACGACGTTCTATGGCGTGGGATATCCTTTTGGTCAGTTGGGGTCAGCTGTCCCGTCTGTGTCCTCTCCCAGCTTCTTGTCCACCCCCAAGCTAGTTACTGGTGGGTCAGCATGAGAGGCAGAGAAGGCCTTGCTGCTGTGCAAGCCCTGTTCAGCGACAGCTAAAACTGCGTTGTGTTATCAGGACTGTTTTGGTCACGGATCCAAAACAGGGCACCATTTGGGCTGCTGTGGAGCAAACTAACTCCGTCCCAGGCAAAAGCAGTGCCGTAAAGCCCATCCTACTCCTGCCGCAGCAGCCACACGCAGCAGAGAGGAGTGTTGGAGCACGCTGGAGGGGCCGATGCATCCCAGAGGCCTTCGGTGCCCACTCACGTAACTTGGATGCACACAAGTCTATGGGACTGGATAGGCTACACCCCAGAGTGCTGAAAGAGTTGGCAGACGTGCTCGCCAAACCGCTTTCCATGATTTACAGGAAGTCATGGCTAATTGGGGAGGTCCCAATGGACCGGAGGGTGGCAAATGTAACACCCATCTATAGGAAAGGCAAAAAGGAGGATCCAGGTAACTACAGACCTGTCAGTCTAACCTCGATACCAGGGAGGTTACCTCGAGTATTGTGTCCAGTTTTGGGCACCTCAATACAAGAGAGATATCGAGGTGCTGGAGGGAGTGCAGAGGAGGGCAACAAAGCTGGTGAAGGGCCTAGCAAACAAATCATACGAAGAGCGGTTGAAGGAGCTGGGACTGTTTAGTTTGAGGAGGAGGAGGCTGAGGGGAGACCTCATCACTCTCTACAACTATTTGAAAGGGCACTGTAGAGAGGTTGGTGCTGGTCTCTTCTCACAGGTAATTAATGACAGAACAAGAGGGAATGGCTTCAAGCTCCAACAGGGTAGAGTTAGACTGAACATTAGGAAAGAATTTTTCACAGCAAGAGTGGTCGGGCATTGGAATAGACTGCCCAGGGAGGTGGTTGAGTCACCATCCCTGGATGTGTTTAAGAGACGTTTAGATGTGGTGTTGGGGGATATGGTGTAGGGGAGAACTTTGTAGAGTAGGGTAGATGGTTGGACTCGATGATCCCAAGGGTCTCTTCCAACCTAGACAATTCTGTGATTCTATGATTCTAAGCAGAAAAGCATAGAGGTGTCGCACCTGTGGGGAGGAGCGGGCAGGACAGGTGACCCAAAACTGACCAACGAGGTATTCCATTCAAGGAAGCTGCTTTACACTGACTGGCAAAAATCATTTCAGAACTGTCTGAAAGACTCTCGTAACAGTGGCTTTCCAGTTTCGCTAACTGGCAATACTAGGAAGCCTCTGCACTCCTACAAAAATGATACTCAAGTTCTGAATTAGTTTAGTTTTTAAGAGTTGTCTTCATATGTAGCATTCTTTTTGGCTATTTTATTCCTTTTTCTATGTGTGTTTATTTCATGCCTCTGTAAATTACTCTGTATTACACCCCACAAGTTTGAATGAACATTTCCAACTTTGTCAGCCCCAGCAGAAGCGGTCTCTTGAGCGAGGGGGTGGAATGTGGGAAAGTAACAGAAGATTGGTGAGGAGGACTGCTCAAGCGCCGCGCACCTGGGGTGCTGGACAACACATCTGTCACACTAATTGTTGTTCAGCCCCATGTGTGCTCTCAAGTGGAATATCCGCACTTAGATACCGTGAGCCTGGGATGGGCTCAGGGACACCTTATCTGGCATACAGGAGATCACTGCTTTGGTGTTGAAGAAGATCAAAGCGCACTGGAAAGCTATGCCTGCTTGAACCCTTGAAAAGCAGGCGAGAACAGCGAGTTGGAGCTCACGCTGCTGCTAACAAGGACTTTCTCCTGCCCTGTGGCGCCTGCATCCCCTGCTTGTGTCCCTCTGCCCGGGCGTTGCTGCGGAAACTCCCCGATTCGCGAGGTATTGAGATCACATTTGTTCTTTGTCTTTCATCCGTGGTCTTGTGGTCGTTCCTGCGTCCTGCCCAAGTCGGCTCACACAGAAGCCTTTTGATTGTATCCCTTTCCTTAACGTGTGACCAATGCTGTATTATTGACCATTTTTATTAATCTTTCCACGGGGCGGGGGGGCGTTGCAGTCCCTCCTGGCACCAGCTGTGGTGCAGCCGCGGGACCCTGGGATGCCCCCCATGGGAAATGTTAAAGAAATAGAGACCAACGTTTTATCCCTGGTGCTGTGGTTCCTCCTCCCGTCCCGCGGCTGGGGCTGTGCCCCCCTCAGTGCCCGACCCAGTGGGACAGGCTGGCACTGCTGGCACCCACCAACCTGGGGGGCAGGGTGGTGTCGGGGGAGCTGGGTGGGCTGGAGAAAGGGAGGAAGCACCTCTTGAAAACAGCTCGGCCCTCTCCAGCCACAAAACCCTCCCCAGAGGCACCAGAGGGGACCCCCAGATCCTTGAAGGGCTGCCCGAGACTCCCTATGGCCTGCAAGAGTCCCCCCCAGGACCCCATAAGCGCTGCCCAGGACCCCTTACGGACACCCCACTGTCCTCCCAAATCTGGGTTCTTTACCTGCTGGGCAAGCCAGTAAAACACACAGAGCAGAGGTATTTCTAAGTTTATGCCATTAATCGCAGAAATGGGTGCTTGTCCCAAAACGGGAGCGCTCACACCTTAGTTCCAAAGATCTCCACTTTTACACATTGATTATTACATATTCAAACAATTAATACATATTCACTGTCATTCCTTCTAATGATTGGTCGAGTTTTCTTTGCTTCCCATGTAAATGAATGCACAGACTCTGTCTTCTTTTTCCACTCTTATGTTTTTAATAAGTGGTATCGTTTGGGGAGGTGGTCAATGAGTTGGTGGTCACCATCTCCCCCTGGCCGGAACCACCTTTTACCTCCTTTTCCTCTGATCTTGGCAGTTCCAAGCGGATTTCTGGGTTTGCTGACCAGGCCTACAGTTCGTCGCTCTCTTGATAGGAATGCCCTGCTTATCAACAGTGCTACACTGTCTGCTGGGTAGTTCCTTAACTGAATCATAGAGAAATCGTGTCTACTAATTATTTCACTATTTTGAGATTAGGTAAATAAATAGAGTTGGGGCAGTATCTAGGGCTTGAGCAGCAGCAGGTTTCCTTTGTTGCTTCAATTACATTTTACATTTAATTTTCCTGGTTTATGTCGATTTTACTACAACAATTCCCTCCCTTTGAGACTTAGCCAAGTCTTTCTGTACTTCAGTGAGCCTCATTTCCTATCCCATATCACTAATACATAAGGTTGAGATAATTGCTTGATAACGATGCTCTTAAGACATCTAAACAAAACACAAACAAAAATCACTACGATCACAAAAATGATTGGGTTTCACAATAGGCTTTGCAGCCATCAGCAAACTCAAAGCCATGCAAGATCTCGTTCAACCATCTGACTTCTATTGCCTCTCGTAGATTTCTGCCATCCAAGCAGGAGGCAAATTAATTTTTCCTATCTTCTCTTTTGACTGATTCCCTGTCCAATCCATACACCAAGGAG
Organism: Vanellus vanellus; assembly: GCF_965231255.1. Classification (NCBI taxonomy): domain Eukaryota; kingdom Metazoa; phylum Chordata; class Aves; order Charadriiformes; family Charadriidae; genus Vanellus; species Vanellus vanellus. The sequence goes on along the minus strand of NW_028127184.1, from coordinate 482,060 downwards.
TAGATTGCACGTAATGCCATTCTCCGTGTTCCGCAGTCTTCCACACTGAAGGGAACTGCATTCCCCGAGGGAATCGATTACATGGTCCTGTTTGCTTAACCAATACAGGTTGCTGGGTCTCGTTAATATGCCAACACCAATTTTCAGAATCATTCCCCAGAACCTTCCATTTCCCTAATCCAAATCCCCTTTCCTTTTTCAAATTAAATCTTAATCTTCCAGTTCCATTCATGAAGATGGTTTCAAAGGTCCAATTCAAAACGAGGGTTCAAATTCCCTGCTCCAAAGGAGAGTTTGCTGTCTTTGGTAAAGGCAGACATGCTGTAATTGAACCCATGTTGGGGATTTTACTACAGCAGCAGGACACCGCAGCGGACACACAGTGTCCTCAAGGGCCCGTCCAGCACAAACCAGGAAACCATAAAGGGACCGACAGCACCATCAGGGGACCCCCAGACCTGAAGCAGCCTCTGTTTTAGGCAGCGCTTCCAGGAGATGCGGTTTCTCAGCCCCAGCCTGAGAAGCGAGCTGCACCAGCCAGTAGGAACCATGCTGTTGCGAGTTTGCAACCGCCAGTCCCCATCTGCCACCCAGTTGGGGTGCCAAACTCGGATTCCAAAGCCACGGGCGCAGCCAGCTGCCTGCTCGCAAGGACCCATGCGCCAGCTCCCCGTCTCAGAGCAGCTACGACATCCTTCTGGGGAAGGATGCCATGGAGAGAACCCCGAGGTCCACCAGCAACTGGAAAACTGCACCCTGGAGCCCCTCTGCAAGCGCAGCACCAGCCGCTGCACTGGTGGCAGAACAATGAGCATCGCTTCCCGGCCACGGGGCGTCTGAGCCAGTAGTACCTCGCCATCCCCATCCACCGTCCTGCTGCCAGACCAGGCCTTTGCTGCCCGCGAAAGTGCCCTGGAGCATCGGCATGCCATCCTGGTGCCGGAGAATCTGGTCCAAATTCTCTTTATGCGTCAGAACTTTGAGGGTTTGGAAGCTGTACGGAACAGCAGCAAGACTTGCAGCAGGAATCCACACGTGGAGCCCTTCTGTGGGGCAGCGGTGGTTTAAATCCACCTACGGGGCTTTTGGACCTGTATTTCAATACCGTGCCGGGTATTTTCCCCAAACTCCCGCGTCTTGGCATAGCTTTGGCAGTACCAGCAGCAAGGAGCGGGCTTAGGGAGGAGGTGTGAACACACCGCCGCTTCTTTGATTTTCAGGTTTTTTACGTACAAGTGATGAGGAGCAAAAGGAGAATGTGCTGTTAATGTTAATTACCTAATCTAACTCTACTAAACATGTTTATACTTCAGCTCCCGGGTTTCCTTGTTTTACCCAATTCCCTTTCCCAGGTGGGGAGGGCTCATCGGGTGATAGAATGATTGCCTAAATGAAAAAAAATTATGGGTCTCTCCAACTATAACAGCACCACCAACCAAGCGGAACGAGTTTTAATTGCTTAAATGATTTACAGCACAAACAGCAAGAGCAGTCCCAGAACTTTTACATTCACCAACCCAATTTAATAAGTTAAGGAGTAAACATATAAAATGTGTTGCTGTCGATTGCATGCTGTCGATTGCATGCTGTTGATTGCAGACGCAAGAGCAGTCGCACTCATGCCATGTATGGTGATGTTGCTCCTCCTCCTCCTCCTCCGATTGCGCTTCCTCCTCCTGGGAGGCGCCTTCCTCCTCCATGGTTGCTGGAAGCGGCTCTGTGGCATCCCATGCCAAGCTGAGCACCTATCCGCCTCGCTGCGCCGGCTGCTCCCTGGCAGGCAGATGCGCTTGGGCTCCACGCCGTTCTCTCGTGGGCTTGAATTCTAGTCTCTTGAATTCTCTGTTTAGAAAGCTCTTTAGTTGTGCTTATCTTTCAATTTGTTTTCTGGCGAAAACATTTCTTCCACGGTTATGCCTTGTGGGAGTTAAAGCTCATCGGTGGCAGCTTGTACGTGGCATACAGTTGAGGAGTGTGTTTTGTTTTAAGGGTAAATCTTATCAGTTTCATTCTGTTCGTTCAGAACTCAGAAGAATCCCTCTTTGCCTTTGTGCCGCCCGGTCTCTAAGGAAAGCAGTGGGCGCTGGTGCAAAGGAGCTGTAACCTCCAGCTGCAGAGTGCGGTGGAGAAGGGTGATGGGAGGCAGAGGGAGGCGAGTCCCAGGTGGCTGAGGAGAGACATGGTGGGGTGGGGAGGTGTGGAGCCAGGGTGTCCCTGCTGCGTCAGACCTCTGGGGACAGCTTCTCTGACCAGTCCCACCTTGGGGGGGCGGAGCCTCGTAAGCACAGACCCCGCCCCCTCTGCCCTCCCCCCCCCAATCATGGTACTTCCACTGGGGGAGGGACCAAGCGTGGCCCCGCCCCCTTCTCCTCCTTCCCCCCTCCCCCATTCGGGTGGGGGTCATGGGGTGGGGTACGGGATTGGGGGGGTGGGGGGTAATTTTTGGAGGTGTATTTGGGTGGGGGATGGGTTTTGGGGGTGGGGGATGTACTTGCGGGGGGGGGTCACGGGTTTCCCTCCACGGGATTTTTTTTGCCCTGTTCCAAGACCCCTCCCCCTGCCCCCATCCTGGACAGTCTGGAAGGCCAAATCCGTGTCACGGGGGAGGGGAGAGGGGGGGAAGGGCGGGGAGGGGGGAATGTGGGGCCGCTGAGGGGACGGGGGGGGGGGAAATAGTAAAATAAAGTAAAATAAATAGAATAGGATAGAATAAAATAAAAGTATAATAAAGTAAAATAGAATTAAATTAAAGTAAAATAAAGAATAAAATGACATAGAATAAAATAACAAAGAAAAATAAAATACCATAAAATACGGTTAAAGAAAATACAATAAAGAAAAATAATGAATATAATAAAATAAAGAAAAAGAAAAAAATAAGTAAAAGTAAAATAATGTAAAATAAAATTATACAAGAAAATAAGGTAAAAGAAAATAAAGTACAAGAAAATAAAGGAGAATAAAGTAAAATAATATAAAGTAAAAGAAAATAAAGTAAAACGTAAAATCAAATATAAAGTAAAATAAAGTAATAAAATAAAATAAAGAAAAATAAAATTAATAGAGCAAAATAAAATAACATAAAATAAAATACCATAAAGGAAAAAACAAAATAAATGAAAGAGATAAAATAATACAATAGGATGAGATACAATAACGCAGCAGCACCCGCCCCACTCGTGGCACTACTTTTATTCTCGGCCACTGCAGTGATTGGGGGATTTGACAGGATGGACCTTCCAAGGTCCCCTCCCACCCAAACCAGTCTTTGGGTCCATGACTGGAAGTGTCTGAGGTCAGGTTGGATGGGGCTGCAACCAACCCCGTCTACTGGAACCCAAACCACCCAGAAATCCAATCCAAACTGTTCTTTGGGTCCGGTTGGAGGTGTTCAAGGTCAGGTTGGATGGAGCTGGGACCAACCTGGTCTACTGGAAGGTGTCCCTGCCAATGATGGGGAGGTTGGACTGGATGGACCTTCAAAGGTCCCCTTCAACACAAACCGTTCTGTGGGTCTATGACTGGAAGTGTCCAGCGTAAGGCTGGATGAGACTGGGACCAACCTTCTCTACTGGTTCCCAAACCTTCCAGCCCAAAAATCCAACTCAACCAACCCAAACCTTCTATGAGTCTGATTGGAGGGGTTCAAGGTCAGACTGGACGGGGCTGGGACCAACCTGGTCTGTTGGAACCCAAACCACCCAAAAATCCAACTCAACCAATGCAAACCATTCTGTGGGTCTGAGTGGATGTATCCAAGGTCCAGTTGGATGGGGCGTTGAGTAACCTGCTCTACTGGAAGATGTCCCTGCCAATGACAGGGGAGGTTGGACGAGATGGACCTTCAAAAGTCCCCTCCAAGCCAAACCAGTCTGTGTGTCCATGACTGGAAGGTCCGAGGTCAGGCTGGTTGGGGCTTGGAGCATCCTGAGCTGCTTGAAGCTCTCCCTGCTAATGGCCACCCCACCAGAGGGCAGCAGGTTGGCGGTTGCCGTGTCACCACGGTCAGTCAATCAGCGATGAACATGTCACCCTGATGTCACAAGGGGTGCATGACACACCCACTCAGAGCAGGGGGTATAAAAGGGCCCACCGGGTGGTGGGTCCCACACTTTGGAGGAACGTCCGTAAGACGACCTCCAACATGGCTGTTGCCACCAAGAACCGACCCACCAGCGTGAGGCGGACCAAGATGGACTTCTGGGATGGGATGGAGCACACCTTCGCTATGTCCAGCGTCACCGCTGAAGGTATGGCCAACTGCAGCCACCTCTCCAGCAGCCAAGACTCAAGGGCTTGTCACCATTTTGGAGCCAGCCATGACACTTGGCGTCTGCCACTGCGTCGCGGCTCAAGTGGGAGATGTTTGGGGTGGACCTGAGAGCTGGTGGAGATGGGGCCTGACCTGGTTCTTCTTTGTTTTTTCAGAGCGAACGGCCGTCTGGGATGCAGTGGCCGGCTACATTCAAGACCAACTCCTGCTCCACAAGGTGGTGCAACACCCGCGTCTTCCTCATCCACCATGAGGGGTGGTGGGATCCCCCTGGGGCGTGGCCTGCTGTCACCCTTCAACTCCTCAGAAAACAGGAACCTCACCCCGTCGTCCCCCCTGACAGCCAAACAGGGCCTGTGCAATGTTGGTGTCACCTCTGGTAGGGCTGATCCTGGTCACTGGAGACCCCCTGGGATGTCCTTGTCCTGGTTCTGCCCAAACTCCAGTGCTGTTTTTTTCTCCTGAGGAGGGGAAGGACTCAACATCTCCTCCCCAAAGTTCTCCCCACCGCCCCGCTCATGCCTCCGAACAGTTGGAGAGGGCAGGATCCAGCCTGAAGCACCATCCCTGGATGGGGGAGGTCACTTCCAGATCTTCCCTCTGGCCAATCCTCACCCTCCCACCCTTCTCGTCCACTTGCAGGGCGTCCGAATTCCCACCCTTGGCTCCTTCAGCACTGTCCCCGAACGCGTCCAGGTCGGAGATGAAACCCTGACTATCCAGAAACCGGTGTTCCACCTGGCCAGGAACCTTGCCGTTGTCCACAACCTGATGGACAACAAGGACTACCTGCCCGGTAAGATGGCTGACTGCACGGTCATCTTCTCTGAAGCAACTCCAAAGTCCAAAAATTGAGTGGTTTTGAGTTTTTTGGGGGCAATGCAATGATTGTGACGCACAAGCTGTAGGACACAGGCCACCGGATGAGCATCTCCATCCTTCTGTGGTTTTTCCAGGCAACAAGGAGCTGGAGTCCCTCAAGTACTCCAAGGTGGCCGTGGCAGCCGCTGTGTCCCGGCAGAAAGTGGTGGACTGCATCCAAGGCACCACGACCCTCCTCTCACACTGCCTGGGGAAGGGGGAGAATGTGGCCCTCATCCTGAGGGAGGTGGGGGTGCTCCTCATTGAAGGCACGAAGGTGCACATGAAGTTCTACCACGACTTTCTGGAGAGGCTGTCTGGGAAGGAGAACTTGAAGAAGGTTGCCTTCAAGGTGAGCGTTTCGGTTTCTCTGTGGCGCGTGCGGTCCCACGGCAGTGTTCCGGCACTGCTTGTGTGGGGTCCCTCAGGACACGTTCAGCCACTCGGTCCAGGTGAGAGTTATGGTCCTGCCAACACTTGCTGCCTCGAGCTCCTCCAACACTGAGTGCCTCAGCCATGTGGAGGATGTCCCGCCATCTTTGGCCTCCTCCAACGTGGGGTGCTTCAACCACGTTGAAGATGTCCTGCCATCTTTGGCCTTCTCCAGTGTGGAGTGTTTCAACCACGTTGAGGGATGTCCTGCCATCTTTGGGCTCCTCCAACACTGAGACCCTCAACCACATTGAGGATGTCCTGCTGTCTTTGGCATCCTCCACTGTGGAGTGCTTCAACCACGTTGAGGATGTCCTGAATCTTTGTGTTCCTCCATTGCAGGTCCCCCATCTGCTGGACATGATTGTGTCCCCAGTGGTACTCGTGGCCTCACTGAGTTTCTCCGGCCATGTCATCCTCTTTCCCAAGTGAGTACGTTGGCGGCTGTAGCCGCTCTTTGATGCCAATGCCCAAGATAGCATCTCCTCCTTGTGCTACCATGGGTGTCCTCCTCTGGGGACACCAGGCGGCGACTCTTGATGATGTCCCCAGGCCGCAGTCACTCCCATAAGGCGGCTCTGAGGGGAAAGACAGAGGAATTTGGGTGACATTTCTTCTCGTGGTGGCCTGGACTTCTTTGCTGGGCAACTCCATTTCCCAGGCCTGTCCTTGGGGATGGGATGTGGTAGACCTGGGAAGACAATGGCCTTCATGGCAATGCCATACCCTGCCTGCGGGCAGGTGGCCGCAGCAAGTGGCAAGTGCTGGTGGTGCCATGGGTCATGTGGGTGTCTTCTCCTTCTTTCCAGATTTGTGATGGAGTGTGTGCCCAAACACCCACCCAGGGCTCTCCTCAAGACCTCAAGACAAGTCCCTGGTGAGGACAAGCAGATGAGAAAAGACAGTTTGCCACCTCTTCAGCAAGGTGGGAAAGGTAAAGCAGCTCCCAGCTCCTCTCCATGGGACGGGCAACTAACTTATGCCATCTTGTGGGGAAATGGCTGACGCTGAGCGCCAAAAGGCTCCAACTTGTCCCAAAGCTTCAGGCCAACTCCTGAGGGCTTTTTGTCCTAACGATTCGTTGGCATCACCAAAACAGAGCCCCAGGGTGGGATGTGCCCAAGGGTACGGTGGGAGGATGGTGGGCCAAGGCCTTCTCCCCCTCTTCCCCTCAGAAATGACACCTACCCCCAAAAAATTAGTCCCTGTCCCCTCCCCGGCATCACCCGGCTCCTCCTTCCTGACCATGATGATGATGATGAAATCAGAAATTGGAAATGGTGCTGGTGTTGGGGAGGACACGATGGGGCTGCGAGAGGGGCAGAATGTCCACCCCTCGGACATTTTGGGAAGAGGCCTGAGCACCCCCTGCGTCACAGCGATGCTCTTCTGAGGAGGTGTCTCCTTTCTGGTTCCAGTGGGGTTTCCTGGTTTTCCCTTTCCTGCTGGTTCCGAGCCTGACTCAAACCGAAACGTCACAGTTCAGGGAAATCTCAGGGCCACAGAAGAGGAAGAGGACAAGGTCTCTGGCCAGGTGAGGCTGAAGGCTCAGGGCGGGCGGCCGCACGGGGCCATTTTACCCGGAGAGGTGGGAGATGCCCCATCCCCGGAGACGTTCCAGGCCAGGTTGGATGGGGCTTTGAGCAACCTGATCTGGCTGAAGACCTCCCTGCTCATGGCATGGGTGTTGGACTACGTGGACCTTCAAAGGTCCCTTCCCACCCAAACCGTTCCATCAGCCTGACTGGAGGTGTTCAAGGTCAGGTTGGATGGGGCTGGAACCAACCTGGTCTACTGGAAGGTGGCCCTGCCGATGACGGCGGGGGATGTTGGACTACATGGACCTCTAAATGTCCCTTCCAACCCAAACCATTCCATGATTTTCTGACCCAGCAAGAGCCCATTCCCCAGCCCTGAACACTCCTTGGCCATCACCACCCAACAGTGGTGAAGGCAGCACCTGGAGGGGTGGGATGGGGCTGCTGGGAACACCCCCGTTTCACAGGGCTGGTTGTTCTCCAGCTCTTCAGGAGAGCCCCAGCGTGGTCTGGGGACATGGGGACAGCTGTGTGTCAGATGAGGGTCCCGGCACAGGGGGTTTCCTCAGCCGACCTGCTGGTGGCTATGTGAGGAGGCACATGGCTCATGGGGAGGGGCAGAAAGCGGCCCCAAACCCATTGCATCCTCAGGTAGACCTCTCCCTTTGTGTCCTTCCAGGTGGCGGTTGGTGGTCCCAAGGGTCTCCTCCGCCATAAACCAGCCTGTGACCAGCCAACCCAAGGGCAAAGCCATGCCCAAAGGACAAGCACAGAAGCAGAGCCAAGAGCAGGCAGCAAAAACTCAGCACTACGGAGGAGGAAGAACAAGAGAAAGAGGAGGAGAAGGAGGAAGAGAAGGAGAAGGAGGAAGAGAAGGAGGAGAAAGAGGAGGACAAGGAAGAGGAGGAGGAGAAGGAGGAAGAGAAGGAGGAAGAGAAAGAGGAGAAAGAGGAGGAGAAGGAGAAGGACGAGGAGAAGAAGGAAGAGAAGGAGAAGGAGGAAGAGAAGGAGAAGGAACAGTGGAGAAAAACCTCACCGAACGCGCAGCGCTGAAGGCGGTGAAGGCCAAGTCCTCCCATCCTCAGGAAGCCTCGGCCTTCATAACGCCTGTAATAGCTGTATTATCAGCAACGAGCTCCGAGTCAGCCTGCTCGAGGAGCCCACCTACGGGGCCCTCCAACGGCCACCACCGAGCCTGAGGCAGCAAAACCAGCAAAGCTGTCCCTCCATGGACACCCCTGGTTTGGTCCAGCCGGTGGGTGAGGGGACCACCTCCAGGCCATTGTCTGGCGCTGAAGACCACTTTGGTGCTCCCTTGGCCGTAGAGGCCACGGTTGGTCATCATGAAGGAGATGAATAAAGAGATGTTGTGAAAGAACATTGACCACCTCCCTCAACAAGCCTCCCCAACTCTTGGAGCACAGGGCAGAGGGCGGCTGCAACAAGGAGCTAGTGGTGGTGGTGATGCTGGCGGTTGGCAAAAACACCTTCCCTGATGACCCCGACAGCTTTGCCCGCTCCACCTCCTTTAACAAAGTCCAGGACTTCTTGGAGCCTAGGGTGGAGGGTGACTGCTCCAAGGACTGCCTGGTGCAAGCAATGCTTGGAGATAATGACCCTTTCTGGGGAGTGCCAGACACCCCCTTGCAGGACCCCAAGGGGAAGCAGGGTGGGGTGGCGGCAGACCTTCCCACCTGGCTGACACCGAGTCCTTTGGAGACTTCCAAGAGGAGTTCTGCGGAGAGTTCAGAGAAGACTTTAAAGGACAGTCCTGTGAAGAGTCCCTGGAAGGATCCCCTGAAGGGTCCTCCAGAGAGTCCCCTGCTGAGAACCCTCCGTCACCTGCTGCCAAGAACCCTGGCCAGACCCCCGGCTGTCCCCCAGCATTGGCCACCCCGCATGGCCCAACTGTTGAAGGAGCCGCTGAGGAGGCAGCCCCGTGAGGTTTTGACCTGCTCGCTGCTGCCACCAGCCATTGTCTCCTGCCAGGCTGTGCCTAGATCGGGAGAGGTGGGTGGCAAGCAGGCCAAGCGCCCCACGCCACACGGCACCCCCAGGACTCAAGAGACCTCCCCATGGGACAACATCCCACCCAAGAAGAGGAAGAAGATGGTGGTGTGCCAGGTGGAAAAACACTCCAAACCCCTGTGGGAGGGGACACCGGAGCAGGACGGTGCCGCAGTGGGCAGCAGCAGGCAGCACATGGGCAGCAACAAGCAGAGGGCATCTGATGGCAACACCATGGCCACCAAGCGACCCAGAACCCTGGGGGATGCAGGGGGGCAAAGTGCCCCACCCCCCCCAGCCGCTCTTCATGGGCTGATAGAGAAGACATGGAGCACGGATCCCCACCGCGTGTGACCCGCACCCACCCACTCCAGCCCCAGACCTCTCCCACATCTCTCTCTCTTTCTTAATTCATTAAAGGTTTGATGTTTGGTTCACAGTGTGTCTGCCTGCGGTCATTCCTGCAGTGGGAGGCGTGGGGGTGAACGTAGCCCATGCCACATGTGTTCATCTGACACTCCACCTCTTCATCCCTGTATATGAGGAATCCCCCGAGATTGTGGGTGGAGACTTTTAATCAGAAGCTTAATTCCCGGACTCAGGGCAAACAAGCTAGAAAGAGCTCTCAGAAATCTCTCCGCTACCATGGAAGGCACAGACAATGGCACAGCAGACGCCACTGTAGCCTTGCAACAGGAACACTCTTCTTTAGCTTTGAGAGCAGGAGAACATCATCTAGTACTCGATATGCTTACCCTGCAACAAGGAGGCAGATTTTCACTTTCTGAGCAGTTTCGTGCAAAAAATGTCAATGGAAACTCTTATTATTGTAATATTCTTGATCCTGTTACTAAGTTTTGTTTGGATTGTGATTAAGTGTTGCTTTGCCTAATGCCATAGAACCAAACGATCGAACACAGACAGTGATTAATCTCACGTTTGCCCCTCGCTTGGGAAAGTCCTCCTCCTCCTCCACCATCTCTCCCTTCACACCCAGCCATTTCGCACGTGTAGATGCCAGAGAGGCTCACAGCCTCTCCCTGCAGGGCTGTCACCCAACCACTGGATCACGCCATTACCCATGCCATCAGGCGGGGAGTGTGGCGACACACACTTGGTACGACCTTGGGTATGGCATGGGACAGTGGAAAGCGCTTACATACCGTGCTTGCGCTGCTCACCGTAGCTGCACGGACCCACTCGCACACAGAAACTGGTGACCATCCCCGTAGAACTACTTGTGGATCACCAACCCTTTTGAGACACATCCAGCTGTGTACGTAAAGGACATGTCTTGGTCAACCAGTTGACCATAATAAGACTGAACAGAGAAGGGGCAATCCCATAAGAAAGGCACCCCAACGCTGACTCCGGGCAGCTCTTGTTGCCTGGTCCACAGCTACAGCCCAGCGAAGGAGATACCCTTACATTATGATGGAGAATATGAATAATCAACAGTTTCCCCGACTGTTGCTCAAAAGTGGGTAAGTTTAATTGTTAACACCGTTGTATGTTGCCTACATGGCAAGTGAGGTTTCCCCTTCTCACTTTCACTCATGCCTAGATTGTTTGAGCTCCACTCAGTCTTAATTATATTGATTGTGAACTTATATTACTATAATAAGGTTATCAGACTTGGTCCGTAGACCATTGCTGTTTTATCGCCCGATACCCAAAGAACCCTTACTGTGTGACAGGCATCCACCTCTCTTGGAAGTCGCAAGCAGTAGCTCCCAGTGTTTGGCAAAGAAAGCTGGCAATGCCAGGGCAATCCCAGAGCACAGTGACACCTGGTCATTCAGGTTAAGCTGATGGGGAGAAGGACCAGAAAGCAGACTTTGGCCTCTTCAGGGATCTGCTTGATGCAGCACAGTGGGATAAAGCCCTGGAAGGAAGAGGGACCCAAGACAGCTGGCTTATATGCAAGGACGACCTCCACCAAGCTCAGGAGCGATGCATCCTGACAAAGAGGGTGTCAGGCAAAAAACACCTGGAGGCCTGCGTGGATGAACAAGGAGCTCCTGGACAATCTCAAACAGGAAAAGGGAACCTGCAGAGGGTGGAAACAAGGCCAGGTAGCCTGGGAGGTATACAGAGAAATTGTCTGAGCAGCCAGGGATCAGGTTAGGCAAGCTAAAGCCCAGATAGAGGTAAATCTGGCCCAGGGTGTCAGGGGCAACAAGAAAGCCTTCTATAGGTATATATGGGAGGCGAAAGGAAGACTGGGGAAAATGTGGGCCCACTCCAGAAGGGAACGGGAGACCTGGCCACCCGGGACATGGAGAAGGCTGAGATACTCAACAACTTTCTTGCCTCAGTCTTCACTGAGAGGGGCTCTGATCACACTGCCCAAGTTGCAGAAGGCAAAGGCAGGGACTGGGAGAATGAGGAACCACCCACTGCAGGAGAAGACCAGGTTCGAGACCAGCTGAGGAACCTGAAGGTGCACAAGTCCATGGGACCTGATGAAATTCATCCATGGGTCCTGAGGAACTGGCAGATGGAGTTGCTAAGCCACTATCCATCATATTGGAGAAGTCGTGGCAGTGTGGTGAAGTTTCCATTGACTGGAAAAGGGGAAACATAACCCCCGTTTTTAAAAAGGGTAGAAAAGAAGACCCGGGGAACTACAGGCCGGTCAGTCTCACCTCTGTGCCTGGCAAGATCATGGAGCAGATCCTCCTGGAAACTCTGCTAAGGCACACGGAAAATAAGGAGGTGATTGGTGACAGCCAACACGGCTCCACTAAGGGAAAATCCTGCCTGACAAATTTGGTGGCTTTCTATGACAGCGTTACAGCATTGGTGGATCAGGGGAGAGCAATACGTCATCTACCTGGACTTGTGCAAAGCATTTGACACTGTCCCACATGACATCCTTGTTTCAAAACAGGACAGACATGGATTTGACCAATGGACAGAGGATAAGGAACTGGATGGACAGTCACAATTCAAAGAGTTGCAGTCCACAGCTCCATGTCCAAGTAGCGAGCAGTGATGAGTGCTGTTCCTCAGGGGTCAGTACTGGGACTAGTACAGTTTAACATCTTTGTCAGTGACATGGATGGTGGGATCACATGAACCTTCAGCAAGTTTTACGACCACAGCAAGTTGTGTGGAGTGGACAACACACTGGAGGGCAGAGATGCCACACAGAGGGACCTGGACAGGCTGGAGAGGTGGGCCTGTGCAAACCTCATGAAGTTCAACAAGGCCAAGTGCAAGGACCCGCACGACGGTCAGGGCAATTCAAGCACAAAGAGACACTGGGCAGAGAACGGATTGAGAGCAGCCCTGAGGAGAAGTACTTGGGGGTGTTGGTGGATGAGAAGCTCAGCACAAGCCAGCAATGGGCACTTACAGCCCAGAAGGCCAACCGCATCCTGGGCTGCATCAAAAGAATCATGGCCAGCAGATCAAGGGAGGTGATTCTGCCCCTCTACTCTGCTCTCATGAGACCCCACATGGACTCTTTGGAGACTTCAGCTTTGGAGCCCTAAACATGGACATCGACCTCTTGGAGCAAGTCCAGAGGAGGGCACGAAGATGATCCGAGGGCTGGAGCACCTCTCCTGTGAGGACACGCTGAGAGAGTTGGGCTTGTTCAACCTGGGGAAGAGAAGGCTCCGGGGAGACCTTATAGCAGCCTTCCAGTATCTGAAGGGCGCCTACAAGAAGGCTGGAAAAGGACTTTTGACAAGGGCATGTACTGACAGGATGAGGGGGAATGGCTTCAAACTAGAAGAGGGGAGATTTAGACTAGATATTAGGAAGAAATTTTGCACCCTGAGGGTGGTGAGGCACTGGCCCAGGTTGCCCAGAGAAGCTGTGGCTGCCCCATCCCTGGAGGTGTTCAATGCCAGGTTGGATGGGGCTTTGAGCAACCTGGTCTAGTAGAAGGTGTCCCGGCCCATGGTAGGGAGTAGGAAGTACATGATCTTTAAGGTTTCTCCAACCTAAACCGTTCTAAGATTCTCTGACGATAAGGAAGAGGCGAGACAAAAAGGAGGACGAGCCCCGCTGTGATAAACTCAGTATCGTTTGTTCACCAAACCTAAAAACTTACATTTCCACAAGAAGGCAACTGCTTAACAAGAGGTGGCAAGATGGCCAACATTTTACTGTGTAAACAGGATATGCATGATTGTGCAGGCAAGGCTAAGCCGCAAGGTCAAGTTATGTAGACAAAGTATAATAAATTGTGAAAAGACTTGAAGGAAAGAAACTTTCACCCCAAGACCACTGGCAATACTAGTGTTTAAGATGTTAATTTGTGTAATTTTAAAGGTGTTTGTTTAGTACTGCCAGAGTTTTAGAGATACCTATAGCACTTAGATAAATACTTTGAGAAAATGTTAGATGAAGAATCCTTATAGAATTTACTAGCTCTTTAGAAAAAGGGGGGGACTGAGTCAAAGATATAGTACTAATTAACTAGTAGTAATTCATAACCTAAAAGACAGGCCTGATAAAAAATGGACGAAGGAAGAAGTCTTGAGGCATTGCCAAGGACAGCTCCTGATAACAAATAAAAGAAGGCCTTGAAAGGCGGCTGAAACCAACCCTGCGGTCTGGACAGAGACAAAAAAAGGAAAAACTGAGTCTGCGTGGGGACGAAAGGTTACTTGAAGTGATGAAGAAGAATTTGCAGCCTTCATCCTCAAGACCCTCAGCGACCACCACCACAAAGCATTGCGCAAGCGCAGTTAGGAGGAGTTTATGAAAATGACTTCTTAAAGCTAATTTTAATACGAAGCGGGGATAGGTTATGCATATGCATAGCCGTATTAAGAGATCTTATGATTATGTAAAAAGTACCATATATATATTTGAGAAGGCCGCTGCATTGGGCGCGCGCCGTCGGTGGAGTGAGACTCCCGGGCCGCCCAGCGCTGTTTTGCTTGCTGCCACTTGCTAATAAATACTCCAAATTTTAATTGACTCTGTCTCACGTCAATTTTGTGAGATCAACATATAACAACGGCCAAGCTGAGATTGGGGGGGGGGAGTTTGCCCCTTGGCTGTGATGAGGAGAGAAGGGGTGGGTGGGGAGTGGGGGGTGTGGTGGGGGGTTTTTTTGGGGGGTGGTGGTTTTTTGCCAGGCGTCGCTTTACCCAGTGGCTCAGGGAGGTGTTGGCATCAGGAAGCCTGTGCTAAAGCGGGGTGGGGGCCTCTCCGCAGTTGGTTAGCAGAGCCAAAGTCGTTACTAATGGTTATTAACGGCACAGTAATTAGGCCCGTGTAATGGGGAAGCTCAGATGCCCCCTAACCAACCCCCCGGTGCTTCTCTAGCCAGGCGAGCGCTGGGCGTCCCCCCCGCAGGAGAGGAGTGCACCTCCGGGGTGGGTGGAAGGGCGTCACCCAACGGGGAGAGTGTCCCTTGGGGTGGCCGGGTGGCGGGGTAGGGCTGCTGGGGGCTGCCACGATGAGGGACACCCCCAGGCCTTTCTCCATGGCTCCCAGAGCTCTGCTCCCTCCCTCCCTCCCACCCATCCAGTGCCACCGGAGAGGTGGTGTCCCCCCTCCCGGGGCGGGCAGGGGCTGGTGCCACCCCACCTAACACCTCAACGCACCAAAGCACCTCACTGGGGGAGGGACCCTGTGCCTGGTAGCCCCGTGCGCCCCAGCACTGTAAGGATGGGGCTGAGCCCCCACCACGGCCACCCTGTGCAAACCAAAGACCCCCCCACAGAACCCCCCACCCCCATTCCCCGCAGCGCTGTGAGGATGCACAGCCGAGGGGTACGGGGAGGGCTCTCTCCATCCCACAGCCTCCCCCTTCCTCCTCCCTCGCCTCCCGACACTATCCCTTTAGTTGGACTAACACAGGCAGAGAGAGAGAGAAAGAGAGGTTTTATTATTCTTTTTTTTTTATTATTTTTTATTTCCTAAAAGCCACCGGTTTTCATCCCAGGCATGGCCAGAGGAGCTCGCCCAGCATTGAGGGGGGGAGGTTGGGCTGCGGCGCACAGCGCAGCGGCTCATCAGTTTTTAGAATTAATGTAACCCTAACAAAACTAACGGCGATTTTTAAGTTTTGTAAGGATTTTAATTCTTTCTTTATTTATTTAATTTCAGAGGGGCCCGGGGCGGGAGGGGGACATTTGTTTTTTAGCAAAAGCCGACTTTTCTAGAGGTTAAAGGAAAGGCTGTGCTCGGCTGTAAATGCTCCCCTCCAGCGTCCTGGATGGGGGGGACGGATCTCCGAGGGGCCAGCTGTATCCTTGGAGGATTCCCCATTTGTCTCCCCAGACCCTGCGGTTTATATTTCCTGACTCGGTGAGGGTGCAGGATTATGCCCGAGTGGATTACACTGTCTGGGATATTTCCCTCTGGTGGTGCCATAGCGAAGTCTCTGTTGCCAATTTGTGATGTCCGGCGCTCAGCGTCACGGGAAGAGTGGTGGGATGGGACTCGGGGCATTTTGTTTGTTAAGGGCCATTTGGTTTTGGTTGTTCTGTGCCATCTGGAGATAAGCCCGGGCTGAGCTGTTTTGCAGCTCCCCCCAAGTTCTCTCTGCACAGTCACGGCACGGCGGGGATGGAGCTGAGTGGGATGGCAGCTCCCTGCCTCTCACCTCTTGTGCTCTGAAACCGGCTTGGCTGGCTGCTCCCACACAGTGTGTTACTGGCTTGCCCAGCAGGTAAAGAACCCAGATTTGGGACGCCACTGGGGTGTCCGTAAGGGGACCTGGGCAGCCCTTATGGGGTCCTGGGGGGGACTCTTGCAGGCCAGAGGGAGTCTGGGGCAGCCCTTCAAGGATCTGGGGGTCCCCTCTGGTGCCTCTGGGGAGGGTTTTGGGGCTGGAGAGGGCTGAGCTGGTTTCAAGAGGTGCTTCCTCCCTTTCTCCAGCCCACCCAGCTCCCCCGACACCACCACCCCCCCAGGTTGGTGGGTGCCAGCAGTGCCAGCCTGTCCCACTGGGTCGGGCACTGAGGGGGGCACAGCCCCAGCCGCGGGATGGGAGGATGAACCACAGCACCAGGGATAGAGACCAACATTTTATTTCTTTAATATTTCCCATGGGGGGCACCCCAGGGTTGTGCGGCTGCACCGCAGCTGGTGCCAGGAGGGACTCCAACGTCCCCCCCACAGCTCACCTGGCTCCGCTCGTGATGCTTTTGATGGGGCTCAGCGCGGTCTCTTCTGTGCTATGGACCAAGCGGCTCCAGGTAGGTGACTGCTGCACCACACTGTGCCACAGCGTGGGGTGGTGTGGGGGGCTGCGGCACGGGGCTGGGAGCTGCTCCCGTCTCACCCAGCTCCCGGGGTCCTGCAGAGGGACTGGAAGAAGCCAAAGCAAGGGACAACGGACGCGAGAGCCCACCCACGAGAGCAGAGCAGTGAGTGGCCCCGGCACCGAGCACTGTGCAAACAGCCCACACCCCACGGCAGCCCTGAGCCGGGGCTGTGCCAAGGGCTGCCAGCCGCTCACTCTGTCCCCTCCCTCAGCAGCTTCTCGGCTAGCAGATGAAGGATGGGAGCTCAAGTCGACACAGGAGAAGCAGGGAGTGTGGGGGAGACCCCCAGATTCTGCCCCAGACCCTCAGCCCGTGCCCTGCCCTGCCTGCGCTGGGCAGCCCTGCCCGCCTGCTGAGGAGGGGGTGCTGCCTGCGGGCCCCGACGGAGGAGACGGTGTGCAGCGGGTCTCTTCTCTCTCCTCCTCTGCAGGGCAACCGAGGAGGCAGCACCGGGCCCCGCAGGACCCATTGGGCTCCCTGCCAACCATATTCATCTGAGCAGTGATGCCTCTCTCTACCCCCTGCCCACCCCACCCCCCCACGTCCCTCTGCCCTCCTCTGCCGCCTATAGGTCCTATCAGTGGGGACAGCTCCTTCTGGTCCAGGGAACCCCCCGGGCTCCTGGGCCCCCCAAGGGCCACCGCAAGAGCCCCTGCAGCCTGTGCTCGCTGGCCAACTCGGAGGACTGCAGCAGCCTGTTGAGGAGCAGCTCCTCTCCCCAGAGCTCCCTCTACCACTTCCTGGAGCCCTGGCCCAGTGCAGCAACAGAGCCAGTGGTGCTCACACACTCAGGACAATCCCGCTCTCCCATGGCTGCTGGTGGAGCAGTGGGGAAACTGGGGCTGGTCCTCGGCCAGGAGCCTCCACAGGAGCTGCCAGCAGGGACCGAGAAAGAGCGGGTTCCCAGGCAGGGGACGGGACTGAGTGTGGAAGCATACGCTGTGGGGCTATGAGCTGCTGCGTGGTGCCAGGTCTATCCAACGTCAGGCAGTACGTTCCCAGGAGACGTCACCGCTAACAACTCTTCTGAGGAAGTGGGGCCGTTTCTGTAGTCGTAGCCTGCCTGGAGAAAGAGCCCCACGGAGCCAATAGTCTGCTGAGCAGCAAGGGAGCAGAGTCGCTGACTCTCAACCAAGGACTGAAATACAGCAACCCACTCTATTGCCTTCCCCCTTCGCCCGCTGCCTCCCACAGTTTGGAAGAAAAGAACCAGGGAGCTCCAAAGGTGGGGACCCCTCCCCCACTCCCCCAAATCTGCCCAACATCCCCAAACCTCCCCAAAGACACGGGACTCCTCCCACACACCTCCACTCCCCACACCGCAACCCTCCCCCTCCCCCAACGCTCCAAAAAGCAGCAGTCCTTAGGGCAGACTCCTTAAGCTGACTCCACAGCTACGGCTCCCCGTCGGCTCTGGGGGAGATAAGGGGGCCCCGGGGGGTCTCCGTGGGCTTTAAGGGGGTCCCAGGGCTGCCCACGGGCTCCCAGCAATGCCCGTGCCCACCACCCGCTTCAGGGGGCCCAGCGCTGACACCCCCTGACCCATCTCGGGGGTACCTGGGGGGACTCGGCCACGGGCTGGAGGCGGGCGAAGGGGGCACGGCCGGGCTGACCTGCCGGGGGGGGCTGAGAGTGGAGCCCAGAGCGGAGCCAAGCGCCCGGCCAGGCCGGCCCAGGGCACCCTGCGCTGAGGCCGGGGCTGCCGCCACCTGCGGGGAGCGAGCGGGGGGTGAGGGGGCGGCAGCGGGGGACGGGGGGGGACGGGGGGACGGACGACGGGGGTCTGAATCGGCCCTGTTCTCCCCGGGGACCCCCCACTCGGCTCTGTCCCTCCCAAAAAGGCCCAGGCCGCCCCCCGAGCCCCCCAGCCCGGTCCCGCCACCCCACAAACCCCCCGAACTGGCCCCGGAGACCTCCGTACCGCTCCTGCCGCTGCCGCCGCCGCCGCCCCATCCCACCCCGCTCCCGCTCCCGCTCCCGCTCCCGCTCCCGCCCCCCTCGGCCCCGGTCCCCCATCTCTCCCGGTACCGAATGCCGCAGCTCCCGACCACCGCCGCACAACGGAAACGTTCTCCTTCGCGTCCGCCCAACCGCGCATGCGCCGAGGGGCAGATCCGGGCCACGCCCCCCAACGTCGCCGTGGCAACGGTGGACGAGAGGGGCGGGGCCGCGCCGAGGAGAACGAGGCCCCCTCAGCCCCGCACCACCGCTTCTTTCCGCCCTGGGCACTGCGAGGCCGAAACCAGCGCAGCCCTCCCCAAAATCAGCCGGGACCCCCCTAAACCAGCCCTATCCTCCGCAAAATGAGCCGGGACTCTCTGAAATCAGCTCAGCCCTCCCCAAAATGAGCCACACATCCGCCTGCAGAGCTCCACCAGCCCCCCCGACGGACATCACGGGGATGGGGGGAAAGAAAACAACCAGAAAGGTACTGGAAATTACGTGGAGACGGTGCTTAGAGATCCTTCCGAGAGGCAAAACCCGGCCTTTGTTCTCATTTTTGAACACGGGGTTTCGCAGTGCTTTGCGGGCAGTGGTTATCCAGGGGCATCAGCTATCCCGGGAAGTGAACGTTCCCATCCCGTGTGGCAAAAATCCACTCGCATGAATAACTCAGACAAAACCAGCCCACAAAAGGACAAGAGGCACCTTTGGTCACCTTTTCCTTGAAGCTTCGCGAAAACTGTATCCTCAGATTGGCCCTGTCCTGCAGTTTCTTTCCCAGAGTTTTGCCCCAAACCCACGCTTCTAGCCCCGCTCCCCAAGCCCTCCCTCAGGGCCCACCACCTTTCCCCAGCCCAGCCTGTCCTTAAAGCTTTTCTTTCCACACACAGCCCTTTCCACTCACCTCCCTCCGGGGCCTCCTCTCTCACAGGCACCTCACAGCCCTGCAAACCTCCTCTCCTTCACCTCTCCCACTCACGAAAACCCATTCCCCCCTCACAAACACCCATTCCCCTCACTCCCCCCTCACATGCTCACTCCCACACCCCCAACCCTTCCCCCCACCATTCTCCCCTCCCCCCTCGACCCACTTCTCTTCTCTTCTCTTCTCTCTTCTCTTCTCTTCTCTTCTCTTCTCTTCTCTTCTCTTCTCTTCTCTTCTCTTCTCTTCTCTTCTCTTCTCTTCTCTTCTCTTCTCTTCTCTTCTCTTCTCTTCTCTTCTCTTCTCTTCTCTTCTCTTCTCTTCTCCTCTCCTCTCCTCTCCTCTCCTCTCCTCTCCTCTCCTCTCCTCTCCTCTCCTCTCCTCTCCTCTCCTCTCCTCTCCTCTCTTCTCTTCTCTTCTCTTCTCTTCTCTTCTCTTACCCCTCTCTCTGCCCGTGGGCAGCCCTGGGACCCCTTTAAAGCCCACGGAGACCCCCGGGGCCACCTTGTCTCCCCCAGAGCTGACGGGGAGCCGTAGCTGTGGAGTCAGCTTAAGGAGTCTGCACTAAGGACTGCTGCTTTTTGGAACGTTGGGGGAGGGGGAGGGTTGGCGGTGTGGGGAGTGGAGGTGTGTGGGTCCCTTCTGCCAAAGTGCAGTGAGAACCACGTTCACTGAACCCCCGTTCTACATGGACAGGGTCAGTTGGATGTATAGGACCAAGTTGTTGGAATAACCTCAGCTCTTTTATTAGCAATTCCAAGGCATTGGTATGTTGGTCAATCCATTCCCAGGATTTTCCCTTCCTGAGCAAATTATCAAGGGGCGAGCAATGATGGAAAGGCCAGGGGTGTGTTTATGCCAATAGCTTAAAGTTCCTAGAACTTGCTGTAACTCCTTCACACTGGGTGGATTCTGCCCCTGTTCTGTTTTTTTTTTAGGGTATCTTGAGGGACCGAAGCAGCTCCTTTAATCCACCAGAGCCCCAGAATTGCACTTCCTGTGGCGGTCCTTGACACTTGGTGGGGAACGGCCCCAGTTTCAGATCTGACCTTGGGGGATGAAACCAGGCTTGGGTCTAGTGGGAGGTGTCCCTGCCCATGGCGGGGGGGTGGAACTCGATGATCTTCAAGGTCCCTTCCAACCCAAACTGTTCTGTGAGTCTGTGATGGTGTCTGTCCAGCTGATGACCTCCCACCTGAGTTTCACTCGGCGGAAAGCAGCAGCCGGTGCTTGGGTACCCAAAGGCTTCTTTTACATTTTTCCTCTTCTTTGTTTCTTAACTTTTTCAACTCAAACCAAAGGTGTTGGAAAGGGCGGCCCCGTGGGCAGAGAAATCATTCCTCCCTGTGAGATGGGCTGTGGCACCACGGGGCCATCTCACCTGAAAGGAGGAAACCCACAGGTCACTCCTTTGGGCCAAAGAGTGGAAAAAATAGAAAAGAGAAACAGCAACAACAACACACACACAGACACACACACACACATAAATCCCAACCACCAAACCAGCCCCTCGCTGAAGGCGTAAGGTGGGAAATACTGCAACAACTGTATTTTTTGCAACAGCCCCACTTAAAAATGCTGTAATGATTCATAACGACCCATCCGACTAAAACCAGGAGTAGCGGTGACCTACCCGTCAGCTTTTAGCATCCTGCTAACCAGCTTAAAGGCACCGGTGAGGAGAAGAGTTTAGCCACAACCAGCTCGAAGGAGAAAAAGAGGATCTTGCTTTTAGGGGAAAGGCTGTCTTTGCAGAAGGTAAGTGCCCCCGCGGCTCGACCGCCCCTTCAAACCTCGATTTCTCTGGCTCAGTTTTCTCTGTAACTGCTCCCACAGTGCCGAGGATCCTGCAGCTTTCCCTAAATCGTAATAAAACCTTCCCTAAATCCGGCAGCAGGTTTCTGACGTCTCCAACGCCTCCGAGCATCGCATGGGGATCCCGCACGCCACTGGTCCCCTGGGATTTCCAGGCTCTGACCCCTGGCTTGGCTCAGGTGCCCTCTTTTTTCACTCAGTTCCTCAAGTTTTAGGTAAAAGGGCACTGGGGCTGCGCCTGCCTGACCCCACAGACCTGTGCCAGAGGGGGGTTTGAAAGAAATGAATAAAAAAAATACTATATGAAAGATAACTACAATCTCTTTGGATTTAATGTAATGCTAATTAACTATTGCAAATGGGCAAAAATATACCCCCAAGAATGTAGGGAGGAAGAAATGCTCAATTTCTGTTGTGCGCCGGCCCCTCCCTCCCCCCAGTCCCCTTTCTGAGCTCCCTGAGCACCCCACGGTCTGGCAGAGGGGACACGTGTGACACTGCTGTCCCCTCCCTCCTGCAACACAGAGCTCATTGCAATTACTTGCACAGAGAAACAACAAAAATTATAAAAAAAAAATAAATTTAAAAATCCAAATTAAAGAAAACAACAAAATTTAAACCGCCCAAATTTAATAACCCAAATTAAAAAAAAAACAACAAAATTTAAAAACCAAAACATAGTTAAGTCATTAAATTTTTCAAACCCCCAAACCCACTAATTTCAGCCCTTTCCCCAGTCAGCTGGTTCCCGACCCCCACCCCAGGCAAATGGGCTTTCCCCCAAAAAACAGTGCTGCCCACTCCCCCGCGCCCCCAAAAAAAGCTCCACAGCCCCCTCCGCCTCCTCCCCACCCTCCCAAAGACACGGCAGCGGCGCAGTGAGACAAACGAGAGGTTTATTCCATTATTTTTCCCATTACGTTCAATGGGCAACAAGAGAAAAAGGGCCGACAGTCCCGGCTCCGGCGGGGGGAACCCCTCAGTCCACAGTGACACTCCACCGACGGGACCCACGCGATGGCGACAGGGATTTGTGTCATTTGTGTTCCACAGAATGAACCCAAAATAAATTAAAAAAACCCAATGAAACAAAAAAACTAAAACCAAACACAAAACCACACAAAGATTCAAAGTGATAAATAACACAGATTCGCTTGGGGGATTCCCCCACCCCCCACCCCCAGTTTTATTTACAACACGGAGCGTTTCCAAACTAGATCATCTCTTACAATAAAATAAATATATTTCAGCATCTGCGCAACAAAAATAATTGCTGTATTTCGACATGTAGTGCACTGGGGTGGAGGGAATTAAAATAATTTAAAAAAACCCACCCTTTTTTATTACCTTTTTACATTACCCCCCCACCCCACCCCGCTTAAGGATCTCTATTATGCGCATCATTTTAGGAAACTTCTTTCGAGGGGCCCCCGGGGGACGTGAGGAGCTGTTTGAAGGCACCGAAGCGCACAGCAGCCCCCGTCCCGCCTCGCTGGGAAGGGGCTTTGCTGCCAACTAAAGCATTGCGGGTCACTGCAGGGATATCTCTTTTGGTTCCTAAAGCGACTCCAGCAGCAGCTTTGAGAGGGATTCCTCCTCCCGCCTCCTCCCCGTAAAATTCTCCTCTGCACAGGGAAATATTAAATCCTCCCAAAATACGGAGCCGGCCGTGGGATCACGGGGCACGAAGGGGGGGACAGGCGCAGCACTGTGTCCCACAGTCAGCCCGGGGGGTTACAGCCGCCTTTTAGGTGGCTCAGTCACGTTTTTAACCAAGACCTCAGCTTTCATTTAATTAAAAATAAATACATAAATAAATAAAAAATCTCACCCTGTAAGCAGCAAAAACCCCCGAGCTTCGAATGCAGAAGAGGGCCGTGCCGGGGAAATTTGCTTTACTTTTTAAGTAAGGAATTTTGGAGGCAGCCACCAAGGTTTTGTGGCCCCTGGGGAAGGGGGAGATGCAGAGCCGGACTCAGCCCGCTCTGCCCCAAAACCGGCCGCGTTTTCCCTCCAGGGTGATTTTCTTCCTTTCTGTCTCTGCTGGAGTGATGCCCGGCACGTGCCGAAAACAATCCCAGGCTCTGGCCCCGGTCCCGGCCAGGAGTGAGTGAAGCTCAGCCCCACTCCCTCCTTTTACAGGCAGGAAAACAAAATGGAAAAAAAAACCCAAATTGCCCTATATTAGAAGTGTATAATTCCATTTTAAGGGCAGGGCAGCAATAGGGCTGGTACCACAGCCCCCAGTCCCACAGCCACTGTGGGTCACCAGTGTAACGATTAAATTAAAGTTTCTTTTGGGAAGGGGGGAGAGACGGGGACTCTCCTGCTCTGGGACCTTTCCCCTCCGGGGAGGCAGAGCCGGAGCAGCGAGCACGGTCCTGCCCGGAGGGCAGCGTGGAGGGGACGCGCATGGCCATCCCTGAGGAACAGCAGCAAGGAAACCCCGGTGCTGCACCTTTCCCTTCCTCCGAGCCTTTTTCTTTTCCTCTTTTTAAGGGCTCAACCAGTTTCTTCCCCCTCCGACCGTCACCGTGGGGCACTGGCACCAGCCGCTTTGCAAAACCCCATCCCGTAAAAGCCGCCTGATTTTGGCCCTGTTTGGGGATGCGCCGCTTCCATCCTTACAGAGCAAACTGATAGATGATTTGTTTTTCTCCCCCCTCCCCATTTAGCAAGAAGCACCAACGTGCCGTTGTCGTTTTGGGTCGGTTTGCTGCAGAAAAAGGCTCCCGCAGGGGACGGGATAAGCCGATGGCAGGAGGGTCCCTGCACCCATCCCACCGCTGCTGGTGGAGGGCAGCAAGGGGACCTTTTCTTCGGGGTTGTCCTCTCCTCCCGGGCTCCGCGGCCCCACACCGCAGCCCAACGACCCCCCCGAGACGGGAAGAGAGCCCGAGAACCATCTCTGCTCAACAGCTTCTTCCTGCAAAGGGGCAGGAAAAAGGAGGAGGAAAAGGCACCTTCCCACTTGCCTCCGGGCTCATCCCACCCTGCGAGAGAGACGCGGTTTTGCGAGGAGAGGGGAGGAGGAAAAAACACCACAGAGAGAGAGCCAGGGAGGGAAAAGGAAGGAAAGCGGAGGGACAGCGGAGGGGCCGCCCGGGGACACAGAGCCCCAGGTCTCGCCTGGCCGCTCCCGCCACCACCCGGCGGATTGGAGGGGTTTGATCTGAAGCGCTGACTTATATTAATTTAACAGCCGGGGGAGGAGAAGGCGCCATTTCTGCCTTTTGCAGCTTCCAGGCTGACGGCAGAGCCGAAACAAGAAAAATAATTATCATAAAAACAAACAAACAAACAAAAATTCCCCCAAAACTCCAATGTAAAACTGGAGCTCAGGGAGCAAATGCTTTTCCTTCGCCTCGGCCCAACCGCTCGGGCGCTCCGCGCTGCCCCGCCACGGAGGGCATCCCTCTCCTGCCAGGGAGAGACAGAAGGGCGAACTGAAGGCAGGACCCCAAGCCAGACCCGAGAACCTGGTCGCGATGAAGAAGAAAGTGGAGAATGCGTCACATACAACAGAAACATTCAGAGTTTATTTTTGGGGAACAAAAGAAAGATAAATAGAAAAGGAGTGAGATATTAAAAAAATAGCACCGAACGATGAAGCGGCAGCAGTCCCTCTACTGCTACAAAATGGCAATAACCCACACACGAACACACGGAGGCGGAACACCACCGAACTCCCACTGACTGTCATGTGCACCTCAGTTTGCTGCTCTGGAGAGAGGGAATGCCTGAAGCACACCAAGGACAGCTGAAACCATCGCCGTGGCTTAAAGGGGAATCCTCCAACTGGAAAACAAAATAAAAGCGGTTTCTGCCCATGTCTGCGTGGGCACATCCCCGAGTCACGTTCTCACGCCTCTCCTTCAAAGTCAAGATTCCTACACATGAAAACTGGAGTTGGGGGGAGGGAGGAGAGAGAAAAGGAGGGAGAGCGTCATCAGTGGGGCTGTTGCCCCGCTCGTGGGACGGCGCCAGCAGAGAGGAGCTGGTTCGTGTGCCGCAGCCCTCGCCGCTTGCTCGGCATTGCCGGCAAAAAAAAAAAGCCGTAGGCACGTGCCACCGCTCGCAAAGGAGCACGGCCACGTTCCCACACGATCCTTTACCTCTTTCCTCCCCAGATTCAGACTGTTTCCATGCTCATAGTGAGAGCCTTCCACACGGGTGTTTTTGATATCTCATCCGAGATATTAATCTCCGAAGGATCAGTCCTGCAATAAATATTTGAGAGCGCAATCTGTGACTGTGGGAACTGACGCCACCCAGTGCATCAGCACCAGCAAGAGGAACGGGGGGGAGGAGAACCAAAGCTGCGCATAAGCACAGCGGGTTGGGCGGGAGGAGGAGGTTTGGAAGGCGAGCCGGAGAGCCGCAGAGCTACAGCTCTGTGCAAAGGCTCTGCACAGAATCCCAGACTGGTCAGGGCTGGAAGGGCCCTCTGGAGCTCACCCAGTTCCACCCCCGCCAGAGCAGGGGCACCTACAGCAGTGGCACAGGACACCTCCAGGCGGGTTTGGAATGGCTCCCGAGTGGGAGACTCCCCCACCTCTCTGGGCAGCTGTGCCAGCGCTCTGCCACCCGCCCTGCCCATAAATTTGCTCTTCCCGCCAAGCTGAGTGCATGGCGCTGGGATGCTCAGCAAAGAAACATGGAGAAAATTCTGCCAACCCCCTTCAGGCTAATCTTGCCGGGGGTCCTGCTGCTTGGTGGGGCTTTACCTGTCGCTGCTTGGCTTTGGGATATCCGCGCTGCTGGTCTTGCCCAGCTGCAGCCGAACGGAGTTTGCAGCAGCAGCTTCCATCATCTCCTGGGACTCCTGACATAAAAAGGGACAAATCAAAGTTGTCTGTCTATGATCGAAGTGGAGATAAACTAAACACCCAGCAAAGCCCACGTGCTGCCCTCTCCTTCTGACCTTCTGTTAGCACAGCCGGGGAAAGACCTTTCACTCCAAACATTTTGGGGGGGGTTAAAACCACCCTTATGAGCAAATCTTTCCATCATAATTATAATGTTTATTATAAATGGCACCTTTAAAAATTATACCGCTATTCAAGTGTTAAGCTCACTGCTAATTTAAAAACAAGGTTATGATGTGGGATCCAGGCTGTCAGGATCTATTTCTATTGAGTTCGGATCTTCCCCCAACATTTCAAGAGAAGCTGTGACGGAAAGAGGCAATCTCAGAGCCCGAGGGAGACATCCAGCCCCGAGCACCCAGCAAGCATCACCTCTTCTTCTTTGCCTTCATTTTTGGCATCGGCCAACTTCTTCCTGCTTTCTGGCATAAGGTCATCCAAAAAGCTGAGCTCCCGCTTTGAGAAGCAGAAGTCCATCACTTTCCGGACAAACACGAGAGCCAAAACCTTCACAAAATGAGAGGGAAGAGGGGGTGAGGTGTGAGATGATGCTACATTTCACTCCGATGCTGCAAACGTCCCACTGCCGAGCGGCACCGGCTCTTACCATCATGGGAAAGATGATGGCAGCACGGGACACCTTGATGGCCCAGAGCAGGACGAGGCAGATGAGCTGGATCAAGGTGAAGAAATGCACCTTCCGCAAGGGAACGTGCCGCAGGTAGATGAAATCCGGCTGGTGTTTTGCCGGCATCCAAAAGAGCTTCAAGCGATCGAAGAACTGCAAAATAAAAGCGGAAAAGTTACCCCTTGGGGCTGCGGAAAGTTTCCGGCCCTGTTGGGACGTGGAAGGAGTTTTCAGGATCTCGCGTGCAGTGAGAAATCCTGGATCCCACTTTGTTCCTCCCGGGAGCAGCACCCGTTTTCCCTTTGCTCCATCTATAAACCAGTGTGTCCATGAGAGCTGCCCACCAAATTGCAATTATTCCACATTCTTCTATTATAGAATCACAGAAGGGTTTAGGTTGGAAGGGACCTCGAAGACCAGCCAGTCCCACCCCCTGCCCTGGGCAGGGACACCTCCCACCAGCCCAGGTTGCTCCAAGCCCCGTCCAACCTGGCCTTGAACACCTCCAGGGATGGGGCAGCCACAGATTCTCAGGGCAACCTGCACTGGTGCCTCACCACCCTCACAGGGAAAAATTTCTCCCTGATATCTCATCTCAATCTGCCCTCTGTCAGTGTCAAACCATCCCCCCTCGTCCCCTTGCTCCCCTCCCTCATCCAGAGTCGCTCCCCAACTCTCCTGGAGCCCCTTTAGGCACTGGACTCCCCAGAGACTTCTCTTCTCCAGGCTGAACGCCCCCAACTCTCCCAGCCTGTCCTCCCATCAGAGGGGCTCCAGCCCTCGCAGCAGCTCCGGGGCCTCCTCTGGCCCCGCTCCACCAGGTCCATGGCTCTCCTGTGCTGCAGCCCCCGAGCTGGAGGCAGCACTGCAGGGGGTCTCCCCAGAGCAGAGCACAGCAGAGGGCACAATCCCCCCCTCGCCCTGCCGGCCACACTGCTGATGCAGCCCAGATTCTGGGCTGCGATCGTGCATTGCCGGCTCATGGTGAGCTTCTCATCAGTCCGTACCCCCAGGTCCTCCTCAGACCATCTCACCCCCCCTCCCTGTTCTTCTATAAAAATATATTTTTAATATATTCTATTCTTCTGTTTGTTATTTGGCATTTCTCAGCCCACTCAATCCCCCAGTGAGGATTCCCACCGGCAGTAGAAATCGCCTTCGCTTTGCACTGAATTCCCCCATTTTCACCACACCAAACACTGCCCTGTCCCAAACTGTGACGCAGAGCGCGCTGAACTTGCCTGGTCCTCCCGCCCTACGTACCTCCTGTGCCCCCGCCAATCTTTTCCTTATACAAAATACTTTCACTGCCTGCTTTTGGGGAGGTTTTCTCCCACACCACTGCTTTTTTCCCGCCTCTCTGGAGATGACACAGCAGGGAGCTGCACGCTGTAAGAGTCCGTACCTGAATCCCTCTGAGCGATGACACACCCATGTAGAGAAAGACACCGTAAAGCACAGGCATGGGTATAAACTGGGAAATTAAAAAAAAAAAAAAAGAATGCAATAATTTATTTTTTTAATTGCTTTGTCAGTATTACTGCTCTCTTCTAGAGGCACTGCCTAAAATTGCCTAAAACTTTCCAGTTTCCACAGGGTTAGAGATGTGTCACCTCTTAACCCGTAGAGGTTTTGTGTGTGTGAGTGAGTGAGTGAATGCTCTGCTTTAGGCAGAGCATTTAGTTACGTTTCATTAGAATAATCCTGTTTTCCTGAAAGGTTGGAGGAAAATAGGTCATTTCACCCATGAAACTGTACACCACATTCTGTGACGGCTGAAGAACATTTCTACACATTTTTGTGGCAACACGCAAAAGCGAAGTGCCTCCTTTTAGCCTAGAGCTGCGGTGACTTTGTGGGAGGAACACACAAGGAAGCCCACGGGGATGATTTTGGTGTGTTTAGCTACTGGGAACGGCTGTTGGGAGGCATTTGGGGGAGCAAATTGCATCCCATAAGGTGCTGCCTGCTTGAAAGAGAGCAGTGTACTGGTCTGAATCCGCTTCGTCGTAACCCATAAACACAGGTGGGCCTGAGAGACACCTGGGAATTAAAGCAGTTGTCCTGCTCGCTTGCCTCGAGGACACCAAACTGGGGTGTGAAGGGCTGGAAAGGGTAACTGAGGCTGCTTCCCACCGTGGGCCAAGCCTCAAGGTTTGGGATCGCCTCCTCCTCTGCTCCACACCTACTCAGGCCTGGAGGGAGGGGATGGTTTTTGTCAAACCTCCAAAAAGCTCACGCTTGTTGGGTGTTTTGCATTTTCCTCTTACCTTTAACACCGAAGTGAAGAAGACAGAGCAGCCCATGAGCACAAAGATCATCAAGCCGGTGACTCTCTGCTCTCGTATCCCCAGAAACTTGGGTTGTTCTCCTGGAGCTGAGCAGCCAGACTCCACTTTGAGGCTATTCACGTGGGTGATGGACAGGACAGTCGCAGCCACAAACCAGGGCAGCCCCATCACGGAGCACACCCCGAGCATCACGGCCACCATGAAAAGGTCCAGGTGGTACCCGCATCCTTTCTGTGGGCAGCAAAACAAGGAACAGAGCATCCCACAGCACAAGAGCGAGGACAACGTCGCGACTCAGACTCAAACCCTACTTGGGCGCAAGTCACCCTCTTGAAAATTTAAGAGAAGAATTGGCAAAAATAAGGATGGATCCGGTCTTTGCGCAAGCACCTTGCATGAAAATCTGGCAGGAGTTCAGACCAAGTGGATTTGGGAGGTTTGTGCAATAGCTACTTCTCAAACAAACACACAAACAAACAGACTATTTTCATTCATAAAGAAATTTCTACTGCTTGTAAGCAAGATGTGACCCCAAGTTATCCCTGGCAGTGTGTCAAAACAGTTCGTTCCCCCAGCTCCTGCTGGCGTTTTGAAACAAAAACACGCTTCTATAGTGCTCGAAAATTAATTTGCTCCTCCAAAAGATTGCTCATCTGAACTGCCCTCGTTTGCTCCCTGTGACATCGCTAATCCAGCAGAGCATCCTGCCACACAGCCTGACATTGTCCCAAACCAACGCCTTCACAAAGCACTTGGCATAGGAGCTTCTCCCCACACCTGCAGCCCAGAGTGGGGTGGGGATGGGGTCAGCTCTTGCAGCCCCTTACCTTCAGCTTGTGCTCCTTCCTGTTGACAATGACAGACGTGATCTGCTGGTCCATGAATATCAAGATGGTGCAGAGCAGAGCTGGGATGGGCGCGGCCAACACCGTCCACCAAGGGTTGGGCCCTATGGGGTTGACCAACCACCCGCGGTCGTCTCTGGTAGGCTGCAACAAAGCCAAAACACACATCAGGATCAACTCCCAGCCCAGCCACTTCACTGGCTTTGATTTTCCTCTCCATCGCTGTGCCGCCTCATCTCCTGGCCCTGCCTTCATGTCACCCTCTCCTACGGGGTTCAGCAGTGCCAGCGTCCTCGTCGCAAGCACCTATAGATACTTCTGTAGGTATCAAGTTTTGGGGCTGGCGTCTTCTTTCCAGAAGGAAACGATGCATTCGGAGGTGGAAGAGGAGATGGTAACACCACCAGCATCCCCAGACTCAGCCCTGTCCTGTCCCAGCATCACCCTGTGGCATCCCCAAGGGCCGAAAGTGGCTCCACACCAAAACACCCCATTACCTTGAACATGTGGGGGACGTGGAGCTTCGGCGATGGGATCCCAACCAGGAAGTCAATGAGGACCATGACGACGATGGTGAGGAAGACACCAAAGTCACTTACTGTGGACCGTACCTGGGGCAAGAAAGCAGAGCTGAAAGGGACAGCACAAACGGGGCCATACCGGGAGATGGAAAAGTTAAAGACATCAACAGCATTAAGGCTGGTTAACAAATTCCCACCACTCTGAGAAGATGCAGCCAAATCCCTCGGTTAGATGCTGTTGCTGTGTTTGTACCTGCGAGATCTGGTGTCAGGCAATAAAAAAAGTTTAATTAGGTGGAAAAGGGTGGTTTAAATTCAAACTTTAAAAAAAAGCCAATAAATATTAAAAAATAAGGAAACAGACGTCTGCCACTACAGCTGCACTCACAGCGACAATGGGAATAAGGCACTGAGGCATCATTTGCTCCTCAAAAGGAAGAAACAGTGTCTTTTGTGTCTTTTTCTATGGCAGTTCCTCATTTGAATCAACTTTCCCCTTGGGCACACCAGGTGAAAAAAAACACAAACGAAAAAACAACAAACAACCAACTTTGGAAGACCTGATTTCCCACTGCCTGGGCAAAAAACCACTCCGGGGCAGGTCGCGAGGCAGGTGGGAAATGCTACGATCGTTTTGCACTCCTGGAAATGAGTGAGGGACATCCAAGTTTGGCCTTCAAGGTCCAATATTTCCCAGTTTGACCAAGCGGTGGCAAACACTGCTTAGTGCTCTGGGAAAGCCATTTTGGGAAATGAGTGTGGAGACTGCTGCTGGCCACCGTCTTCTACCTACTCTGGTCGGGAAGTAACGGCTGGTCTTAAACTTCTTCAATAAGCCCGACAGGACAAAGGTGGAGAAGAAGAGGATGCAGCACCAGAAGAGGACATCGGGCGTGTAGGGGCCATCGTGTCCACAGGCAGGTCCACGAAACTCTCCATGCAAATACCGACATTCCTGGGGAAACAGAGCATCAGGACACAAAGGTAGTGCACATGCGGCAAGGAAACCTCGGATAACTAGGGAGTTTGGAGGATCTTGCTCCAAGATCTGTGACCTCGGGACTGCTGCTGCCAGCGGAGATTTATATTTAACGATCAACAGCAGCTGAATAAGTGACACATGGAACTACACAGACAGCGGAGAGAGGAGATGTGATGGGACACTGTACCACAGACCCATGGCACATCCTCTGCTTGAACAGCAGGTAACCGTGGCTGAAGAAGACACCAGAGGGGAAGGAAACACTGGAAACTCTTGGGGAGAGTGAAAGAGGGAACGGGGAATGAGGGCTAAGACAACAGCGACAGGAAAGGAGAAGAGACAAATTGTCCCTTCCCAGGGGCGGGCTCACAGGACACGGACAAGGGGGGTGAAGATGTCCATAAGAGCGTCCCACCCTGTGCCTGAGCTCTGATTCCAGCAACAATGGCCCAAGGGGCTGCTCAGACATGCAAGTTTATGCACGTACCTTCAGACAGCGCTGAGTAAGAAAGCAAGGCCTGGAGTTACTAGGAACCAATTAAGGAAGCTAATTATGGCCTTCAAGCATGAACTGAAGTCCTCCAACTTCTCCAATAACCAAAGCACCCACTGAACCTTGCTCCCAGACAGAACCGCTGTCCTGAGGATAACAGTTATTGCCCACCATGTCGGGGATGAGGTGGACTCTCCTTCCCAGGCCCAAGGGGGTTAAACCCACACCTTAGACTGAAGTAATGACTTTTCAGAGCACCATTGGCACAGTTGGAAGCCCATCATCACCTGAAGGGCTCTGAGCTTTGCACCAGGCCAGTGCCCCTGGACCCCGCGGCCGCGGCACGAGGAAGCAGTGACTCGGGGCACTTACAGTCACCGTGAGGTTCTCCCAGGTGATGCCAGACACATTGATCTTGTTGCTCTCCCAGAACTGCAGGGTTCCGTTGCTGGGATGGGTCGGTGCCTCACACTTACAGCTGGGAGGAGAGAAGCCAAGACAGGGGTGAGGGGAAGGCGATGGAGGTGCAGCCCTGAGCTCCTGCCAAGGGGCAGCGGCGTTTTAGGAGGAAGAAACCCACTAGGAGATGGTGAGGAAGTCCAGCTTGCTGTGCGTGTGCACAGGGTAGGTCTCTCGCAGGTGACTCAGCTTCTCCAGAGCCTCATAGATGAAGATGATGCAGATGAGGGAGGCGAAGGCTTCTTCGGTGAAGCGGGTGATGTAGCACACCAAAGAGCTAGCATCAGTGGCCACCAGCACTATGCAGAAGAAGGCGGTCCACAGACCGATGCATGCCCGGAGAGAGAGATAGGAGAGCGCGTAGTCCCTGGGAAAGCAAAAGAAAACGCAGGGTGGAGAGGGCAGCAAGAGGCTCCGAGCCGTGCCTTCCTTCGGGGAAAGTCGGCAGCAATTCAGGAGCGTGTCAAGGCTGCGGATGGTAAATGCAGTTTCGACAGACAGCCTTGGGACTGCGGCACAGGGTGTGGGCCCGCAGGAGGAGAGGCTAATTAATCCTTATTTAACAATGACCTTGTGTTAATGCCTCGGAGGCTAATTGAGGTCAGGTCCCTGTTGTGGAAGGTGGTGTTCTCCCACATCACCCCGATGCCCTAACAGCGAAACCGGCTGGGTTTGCACCCAGTTACCTGCTGCCAGCAAGTTGGGGCTTCATAATAAATTTAATTGCAATAAGGGGGTTAATCTCCCATCACAGTTGCCACAACAAAAAGACTGTCATGGAAAATATCCATTTCGCGTGAAAAGCTCCTGCTTTCTCAAAAATCATCAAAACATTGGACCAGAAAACTCTTTGGATATGTGGGTAAAATATATTTCCACTTCCAGCAAAAATCATGCAAAAAAGTGCCCGAGTTTGTACTGAGAGGAAAGCAAATCTTCCCTCATTCCCAAACCAGAGTCATTTGTCTCATCTTCCCTGTGCAGCCAAGCTCGGGCATCCACATCCTTGTGGTTTCTCCTCCTCCTGCTCTTTCACTTTAACCCTAAAAACCCCGAACCACCCATCCATCCTTCAGAGACCGAGGGCTCCTGCACCGTCACATACTAAAGCAGCAGCGCGTGATGTCTGTGACACAGAAGACAACTTCAATCTACCAACTACCACTAAGAAAAACATCTTTTCTCCATCCCTGCCTTCTTCCAAAGGCGCTCGCAGCACCTGGCCGCAGCAGCCAGCCTTACTTGCAGAATTTGTAGAGGATCTTCTCGAACACGAGGACGGGGCCGGTGCTGCCGAGGATGGTGAGAGGTTGGCCAGCAAAGAGGGAATACACCACGCCGGTCATGGATGCGCCCAGCAGCGACTCCATGGCACTCTGTCCGGGGAAGAGAGGCAGCAGCGAGTAATTAAATCATTAGGGGGAAAAAAACAAGTGCAAATTCACTGCAGCAAGGACTTTTGCATGAGTTTTGTCCTCCCCCGTGCCACCCAACAGAGAGAGGTGCTCACTATGTGGCCGTTGGTCGCCTCCCCCAGCAGTCCCCCGAAGGTGATGATGGGGGACATGCAGGCACAGTAGAGGAAGAGGAAGGACGCCAGACACTGCAGGCTCAGACCATCCCGAAAGTCACTCCAGAACCAGGGGGCTTTTCGCTTCACATCCCGGATCAAACCTCCAAAGAGCCTGGAGGAAGGAAAAAAAAAACCAAACCATTTTCGTGGAAGACAGCGTTAAGTTTTCTTGGCTGAGGAAGGACAATCGCAAGTACAGAGTAACTTCCATTGCTAAAAAGAAGTCTCCTTCTCCCATTTTAGCCCCAGTAGAAACTGAGGCATATGAAAAAACCCTCCAACAAAAAGAAAAAGAGACCAAACCTGAGAGCCCGTCCCCTCTTATTGCAACAGTCCCTCACTTTGAGAAGCAGCAGAGCTCTACCTGGAGGTACTTACACATCTGCTTCCACCCCAAAGCAAGAAAACCTGTGTGCAACCATGCTGCGGCTCAGCCCAGCTGCCCAAATCTCCCACCCGCCCAGCCCAGGGGACCAAGCTGGGAACCTGGAGCCCCTTCACTGACCCAGTTAACCCCAAAACTCTGCTAGAAGGGAGGTGTGCGCTCAGATTTTAGGGGCAAACAGAAAAACACCCCACCAAACTATTTCAGTTCACACCTTCCTGTCCGCTCCAGTTCAGGACCGCTGTGCTTCTCCGGCTTGCTGTGAGAAGCGCTGTCATCGAGAGCTTCTGGCACCTTCCTTTTTTCCTGTTAAAATGGAAATAAGATAAAGATATGTCTTTGCAGCCACTGGCTTGTTTTGCTTTTTGGGCTGGGTACGTGACCTATGAATTTGGGCCCCTGAGCAGCACCCCCAGCCGTGCTGCCCTCCTGCCCATCCCCCTCGTGCCTCCTTCTGCCGCAGCACCCACCTGCGAAGGGACGTTTTTCGGGGGCTCAATTCGTATGGAGGGATCCCACTCTCCTGGCGGCAAAACCATGACCTGATCCAGAAACTCATCGATGCCAGCCACCAGGTCAGCCTGGTTCTTGGCTTTATAGGCAACGTCGTGGAAAACCTGCCGTAGGAGACAACCTGGTGAGAGCATGACCCATCTCGGATGTCCTAACCAGTGCAATAAGCTCTTGGCTAAATGCAAGGTCATTTCCCCCAAATCGCCTGTTGGAAGTGGCAGGAAATATTCCCCCCAAAGCAAAAATCTGTGCATCACAGTATTTGTAACCATCTCCACCAGGCTCCCGTCCCCCATGGCACACCACAGCCTTCTGCTTCAAGAGAAGTTTCACTGGCCCTGGCAATGCCACCACTGGGGACAGGGTGCTGGGGACCCTGGGGAGAAGGATGAGGCGCGGGCTGCAGCCCAGGTGGGATTTTAGCCTCCTGCAGGCAGCTAAGAGAGACAACAAACCCTCTTCCTCACTACTACAGAGACAGGGAGAGGTGAAGAAAGCCCAAAAAAATGACCCGGAGATATCTCTTATCTTGTCACACCTCATCTGTCATGATAGTAGCCATGGACCTGCCGATCTCGTGGTACTGATGGGCTTTTCCTCCTGGTCCAAGCAAAACAAACAGGAACCTAGGCAAGAAAACCAAAATGAGAGAGAAGAACATGGCCTCACTCAAAGGGCGCCCAAGGAAATCCCTGGGAGCTCCCAGCCCAGAGCGCGGCTCCAGGGGGGACGTGTAGGCTCACTGACTCCGGTGATGAATTTGAAACGCATCAAAACCAAATGCAAATTTGAGTTTTGGGCCAACTTTCATTAAAATTGGCCAATGGGTTTAAAAGCTCCAGCAGGGAAGGGAGGAATGAAAGCACGGAGATGTGGGTGGGAGAAACGTGCTTGCTCCCACTGGCTGTGTTCTCGAGACACCCAACTGATACGTGCAATTTGGTGTTTTGTTGTGGTGGGTTTTTTTTAAATAAAAACTTTGCGCTTCTCATTCAGACCTCGTTGGGATGGGAACTTCCGTCATGCCCGAGAGGAGGACAGCCGGGGTCAGGCGGACAAATGCCACGATGGGCTGGCGAAGGAAATCCAGCTCTCCTACGAGCACGTTGCACGCTTCAGCCCCGGTGGGAATTTTCTTCATGAAGCGCAGCTCCGCCTGGGCACGACAAGGGATTTTCAGGCCATTACCCCAAAAGCAAAGAGCACAGCACTCTGCAGAACACTCTGCAGCCAAGTTTGCAAGAGCAAATCTGGCCTAAAAGCATAAGAAAGCTACGAGTGTCTCACCTTGCTTAGATCCATCGCATGGCTGTCACGGTTCACCCCATTTTTAGCTTCTGCAGTGGTGGGAGATGGATGAGGAATGAGTGTTTGGGTTGGGAGGAGAAAGAAAGACACTGAGAAAGACAGGCAAGGAGCAATCGGGACACTTCTCCTTTGCCGGGAGAAGTCTAATGGGGCCAAAGCCCTGCAGAAACCTTCACCTGGTGCCAAAGCCTGGCAGAAACCCTCACCGGGTACCAAACCCTGCAGGAACCCTCACCTGGCTTGTCGAGGGGAAGGACGTCTAACTGCTTCTTGCTCATGTCAGCAAATGAGCAGACGATGGGGAGAAGGTTGTTTCTTTTCTTCTCGTTCTGATGGTGATGCTTCTTCAAAAGCACTTCTCGAACTTTCACCCGCATGCGCTCATCAAACCCCGCGGACTGCTCTTGCTGGCCCAGGATCATATCTGGAGATGGCAACGGGAAACGAAGCCATCAGAGCAGAAAGTCCCCAAGCCCCGACCCCTCAAGCCCCCGGCGAAGGCTGCGCCACGCAGGATACCCTAACGCGGGCTCAGCCTTGCTTAGCAAGACGTTTTAACGCAGTTCAGCCTTTGCAGCGAAAGGAAGAATTCTCTTTTGCTAAAAGCCATCATCAAAGTGCTTATTCATCACTCCGCTCAGATAATTATTCCCCATCCTAGATAATGCCAGTTTTTTTGCCCAATCTGGCGTTTCTAGACAGACTCTCTAGACTCGACACATTTCAACAAATTATAAGCAATCTCTAGCACAGGCTTTCCCAGAGTTTCCTTTGCCCATCGACTGCAATTTGCCAAACACAGGGAGAAACGTGCTAATAACGGCTCCGATTTCTCCAGCTCTTGCAAGGGCTGAATGGAGACCTGCCAGTCAAAGATAATTTCTCCAAAGCCGCTTTTTCAATTAACTTCAATTATCTTCCCCACAGAAATATGCTGCTTGGTCACCTGCCATATAAACTCTGCCTTTAAAGCTCTTAAATCCTGGATGTTAAGGCAATAGGAAAAAAACAAAACAAAGAACGGGAGGAAACAGCTTGTAGTAAGTAGCTTATTTAAGGAGGTTCAGCTCTTACGCAGACTCCATGTTTCTGAGAGCAGCCTGCCAAGCCCTGACACTCCTTTCTGGCCAGAGAATATTCTCTAATCGCCTCTCTGACCCCACAAATTGCTTTCAAAAGGCTCCCATACTGGGAGAAAAAGCTGATGTGACTGTTGTACACCCAGTCTACATCCAAAAAGCAACCCACGATTTAAAAACACCGCGCGACTTCTGGAAAAGGATGTGCCATTGGGGCAGGGTTTGATACGGGAGTGAAGGGCACCGCGGCAAATTGAGCTCAGCCGTTCCCGGCGGGACGCAGCGTGCTCAGTACCTGCGATCTCTTCAATGCTGTTGGCACAAACGTCCAGCAGCACCATCCCGTTGCTGATGCAGCTCCGCAGCTCAAAGAGGCTGTGCAAGGACAGCGTGGCCACGTAGGGCTTGCTCCAGCGCTCGCCACCATCTTCCACGTCCTCCTCAAACTTCAGCCACCTGCGGACATTGGGCACGATCAGCCCCGTTGCAAGAAAACAGCCTCAGCTCTGCAACCCCTTCGGTGCAGCTACGGGGCGGCAAGAGGAGAAGGCTCCGCGCATCGGCACCTGCAGCTGCAAAAGCTTCGCGTTCCAGAGAGCGGAAGGCAGAGCCCACGGCCGCCACTGCAGCCGGCGGCAGGGATTTACCTTGCCGTTTCCTTC
This sequence comes from Vanellus vanellus, assembly GCF_965231255.1. Classification (NCBI taxonomy): domain Eukaryota; kingdom Metazoa; phylum Chordata; class Aves; order Charadriiformes; family Charadriidae; genus Vanellus; species Vanellus vanellus. The sequence continues at coordinate 444,420 of NW_028127184.1, read as the reverse complement.
CACTCGGCATCTTCACCCGCCTTCAGGAAGATCTCATCCAGCTCGGTGAACAAGTGGTGGGGAACATGCTGCTCGTCCTCCTCGGTGCTGAGGATGAACTGCACCCGCTGGGATGGGGTGTCTGGGGGCAGAAGATAAATCCCGTTACCACACCTGCATTCGACCCGTCACGCTCACACGCAAAGTGGCCATCGATCGGCACCAGTTCAGCCCTAAATATTGGGCTAGCCCCTCTCCCCCAGGTCTGGCCAGGCTTGCACAGAGCCACGGAGAAGGAGAAGCATCTATTGCACCTCTGCATAAGGACGGGCCACTTTCCTTCCCCACGTTTCCATTTTTAAAGGCAGGATCCCTCTACGGAAGACCAGCCTCAATCCATTATGCCTTCAACTGCCTCCCAAATAATGCCACTTTCCCTCAGAAGAACAGCAAACCACACAAATCAGCCACACAGACCTGCTTGCAGAGGACCCCGGCACCCACGCAGCCCCGAGAAGGCTCGTGAACACTGCGGCGGGACTTACAGTGGTAGCCCTGCTCCATTGGGGCACAGTCCTTCTCCCGTTCCTTCTTCCGATGCTTCTGGCGGTGGGGTCGGTGGTGCCGGTGGCTTTGCCTCACCAGCGGCATCCGCACGCCCACGGACAGGGTGCGGTGGCCTGCGAAAAAAGCAGTGTTCGCATCACTCTCGATATTGCGGAGATGGTTGACGCCGCTGCCACGATTAAACCAGCGCATCCATCCCAGGAGGAAACACCAACTTCTCTTCATTTTAGTTTCACTGCATCCCCGAATGTCAGAGACATCCTTTTTTCCAAGCCTGTTTTACTCTAACTTTGCAACAACAGAGCAACAACAAGCGATGGCTCCGGGTCACCTAAAAGTGCCCTGAAAATATCAACCCTTGTCTAAAATTCCAGCTTTGGCTGGACAACACTCAGACCTGCTCATTAAGCAGCGACAGAAGGTAATTATTTTTAAAATCTTTGTATGGCACAAGGCAACAAGAGGAGATCCAATCAGTCCTGTGATAATGAAGTCTGGAACAAAAAAAAAAGAAAATCACAGCCCTGTGTCTGCAGCCATCAAATTATTCTCCTGACCTCTCCAAGCCAAGAGCAGCCTCTGAGAAAACAAGCTGGGAACTACCCAGCTCTGTGGCCAACACTCATACCGCAGATGCCATGGGGGCTTTTTCCCCTCTGTCTAAAAGCCATAATATTAAAACAATGTGAAAATAACTGTGCTTGTTTATTTAGAAGCACGCCATGTTTCGCTGCAGGTGATGCATACGCTGAGCACAGGACGCGGCAGGGACTTAGCGCGACGGAAAAACGCGTGGGGCTGGTGGCACCTCTCCCGACTCACCTTCCAGCTCCTCCTTCTCATAGTGAATAGTGACAGCGGTGCTCGTTCTTCCCTGGTCAATCACCGCCTCCTCGTCGTGTCTCTGTTTAGTGAGGAGAAGAAGATACAAGTTGGGACCAGGTGAGGAGAGCTTCCTTACGTCCTCCCAGTCATCACCCATCCCTGCGGCCACGCGAGCCCAAGAGCATCACACCTCTGCGTGTCTCCTCCTCCAGGCACAGCCCTAAAAACACGGACTTGGAGGTTTTTATTCCCACACCCAAATAAAACCACCTGTAATGTCACCTGTATTGTATACACCGTGAGTCTGGAAGGATTTACTAAAAGGGGAGAGAGTTGAGTGTTTCAAACCAAAACCAAACCTCCTGCTTCGTTCTTGTGGTTCCTTTTGAAAAATTAAAATTAAAAAAGGGATTTCCAAACTGGGGGTGGGGTGGGGTGGGGGAACCCAACTCCACACTTTTGAGCACAGCCAGTTTCATTCTCCAAACGTGATACCTGCAGGACTCACTAGATGGCACTTGGCCACAGGACATGGCCACCACCAACCTCCAAAGGCCCTCAAGAACCTGCAAGGGTGAAGCTTTGTCTTCAGCCCAACCAGGCTCGGGCTTCTCTTGCTGCAAGCCCGCTTTCCACACAAAACTGCGTTTTTCTCCTCAAAAGAAAAGCCAAAGGCTAACAGCTAATGCCCTCCTTGGCTGAAATACCACTGCCAGCGCTGCACAAAGAGCATCTGTGCCTTAAAAGCCAAAGGAGAATTACAGGCGTTCTCTTCTCCCCTTGTCCCTGGGCTGGGGAAGGGCATCACCGGGATTACCACGCTCAAAGAAATAAAAACCCAACCACGTCTCACACTCGAGTCACAACTGCAACTTTGAAAGGGCCTCCACGAAACCCTTCTCTTTAGAGAAGAGCAAAACACCAGAAATCTGCTTTTTATCCCCCAAATTCCTGCTTCGACTGAATGGCATCACCTGCCGCCGCGCAGCAGTGACGCTCGGGAAGCTCACACCTCCCGCTCACCAGTTAATTTAATGAGCAAAAGGAACAAACATTCCCATCTGGGAATGAGTTTTTTCTGGCCCCTGAGTACTAATTTCAAAGCCGACTTGCTGCAACCTCCCCACCACCTCCTGGCACTCGCCCACGTCACCCGGCAGCCGGATTATGACGCGCCTGTGGCTTTCCCGTCCTCTCTCCCACGCCGATCTCCGCCACCCTCCGTCCCTTCTTAGCAATGCGTCTACTCCCCTCCAGATTTACCGGAAAAAAACCTCAAAAACCCAAACCCCATCCTCAGAAAAGGCACGGGACAAAAGGGGCTTAATCAAATCGCTTTAAATGGCAATTTTAGTAAAATCGTTACTTAAGTAAAACACCAATTTGAATTATATCCCAATTTAAGTAAAATCGCCACCAAAATAAAACCCCAATTTGAATTAAATCACTATTTAAATTAAATCGCAACTTAGATACAATCACAATTGAAATAAAATCACAATTTAAATACAACGGCGAGCTTGAGTGTGTTACAGGGGTGTCAGAGTGGGAATAAACGGAGCGATTTGGGCATCACAGCTCCCCAAATCCCCCCCGAGCAACATGGGGAATATCTGCTTCTCTCTCAGAAACCATTTTGGCTCCGTGCTCCCACCCACGATGCTAAACCTGCCCCCGGCAGGGCACAAAGCATCGTCCCCCCGCATCCTTCCCTGCTCTGGCGACATGCCAGTGGGATTTTGGGAAGTCTCCCCCCCTTTTTGGGGGATGCGCAGCCCCTCGGCACAGCCCTCCCACCTGTAACTCTTCCAGAAGTGTCATTTTGGGACCCTCCTCCTGCTTCATCCTCAAGTTGGTCACCGGTTTTGGGGGATAACTGAGCCTCCAGATCAATCAGAGGACCAAACCCTCCGACTGCAGCCCAGTGACTCCCAGTCTGCACCATCTCGAGCACATAAACAGCGACCGTTGCTGGGATCGGAATGTTCAGGGTGACCCCGGCAGTTATTTAAAGCTATACACCCCAATACTGATCCCGCTTGGAAAACTTAGCGGATGGGGAGAAACCTGCTCTGTTTTGAGGAAAAACTCTCCAGAATAGAGAAAAGGGGTGGAAACGCTGCATCTCGGCAGGGCAAAAGGTGTTACACAGTGTTTGAGTGTATTTGAAAGCCCAAACTGCCAAAAGACCACACAAGGCACAAACCGTTGGGGAAATGCCCGTTATGGGGCAGCCCTGATTTTCATCAACATTTCCTGCATCAAATCAGGGTGTTTCAGGGAGGTCTCCCTTCGGCACAGCCTCCGTCCCTTCGCGGCTTCCATAAACCCTCGTTAGCCAGACCAAGTCCTACGCCGTACGGAAATGTCCAGGGAAGCCCCATGTTTTACTCTCCTCGCTTCCGCCAGCTATCTCCAGCCCTACTTTATGTTCCGAGCGGAGCTAATCCCTCATTTCCAGCCTACAGATTCATTTGCTGTCATGAACTTCCTCCCCGGCGCTGCTCAGCACAAAGGTTGACAGCCCCGGCTCGCCCTGAAAGGTGACATGGGATGTAAAATAACACAGCGAAGGAGGGTGACAATGAGGTCTAATCCGTTAAAATCCCATCGGGATCCAAGCTCAGATCTCTGCTGCTTTTTTATTATTTAGTATTAAAGCTTCAGGCGCAAATACAGGAGAAAGAAGCCAAGCGGGTCCGTGGCAAGACACTCCGAGAATCCCATCGCCCTTCCCCAGTTGTTGCAGCAGAAATCGCGGCAAACCTCGCACAGAGATGCCACCGAAGGAAACGGTGCCACTCAAAACCCTCTTTTTCCCGATTAAGACACCCAAATGGACTCAGAAAGGTTATTTCATTGAGGAAATCGCTGGAGGATTTAAGGATTTAATAAGTCTATGGGATCTGTGGACGCGTGGGCTTGGGATGGGATGGAGCAGGATGGAGAGATGCCTCCAGAAAGCAAATTATCCCATCCCAGGATGGGTACCAGCACTTGCAGACACTGCGCCTTCCCTCTTTGTCCTTCTCCGCTGCTGCCAGGCGCCTGGAAAACATCAAATCATCGAAACTGGGCTGGGAAAGGGGATGGCAAGCTCACTTTTGACTTTCGGAGCAGAGAGTGTTGTTCCCTCTCAAGAAAACTTCTCCAAATTATTATTTTGCTGCAGGGTTTTTTTTGTCCCAGCAGGAGAGAGAGGGACTTTTGACTGTCCTGCCTCAGTTTACCTGTCTCAGTGCAACTCCTCCAGTTAGAAAGAAAAATCTTTCCCTGGGGAAGCTTTGGTGTAATTGAGGATGAGGAAAAGCACAAAGCAGAGGTTCAGGTCCGGCTTTGAGTCCTCCCGGTGCCAGGGGAGGCCAAAAGCATCGCACGAGCAGGCAAACTTCCCATCTCAGCCCCCTCATTCCGTCACTCGCAAGCTGGACTGGCCACCAGCAGCAGGAGGGAGGATTGATGTAATTAATCTCGCGCAAAGTGTAATTAATAACACTGATCCCAGTGTTATAAGGGGATGAGGGGCCAAACTGGGGGAGCTGCTCTAGTGGTGGAGCAGGAGACCCCCCTCCTCGCCCCTCTCCATCTCCATCCTACCCAGACGAAGCCACCGGTCCTGTGGCTCCCTCCTTTGCTATCGTGGGGGTCAGCACCATCCCCTGCAGGGACCCCTCCGGCTCCTGAGCCAGGATTTGGGCTGTGACGGGGACTGGACCTGGGAGAGGACACATCTCCAGAGCCCCAAAGTGGGGCTGTGAGGGGGGACACACACGCAGGTCACAGCTGAGCATCACCAGGACGTGACCGTCTTCCCTTGCTGGCAGAGACGCAAATTCCTCTCAGTCTTTCCCGTGAGCTGTAATTTCAGGGCAGATTAATTAATTCCCCACCTCTCGTTTGCCCCCGAGAGCACCTCCTGCAGCTGGGTCCCATGGGTGCAGCGGGGGGGCGGACAGGCCCTCCCCCGGGCCAAGGAGATGCAGAAAGAGGGGGGGACCACCCAGCCACCTCCTGCCTGCACCCCAACACCGGGCGCATCCGTGCAAGCGCCCGGTGGGACAATAGCTGAGGTGACCGGGTGGCATGGGGCTCTGTGGGGACAGTGGCCTTTGTCCCCCTGCTCTGAAGGGCCACAGCATCACCAGGGGGTCACATCGAGATGCGGAGGAGGGGGGGTCTGGTGGGGAGACCCCCAACAGGCATTGCCCAGGTGCCTTCCTCCCCTCCTCACATCCCTCCCGCACCCAACTTGGGTACCCCTCGCCTCCCCCTTTGAGCCCCCACCCCTCTGCCTTGCAGATGCCTTGCTGATGCCTTACACCCCCTTTCAGCGGCCTGCTGTCCCCCCTCCTTGCACACCCCCAGCACCCTATTTTAGACACCTACCACCCTCCTTACCCCCTCCAACCTTGCAGATGCCCTTCACTCCCCTTTCCATGGCCCTCACAGCCCCTTGCAGATGCTTTGCCTCCCCCATTCACCCCCACCCCCTGCTCCCAACGTGTTTCCCCCCAGCCATGAGAAATGCCGCAGTGAGCAGCCATGGAGCATTCTCCAGCCACACCGTCGGCATGGCCCGCCCGGGGGTACCAGGCATCGCCCTCCCTGCCCTGGTGCCGCTGCCCCCCACCTGACAGCTGAGGATCCCATCGGCCCGTTGCTGCTGGTGGGCATGGCGGGGCTGGGGGGGAGATAATTGCTTGATAACGATACTCTTAAGACATCCAAACAAAACACAAACAAAAATCACTACGATCACAAAAATGAGTAGGTTTCACAATAGGCTTTGCAGCTGTCAGCTCAGGGCAAACTCAAAGCCATGCAAGATTTTGTTCAACCATCTGACTTCTATTGCCTCTCGTAGATTTCTGCCATCCAAGTAGAAAACAAATTAATTTTTCTTATTTTCTCTTTTGACTGATTCCCTGTCCAATCAATACACCAAGGAGGAGATCGCGTGTAATGCCATTCTCCATGTTCTGCCGTCTTCCAAACTGAAGGGAACTGCATTCGAGAAAGTGCTCGAAAGCCCAGCAGTTATCGCCTCTGTTTTGGACCCGCGCTTCAAGGAGATGCAGTTTCTCAGCCCCAGCCTGAGAAGCGAGTTGCACCAGCCAGTGAGAACCACGCTGTTGTGGGTTTGCAACCACCAGTCCCCATCTGCCACCCAGTCTGGGGTGCCAAACTCAGATTCCAAAGCCACGGGCGCAGATGCCGGCAGCCAGCTGCCTGCTCGCAAGGACCCATGTGCCAGCGCCCCGTCTCAGAGTAGCTACGACATCCTTCTGGGGTAGGACCCGATGGAGAGCATGCCCGAGATCCACCAGCAACTGGAAAACTACATCCTGGAGCCCCTCTGCAAGCACAGCACCAGCTGGTGGAAGAAGAACGAGCATCGCTTCCCGGCCGTGGGGCGGCTGAGCCGGCAGTACCTCGCCATCCCCGCCACCGCCCTCCTGCCAGACCAGGCCTTCGCTGCTGGGGAAAGCGCCCTGGAGCATCGGTGCACTGTCCTGGTGCCGGAGAATCTGGTCCAAATTCTGTTCTTGCATCCACATTCTGATTTTTTAGAATCAATGTGAAACAGCAACAAGACTTGGAACAGGAACTGGCACGTGGAGCCCTTCCCTGGGTCAGTGGGGGGTTAAATCGACCCGCGGGGTTTTGGACACCACAGTTAGATAGGGTGCCGGGTATTTTTCCCAAACTCCCGCCTTTTTGGCATCGCTTGGGCAGCACCGGCAGTGAGGAGCAGGCTTAGGGAAGAGGTGTGAACACGCCGATGCCTCTTCTGACTTTTAGGGTAGTTTTTTTATAAATACAAGTGATGGGAAACAAAAGGAGAATGTTCGTACCCGCTCTGCAAAGCGGGCGCTTCGGGGAAAGAAGTTTACCATGGCCCAGACCTGAAGATCAATACTTTAAAGACAAAACAGAACCAAAATACAGATTTGCTTCAACCGGGCGGGAATATTCAGCCACACAAAAAAAAAAACCAAACCAAAACAAAAAAAAAAAAAAAAAAACAAACAAAAAACCAAAGCCATGAAAATCGGGTGGCCTGGCAACGAAAAGTAAACCTTTTCTCCCTCCCGGTACACCGCCAGCAGAGACCAGCCCCCTTCTTAGATGTCATTCCCTGAACTAACCCAACCACCATTGTCACTGCCAAACGCTGCGTTATTTGTGCAAACAAACACCGATGGGCGCTACAGCGCAGCACGAAAGGCCAACGCCGACTCTGGCAAATAACCAAGAGGCCTCGCAGACATCCAATGCCTTCACCCGCCCCAATCCTGCTGCTGGCTTTGTCATGGCAGTGCCGCTGCGCTCTCCAGTGGGAAAACCAACCCGGGAACAGCACTGTGTGGCGCAGGCCCAGGTTCTCCTTTGCTTCGCACCACCAACCGCACAGAACGGGTTTTGACGGCTTCGATTATTTCTGGCTCAAACCCAGCAAGAGCAGCCCCAGGACTTGAACGTTCAACAGCTCAATTTAATAAATTGAGGAGAACACATAAAAAAAACCCTTACTCCTCTCAGAAGAACAACAAACCTTACTCCTATCAGAACAACACTAAAGCCTAAAACTAAGAGCTAAAAGATGCCTAACTAAGACCGAAAATCTACACGTCACTATCACCTAAGGGGGAAACACTATTAAATACAATACCTTATTCTCTGCTGTTCTTATCTTCTGGGTCTTTCTGGAGCGGGGGTGACCTCGTGGTGGTGGACCCTCCGCAGAGCTCAGGCGCTGCTGGAGGCGAGAGATGGTGGGTGGGGTTTTCTTAGTGGTGGAAAGGGACCTGGTTGCTGGGCTGCACCAGCAGTTGCCCAGTTGCCAACGGGAGGAGGTCACCCTCTGGGCTTCTGCTGGCTTCGCCGCCCTTTGAAGACGTCCCCAGGGCCTTCCGATCCTCCCGTGGGCGATGGTATTTCACATGCGCGTTCCTCCCGTTGACTGTCCCAAACACCCTGGAAGGGAAAAAACAAACGGGGATTTTTAACTCCTTTTCTAAGAAAAAAAAATTTGTTAGACGACGTTTCATTACTTCTAATTTTGTGAGTTTCTTGTGCGTTTTGCTGCGTGGTGCCACACAGTCTCTGCCGGTACCCCCGGCTGGGTGGGACCTCGTTGGTTAAACACGGCAGATCATTGGGGATTAAAATAGGAGAATTAACATCACGATGGATCAAAATCGGGTCGGACTGAAACTCGAGTGGCTCTGCGTGGCACGAGCAATGTCGCTTGGCACGAGCGACTGCAGCGCGGGAGACCTCGGGCCGCAAACCGCAAGAAGGAACTTCAGTGGAACCTTTTTCTCAGCCAAACAAAGGAGAAACGCTGGGATTCTCGCCCAAGGAGATGAACCGCCCCAGGCCTGTAATGGGAGGAAAGGGCCTTCAAAGAGAGAGAGAGAAACCGTTGTGGCTGCAGTCAGCGGGAGACGGAGGAGCCCCGAGTGCAGGGGAGACGGGAGGAGGATGGAACTGAGCAGGAACAATCCCGACAGGTTCGTTGCTCCAACAGGCGCAGAGGAAAAGCGGCTATTAAACAAATGGTGGTGACAACACGTGGCCATGTGCGGCATGGGACAGGTGCCCCAACACCTCAGGGAAGAGACCGTGAGGCGTTCAAAGGCACAGGAAAACACAGCGGTTTCAGCTAAAAGTCCAACAAAAGCAGCAGGTGGCGGCGGGACAGGGGGAATCCTCCAGCTGCCCTTAGTTCTGCTCCCCCCCAGCCATCTCGGAGAGTTTCCATCTGTTTGAGCCCAAAGCAGTGAGTTTCAAGAAGAAAAAGCGAGCAGCTCACCTTCCACACTGCCCGCAGGGAAACCCAGCTGCATCGCCTGCGCCTCCAACCCCGCGCGGAGCGTCCCCGGGATGGCGGGAGGGACTGCCTGTGCCACGGGGCGTCTTTTCGCTGCTCTTCTGCTTCTTGGTGGGCCCAAGCCGGCGCCTCTTCTTTGGGCTGCAACCAGCCTGTAAACCAGACAGCTTGTGCTCATTTCTCCTGCTCCTCAGCAAGGGGGACAGCTAAAGCGAAAAACTGGCTGGAAACATCCCCAAACGGCCCAGGCAGTGAGGGGTTTATTTGTGTGCTGGGTGGAACGCGTTCTATCAGCCCCAGCCTGCCCCGCTGAGCTCCTCCAAACACTAAAACAGCCAAAACAATGCTGAAATTCGACGGGGAGGATGGGGTGCAAAGACAGATGGTGAAAGAAAAAACATATTATTTCTACTGTCCTCAGCAGAACAGTAGAATTACAGAGAACTGAAGTGACATGCTTACCCAGTGGCTGCCATCAAAAAAAAACCCTAAATAATATGTATTTCTGTGAGCCACATTTCTGCTTCCTGGCAAGGAACATTTTGGCAAGACCCACACAGAGGCGGATCACCGGCAGTTCCTGTGACGGAGCACTGGGACGTCATGAAACATCCCCGAAAATCATCAGAAGCAAGTTTAATGCGAAGGGGATCGTTTCCCAGAGCCCGAGACAATGCGTCCATGGGGCATCTCGCACCCACCCCCGGCAGTTCTCTTACCTTCTCTTCAGCCGCCTCCACCTCATCCGTGCCTCGCTGGAGCCTTTTGGCTGTCTGTCCTGGTCGGGTGGCGCCAAACCTGACGTGTTTTTTCCAGGTGTAGTAATATTCCACACACTGGGCCACGGTCTTCGTCTGAATCTGTCAGGAAAAAAACAGAAGCGATCGATGAGGGAAATACTGCAGGAAAACACTGAAGGCACAGACCCACAACAAATCTATCCAGTGCTCTTTGTCTGTCCCCCCCTCTGTCTGCAGTCCCCACAGCACAATGAACAGGTGAGATCAGGCCGAAAACGAGCCCCCTTCTTCTGAAAGGGCCGTAAAGAAGCCTTGGGAGGGCAGAACTGTACGTTATACGCCGATGGTCAGCGGAATGTGTCATTATTCTTTTAATATTTCCCATATTTTGTACCGGAGAGATTCAATTTCTTTGGTAATTACACATTAGGAAAATTATGTTTCGTACCGGTGTCTTTTTAGCATGAAGCTGCATCCCAAGGACAGGATTCCGACACGCCGTTCAAAAGATGACTTTTCTGGGTTAAAACTCCCCTCCACACTAACAACCCGCAACCCGCCTTGGTCTAACGGCTTTACCTTCTTCTGGATCAGGTGGAAATTCTTCTTATGCACATAAAAAGCCTCTTTAAACAACTGCTCCTCCAGGGGCGTCCAAGTGTCTGAGCCTGGGAAGAAACAGCCACGTGCAAATGATTAGACCACTCGCAGCCTACCTGAAATCCGCACAAGTTATTCATCACACATCCACATCTCTCCTCCTGTGGAAAGTGATTAGCCAATGCCGCAGGGAGTTCGTTAGCACGAGCAGTTATGGCTGCCAGCAGAGCTGCCGTGAAGCCGGCATGCAAAAGGAGGAGCGTACAGCAGCGTGGGGCATCACTGTACAGGACAGCAGTGGGCTGGAACACAGGGACAAGGCACTCCCCATGCCAAAAGACCCCCGGAACAGATTAAAACAACTATTTTCCCTGCCCCGAAGAACATGAACCGTTGCTCGCACGTTTTTAAAAATCACTTCTTTCAATCAGAACAAAGGGAACGGCAGTACCCGCTCGCATTCCTGGAGAAGCAACAAGCTCTGCTTCCACTTTACCTGCGTAATGATAATCAGCCAGGGGATGGGATTCAGGTCGCTGAGGTGCCCCAGACTGCAACATCTCCAGACCCTCCTGCAGGAGTTCAGAGAACAAGACTTAGATTCCCCCTCAGGAGGGACCTCAACTCTTCAGCCCACTGTAGGAAGACGGTGCTCAGTCGATGCTCAGCAACAGAGCGTCGGGGTCACCTCCGCCCACGGCAGTCGATGGGAATATTTCCTCAATCCACACTGATGTGTTTTAAGAAACCAGAACCCGCACAGATCTCCAGGGACCAAGCTGTGGCACCCCAACGGCCACTGCTTGCTGCTGGAGTCCTTCTGGGCTCGTCCCCGCTGCAGGCAGAGCTGCCTGCAGGAGTAGGAGGACTTCTATTCTCCAAATTGTCAGAATTGACAAGAGACAGAACAAGCTCTTATTGATACACAGGGTCTGTCATCCCACAAGACCTTAATGCAGACGGCGGCCAACAGGCAGCACGCAAGAACTCTGCCCCTTTAGCAAAGGGACTGGAGCCTGCGGAACAGAAAACTCAGGAGCGACTCCCAGCTCACCCCAGTAATTAAGTCTGTCCTACTCCAGCAGGAATTCGAAAATAGCTGCTTCTTACCAGGGCTTCATGCAGGCAGTGCAAGGCGTGCTCCAGGTTGCCTCTTCCCCCCGGCACCACATTGGAGCAGGCGAAATTGAGCAGATTTGTCACTAGAAATGCAACAAAAACCAACAGAAAGTCAGTTCCCATCAAGAAAGAGGAAAAGGTACGATACAAGGCCGAGGGCAAACAGAGCACACAGACTGGAGACCCAGAAAAGCCACTGCAAAAAAGGCAGGTTATCCGCTATCGCTCTCTCTCCCTTCAGAGCAGCTTTGGGACCAGAAGCTCCAGAGACAGATCGCCCCTCTCCCGAGGTCGCTGCAGTTGAGGTGGGACAGCTACAAACACCTCTGACCGTCTCTCCCAGAGGACGCGACTGAGAGTGCCACCAGTTATCTGTTCACTGTCCCATCAGATCTGAGCACCCTCGGGTGCTACCAGCCACGAAGGCAGTCAGGGAAAGGAGGGAGAGGGTCCCAACGGACAAACAGCTGCTGTGAAAACGTGCAGTTTTCGACCCTTAGTATCTCGGGGGGGAACTGACAAGAAAAGCGTTAAGAGAAACCTCTGTCCTTTTTTTCCAGGTTCGTTGCGATGTCTCCCCAGGGCTTCCACACTAGCGACGCTCCCTCCTCCTCCTCTTCCAACCGGGATCTGTCCTGCAGGTCTGGGATCTCGGCCTGAAAGTCGCTGCCAATGTTGACATGACTGAAATTGTTAAGGCAGAGGAGGTGAGAAAGCAGAGCTGGGAACAGCACGATAGCACGCACCCGCTTCGAAGGAGGGGACATGTCAGGTATGGCAGTTATTTCCCAGCACAGCATCACCAACTGCCCTCTGACAACTCCCACAGCCCCTTCTCGCCACCAACAGCATTACCGTTCCACCACGTGAGCCCTTTTGCGCCCCATCGGGCAAGAAAATTGCCGCTTCCTTCCTCAAAAGCCTGAGCAAACTCGCAAAGTTCACTCTGAGACCGACAGCCAGCAGCAGAAGAGCTGCAACGGTGGGCCAAGACCACCGTCGGAATGTTGTGTAGAAGGCGGGAGGCCGGCAACCGGCATCATGAGGTCAGCCTGAGTGGCAAGCCCAGCCTGGGCTAGCACTGGCCATTTCTGGCCAGCACAGGGGTATACTCCAGCCAAAAATAACCCTCCATGACCCTCTGCAGTGCTGTGGGGCAGTGGGAGAAGTGGCCGATCCACAGGGAGAAGGTCAACGGCAACAGCGACGGCTGGCAGAGCCCCGGCGCCGAACCAACCACGCACCCGCTCCTCAGCCCCCTTTCCCCAGGGTTTGCAGTTATTCTCACCGCTGGGCTGGAACTCATGGCCCAATGCGGATTTTAGAGTTGACCTTCATCGGCCTAAACACAAAGTCCCCGGCCATTCTGCCCAAAAGATATATGAAAAAACCCACTCACGGTAAAAATCATCAAGACCATCCTTTAGCCTTCCTCGCCACCCTCATCATTGCACCACTCCCCATTCTCCCAGAACTTCCCTCTTTTCGGGGAAATCTCTCACTGGACACGGAAGGTGTGGAGATGGACCCTCCGGATCTCCTGGCACAGCTGCCCCTCACCTGGGTCACAGTCGGCCCCACAGGGATTGAGCCGTTTCGGGCTTTTTCCAAGCCAAAGCCAGGAGCGGAGCAAAAGCCCGGTGGGCTGTTTCCATCCCCTCTGACACAAAAGCAATCCCAAAGGAGAAAGGCACATCCTTTTTCACTTTTCCAGACTTTCTTTGCAAGGCACGAGTCTTTTAACAATATAGTTTAATCACAGTCAACGTTAGATCTGCACTCGCATTCCCTCCGTAGAGCTCACTGCCTGTCTAGCTGGAAAATCTCTGCCGCTCAATTAGCCGCAAAAGATGGGAACTGGAGAAAAATCCCCAGCGGGACATCAATCCCTGGCGTTATCAGGATACAGCCTGAAATAAGAGAGGTGGTTAAGATCCCTTCTCCTTCCAGCGACTACGTGAATTGCACCCATTGACAAATATGTACAAATATTTGTTTCAAAGTTAAGACGTCACTTTTTAATTGCGACACCAAAAAGGAATGACCTGCATTAAAAGTTCCAGGAGCGTTTTCTTCCCATACCGTGCTGGAATTTCTGAAAAATCCTGTTTCCTGCACAGAAAATCGCATCATTTGTGGATAACAAATGGCAAACTCAGCGTTTGCGGAAGGTGAGCTCCAAAGTGCTGAGGATCCATCTCTCCATTCACAGGAGGAAGATAGCAAAGGCAGTCAAAGCTTCCCAGCACAGCATCCTTACTGCCTGCCTGTTCCTATAGCCCAGGAGATCCTCGGAGCCTTCCCACAGGGAAAGGGAGGAGGGGGCTGACCACTAAGGCCGGCTGGACTGGGTAACGATTGTCACCATATTCATTTCTTGCCAAAGAACAATAAAATTCATCCATCTAACAATATAGCAGGTCCCTTCCCTGCCATGGTTCCAGCGCTGGAGGAAAGGTGCCTCTCCCGAGGCTGCATTGGGATGGCAGTGCTGCACAGAAGGACAGAGATTTTTAAATCTCTTTTTTTCCTTCCAGGGAAAAACTTGCTTTCTCATTCAGTAAAGGACAAGCTCCCCAGGCCGGGCAGGAAGGCGGCACAGCCACAATTTACTTACAGAGAAAGGACCAGAGGGGTGTGCGGTCCCTGTGCCCAAGGAAAGCGGCCATTGCCAAAGCAGAGGGAAGGACATGTCTCATCTTCAGCAGAGAGAACCGAGTCACAGACTCACTCTAAAAGAAAAAAGCATTAACCACAAAATTAGCTAATGGCTTCCCAAACCTAAACTCAGGGCCTGTCTCTGTGGTTATAATGCAGTAACGGTCTTAACAGGCAGGCAGCTCACCAGGAATGAGATGGAGAGTGACCCCCGTATTCCACTGGAAACCCTTCGATGAGGCAAATCCCTGAACGCCCTCCCAGATTGTCGGTTCTTTACCTCCACGAGGAACTTGTGGCCTTTTATTGTCATATTGGGTGACCAGAACAAGCCCTGCCATTCCTTATTCCAGCCTTAACAGCCTTCAGCGTTTCACTCCGGTCACCTCCCTGTCCCACTTCCGTCCCTGCACAGTTTTTAAGACGGCAACTGAGAAATTAGGTCTTGTGGTTCCCATTGAAACACCCATTAATTCATACAACCAAAAGCTAGGCAAATGAAAAGGCGATGTTAAACCTCAGCCCCCCCCAGGGAAAAGAAATGCGCCCGACGAGGTGCTAAAAGGCGCTCTGGCAAACCACCCCCCTCTCCAAACTGCAGTTTGCTCTAGGAAACTGACAAGTTTTCTTCCTCTGCGGCCTTAGCCAGGCTATAGAATTTTCCCACCCTGCAGGGAAAGAAACAATCCTCAAAAGCAGATGTCATTCTGCCTGCAAGGAAAGCTTTAAAATAGGCATTCTGCCTTTAAAAAAAGAAAAATAAAGGGAACATCTGAGCTGGTTTCTCCATGAAAATAACACTTTGCACTTGCGCAGCAAAGCAACGCTCATTAACCAATCTCGTAAAGCTTCACAGGCATTAAGAAACACTCCAAGTAACACACGTGTGCGCACCCTGTAAGCACACGTGCAAAGAGGAATCCCCGTTTACGCACCCCGGCTATATCAAACCGCACTATTTCCCTCACAAGCCGTGATGGAAATGGGCCACGCTCCCATTCCTCAGCTCCAGAGCTCTGTCGATGCCGGGATCATGCCGACCCTCAGCTGCTGCGGGCATCAGCTCTGCTAACACCCCGCTGACGGGTCAGCGACAGGAATCTGGGAGCAGGAAGGGGATTGTACCACCCAGGCTCCCCAAAATCCCCCGCACTTAAGAGGAATGCAAATCTCAGGCTCCCCTAAGCCAACACATTTCTCACCGTGACCGCCGCACTAACACCCAGAGCAGTTTTTAAGCAGCACACACTGGGTTTAACCTCTGCACTTGAGAAAGTCCCTGTCCTGAAGGCTGCCGGTCCCCTCGGCCCAATGCAGGAGGCAGCAGCAAACCCCTCCAGACAGGGCAAGAGGTGCTTGTAAGAGTGACATCCAGCTAATAACCAAAGAGCACTTAAACCAACCCCAAACTTTGGAGACATTTAGTCTCGGGCCGGCAGCAGCATGTTGCTCAGTAAGGCACGCTTCCACGACTCCCCTCAATTAACCGTCACCTCCAGAGTGCGTCCTCTGAAGGTGAGAAGTTCCTTTAGGTTGACTCTTGACGTCCCTTTCCCTCCCACAGGCAACGAGATCCCAAGTATTTCCACTTGAGAGTGCAGTTCCCCTTCCACGGGCACCCAGCTCGCTCTGCAGTTTTGGATTATCACCGACCTCTGTGCCAGCTCCACCAAGAAGCCAGGTGAGAGGCTCCGAATCACGTTACTAAAGATCCCAAGGCTTGACCTTTTTCCATTTATTTCTAAACCTTTGGCCCTGGATTAATGAGTTCATTGTTTTCAGGGTGTTCCAGATGTAAGCGCTGAGTACTGTTATTGGTGAATCCAGAACTGTCAACAGTGATAAAAAACAGTGCAGGAAGACAGTAAGGCCTCCGAGTCCCAAACTCAAATAACAGATGGCTAAAAGGGAAGGAGGAGCACACAGACATACTCGAATCCTGCTGAAAATAGTCAGCCATGGCCAACAGGAGCCGAGGAGGCAGTGGCCGTGGCCACCTGGCTCAGGGGAGCCGCGCAGCTCAGCACGTATTTCGAGAGCTTTTCAGAACAAGTAATAAAAGCTTGACAGCAGCAGGGAGTGCGGGAGTCGCGGCAGCAGTTGCATCGATAAGCAATCTGTGCAACACTTCCTAAAACAGGGGCTGCCCACAATCAGAAGTTGACTCTTTGGTACAAACTCCCTCCACACCAGTCATCACACAGGGGAAAAAAAACCAACCAAGCTATTGTAGGGCTCAGTATTACCCATTTCTCTGCAGCTGGACAGAAATACACACTTCTGCGGCTTTTCCCACACTGGAAAATTCAAAGCACCCAAACAGGGCGCGCTTTTAGAGCCATCAGCAATTAAGTTCTCTGTCCCCTCCAGAAAAGCCTTTTCCTAAAGGCGCTCTCCTCCCAAGGGCAGACCCACAAAAAGAAGCCCTCTCTGCTTAATCCATTTCACAGAGAATTTGAAATGCAAACAAGAATTAAACAGGACGTCTTTTCCCCGCTTCAGGAAAAGCCACTAATATAGACCTCGGCAACATATTTAGCAAATCTATCATTGTAATGCCTTTGCATTGCCCATTTCCACCTGGAGAGCAGGCTGAAAGGACTCTTATAAAAAAACCCAAACCAACCACAAAACATATTCCTGTCTAGGGGGTAATTTTATGAAATGATTTGAACACCTTAACGATTTGAACATCTTTTTACAGGTACAAGGCAACAAGAAACATTCTCGAGGTGAAAAAAAAAACAAACCACCTATTCACCTCTTTACCCCAAAGATCTTTTCACCACACGGATTCCACCACCAATACACAGCTGCTAAATGTCCCCGGCTGCTGCCGATCCGTAAGAAACCCTTCAAAATACAAGAGAATGCCAAGCCTGGCGCGCTGATGGTGCTGCCAGGGCTGTGAGTCGGAGCCCCTGAGGACGGAGTCGCAGCCCCTGAGGTTGAAGTCAGCCCCACGTTTAGGCACAACCCGGGGTTTTAAGCCTCGCTACAAACCAGCCCCCCGCTTTTCAAGAAAAACAGGGAGATTCACCTCAAAATAAACCACGTTCTCGACGCCGAAGGGGCGCTGGTCCATGGCCGCCGCCGCCCTTAGGGCCAGTTCCATGGGGCTTCGCTTGACCTGGAGCAGAACTCGCGGGCGTGAGGACAACGAGCCCCCTACACAAAATCTGAAAAAAAGGAAAAGTTCAATAAGATTTGCTGTTACTCACCCACCAAAGCCTAACCACTACAACTGGCCCTTTCACAACCATGCCTGATCGCAGAAGAAAACTGAAATATCCCAATTCCCGCTTCAAACACAAGGCGTGGAGCTGCCCAGACCCCACGTGTGGGCTGGGAAGACAGGGGGCTCTACTCAAAACCCGCAGGAAGAGAAAGGGCAGGAGTGTTTTCCCAGCCCTGGAAGAGCTGTGGGGAGAAGGTGGGAGGGAGGAAAAGGCTGCCCAGGAGTGGGGTAGGGGGAAGGAGAGGGCTCCATCCATGGGGGAAACGCCGTTCCTGGCCACACAGGCGGCTGTGGGACCACCCTGGGGATGGATTTGGGGGCTCTCCCTGAGGGAAACACTGCTCCCAGCCATGCAGAAGGCTGTGGGACCACCCTGGGGATAGGTTTGGGGATGAGGGGGGATCTATCCCTGAGGGAATCACTGCTCCCAGCCATGCAGGAGGCTGTAGGGCAATGACAGAGATGGATTTGGGGGCTCTCCCTGAGGGAAACCCCATTCCCGGACACACAGGAGGCTGTGGGGCCGCCCGGGGGACAGATCTGAGGGCTCTCCCTGAGGAGAGCCTGTGGGGAGGAGGGAGGCGGGGGCCGCCCCAGGGCCGGGGCCACTCCTGGAAGGGGAGGGGGGGATCTCCAGCCGCCTACGCGGGGCTGCCCGAAGCCTGAGGAGACGAAAAGAAGAGGAAAAAAAATTCCCTCACCGCCATCGCCTCTCACAGCCCCGGCCCTCCCCGCCGCGCCTCATAGCGGCCGTGTGCGGTGTCACCTGAGCGGGGGGCGGGGGCTGAGGCAGGAAAAGGCGAGAGGGGGAGGGAAGGGCCATTTTGAATGGGAGGAGAGGGGAAGGGGGGGCGAAAGATGGGGGGAGGGGGAGGAGAGAGGAAGAGAGGATGGTGGGGGGGGTGGGAGCGAGTGTGTGAGGGGAATAGGTGTTGCGTGAGGGGGGAGCGAGGGGGGAATGGGTTTTCGTGAGAGGGAGGTTTGCAGGGCTGTGAGGTGCCTGTGAGAGAGGAGGCCCCGGAGGGAGGTGAGTGGAAAGGGCTGTGTGTGGAAAGAAAAGCTTTAAGGACAGGCTGGGCTGGGGAAAGGTGGTGGGCCCTGAGGGAGGGCTTGGGGAGCGGGGCTAGAAGCGTGGGTTTGGGGCAAAACTCTGGGAAAGAAACTGCAGAAAAGGGCTAATCTGAGTATACGGTTTTAGCGAAGCTTCAAGCAAAGGGTGACCAAAGGTGCCTCTTGTCCTTTTGTGGGCTGGTTTTGTCTGAGTTATTCATGCGAGTGGATTTTTGCCACACGGGATGGGAACATTCGCTTCCCGGGATAGCTGATGCCCCTGGATAACCACTGCCCGCGAAGCACTGCGAAACCCCGTGTTCAAAAATGAGGATAAAGGCCGGGTTTTGCCTCTCAGAAGGATCTCTAAGCACTGTCTCCACGTTATTTTCAGTACCTTTCTGGTTGTTTTCTTTCCCCCCATCCCCGTGATGTCCGTCGGGGGGGCTGGCGGAGCTCTGCAGACGGCTGTCCGGCTCATTTTGGGGAAGGCTGGGCTGGTTTCGGGGGGTCCCGGCGCATTTGGGGAAGCGCTGGGCTGGTTTCGGCCTCGCACTGCCCGAGGCGGAAAGAAGCGGTGGTGCGGTGATGAGGGCGGGGGCCGTGCTGGGGGGCGTGGCCCGGGTTTGCCCTTCGGCGCATGCGCGGGTGGGCGGACGCGAAGGGGAGCACTTCCGGTGTGCGTCGGCGGTCAGGAGCTGCGATGGTCGGTACCGGGCGAGACGGTACCCGGTCGGACCGGGGCCGAGGGGGGCGGGAGCGGGAGCGGGCGCGGGCGCGGGCGCGGGCGGGGCGGCGGCGGCGGCGGCGGCGGCGGCGGCGGCGGCGGCGGCAGGAGCGGAGGTGTCCAGGGCCAGTTCGGGGGATTTGTGGGGTGGCGGGACCGGGCTGGGGGGCTCGGGGGGTGGGCTGGGCCTGTTTGGGGGGGGCAGAGCTGACTGGGGGGTCCCCGGAGAGAACAGGGCCGATTCAGGCCCCCCGTCCCCCGCTGCCCCCCCTCACCCCCCGCTCGCTCCCCGCAGGTGGCGGCAGCCCCGGCCGCAGCGCAGGGTGCCCGGGGCCGGCCTGGCCGGGCGCTTGGCTCCGCTCTGGGCTCCGCTCTCAGCCCCCCCCGGCAGGTCAGCCCGACCGTGCCCCCTTCGCCCGCCTCCAGCCCACGGCCGAGTCCCCCCAGGTACCCCCGAGATGGGTCGGGGGGTGTCAGCGCTGGGCCCCCTGAAGCGGGGGTGGGTGGTGGGCACGGGCATTGCTGGGAGCCCGTGGGCAGCCCTGGGACCCCCTTAAAGCCCACGGAGAGCCCCGGGGCCCCCTTGTCTCCCCCAGAGCCGACGGGGAGCCGTAGCTGTGGAGTCAGCTTAAGGAGTCTGCCCTAAGGACTGCTGCTTTTTGGAGCTTTGGGGGGGAGGCAGGGTTGTCGGTGTGGGGAGTGGAGATGTGTGGGAGGAGTCCCGTGTCTTTGGGGAGCTTTGGGGGTGTTGGGCAGATTTGGGGGAGTGGGGGAGGGGTCCCCTCACTTGGAGCTCCCTGGTGACTGTGGGAGGCAGCGGGCGAAGGGGGAAGGCAATAGAGTGGGTTGCTGTATTTCAGTCCTTGGTTGAGAGTCAGCGACTCTGCTCCCTTGCTGCTCAGCAGACTATTGGCTCCGTGGGGCTCTTTCTCCAGGCAGGCTACGACTACAGAAACGGCCCCACTTCCTCGGAAGAGTTGTTAGCGGTGACATCTCCTGGGAACATACTGCCTGACGTTGGATAGACCTGGCACCACGCAGCAGCTCAGAGCTCCACAGCGTATGCTTCCACGCTCAGTTCCGTTCCCTGCCTGGGAACCCACTCTTTCTCGGTCCCTGCTGGCAGCTCCTGTGGAGGCTCCTGGCTGAGGACCAGCCCCAGTTTCCCCACTGCCCCACCAGCAGCCATGGGAGAGCGGGGGTGTCCTGAGTGTGTGAGCACCACTGGCTCTGTTGCTGCACTGGGCCAGGGCTCCAGGAAGTGGTAGAGGGAGCTCTGGGAAGAGGAGCTGCTCCTCAACAGGCTGCTGCAGTCCTCCGAGTTGGCCAGCGAGCACAGGCTGCAGGGTGCAGCCGCGCAACCCTGGGGTGCCCGCCGTGGGAAATGTTAAAGAAATAAAATGTTGGTCTCTATCCCTGGTGCTGTGGTTCATCCTCCCATCCCGCGGTTGGGGCTGTGCCCCCCTCAGTGCCCGACCCAGTGGGACAGGCTGGCACTGCGGGCACCCACCAACCTGGGGGGGTGGTGGTGTCGGGGGAGCTGGGTGGGCTGGAGAAATGGAGGAAGCACCTCTTGAAACCAGCTCGGCCCTCTCCAGCCACAAAAGCCTCCCCAGAGGCACCAGAGGGGACCCCCAGATCCTTGAAAAACTGCCCCAGACTCCCTCTGGCCTGCAAGAGTCCCCCCCAGGACCCCTTACGGACACCCCAGTGGCGTCCCAAATCTGGGTTCTTTACCTGCTGGGCAAGCCAGTAACACACTGTATGGGGGCAAGCCAGTAACACACTGTATGGGAGCAGCCAGCCAAGCCGGTTTCAGAGCACCAGAGGTGAGAGGCAGGGAGCTGCCATCCCACTCAGCTCCATCCCCGCCGTGCCGTGGCTGTGCAGAGAGAACTTGGGGGGAGCTGCAAAACAGCTCAGCCCGGGCTTATCTCCAGATGGCACAGAACAACCAAAACCAAATGGCCCTTAACAAACAAAATGCCCCGAGTCCCATCCCACCACTCTTCCCCTGATGTTGAACGCCGGACATCACAAATTGGCAACAGAGACTTCGCTATGGCACCACCAGAGGGAAATATCCCAGACAGTGTAATCCACTTGGGCATAATCCTGCACCCTCACCAAGTCAGGAAATATAAACCGCAGGGTCTGGGGAGACAAATGGGGAATCCTCCAAGGATACAGCTGGCCCCTAGGAGATCTGTCCCCCCCTGATCCAGGACGCTGTACAGGGTAACTTCCCAGGGATGGAGCGACCTCACCTGAGAGAGAGAGGGTAAGTGACTAAGAAACATCCGTACGGTATAGGGCATGCGATTGAGTTTGTGACTGGTGCACTCTTCTAAGGCATTAATATCTAGCGCCCTTTGTGGTTTGTGTTGGTACTTGTTGGGGGCATTTGTAGCTCGCAATAGTGGATCCCGCTAATTGCTTCTGAACCGCAATAGTGTAATCGCCATCGCACACACAGAACTTGCAATAGTGACGTATTGGGCCCGTGACCGAAGTCCAAAGAAATTATTAATTTGAACCTCTCAGTGAAGCCCTTTTTCCCGTTTCGTCATACTCCCCGAGCCACTGGGTAAAGCGACACCTGGCAAAAAAAACACCACCACCTCAAAAAAACCACCACCACCCCAAAAAAACCCCACAGGACACCCCCCACTCCCACCCACCCCTTCTCCCCCCATCACAGCCATGGGGCAAACTCCCACCACCACCACCCCCCAATCTCAGCTCGGCTGTGACCCCCCGAAGACACTGGAACGAGAGCAACGGAGAGCAAGCTCAGGCTCTTGTGAGTTTGGTTTTTGATGTTGTCGTTGGGTGGGTTTTGGTTGTTTTTTTCACAGAACACTTTGCAGTGTGGTGTCACAGCCCCCGGGGCCGGCGCTGGCACCGCCACCTCACCCCTGGTTCTCGTCCCTTGTCTTGCCCGAGGGCTTTCACCCCTTTCCTTGCTTGGTTTGGTTGTTTTTTTTTTCCTTTCTACCTTTCTTTTTTTTTATATTTGGGGTTTTTGTTTCCTTTTCCTTTTTTTTTCTCTTCCCCCCCCTTTTTTCCTTTTCCCTTTTTTTCTTTTTCCCCCTTTTTTCTTCCCCCCTTTTATCTCTTTTTCTCTTTGTTCTTCTTTCCCCTCTTTTTTTTTCTCCCCCCATTTTTTTCTTTTGTTTTTTTTTCTTTTTCTCTCTTTAAGCATCTCTCAAGCTTTCTCCGAAGGAACGGCCCCTGGCTCTCAGCCAGCAGAAGGAGACTATGGAAGAGCTCTGGCACCCGTGGGATTGCTTTCCTTCTCCCGCCTCGCAGTCAGTAGAGAGCGTGTTTTCCAAGTCTTTTTTTTTTTTTTTATTAAGAAAATAAACAAAAATAATGCTCCAGCTATCAGTTTTGTAAGGCACAAAAAATCTCTAAAAGGAACAGAAGCGCAATGTGCTGAGGTATGAAAGCCTGAGGTAGTTTTTGTGTGTGGATGTGTGTGTGTCATCGGGGGTTGGGGGTTGTGTGTGTGTTACTTTTGAAACTAAAAAAAAAATTAATATTTTTGCTAGTGTTGGGTTTTTTTTTCCCCCAGCCCTGGGCTGACAACCTCTTGGAAATCTGTTTTCCCCCCCCTGCCCCTCTTTCCCCCCTTCTCTCCTTGCAACCGGGATCTTTCCGCAAAGCGTTTACGGCCGAGCACAGCCTTTCCTTTAACCTCTAGAAAAGCCGGCTTGTGCTAAAAAACAAACATCCCCCTCCCGCCCCCACCCCCTCTGAAATGAAATAAATAAATAAATAAAATAAAGTCCTTACAAAACTTAAAAATCACCATTTGTTTCGTTATCGTTACATTAATTCTAAAAGCTGATGAGCCGCTGCGCTGTGTGCCGCAGTCCAACCTCCCCCCCTCTACGCTGGGCGAGCTCCTCTGGCCATGCCTGGGATGAAAACCGGTGGCTTTTAGGAAATAAAAAATTAAAAAAAAAAAAAAAGAATAATAAAACCTCTCTCTCTCTCTCTGCCTCTGTTAGTCCAACTAAAGGGATAGCGTTGGGAGGCGAGGGAGGAGGAAGGGGGAGGCTGTGGGATGGAGAGAGCCCTCCCCGTACCCCTCGGCTGTGCATCCTCGCAGTGCCGCGGGGAATGGGGGGGGGGGAGGTGGTCTGTGTGGGGGTCTTTGGTTTGCACAGGGTGGCCGTGGTGGGGGCTCAGCCCCATCCTTACAGTGCTGGGGAGCACGGGGCTACCAGGCACAGGGTCCCTCCCCCAGTGAGGTGCTTTGGTGCGTTGAGGTGTTAGATGGGGTGGCACAGCCCCTGCCCGCCCTGGGAGGGGGGACACCACCTCTCCGGTGGCACTGGATGGGTGGGAGGGAGGGAGGGAGCAGAGCTGTGGGAGCCATGGAGAAAGGCGTGGGGGTGTCCCTCATCGTGGCAGCCCCCAGCAGCCCCACCCAGCCACCCCAAGGGACACCCAAGCCCCATCTTGGTCCTCTCCCCGTTGGGTGACGCCCTTCCACCCACCCCGGA
Organism: Vanellus vanellus; assembly: GCF_965231255.1. NCBI lineage: Eukaryota > Metazoa > Chordata > Aves > Charadriiformes > Charadriidae > Vanellus > Vanellus vanellus. The sequence continues at coordinate 420,566 of NW_028127184.1, read as the reverse complement.
GGTGCGCTCCTCTCCTGCGGGGGGGACGCCCAGCGCTCGCCTGGCTAGAGAAGCACCGGGGGGGGGTGGTTAGGGGGCATCTGAGCTTCCCCATTACACGGGCCTAATTACTGTGCTGTTGAAACCCCCACACCACATCCCCCACTCCCCACCCACCCCTTCTCCCCCCATCACAGCCATGGGGCAAACTCCCACCACCCCCACCCCCCAATCTCAGCTCGGCCGTGACCCCCCCGAGACACTGGAAAGAGCGCAACGGAGAGCGAGCTCAGGCTCGTGTGAGCTGGAGAGATTTCTCTTTGGGTTTTGATGTTGTCGGTGGGTGGGATTTGGTTGGGGTTTTTTCACAGAACACTTTGCAGTAGAGGACAAAAACGTGGTGTCGCAGCCCCCCGGGGCCGCCGCTGGCACCGCCACCTCCCCCCACGGCCCCCCCATCCTCCCCCGGCTCCTGTCCCTCCTCCTGCCCGGCTGCTGTTCCCACTTTCCTTCCTTGGTTTGTTTGTTTTTTTTTCTTTTCTACATTTGTTTTTTAATATGTGGGGTTTTCTTCTTTCTCCCTTTTGTTTTTCGCTTCCCCCTCCTTTTTTCTCTTTTTTCCCTTTTTTTCTTTTTCCCTTTTTTTTGCCTTTTCCCCCTTTTTTCTGTTTCTCCTTTTCCCCGTTTTACTTTTTCTCTTTTTTTTACTTTTTTCCTCTTTTTCCCCTTTGTTCTTTTTCCCTTTTTTTTTTCCTTATCTCCCTTTTTTCTCTGTTTCTCCCTTTTCCCCCGTTTTCACTTTTCTCATTTTTTCACTTTTTTCCCCTTTTTTTCTCTTTTTTCCCCTTTTTTCTTTCCCCACTTCCCCCCCCCTCCCCCCCCCCTCCCTTTTTTTTTTTCTCTTTTTAAACAAGCTCTCTCCCGAAGGAGTGGCCCCTGGCTCTCCGCTGGCAGAAGGAGCCTACGGAAGAGCTCTGGCACTGACACGGGCAGGAACACCCACTCACACATCGCAACACAGCAGTTAGTTTGGCAACACCCCCACCCCCTGTCACAAGTGAGACCTGCACAGACAAAAGGCTCCTGAGTGAGGGCACTGGGGCAGCCCCACCTTAGAAGCAGCAGAGGAGCAGAGCCGTCCGGAGCCATCAAGAGCACAGGAAGGGCTATTCAGGGCCTCATTGTCTGCGCCGAGTGACCGTCTGCTGAGAACCGCTCTGGCGGCTCAGAGCTCAGCCCCAGCAGCAGTCTGGAGCCAACGGGGAAAAGTACACTGGGAGGAAGACTGGCAGCCTTCCTCCACAACGCCCCGGAGAGAATGACCACAGTGCTGCCTATCCCCATCGCTTTTCCAACTCGTTTCTTTTTTTATTAGAAAATTAATAAAAAAACCCTCCAACTCTCAGGTTTCCAAGGCGTACAGAATCTCTAAAAGGGAGACACAAGCGTGAGGTGCTGAGGTACCCAAACCTGCCCACGTTAGTCCAACTAAAGGGAGAGCATCGGGAGGCGAGGGAGGAGGGAGGGGGAGGCTGTGGGATGGAGAGAGCCCTCCCCGTACCCCTCGGCTGTGCATCCTCGCAGCGCCGCGGGGAATGGGGGGCTGTGTGTTTGGGGGGGTCTTTGGTTTGCTCCCCTGACCTGCTGGAGGTGTGGGAGGGGGGCTGGGGATGGGGGGAGGGAGATGTCCGGCGGCGGGGTTACATTCATCGGGCGGTGCTGGGCGGCACGGCGGGAGCCTCCCTTGCTGTGCTGCGAGGCCGGGGCTCCCAGAGCGTGTTTCTGCTCCTGCTGCTTCACCTGCTGGAGCATTTCCCTCATCTTGCGCTGTGCAGTCTTGGGGAGGAGAGGGGAAAAGCAAGAGGTGGGGGTCAGGGCACCGCTTCTCCCACCACCAACCACTCCCGAGCCCCCACTGAGCATCTTGCCACTCCCAACTTGTCACTCTGGACAAGCTGTAATTAATTTCGTGGGGGTGGTGCTGGTGTGTGTTTGGGGTTTTTTTTGTTAATTTTTTGTTTTGTTTTGTTCTTTTTTTTTTTTTAACTTGTGCTTCACTCCTCGAGAGAGCCTGAATTTTTGGGGGGGTCGCCATCCCGCCGAAGTGGACAGGAGACAAGGTTATGGAAGATGCACCCAGGTGGGATGCGCATGGATTTGCCCGCACCGGGGAGTCCATTCACACCCTGGGCGCTGCTCTGCACAGCATCCAAAACACACATTTTTAGCTCAATCAAGCCAATCTTCAATTTCAGTTCTCGCACAGCCAGGGGGAGCTACCGAAACACCTTCAGTGCATCTTGGGGACACAGGGACCTCCCAAAAGAAGAGCAGCAGGTCGCTCGGGTGGTGCTGGGCTCAGCAAGCCCCACACCTTTCCTCGGTGGATGAAAGCGGCCGGGGAATATCGGGTAAAGCCACAGCCAAACAGTACCTGACTGGCAAAGAAATGCCCAATGATTTTAACAATGACCTCCTCGTTCTCGTCCGGGGTTTGGTCTCATGGCACAATGACTTCTGCACTGGTTAAGTTTTGCAGTTCGTTCACCTGGAGGAACCACAAGAGGCTTCTGTTGTGGAAGAGCCAAAAACCTCCACTACCGGTGTCACGACGGCACCAGGCACCCTGTGTGTCTCCCCCTTCCTTGGGACCAACGAGAACCACCACCAGGACATGGGGGCTGAGGGTCAAGACGTCGCTGAAACCACTGTGCACCCGGGATTTGTCCCCCTGGGGTGGGCAGGGGTGATGGGTGATGCCCAACTCTGCGTCCCCGGGGCACCACCACCTACCGTTTTGCCACCTTTGCCTATCACACGGCCAGCAGCGAAGGAAGGCACCTTGATGTGGGCTTCAAGCTTCACTTCTTTCGCGTTAAAGAAGTTTGCCTCTTTCAGCTTCCCAAATATTCACCCCTGGGCCTGGGGAGCAGACGGACGGGAAGGAAAACCATCAGGCAACGCCCGCTGTGCCTCTCCATCCCCAAAGCTGATAATGTCCCCACGTCCAGCAGCATCAAAACCACTGTACCCAGCAAAGAGCATCCCCTGGTGCTGAGGGAGGCCAAGCCAGGCTGGCAGCACAGTGGTGACCACAGGGACGCCTGCGACTTGTCCCTTACTGTCCCCCCCACCCACAGCCCCCACCCAGCGCACCCTGAACTGAGCCTCGGGCGGCCCTGTGATGATGACCATCCGCTCACTGCCCTCGGGACCTTCTGCCGGGGCGATCTGGGGAGGGATGGGGGAGAGGGAGCATGAGCGCGGCCCCCACTTTGGCGAGACCTTCCCTCTGTGGCATTTCCCCCCCAGTGCAGGGCAACCCCCCCATGCAGGAGCATCCCCTCCCACCCAAGCCGGGCTGATAACCAGGGTGCTGCAAGCCTGGCCTTCTACTAATGACAGGCTGGAGAGGTGGGCACATGCCAACCTCATGAAGTTCAACCAGGCCCAGTGCAAGGTTCTGCACGTGGGTCGGGGCAATCCCAAGCCCAAATCCAGGCTGGGTGGAGAATGGACGGAGCGCAGCCCTGAGGAGAAGGACCTGGGGGTGCTGATTGATGAGAAGCTCAACATGAGCCGGCAACACATGATCGCAGCCCAGAAAGCCATCCATATCCCAGCCTGCATCAGAAGAAGTGGGCCAGCAGGGCGAGGGATGTGGTTCTGCCCCTCTGCTGCACTCTGGGGAGACCCCACCTGGAGTACTGTGTCCAGCTCTGGAGCCCCCAACATAGGAAAGACATGGACCTGCTGGAGCGGGGCCAGAGGAGGCCATGGAGATGCTGGAAGGGCTGGAGCCCCTCTGCTGGGAGGACAGGCTGAGCGTTGGGGTTGTTCAGCCTGGAGCAGGCGCCGGCCAGGGGGGCTCCGTACAGACCTGAGAGGTACGCCGAGGAGCTCTATGGTGGGAGAGAAAACGAGGGTCAGTGACGGCCACAGCGTGCCAGACCTTTCTCCGCCACCCCCAGCCCGACGCAGAGCAGCGTGCCACCACCATGAGCCCGGCAGGGACACGGGGACAACCCTTCAGGCCCTGAAACCCCCCCTCACAGAGCACGGGGGCACCCGAGGGTGCATTGGGGTGAGCTGCGGCCCCGACCCAGCACAACGGGGCTGGGATGCGGATGGGGACACCCAGGTACCCCCAGTTCCTCCCCACTGCCATGTTTCTGCCTGTGTCCTGCCTTTGTAGGGGAAAACCGGCCCCAACGGCCTTTCAGAGCAGCCGTAACCCCGCAAAGCTGAAACCGTGCTGTGACCACCATCGGTCCCCTGCGCAGAAAGTAGGGGATTGGCGAGAACCGAGCACCATGTCTGGTTTGGCTCTGATTTCCATCATCGTTTCACTTTTCCAGGTCCAAGAGAAGAGAAAGCCAAGGCTGAGGAAGATGTTCCCCCAAGACCTGGGCTGGGGACAGGGGGGAAAGCAGCAAGGGGTGCGTGCCAGCACTCCAACCCAAGTCAACCCAACCCAAAGCCTCGTCAACTCTTCCATGTCTCAAATCCATCAGAAACTTCCCCTGGCAGTAGACACAACTCTCTCCTGCTCTGCGTTCCAGCAAGTGCAACCAGATGCTACCTGCAAACCACCATTTCTCACGTGGAGAAGGAGCAGACCCAACTCTTGCTCCCAGCCCTCTAGTTAAACCCGCTGCACCGAGGTTGTGCTCCCTCTCACATTGAGCCCACGCTCCCCGTGTCCACCCTCTGCTTCTGGCCACGGGCTGCTCCATGGCTCCTACACCAACATGTCCTCTCCTGCCCAGCCAGTCCTCAAGGCCAGCGTGGACACTGCACCTCCTCACTTCCCTCCCTTCACCAGGAGCCTCATTCCTTCTCCTCCATCCTTGCCAGGTCTCTCGAGCTCCACAGTTGAAGCTACAGCCACTGGCCCCAGGTCCTGCTGAGGATGCAGTCAGAAATGACCACTCCATGGTGTGAAACATAAATTACTTGGGTGGAAGGAGCAGAGGCCTCACCAGGGTGGCTTCAAAAAGGTCCCACAAAGCTTTGGGCTGAAGGGGGTCCCACCAAACGCTGCCCTTTGGGACACCTGCCCAGCTCTTCTCCAGCACACCAACACTCAACCAGACGCTTCCCCAAGGCCGCGCTTGCTCGGGTGGTCGCCGCGGGCAGAGCATCCTCCCGCACAGCCAGACCAACTGACCCTTCTCAGTGCCCTCCAGGGCCACCGCGCACATCACACACACATGCCCCTCCGCACTACCAGCCTGGCACTCACCCTTCTCCTCCGACTGCTCTGCTGCTGGCGTTGCCAGGAGAAGAAAACAGCACACGTAAACTTCTGACAACAGCACAAGTGAACTTCAGAACTCAGCTTGGCCACTGCAGTTAAAGACAATAAGAGATTCTTTCAGTATATCAATAGAAGAAGGAAGACTAGGGAAAATGTAGGCCCACTGGTGAATGAGACAGGTGCCCTAGTGGTGGAAGACACAGAGAAGGCAGAGTTCCTGAATGCCGCCTTTTCTTTGGTCTTCACTGCTAAAGCTGTCCCTCACAAATCCCATACTCTGAAGGCAAAGGAGAAGGTCTGGAGAGAGGAAGATTTTCCCTCAGTTGAGGAGGACTGGGTCAGAGACCACTTGGCCAAGCTGGACATTCATAAGTCCATGGGCCCTGACGGGATGCACCCGCGAGTGCTGAGAGAGCTGGCAGATGTTATTGCTAGACCACTCTCCATCGTCTTTGAAAGGTCATGGAGAACAGGAGAGATGTCTGAGGACTGGAGGAAGGCTGACATCACTCCAATCTTCAAAAAAGGCAAGAAGGAGGACCCAGGGAACTACAGACCAGTTAGTCTCACCTCTGTCCCTGGGAAGGTAATGGAGCGACTCATTCTGGATGTCATCTCCAAACACGCTGAGGAACAGGAAGTTATTGGAAGTGGTCAACATTGATTTATCAAGGGTAAATCATGCTTGACCAATCTGATAGCTTTCTATGATGTTATAAGTGGTTGGCTGGATGAGGGGAGAGTCGTAGATGTCATCTACCTTGACTTTAGCAAGGCTTTTCACACTGTCTCCCACAACCTCCTCATTGGGAAGCTGAGGAAGTATGGGCTAGATGAGGTGACAGCGAGGTGGATTGAGAGTTGGCTGTGGGACAGAACTCAGAGGGTTGTGATCAGCGGCACAGAGTCTAGTTGGAGGCCTGTAATCAGTGGTGTCCTCCAAGGGTCAATACTGGGTCCAATTTTGTTTAATATATTCATTAATGACCTGGATGAGGGGACAGAGTGTATCCTCAGCAAGTTTGCTGATGATACCAAACTGGGTGGGGTGGCTGACACCCCAGAGGGCCGTGCTGCCATCCAGCGTGACCTGGACAGGCTGGAGAGCTGGGCAGAGAAGAACCTCATGAGGTTCAACAAAAGCAAGTACAAGGTCCTGCACCTGGGGAGGAAGAATGTAAAGCACCAGTATAGGTTAGGGGTGGACCTGCTGGGAAGTAGCTCTGAGGAGAAGGATCTGGGGGTCCTAGTAGACAGTAAATTATCCATGACCCAGCAATGTGCCCTTGTTGCCAAAAAGGCCAATGGAATCCTGGGCTGCATAGGGAAGAGTGTGGCCAGTAGGTCGGGGGAGGTCATTCTCCCCCTCTACTCTGCACTGGTGAGGCCACAACTGGAATACTGTGTCCAGTTTTGGGCTCCCCAGTTCAAGAGGGACAGAGAACTGCTGGAGCGAGTCCAGCGAAGGGCAACTAAGATGATGAAGGGATTGGAGCATCTCCCGTATGAGGAAAGGCTGAGAGAGCTGGGACTCTTTGGCGTGGAGAAGAGAAGGCTGAGGGGAGACCTTATTATGGCATATGAGTATCTAAAGGGTGGGTTGAAGGAGGATGGAGCCAGGCTCTTTTCAATGGTTCCCAGTGAAAGGACGAGGGGCAATGGGCTCAAGTTAGAACACACAAAGTTCCGTTCAAATACATGGAAACACTTCTTTACGGTGAGGGTGTCAGAGCACTGGCACAGGCTGCCCAGGGAGGTGGTGGAGTCCCCTTCTCTGGAGCTTTTCAAGACCCACCTGGATGCAGTCCTGAGTAATGTGCTCTGGGCAATCCTGCTTTGGCAGGGGAGTTGGGCTAGATGATCTCTAGAGGTCCCTTCCAACTCTGAAAACTCCATGATTCTGTGATTCCATAGTGGAAACTGCTAAAACAGCATTAACTGCACGAGAGTCCAGGAGATCGGGCATCTCAGACTGAGTTTGTGGTTAAGGAAAGTTCAGAGTTACGAGATTGCCCTGATCCAACAAAATCTAACGCAGATGCTTCAAAACTTAAGCGACAGCCTCACTCTGATTTGCCAGGATTTTATGAATCACCTACGAAGTCTAATACTGCAAGTTTCACAGGGGAAGGTACTATGTTAGCAGACTTTAATGAAGATGTCCCTTTTTGATATGATCCAGTTGAAAAATGGAGGCAAATAAAGCAAAAGGCACTGGACAGTGGAGATACAGCATGTGGAAATGCAATAGCGTGTCCCGTCTTACGACGAACGGATCAGCCTAATGAGCACTCGCCTTTTCCTTATGGAGTAATTAAAGACTTGAGACAAACTGTTATGCAAAATGGGTTAAGTGCACCACATACTCAAAGTTTGCTACAAGGAATATTTGGGGGGAATGAGTTAACACCCTATGATATTTGGCAAATTACACGTTTAATACTTACTCCTACGCAAATGGTATTATTTGAGTCAACGTGGAAATCTGCTTGCCAAGTGGCAGCCCTTGCAAGCAGCGAATGCTGCTGCGAAAGAGTCTTTGTTAACGCAGCTTGTTGTGGGAAATGCTAATTATGAATGTCAGTGTATTTTGCGTTCATTACAAAATCCAACAATAGTCCAAATGATTGAGGCATGTCAAAGAATCGGTTCTAACTCTCATAACATGGAGATGTTGGCAACAACTTTTGCTGCAGCGGTGAAAGTACGAGGAAGTTGGTTTTTGTGTGGGCCGGCTATAGCCCAGCGGTTACTTTGGTCTTTCACAAGTGTGTCGCGTGAATCTGTCAGATCATTCAGAATCTGTGCGTAAAAACATTCAAATGTTAAAGGAGGGGGTCAGAAAGTTGCAAGTAGACAATGAATGGAATTGGTTGAACGATTTGTTATCTGGTTGGGGAATTACAGGATGGATAGCTGCAATTATTAAGACAGGATTAATGATATTGATCATAATTTTTTTTATAGCATTAATTGTTCCATGTTTATACTCTTGTCTGCAAAGGGCCCTGCAGAAGATGATAAACTCGGCGTTTCTAATTGAAAAACAAAAAAGGGGGAGATGTGGGGACTGAGGCAAAAGAAGGGTTAAGTGGGGTAGAACTAATCGGGAGGAATAAGCAGCTGCAGCACTGTTCTGGCAGACGACGAAGTTGTGTGAAGCTCCTCCCGAGATAAGGAGGTGCTGCTCACAGGGAAGAGAGATTCCCTTTTCGGTGGGAACGTGATCTTTTGGAGTACGAGATGGTGTAAACAAGTACAGTAGGCAATTACTGCCTTGGTAGAAAGGTATGTAAAGAGCACGCTTGCTTAATACAGCGGATTCCGGTTTCGATCCTGCATATCGCAGTCTGCCCGTTCCCACCGCCACACGCCCCCTCCCCCGCGGGCCGCCCCCCGGCCCCGGCAGCGCCCCGCTCCGCCCGCCCGCCCCCGCCCTGGGCAGGAGCTCCCCGAGCCCGCGCCGCCCCGCCGGAGCGCAGCGGGACGAGCAGCTGCAGCGCCCGGTGCCGCGGGGCCGGTTCCTGCGCGCCGTCACCCGCGGCGGGAGGAGCCGCACCGCGCCCGCGGGCACCGGCGGGGCTCGGCTCCGCTCGGATGGGGTCGGCTCCGCTCGGATGGGGTCGGATGGGTTCAGCCCATCCATCCCCCAGTGGTGGGAGGGGAGAAGGGAACCCCCCCCCTTTGCCAGCACCGCCTCCTCCCCACAGTGTCCCCCAAAGAAGGCTCTGAACTCGGGGCGATGCCAACGCGGGGGGGGACTGCAGTCTCTGCCCTCCCGCACCCACTCCGAGGGGATCTTCCGCTCTCTGACCATCTCCTGCTCCCGCTGCGGGGAGTTCCTGCTCTGGATGGATCCAGCCGGTTATGGAGGTACCGAGGGAAGTTGGACTCTCGCGTCCGCTACGGGGAGGTCAGAGCTGGGCAGCGCTCCGTACCCCGGCAGCAGCGGGGGGGGTTGAGCTGAGCAGGGAGGTGTTGGCCGTGCAGGAGGAACTGCTGCGCCGTCCCTGTGTCCCTCCAGAAGGACAGCGGCAAGAGAGGAGTGTGGGAGGAGGAGGTGGCGGGGGCAGAAGAGGAGGGGGAAGGGGAGCCGAACGCGGAGGAGCTGCGGGAGAAGAGCTGGACCATGGGGCTGTCCTGCCCCCCGCTGCCGGGCACGGGGGTCTGGGGGCACCGAGGGCTGGAGCTGTGCTCCGCAGGGCTGTGCTGGCCCCCAGGTGCGGTTTTAATGTGGAATTTCTGTAAATGACTGGCTTGTAGAAGGCAGGTGTAGATTTGGCGAGGGGAGAAGCAGGAGGTGCGGCCGTGGGGGGGTGCATGCAGCTGAGGGGGTGGAGCTGTGACCTTGCTGGGCAGGAAGGACCACGGACCCGTCCGTGTCTGATCCCTGCAGCCCCCCGGCTGTCCCCCTGCAGCTCTAGGGGAAGGGGCTGCCAGCGTCGGACAGGCGGCTCCTGCTCCTGCCCCCCTCCGGGGGAAAAGGGTCCCCGGGGCTGCGGGCAGAGCCCCTCCTGTGCTCCCCGGGGGCTCTCGGGACAACGCCAAGGTGCCGTCAGGGGCGACCTCCTCTTGCAGTAGCAGCGGGGGGGGCAATGCCGCCCGAACCAAGGTGCCTGCCTGTGTCAGGTTCTGCAGGCAGCCCGTGGGCAGGGACGGTGCCCGGAGGGGGCTGGGGGCACCCCGCGCTCTTCCCACATGCCTGCAGCAGGGCAAGCAGCCCCAGGACCCTCCACCCCCCACGAGCGCTGGGGGATGTGCCTGTCCCCACCATGGCACCGCTACGGGGAAACAACATCCAGTGAGACATTGCAACATGGCAAAATGCATAGCGAGAGTCGTAGCTGAGAGGCTCCTGAATGGTGACCCTGGGGCAGCTCTACCTTGGAAGTGGCAGAGAGCAGAGCCATCTGGAGCCATAGAGCAGCGGCTTTGGCAACCAGATAAGGACAGTTGACCAAAACAATACAGTGATTAAAAAGGAGTCAACGACTCCCAGAGGATTCTGAAGGACCACCGAGAGACTATAATGCGCATACCGGGGTGGGTAGTAGCTTATGGTAATGAGTTCCCGGAAAAGTAACGAACATGTTAATCATTTCCCAAAACCTTGTGAATGTGTATATATGGCATGTCTATAAGCTGTATAACTAACCCTTTACGGTGTGCGAGTTTGCAGGAGCGATCCCCCTTGCACCCAGCGCTGCAATAGACATAGCTGCTTTGTAACTCTGCGTGAGTTGTGGAGTTTGTTTCCGCACGTCAGCACTGCAGGGCTCAAGGATGGGGACAACCCCCCCCCCCCCGTCCCCCATCCCCCGTCCCCTGTCCCCTCCATTCTGCCCGCAGGGAGCAGCCCCAGGCAGGGATGCTGAGCACGGGGGTTTCTTGACAGGCCTGGGGCTGGCAGCGGTGACACGTGGCTGTAGGACATGTCCCACCCAGGCAGGGGTGCAACTCCTTCTGGGGGCAGCATGTCACTCAGAGCTGGGGGGGACTTGGATGGTCTCGGGCAGAGCGAGTGTTACCCCAGCCTGCCACCATGGCCCTTTGCAGCTCCGGTGGTACCTGGGCAGGGACGGGACGGGCTGGCCTGAGGCTGGAGCACCCCAGGGTGATGCCCCCCCACCACAGAGCATCCTCAGACCAATGGGCGCTGTGGGGATGGTGGGGCAGGGCTGGATGAGGGATGCGGGGCAGCGGGGCCAGGGCAGGGCCAGGGCCATCACCTGTAGCTGTAGCCAAGGGGAAGCCGAAGTCCTTTTGGGGTGGAGGTGGTGGAAGGAGTAGCGAGGGTGGCACTCGCTGTCGGACAGGTCCAGGTTGCAGTTCCAGCTGATGGTCACACTGATCACCCAACCCTGCAGCAGGGAACAGCAGACCTCACACAGTGCCAGCACGCTGCGCGCACAGCATCCCAACGGGCACAGCACCACCATGGTCACAGCATCTCCAGGGGCACGGCATCCCCATGGGTATAGCACCTACGTCCCTGCAGGCACAGAATCTCCACAGACATGGCAATCCCCCAGGCACAGCACCCCAGTGGGCATGGCAACCCCCACGGGCATGGCATCCCTGCGGGCACAGCATGTCCACGGGTATGGCATCCCTGGGGGTGTGGCAGCATCCCCCCAACCCACACTGCTCTCGCCCGGCCACGAGCACAACCCCATCCTCGCCCTTCCCAGCAGGATGGGGCTGGGTTGCCACAGGCGTTGGGCCACAGGCCCTTGCCAGGGACGCCGTTGGCACTGCCTGCTGGCCCAAGAGTGGCCGGGAAGGGGCTTCCCAGAGGAGCTGGCCGGGCAGCAAGGAGCAGGTCCCAAAGGACGGGAAGACGCTGGGGACGGGCAGGGGGGCAGAGAGCGGGGGAAGGATGGAACAGCGTCGAGTGCCTCTCCTGGGGGGGACTTGTCTGCTCCCGCAGGTGCAGAGGGCAGGGAGGGCCCTGCGGGGACGCAGCGCTGCTCGGCCACCCGCCCCCCATCCCCGGCAGAGGCGGGAGGGAGTCCCGGGGAGGCGGCACTGCCTCGCTCCGGCCGCGCCTGCCGCCTGCTCCCCCCGCCCGGCTCGGCCCGGCTCTGCCCGCACGGCTGGCTGGATCGGCTGGGCCGGCCTGCGCTCGGCTGGGCTCGGCTGGGCTCGGCTCGGCTCGAGTGGGCTGCGGCCCTGCGGGCCCGGGCCGGGCCGTGCGGCGGGAGCCCCGGCGGAGCGGCGGGGCAGGTGTGGGCGCGGAGGGGGCCGGGGGTCCCTGCTGCGGGCAGGGGGCGTGTGGGCCTCGCTCCGCGGAGGCTGCGGAGGCCGCGGCGGGGCCCGAGGGCAGAAGCGCGGGGCCGGCGGGCCCGGGAGCGGGTCCCCGCGGGAGCGGGCAGCGGCGCAGCCGTCGGGCGTCCCCCGGGCGCGGCCCCGCCCCTGCCCGCTGCTGCCGGGGGTCTGGCGGGGCGGCCGGCGGGCAGCGGGGGTGCGGAGAGGGGCCGGGCTGCGGCCGCTGGCTGCGCTCCCCCCGGTGCAGGCGGGGTCGGGGACGGGGACGGGGACGGGGACGGGGAGAGGCGGGCTGGCGGCGGGGCAGAGGCTGCGGGGCTCCCCCGGGGCACAGGGTCGGGCCCGGGCCGGTGGAGACGCTCTCGGGCTGCGGCCGGGACAGACGAGGCACAGCCGGCGGCTCTGGCAGAGGAGACGGAGGCTCCGCTTCGATTGCCCGCTCCGTCCTGAGGCAGCATGGCGCCTGCAGCCTGTGCAAGCAGGCCGTGCCCGGCCCAGGGCAGAAGACCCCCGGGGGGCTCGTGCAGGGAGGTCCCGGAGGTGCCCCTGCCAAGCTGGCACAGGGAGGAGAGGCGGAGGGATGGAGGGCACCGCTGGACTCCCGCTCCTGCCAGGACAGGGAACCGCTGGCCACAACTGGCCCCGAGGAGCCCTGGCAAGGGGCCGTGCTCGGGGCTGCAGAGGAAGGCGAAAAACCCCCGGGGGCCCGTGCCAGTGTGCGCCGGGGGAAAAATTCCTTCCTGACCCCAAAACTGGCGATCGCCTGTTCGCTGAGCACTCGAGCAAGACATTTTGCGTGACCTCCAGGGCAGCGGTGGCTCCAGGGGACACGTGCACTGCCCAACCCCTCCTCTACTTCCACTGGGGGCACCTCAGGGCCATCCCAGCATGGAAACCTGACATGGTATTCTCTACCAAAACACTCTTTTACTATGAAAATGTATCTTCCAGGGTCCACCCAAGACTCCTCCCAGGCAACTCCTGGAGCCATTTGATCACTGCTTTAGGGACCTGAGATCCCAGGAAGCAAGCCCAGACTCATACAGGGAAGATACCCAAGATGATTTTTCTCCTTGTACAATGCCCCATTCTCTGGGATGCACCCGACACCCCACCCAGGAATGGCCCTGAGTCTTTTTTTCCAGTGTTTTGGTGACCTGTCATCCCGGGTAGCAACCACAGACTCCTCCAGGAAAGATACCCCACATGCATTTTCTCCTTGGAAAATGCTCCTTCCTCTGGGATGCATCCGAGACTCCTCGCAATTATGTGTCTGAGAGTTTTTTCCGGTTGTTTAGGGCCCTGTCATCCCAGGTAGCAACCCCAGACTCCTCCAGGGAAGACACCCAATATGATTTTTCTCTCTTGACAGTACTCCATCCTGCAAGATCTACCCAGAACTCCTCCCAGGCGTCTCCCGCAAGTTTTCTCTAATGCTTTAGGACCCTGTGATCCCGGGTAGCAACCCCAGACTCCTCCAGGGAAGATACCAAAGATGATTTTCCTCCTTGGACTATTGTCTATCCTGTGGGATGCACCTGAGACTCCTCCCAGCTCTGTTTCTGAGTGTTTTCTTCCGGGGGTTTAGGGCCCTGTGATCCCGGGTAGCAACCCCAGACTCCTCCAGGGAAGATACCCGAGATGATTTTTCTCCTTGGACAATGCTCCATCTTCTGGGATGCATCTGAGATTCCTCCCAGGCGTCTCCCGCAGACATTTTTCCGGTGGTTTGGGTCCCTGTAATCCCGGGTAGCAACTCCAGACTCCTCCAGGGAAGACACCCAATATGATTTTTCTCTCTTGACAGTGGTCCATCATGCGGGATCTATCCAGAACTCCTCCCAGGCGTCTCCCGCAGAGCTTTCTCCAGTGCTTTAGGGCCCTGCAATCCCGGGTAGCAACCGCAGACTCCTCCAGTGAAGATACCCGAGATGAATTTTCTCCTTGGACAATGCTCCATCCTCTGGGAAGCATCCGAGACTCCTTGCAGCTTTGTGCCTGAGTGTTTATTCCGGTGGTTTTGGGCCCTGTGATCCCAGGTAGAAACCCCAGACTCCTCCGTGGAAAATACCCAAGTTGATTTTTCACCTTGGACTATTGTCCATCCTGCGGGATGCACCTGAGACTCCTCCCAGCTCTGTTTCTGAGTGTTTTCTTCCGGGGGTTTAGGGCCCTGTGATCCCGGGTAGCAACACTAGACTCCTCCGTGGAAGATGCCCGAGATGATTTTTCTCTTTGGACAATTCTTCAACCTCCGGGAAGCATCTGAGACTCCTTGCAGGTATGTCCCTTAGTCTTTATTCCGGTGGTTTAGCGCCCTGTCATCCTGGGTAGCAACCCCAGACTCCTCCAGGGAAGATACCCGAGATGATTTTTCTCCTTGGACAATGCTCCATCTTCTCGGATGCATCTGAGATTCCTCCCAGGTGTCTCCCGCAGACATTTTTCCGGTGGTTTGGGTCCCTGTAATCCCGGGTAGCACCCCCAGACTCCTCCAGGGAAGATACCCGAGATGATTTTTCTCCTTATACAATGCTCCATTCTCTGGGAAGCATCCGAGACTCCTTGCAGGTATGTCCCTGAGTGTTTATTCCGGTGTTTTGGGGCCCTGTGATCCCGGGTAGCAACCCCAGACTCCTCCAGGGAAGATACCCGAGATGATTTTTCTCCTTAGACAATGCTTCATTCTCTGGGAAGCATCCGAGACTCCTTGCAGCTTTGTCCCTGAGTGTTTATCCCAGTGCTTTTGGGCCCTGTGATCCCGGGTAGCAACACCAGACTCCTCCAGGGAAGATACCCGAGGTGATTTTTCTCTTTGGACAATGCTCCATCCTCTGGGATGCATCTGAGATTCCTCCCAGGCGTCTTCCGCAGACATTTTTCCTGTTGTTTGGTTCCCTGTAATCCCGGGTAGCAACCCCAGACTCCTCCAGGAAAGATACCCGAGATGATTTTTCTCCTTGGACAATGCTCCATCCTCTGGGATGCATCCGAGACTTGTCGCAGCTATGTCCCTGAGTCTTTTTTCTCGCGGTTTAGGGTTCTGTCATCCCAGGTAGCAACCCCAGACTCGTCCAGGGAAGACACCCAATATGATTTTTCTCTCTTGACAGTGGTCAGTCCTGCGGGATCTACCCAGAACTCCTCCCAGGCGTCTCCCGCAGAGTTTTCTCCAGTGCTTTAGGGCCCTGTGATTCCAGGTAGGAACCCCAGACTCCTCCAGGGAAGGTACCCGAGATGATTTTTCTCCTTGGACAATGCTCCATCTTCTGGGATGCATCTGAGATTCCTCCCAGGCGTCTCCCGCAAACATTTTTCCTGTGGTTTGGGTCCCTGTAATCCCGGGTAGCAACCCCAGACTCCTCCAGGGAAGATACCAGAGACGATTTTTCTCCTTGGACAAAGCTCCATCCTCTGGGAAGCATCCGAGACTCCTTGCAGGTATGTCCCTGATTGTTTATTCCGGTGTTTTGGGGCCCTGTGATCCCGGGTAGCAACCCCAGACTCCTCCAGGGAAGATACCCGAGATGATTTTTCTCCTTGAACAATGCTCCATCTTCTGGGATGCATCTGACATTCCTCCCAGGCGTCTCACGCAAATATTTTTCCTGTGTTTTGGGTCCCTGTAATCCCGGGTAGCAACCCCAGACTCCTCCAGGGAAGATACCCGAGATGATTTTTCTCCTTGGACAAAGCTCCATCCTCTGGGAAGCATCCGAGACTCCTTCCAGGTATGTCCCTGAGTCTTTATTCCGGTGGTTGAGCGCCCTGTCATCCTGGGTAGCAATCCCAGACTCCTCCAGGGAAGATACCCGAGATGATTTTTCTCCTTGGACAAAGCTCCATCCTCTGGGAAGCATCCGAGACTCCTTGCAGGTATGTCCCTGAGTGTTTATTCCGGTGTTTTGGGGCCCTGTGATCCCGGGTAGCAACCCCAGACTCCTCCAGGGAAGATACCCGAGATGATTTTTCTCCTGGGACAATGCTCCATCTTCTGGGATGCATATGAGATTCCTCCCAGGCATCTCCCAGACATTTTTCCTGTGGTTTGGGTCCCTGTAATCCCGGGTAGCAACCCCAGACTCCTCCAGGGAAGATACCCGAGATGATTTTTCTCCTTGGACAAAGCTCCATCCTCTGGGAAGCATCCGAGACTTGTGGCAGCTATGTCCCTGAGTCTTTTTCTCACGGTTTATGGTTCTGTCATCCCAGGTAGCAACCCCAGACTCCTCCAGGGAAGACACCCAATATGATTTTTCTCTCTTGACAGTGGTCCATCCTGCGGGATCTACCCAGAATTCCTCCCAGGCGTCTCCCGCAGAGTTTTCTCCAGTGCTTTAGGGCCCTGTGATCCCGGGTAGCAACCCCAGACTCCTCCAGGGAAGATACCCGAGATGATTTTTCTCCTTGTACAATGCTCCATCTTCTGGGATGCATCTGAGATTCCTCCCAGGCGTCTCCCGCAGACATTTTTCCTGTGTTTTGGGTCCCTGTAATCCCGGGTAGCAACCCCAGACTCCTCCAGGGAAGATACCCGAGATGATTTTTCTCCTGGGACAAAGCTCCATCTTCTGGGATGCATCTGAGATTCCTCCCAGGCGTCTCCCGAAAACATTTTTCCTGTAGTTTGGGTCCCTGTAATCCCGGGTAGCAACCCCAGACTCCTCCAGGGAAGATACCCGAGCTGATTTTTCTCCTTGGACAATGCTCCATCTCCTGGGATGCATCTGAGATTCCTCCCAGGCGTCTCCCGCAGACATTTTTCCGGTGGTTTGGGTCCCTGTAATCCCGGGTAGCAACCCCAGACTCCTCCAGGGAAGATACGCGAGATGATTTTTCTGCTTGGACAAAGCTCCATCCTCTGGGATGCATCCGAGACTTGTCGCAGCTATGTCCCCGAGTCTTTTTTCTCGCCGTTTAGGGTTCTGTCATCCCAGGTAGCAACCCCAGACTCCTCCAGGGAAGACACCCAATATGATTTTTCTCTCTTGACAGTGGTCCATCATGCGGGATCTATCCAGAACTCCTCCCAGGCGTCTCCCGCAGAGCTTTCTCCAGTGCTTTAGGGCCCTGCAATCCCGGGTAGCAACCGCAGACTCCTCCAGTGAAGACACCCGAGATGAATTTTCTCCTTGGACAATGCTCCATCCTCTGGGATGCATCCGAGACTCCTTGCAGCTTTGTCCCTGAGTGTTTATTCCGGTGGTTTTGGGCCCTGTGATCCCAGGTAGAAACCCCAGACTCCTCCGTGGAAAATACCCAAGTTGATTTTTCACCTTGGACTATTGTCCATCCTGCGGGATGCACCTGAGACTCCTCCCAGCTCTGTGTCTGAGTGTTTTCTTCTGGGGGTTTAGGGCCCTGTGATCCCGGGTAGCAACCCCAGACTCCTCCAGGGAAGATACCCGAGATAATTTTTCTGCTTGGACAATACTCCATCCTCTGGGATGCATCTGAGATTCCTCCCAAATGTCTCCCGCAGACATTTTTCCTGTGGTTTGGTTCCCTGTAATCCCGGGTAGCAACCCCAGACTCCTCCAGGAAAGATACCCGAGATGATTTTTCTCCTTGGACAATGCTCCATCCTCTGGGATGCATCCGAGACTTGTCGCAGCTATGTCCCTGAGTCTTTTTTCTCGCGGTTTAGGGTTCTGTCATCCCAGGTAGCAACCCCAGACTCCTCCAGGGAAGACACCCAATATGATTTTTCTCTCTTGACAGTGGTCAGTCCTGCGGGATCTACCCAGAACTCCTCCCAGGCGTCTCCCGCAGAGTTTTCTCCAGTGCTTTAGGGCCCTGTGATCCCGGGTAGCAACCCCAGACTCCTCCAGGGAAGATACCCGAGATGATTTTTCTCTTTGGACAATGCTCCATCCTCTGGGATGCATCTGAGATTCCTCCCAGGCGTCTCCCGCAGACATTTTTCCTGTGGTTTGGTTCCCTGTAATCCCGGGTAGCAACCCCAGACTCCTCCAGGGAAGATACCCGAGATGATTTTTCTCCTTGGACAAATCTCCATCCTCTGGGAAGCATCTTAGACTCCTTGCAGGTATGTCCCTGAGTCTTTATTCCGGTGGTTTAGTGCCCTGTCATCCTGGGTAGCAACCCCAGACTCCTCCAGGGAAGATACCCGAGAAATTTTTCTGCTTGGACAATACTCCATCCTCTGGGATGCATCTGAGATTCCTCCCAAATGTCTCCCGCAGACATTTTTCCTGTGGTTTGGTTCCCTGTAATCCCGGGTAGCAACCCCAGACTCCTCCAGGAAAGATACCCGAGATGATTTTTCTCCTTGGACAATGCTCCATCCTCTGGGATGCATCCGAGACTTGTCGCAGCTATGTCCCTGAGTCTTTTTTCTCGCGGTTTAGGGTTCTGTCATCCCAGGTAGCAACCCCAGACTCCTCCAGGGAAGACACCCAATATGATTTTTCTCTCTTGACAGTGGTCAGTCCTGCGGGATCTACCCAGAACTCCTCCCAGGCGTCTCCCGCAGAGTTTTCTCCAGTGCTTTAGGGCCCTGTGATTCCAGGTAGGAACCCCAGACTCCTCCAGGGAAGGTACCCGAGATGATTTTTCTCCTTGGACAATGCTCCATCCTCTGGGAAGCATCCGAGACTCCTTGCAGCTTTGTCCCTGAGTGTTTATCCCAGTGCTTTTGGGCCCTGTGATCCCGGGTAGCAACCCCAGACTCCTCCAGTGAAGATACCCGAGATGATTTTTCTCCTTGGACAAAGCTCCATCCTCTGGGAAGCATCTTAGACTCCTTGCAGGTATGTACCTGAGTCTTTATTCCGGTGGTTTAGCGCCCTGTCATCCTGGGTAGCAACCCCAGACTCCTCCAGGGAAGATACCCGAGATGATTTTTCTCCTTGGACAATGCTCCATCTTCTGGGATGCATCTGAGATTCCTCCCAGGCGTCTCCCACAGACATTTTTCCTGTGGTTTGGGTCCCTGTAATCCCGGGTAGCAACCCCAGACTCCTCCAGGGAAGATACCCGAGATGATTTTTCTCCTGGGACAAAGCTCCATCTTCTGGGATGCATCTGAGATTCCTCCCAGGCGTCTCCCGCAAACATTTTTCCTGTAGTTTGGGTCCCTGTAATCCCGGGTAGCAACCCCAGACTCCTCTAGGGAAGATACCCAAGATAATTTTTCTCCTTGGACAATGCTCCATCCTCTGGGAAGCATCCGAAACTCCTTGCAGGTATGTCCCTGAGTTTTTATTCCGGTGTTTTGGGGCCCTGTGATCCCCAGTAGCAACCCCAGACTCCTCCAGGGAAGATACCCGAGATTATTTTTCTCCTTGGACAATGCTCCATCCTCTGGGAAGCATCCGAGACTCCTTGCAGCTTTGTCCCTGAGTGTTTATTCCGGTGTTTTGGGGCCCTGTGATCCCGGGTAGCAACCCCAGACTCCTCCAGTGAAGATACCCGAGATGATTTTTCTCCTTGGACAATGCTCCATCTTCTGGGATGCATCTGAGATTCCTCCCAGGCGTCTCCCGCAGACATTTTTCCCGTGGTTTGGGTCCCTTTAATCCCGGGTAGCAACCCCAGACTCCTCCAGGAAAGATATCCGGGATCATTTTTCTCCTTGGACAATGCTCCATCCTCTGGGAAGCATCCGAGACTTGTGGCAGCTATGTCCCTGAGTCTTTTTCTCACGGTTTATGGTTCTGTCATCCCAGGTAGCAACCCCAGACTCCTCCAGGGAAGACACCCAATATGATTTTTCTCTCTTGACAGTGGTCCATCCTGCGGGATCTACCCAGAATTCCTCCCAGGCGTCTCCCGCAGAGTTTTCTCCAGTGCTTTAGGGCCCTGTGATCCCGGGTAGCAACCCCAGACTCCTCCAGGGAAGATACCCGAGATGATTTTTCTCTTTGGACAATGCTCCATCCTCTGGGATGCATCTGAGATTCCTCCCAGGCGTCTCCCGCAGACATTTTTCTTGTGTTTTGGGTCCCTGTAATCCCGGGTAGTACCCCAGACTCCTCCAGGGAAGATACCCGAGATGATTTTTCTCCTTGGACAAAGCTCCATCCTCTGGGAAGCATCCGAGACACCTTGCAGGTATGTCCCTGATTGTTTATTCCGGTGTTTTGGGGCCCTGTGATCCCGGGTAGCAACCCCAGACTCCTCCAGGGAAGATACCCGAGATAATTTTTCTCCTTGGGCAATGCTCCATCCTCTGGGAAGCATCCGAAACTCCTTCCAGGTATGTCCCTGAGTCTTTATTCCGGTGGTTTAGCGCCCTGTCATCCTGGGTAGCAATCCCAGACTCCTCCAGGGAAGATACCCGAGATGATTTTTCTCCTTGGACAAAGCTCCATCCTCTGGGAAGCATCCGAGACTCCTTGCAGGTATGTCCCTGAGTGTTTATTCCGGTGTTTTGGGGCCCTGTGATCCCGGGTAGCAACCCCAGACTCTTCCAGGGAAGATACCCGAGATGATTTTTCTCCTGGGACAAAGCTCCATCTTCTGGGATGCATATGAGATTCCTCCCAGGCATCTCCCAGACATTTTTCCTGTGGTTTGGGTCCCTGTAATCCCGGGTAGCAACCCCAGACTCCTCCAGGGAAGATACCCGAGATGATTTTTCTCCTTGGACAAAGCTCCATCCTCTGGGAAGCATCCGAGACTTGTGGCAGCTATGTCCCTGAGTCTTTTTCTCACGGTTTATGGTTCTGTCATCCCAGGTAGCAACCCCAGACTCCTCCAGGGAAGACACCCAATATGATTTTTCTCTCTTGACAGTGGTCCATCCTGCGGGATCTACCCAGAATTCCTCCCAGGCGTCTCCCGCAGAGTTTTCTCCAGTGCTTTAGGGCCCTGTGATCCCGGGTAGCAACCCCAGACTCCTCCAGGGAAGATACCCGAGATGATTTTTCTCCTTGGACAATGCTCCATCTTCTGGGATACATCTGAGATTCCTCCCAGGCGTCTCCCGCAGACATTTTTCCTGTGGTTTGGGTCCCTGTAATCCCGGGTAGCAACCCCAGACTCCTCCAGGGAAGATACCCGAGATGATTTTTCTCCTTGGACAATGCTCCATCTTCTGGGATGCATCTGAGATTCCTCCCAGGCGTCTCCCGCAAACATTTTTCCTGTGGTTTGGGTCCCTGTAATCCCGGGTAGCAACCCCAGACTCCTCCAGGGAAGATACCCGAGACGATTTTTCTCCTTGGACAAAGCTCCATCCTCTGGGATGCATCCGAGACTTGTCGCAGCTATGTCCCTGAGTCTTTTTCTCACGGTTTATGTTTCTGTCATCCCAGGTAGCAACCCCAGACTCCTCCAGGGAAGACACCCAATATGATTTTTCTCTCTTGACAGTGGTCCATCCTGCGGGATCCACCCAGAATTCCTCCCAGGCGTCTCCCGCAGAGTTTTCTCCAGTGCTTTAGGGCCCTGTGATCCCGGATAGCAACCCCAGACTCCTCCAGGGAAGATACCCGAGATAATTTTTCTCCTTGGACAATGCTCCATCCTCTGGGAAGCATCCGAAACTCCTTCCAGGTATGTCCCTGATCTTTATTCCGGTGGTTTAGCGCTCTGTCATCCTGGGTAGCAATCCCAGACTCCTCCAGGGAAGATACCCGAGATGATTTTTCTCCTTGGACAAAGCTCCATCCTCTGGGAAGCATCCGAGACTCCTTGTAGGTATGTCCCTGAGTGTTTATTCCGGTGTTTTGGGGCCCTGTGATCCCGGGTAGCAACCCCAGACTCCTCCAGGGAAGATACCCGAGATGATTTTTCTCCTGGGACAAAGCTCCATCTTCTGGGATGCATATGAGATTCCTCCCAGGCATCTCCCAGACATTTTTCCTGTTGTTTGGGTCCCTGTAATCCCGGGTAGCAACCCCAGACTCCTCCAGGGAAGACACCCAATATGATTTTTCTATCTTGACAGTGGTCCATCCTGCGGGATCTACCCAGAATTCCTCCCAGGCGTCTCCCGCAGAGTTTTCTCCAGTGCTTTAGGGCCCTGTGATCCCGGGTAGCAACCCCAGACTCCTCCAGGGAAGATACCGGAGATGATTTTTCTCCTTGGACAATGCTCCATCCTCTGGGAAGCATCCGAGACTCCTTGCAGGTATGTCCCTGATTGTTTATTCCGGTGTTTTGGGGCCCTGTGATCCCGGGTAGCAACCCCAGACTCCTCCAGGGAAGATATCCGAGATGATTTTTCTCCTTGGACAATGCTCCATCCTCTGGGAAGCATCCGAGACTCCTTGCAGCTTTGACCCTGAGTGTTTATTCCAGTGCTTTAGGGCCCTGTAATCCCGGGTAGCAACTCCAGACTCCTCCAGGGAAGATACCCGAGATGATTTTTCTCCTTAGACAATGCTCCATTCTCTGGGAAGCATCCGAGACTCCTTGCAGGTATGTCCCTGAGTGTTTATTCCGGTGTTTTGGGGCCCTGTGATCCCGGGTAGCAACCCCAGACTCCTCCAGGGAAGATACCCGAGATGATTTTTCTCCTGGGACAAAGCTCCATCTTCTGGGATGCATCTGAGATTCCTCCCAGGCGTCTCCCGCAGACATTTTTCCTGTGGTTTGTGTTCCTGTAATCCCAGGTAGCAACCCCAGACTCCTCCAGGGAAGATACCCGAGATGATTTTTCTCCTTGGACAATGCTCCATCCTCTGGGATGCATCTGAGATTCCTCCCAGGCGTCTCCCGCAAACATTTTTCCTGTGGTTTGGGTCCCTGTAATCCCGGGTAGCAACCCCAGACTCCTCCAGGGAAGACACCCGAGATGATTTTTCTCCTTGGACAATGCTCCATCTTCTGGGATGCATCTGAGATTCCTCCCAGGCGTCTCCCGCAGACATTTTTCCTGTGTTTTGGGTCCCTGTAATCCCGGGTAGCAACCCCAGACTCCTCCAGGGAAGATACCCGAGATGATTTTTCTCCTTGGACAATGCTCCATCCTCTGGGAAGCATCCGAGACTCCTTGCAGGTATGTCCCTGAGTGTTTATTCCGGTGTTTTGGGGCCCTGTGATCCCGGGTAGCAACCCCAGACTCCTCCAGGGAAGATACCCGAGATGATTTTTCTCCTGGGACAAAGCTCCATCTTCTGGGATGCATATGAGATTCCTCCCAGGCATCTCCCAGACATTTTTCCTGTGGTTTGGGTCCCTGTAATCCCGGGTAGCAACCCCAGACTCCTCCAGGGAATATACCCGAGATGATTTTTCTCCTTGGACAATGCTCCATCCTCTGGGATGCATCCGAGACTTGTCGCAGCTATGTCCCTGAGTCTTTTTTCTCACGGTTTATGGTTCTGTCATCCCAGGTAGCAACCCCAGACTCCTCCAGGGAAGACACCCAATATGATTTTTCTCTCTTGACAGTGGTCCATCCTGCGGGATCTACCCAGAATTCCTCCCAGGCATCTCCCGCAGAGTTTTCTCCAGTGCTTTAGGGCCCTGTGATCCCGGGTAGCAACCCCAGACTCCTCCAGGGAAGATACCCGAGATGATTTTTCTCCTTGGACAATGCTCCATCCTTTGGGAAGCATCCGAGACTCCTTGCAGCTTTGTCCCTGAGTGTTTATTCTAGTGCTTTAGGGCCCTGTGATCCCGGGTAGCAACCCCAGACTCCTCCAGGGAAGACACCCGAGATGATTTTTCTCCTTGGACAATGCTCCATTTTCTGGGATGCATCTGAGATTCCTCCCAGGCGTATCCCGCAGACATTTTTCCCGTGGTTTGGGTCCCTTTAATCCCGGGTAGCAACCCCAGACTCCTCCAGGAAAGATATCCGGGATCATTTTTCTCCTTGGACAATGCTCCATCCTCTGGGAAGCATCCGAGACTCCTTGCAGGTATGTCCCTGAGTTTTTATTCCGGTGTTTTGGGGCCCTGTGATCCCAGGTAGCAACCCCAGACTCCTCCAGGGAAGACACCCGAGATGATTTTTCTCCTGGGACAATGCTCCATCTTCTGGGATGCATCTGAGATTCCTCCCAGGCGTCTCCCGCAGACATTTTTCCTGTGGTTTGGGTCCCTGTAATCCCGGGTAGCAACCCCAGACTCCTCCAGGGAAGATACCCGAGATGATTTTTCTCCTTGGACAAAGCTCCATCCTCTGGGAAGCATCCGAGACTTGTGGCAGCTATGTCCCTGAGTCTTTTTCTCACGGTTTATGGTTCTGTCATCCCAGGTAGCAACCCCAGACTCCTCCAGGGAAGACACCCAATATGATTTTTCTCTCTTGACAGTGGTCCATCCTGCGGGATCTACCCAGAATTCCTCCCAGGCGTCTCCCGCAGAGTTTTCTCCAGTGCTTTAGGGCCCTGTGATCCCGGGTAGCAACCCCAGACTCCTCCAGGGAAGATACCCGAGATGATTTTTCTCCTTGGACAATGCTCCATCCTCTGGGAAGCATCCGAGACTCCTTGCAGGTATGTACCTGAGTCTTTATTCCGGTGGTTTAGCGCCCTGTCATCCTGGGTAGCAACCCCAGACTCCTCCAGGGAAGATACCCGAGATGATTTTTCTCGTTGGACAATACTCCATCCTCCTGGATGCATCTGAGACTTGTCGCAGCTATGTCCCTGAGTCTTTTTTCTCGCGGTTTAAGGTTCTGTCATCCCAGGTAGCAACCCCAGACTCCTCCAGGGAAGACAACCAA
Organism: Vanellus vanellus; assembly: GCF_965231255.1. Classification (NCBI taxonomy): domain Eukaryota; kingdom Metazoa; phylum Chordata; class Aves; order Charadriiformes; family Charadriidae; genus Vanellus; species Vanellus vanellus. Next base: position 395,913 of record NW_028127184.1, on the reverse strand, counting down.
TATGATTTTTCTCTCTTGACAGTGGACCATCCTGCGAGACCTACCCAGAATTCCTCCCAGGCGTCTCCCGCAGAGTTTTCTCCAGTGCTTTAGGGCCCTGTGATCCCGGGTAGCAACCCCAGACTCCTCCAGGGAAGATACCCGAGATGATTTTTCTCCTTGGACAATGCTCCATCCTCTGGGAAGCATCCGAGACTCCTTGCAGCTTTGTCCCTTAGTGTTTATTCCAGTGCTTTAGGGCCCTGAGATCCCGGGTAGCAACCCCAGACTCCTCCAGGGAAGATATCCGAGATGATTTTTCTCCTTGGACAATGCTCCATCCTCTGGGAAGCATCCGAGACTCCTTGCAGCTTTGTCCCTGAGTGTTTATTCCAGTGCTTTAGGGCCCTGTAATCCCGGGTAGCAACACCAGACTCCTCCAGGGAAGATACCCGAGATGATTTTTCTCCTTGGACAATGCTCCATCTTCTGGGATGCATCTGAGATTCCTCCCAGGCGTCTCCCGCAGAGTTTTCTCCAGTGCTTTAGGGCCCTGTGATCTCAGGTAGCAACCCCAGACTCCTCCAGGGAAGATACCCGAGATGATTTTTCTCCTTGGACAATGCTCCATCTTCTGGGATGCATCTGAGATTCCTCCCAGGCGTCTCCCGCAAACATTTTTCCTGTGGTTTGGGTCCCTGTAATCCCGGGTAGCAACCCCAGACTCCTCCAGGGAAGATACCAGAGACGATTTTTCTCCTTGGACAAAGCTCCATCCTCTGGGAAGCATCCGAGACTCCTTGCAGGTATGTCCCTGATTGTTTATTCCGGTGTTTTGGGGCCCTGTGATCCCGGGTAGCAACCCCAGACTCCTCCAGGGAAGATACCCGAGATGATTTTTCTCCTTGAACAATGCTCCATCTTCTGGGATGCATCTGACATTCCTCCCAGGCGTCTCACGCAAATATTTTTCCTGTGTTTTGGGTCCCTGTAATCCCGGGTAGCAACCCCAGACTCCTCCAGGGAAGATACCCGAGATGATTTTTCTCCTTGGACAAAGCTCCATCCTCTGGGAAGCATCCGAGACTCCTTCCAGGTATGTCCCTGAGTCTTTATTCCGGTGGTTGAGCGCCCTGTCATCCTGGGTAGCAATCCCAGACTCCTCCAGGGAAGATACCCGAGATGATTTTTCTCCTTGGACAAAGCTCCATCCTCTGGGAAGCATCCGAGACTCCTTGCAGGTATGTCCCTGAGTGTTTATTCCGGTGTTTTGGGGCCCTGTGATCCCGGGTAGCAACCCCAGACTCCTCCAGGGAAGATACCCGAGATGATTTTTCTCCTTGGACAATGCTCCATCTTCTGGGATGCATATGAGATTCCTCCCAGGCATCTCCCAGACATTTTTCCTGTGGTTTGGGTCCCTGTAGTCCCGGGTAGCAACCCCAGACTCCTCCAGGGAAGATACCCGAGATGATTTTTCTCCTTGGACAAAGCTCCATCCTCTGGGAAGCATCCGAGACTTGTGGCAGCTATGTCCCTGAGTCTTTTTCTCACGGTTTATGGTTCTGTCATCCCAGGTAGCAACCCCAGACTCCTCTAGGGAAGACACCCAATATGATTTTTCTCTCTTGACAGTGGTCCATCCTGCGGGATCTACCCAGAATTCCTCCCAGGCGTCTCCCGCAGAGTTTTCTCCAGTGCTTTAGGGCCCTGTGATCCCGGGTAGCAACCCCAGACTCCTCCAGGGAAGATACCCGAGATGATTTTTCTCCTTGTACAATGCTCCATCCTCTGGGAAGCATCCGAAACTCCTTACAGGTATGTCCCTGAGTCTTTATTCCGGTGGTTGAGCGCCCTGTCATCCTGGGTAGAAATCCCAGACTCCTCCAAGGAAGATACCCGAGATGATTTTTCTCCTGGGACAAAGCTCCATCTTCTGGGATGCATCTGAGATTCCTCCCAGGCGTCTCCCGAAAACATTTTTCCTGTAGTTTGGGTCCCTGTAATCCCGGGTAGCAACCCCAGACTCCTCCAGGGAAGATACCCGAGATGATTTTTCTACTTGGACAAATCTCCATCCTCTGGGAAGCATCTTAGACTCCTTGCAGGTATGTCCCTGAGTCTTTATTCCGGTGGTTTAGTGCCCTGTCATCCTGGGTAGCAACCCCAGACTCCTCCAGGGAAGATACCCGAGATAATTTTTCTGCTTGGACAATACTCCATCCTCTGGGATGCATCTGAGATTCCTCCCAAATGTCTCCCGCAGACATTTTTCCTGTGGTTTGGTTCCCTGTAATACCGGGTAGCAACCCCAGACTCCTCCAGGAAAGATACCCGAGATGATTTTTCTCCTTGGACAATGCTCCATCCTCTGGGATGCATCCGAGACTTGTCGCAGCTATGTCCCTGAGTCTTTTTTCTCGCGGTTTAGGGTTCTGTCATCCCAGGTAGCAACACCAGACTCCTCCAGGGAAGACACCCAATATGATTTTTCTCTCTTGACAGTGGTCAGTCCTGCGGGATCTACCCAGAACTCCTCCCAGGCCTCTCCCGCAGAGTTTTCTCCAGTGCTTTAGGGCCCTGTGATTCCAGGTAGGAGCCCCAGACTCCTCCAGGGAAGGTACCCGAGATGATTTTGCTCCTTGGACAATGCTCCATCCTCTGGGAAGCATACGAGACTCTTTGCAGCTTTGTCCCTGAGTGTTTATCCCAGTGCTTTTGGGCCCTGTGATCCCGGGTAGCAACACCAGACTCCTCCAGTGAAGATACCCGAGATGATTTTTCTCCTTGGACAAAGCTCCATCCTCTGGGAAGCATCTTAGACTCCTTGCAGGTATGTACCTGAGTCTTTATTCCGGTGGTTTAGCGCCCTGTCATCCTGGGTAGCAACCCCAGACTCCTCCAGGGAAGATACCCGAGATGATTTTTCTCCTTAGACAATGCTCCATCTTCTGGGATGCATCTGAGATTCCTCCCAGGCGTCTCCCGCAGACATTTTTCCTGTGGTTTGGGTCCCTGTAATCCCGGGTAGCAACCCCAGACTCCTCCAGGGAAGATACCCGAGATGATTTTTCTCCTGGGACAAAGCTCCATCTTCTGGGATGCATCTGAGATTCCTCCCAGGCGTCTCCCGCAAACATTTTTCCTGTAGTTTGGGTCCCTGTAATCCCGGGTAGCAACCCCAGACTCCTCTAGGGAAGATACCCAAGATAATTTTTCTCCTTGGACAATGCTCCATCCTCTGGGAAGCATCCGAAACTCCTTGCAGGTATGTCCCTGAGTTTTTATTCCGGTGTTTTGGGGCCCTGTGATCCCCAGTGGCAACCCCAGACTCCTCCAGGGAAGATACCCGAGATTATTTTTCTCCTTGGACAATGCTCCATCTTCTGGGATGCATCTGAGATTCCTCCCAGGCGTCTCCCGCAGACATTTTTCCCGTGGTTTGGGTCCCTTTAATCCCGGGTAGCAACCCCAGACTCCTCCAGGAAAGATATCCGGGATCATTTTTCTCCTTGGACTATGCTCCATCCTCTGGGATGCATCCGAGACTTGTCGCAGCTATGTCCCTGAGTCTTTTTTCTCACGGTTTAGGGTTCTGTCATCCCAGGTAGCAACCCCAGACTCCTCCAGGGAAGACACCCAATATGATTTTTCTCTCTTGACAGTGGTCCATCCTGCGGGATCTACCCAGAATTCCTCCCAGGCGTCTCCCGCAGAGTTTTCTCCAGTGCTTTAGGGCCCTGTGATCCCGGGTAGCAACCCCAGACTCCTCTAGGGAAGATACCCGAGATAATTTTTCTCCTTGGACAATGCTCCATCCTCTGGGAAGCATCCGAAACTCCTTGCAGGTATGTCCCTGAGTTTTTATTCCGGTGTTTTGGGGCCCTGTGATCCCGGGTAGCAACCCCAGACTCCTCCAGGGAAGATACCCGAGATGATTTTTCTCCTGGGACAAAGCTCCATCTTCTGGGATGCATATGAGATTCCTCCCAGGCATCTCCCAGACATTTTTCCTGTGGTTTGGGTCCCTGTAATCCCGGGTAGCAACCCCAGACTCCTCCAGGGAAGATACCCGAGATGATTTTTCTCCTTGGACAAAGCTCCATCCTCTGGGAAGCATCCGAGACTTGTGGCAGCTATGTCCCTGAGTCTTTTTCTCACGGTTTATGGTTCTGTCATCCCAGGTAGCAACCCCAGACTCCTCCAGGGAAGACACCCAATATGATTTTTCTCTCTTGACAGTGGTCCATCCTGCGGGATCTACCCAGAATTCCTCCCAGGCGTCTCCCGCAGAGTTTTCTCCAGTGCTTTAGGGCCCTGTGATCCCGGGTAGCAACCCCAGACTCCTCCAGGGAAGATACCCGAGATGATTTTTCTCTTTGGACAATGCTCCATCCTCTGGGATGCATCTGAGATTCCTCCCAGGCGTCTCCCGCAGACATTTTTCTTGTGTTTTGGGTCCCTGTAATCCCGGGTAGCAAACCCAGACTCCTCCAGGGAAGATACCCGAGATGATTTTTCTCCTTGGACAAAGCTCCATCCTCTGGGAAGCATCCGAGACACCTTGCAGGTATGTCCCTGATTGTTTATTCCGGTGTTTTGGGGCCCTGTGATCCCGGGTAGCAACCCCAGACTCCTCCAGGGAAGATACCCGAGATAATTTTTCTCCTTGGACAATGCTCCATCCTCTGGGAAGCATCCGAAACTCCTTCCAGGTATGTCCCTGAGTCTTTATTCCGGTGGTTTAGCGCCCTGTCATCCTGGGTAGCAATCCCAGACTCCTCCAGGGAAGATACCCGAGATGATTTTTCTCCTTGGACAAAGCTCCATCCTCTGGGAAGCATCCGAGACTCCTTGCAGGTATGTCCCTGAGTGTTTATTCCGGTGTTTTGGGGCCCTGTGATCCCGGGTAGCAACCCCAGACTCTACCAGGGAAGATACCCGAGATGATTTTTCTCCTGGGACAAAGCTCCATCTTCTGGGATGCATATGAGATTCCTCACAGGCATCTCCCTCAAACATTTTTCCTGTGGTTTGGGTCCCTGTAATCCCGGGTAGCAACCCCAGACTCCTCCAGGGAAGATACCCGAGACGATTTTTCTCCTTGGACAAAGCTCCATCCTCTGGGATGCATCCGAGACTTGTCGCAGCTATGTCCCTGAGTCTTTTTCTCACGGTTTATGTTTCTGTCATCCCAGGTAGCAACCCCAGACTCCTCCAGGGAAGACACCCAATATGATTTTTCTCTCTTGACAGTGGTCCATCCTGCGGGATCCACCCAGAATTCCTCCCAGGCGTCTCCCGCAGAGTTTTCTCCAGTGCTTTAGGGCCCTGTGATCCCGGATAGCAACCCCAGACTCCTCCAGGGAAGATACCCGAGATAATTTTTCTCCTTGGACAATGCTCCATCCTCTGGGAAGCATCCGAAACTCCTTCCAGGTATGTCCCTGAGTCTTTATTCCGGTGGTTGAGCGCCCTGTCATCCTGGGTAGCAATCCCAGACTCCTCCAGGGAAGATACCCGAGATGATTTTTCTCCTTGGACAAAGCTCCATCCTCTGGGAAGCATCCGAGACTCCTTGTAGGTATGTCCCTGAGTGTTTATTCCGGTGTTTTGGGGCCCTGTGATCCCGGGTAGCAACCCCAGACTCCTCCAGGGAAGATACCCGAGATGATTTTTCTCCTGGGACAAAGCTCCATCTTCTGGGATGCATATGAGATTCCTCCCAGGCATCTCCCAGACATTTTTCCTGTGGTTTGGGTCCCTGTAATCCCGGGTAGCAATCCCAGACTCCTCCAGGGAAGACACCCAATATGATTTTTCTCTCTTGACAGTGGTCCATCCTGCGGGATCTACCCAGAATTCCTCCCAGGCGTCTCCCGCAGAGTTTTCTCCAGTGCTTTAGGGCCCTGTGATCCCGGGTAGCAACCCCAGACTCCTCCAGGGAAGATACCCGAGATGATTTTTCTCCTTGGACAATGCTCCATCCTCTGGGAAGCATCCGAAACTCCTTGCAGGTATGTCCCTGAGTTTTTATTCCGGTGTTTTGGGGCCCTGTGATCCCAGGTAGCAACCCCAGACTCCTCCAGGGAAGATACCCGAGATGATTTTTCTCCTGGGACAATGCTCCATCTTCTGGGATGCATATGAGATTCCTCCCAGGCATCTCCCAGACATTTTTCCTGTGGTTTGGGTCCCTGTAATCCCGGGTAGCAACCCCAGACTCCTCCAGGGAAGATACCCGAGATGATTTTTCTCCTTGGACAAAGCTCCATCCTCTGGGAAGCATCCGAGACTTGTGGCAGCTATGTCCCTGAGTCTTTTTCTCACGGTTTATGGTTCTGTCATCCCAGGTAGCAACCCCAGACTCCTCCAGGGAAGACACCCAATATGATTTTTCTCTCTTGACAGTGGTCCATCCTGCGGGATCTATCCAGAATTCCTCCCAGGCGTCTCCCGCAGAGTTTTCTCCAGTGCTTTAGGGCCCTGTGATCCCGGGTAGCAACCCCAGACTCCTCCAGGGAAGATACCCGAGATGATTTTTCTCTTTGGACAATGCTCCATCCTCTGGGATGCATCTGAGATTCCTCCCAGGCGTCTCCCGCAGACATTTTTCCTGTGGTTTGATTCCCTGTAATCCCGGGTAGCAACCCCAGACTCCTCCAGGGAAGATACCCGAGATGATTTTTCTCCTTGGACAAAGCTCCATCCTCTGGGAAGCATCCGAGACTCCTTGCAGGTATGTCCCTGATTGTTTATTCCGGTGTTTTGGGGCCCTGTGATCCCGGGTAGCAACCCGAGACTCCTCCAGGGAAGATATCCGAGATGATTTTTCTCCTTGGACAATGCTCCATCCTCTGGGAAGCATCCGAGACTCCTTGCAGCTTTGTCCCTGAGTGTTTATTCCAGTGCTTTAGGGCCCTGTAATCCCGGGTAGCAACTCCAGACTCCTCCAGGGAAGATACCCGAGATGATTTTTCTCCTTAGACAATGCTCCATTCTCTGGGAAGCATCCGAGACTCCTTGCAGGTATGTCCCTGAGTGTTTATTCCGGTGTTTTGGGGCCCTGTGATCCCGGGTAGCAACCCCAGACTCCTCCAGGGAAGATACCCGAGATGATTTTTCTCCTGGGACAAAGCTCCATCTTCTGGGATGCATATGAGATTCCTCCCAGGCGTCTCCCGCAGACATTTTTCCTGTGGTTTGTGTTCCTGTAATCCCAGGTAGCAACCCCAGACTCCTCCAGGGAAGACACCCGAGATGATTTTTCTCCTTGGACAATGCTCCATCTTCTGGGATGCATCTGAGATTCCTCCCAGGCGTCTCCCGCAGACATTTTTCCTGTGTTTTGGGTCCCTGTAATCCCGGGTAGCAACCCCAGACTCCTCCAGGGAAGATACCCGAGATGATTTTTCTCCTTGGACAAAGCTCCATCCTCTGGGAAGCATCCGAGACTCCTTGCAGATATGTCCCTGAGTGTTTATTCCGGTGTTTTGGGGCCCTGTGATCCCGGGTAGCAACCCCAGACTCCTCCAGGGAAGATACCCGAGATGATTTTTCTTCTGGGACAAAGCTCCATCTTCTGGGATGCATATGAGATTCCTCCCAGGCATCTCCCAGACATTTTTCCTGTGGTTTGGGTCCCTGTAATCCCGGGTAGCAACCCCAGACTCCTCCAGGGAATATACCCGAGATGATTTTTCTCCTTGGACAATGCTCCATCCTCTGGGATGCATCCGAGACTTGTCGCAGCTATGTCCCTGAGTCTTTTTTCTCACGGTTTATGGTTCTGTCATCCCAGGTAGCAACCCCAGACTCCTCCAGGGAAGACACCCAATATGATTTTTCTCTCTTGACAGTGGTCCATCCTGCGGGATCTACCCAGAATTCCTCCCAGGCGTCTCCCGCAGAGTTTTCTCCAGTGCTTTAGGGCCCTGTGATCCCGGGTAGCAACCCCAGACTCCTCTAGGGAAGATACCCGAGATAATTTTTCTCCTTGGACAATGCACCATCCTCTGGGAAGCATCCGAAACTCCTTGCAGGTATGTCCCTGAGTTTTTATTCCGGTGTTTTGGGGCCCTGTCATCCCGGGTAGCAACCCCAGACTCCTCCAGGGAAGATACCCGAGATGATTTTTCTCCTTGGACAAAGCTCCATCCTCTGGGATGCATCCGAGACTTGTCGCAGCTATGTCCCTGAGTCTTTTTCTCACGGTTTATGGTTCTGTCATCCCAGGTAGCAACCCCAGACTCCTCCAGGGAAGACACCCAATATGATTTTTCTCTCTTGACAGTGGTCCATCCTGCGGGATCTACCCAGAATTCCTCCCAGGCGTCAACCGCAGAGTTTTCTCCAGTGCTTTAGGGCCCTGTGATCCCGGGTAGCAACCCCAGACTCCTCCAGGGAAGATACCCGGGATGATTTTTCTCCTTGGACTATTGTCCATCCTGCGGGATGCACCCGAGACTCCTCCCAGCTCTGTTTCTGAGTGTTTTCTTCCAGGGGTTTAGGGCCCTGTGATCCCGGGTAGCAACCCCAGACTCCTCCAGGGAAGATACCCGAGATGATTTTTCTCTTTGGACAATGCTCCATCTTCTGGGATGCATCTGAGATTCCTCCCAGGCGTCTCCCGCAAACATTTTTCCTGTGGTTTGGTTCCCTGTAATCCCGGGTAGCAACCCCAGACTCCTCCAGGGAAGATACCCGAGATGATTTTTCTCCTTGGACAAAGGTCCATCCTCTGGGAAGCATCCGAGACTCCTTGCAGGTATGTACCTGATTGTTTATTCCGGTGTTTTGGGGCCCTGTGATCCCGGGTAGCAACCCCAGACTCCTCCAGGGAAGTTATCCGAGATGATTTTTCTCCTTGGACAATGCTCCATCCTCTGGGAAGCATCCGAGACTCCTTGCAGCTTTGTCCCTGAGTGTTTATTCCAGTGCTTTAGGGCCCTGTAATCCCGGGTAGCAACCCCAGACTCCTCCAGGAAAGATACCCAAGATGATTTTTCTCCTTGGACAATGCTCCATCTTCTGGGATGCATCTGAGATTCCTCCCAGGCGTCTCCCGCAGACATTTTTCCTGTGGTTTGGGTCCCTGTAATCCCGGGTAGCAACCCCAGACTCCTCCAGGGAAGATACCCGAGATGATTTTTCTCCTTAGACGATGCTCCATTCTCTGGGAAGCATCCGAGACTCCTTGCAGGTATGTCCCTGAGTGTTTATTCCGGTGTTTTGGGGCCCTGTGATCCCGGGTAGCAACCCCAGACTCCTCCAGGGAAGATACCCGAGATGATTTTTCTCCTTGGACAAAGCTCCATCCTCTGGGATGCATCCGAGACTTGTGGCAGCTATGTCCCTGAGTCTTTTTTCTCACGGTTTAGGGTTCTGTCATCCCAGGTAGCAACCCCAGACTCCTCCAGGGAAGACACCCAATATGATTTTTCTCTCTTGACAGTGGTCCATCCTGCGGGATCTACCCAGAATTCCTCCCAGGCGTCTCCCGCAGAGTTTTCTCCAGTGCTTTAGGGCCCTGTGATCCCGGGTAGCAACCCCAGACTCCTCCAGGGAAGATACCCGAGATGATTTTTCTCCTTGGACAATGCTCCATCCTTTGGGAAGCATCCGAGACTCCTTGCAGCTTTGTCCCTGAGTGTTTATTCTAGTGCTTTAGGGCCCTGTGATCCCGGGTAGCAACCCCAGACTCCTCCAGGGAAGACACCCGAGATGATTTTTCTCCTTGGACAATGCTCCATTTTCTGGGATGCATCTGAGATTCCTCCCAGGCGTATCCCGCAGACATTTTTCCCGTGGTTTGGGTCCCTTTAATCCCGGGTAGGAACCCCAGACTCCTCCAGGAAAGATATCCGGGATCATTTTTCTCCTTGGACAATGCTCCATCCTCTGGGAAGCATCCGAAACTCCTTGCAGGTATGTCCCTGAGTTTTTATTCCGGTGTTTTGGGGCCCTGTGATCCCAGGTAGCAACCCCAGACTCCTCCAGGGAAGATACCCGAGATGATTTTTCTCTTGGGACAAAGCTCCATCTTCTGGGATGCATCTGAGATTCCTCCCAGGCATCTCCCAGACATTTTTCCTGTGGTTTGGGTCCCTGTAATCCCGGGTAGCAACCCCGGACTCCTCCAGGGAAGATACCCGAGATGATTTTTCTCCTTGGACAAAGCTCCATCCTCTGGGAAGCATCCGAGACTTGTGGCAGCTATGTCCCTGAGTCTTTTTCTCACGGTTTATGATTCTGTCATCCCAGGTAGGAACCCCAGACTCCTCCAGGGAAGACACCCAATATGATTTTTCTCTCTTGACAGTGGTCCATCCTGCGGGATCTACCCAGAATTCCTCCCAGGCGTCTCCCGCAGAGTTTTCTCCAGTGCTTTAGGGCCCTGTGATCCCGGGTAGCAACCCCAGACTCCTCCAGGGAAGATACCCGAGATGATTTTTCTCCTTGGACAATGCTCCATCCTCTGGGAAGCATCCTAGACTCTATACAGCTTTTTCCCTGAGTGTTTATTCCGGTGCTTTTGGGCCCTGTCATCCCGGGTAGCAACCCCAGACTCATCCGTGGAGGATACCCAAGTTGATTTTTCTCCTTGGACTATTGTCCATCCTGAGGGATGCACCCGAGACTCCTCCCAGCTCTGTTTCTGAGTGTTTTCTTCCTGGGGTTTAGGGCCCTGTGATCCCGGGTAGCAACCCCAGACTCCTCCAGGGAAGATACCCGAGATGATTTTTCTCCTTGGACAATGCTCCATCTTCTGGGATGCATCTGAGATTCCTCCCAGGCGTCTCCCGCAGACATTTTTCCTGTGGTTTGGGTCCCTGTAATCCCGGGTAGCAACCCCAGACTCCTCCAGGGAAGATACCCGAGATGATTTTTCTCCTTGGACAAAGCTCCATCCTCTGGGAAGCATCCGAGACTCCTTGCAGGTATGTCCCTGAGTGTTTATTCCGGTGTTTTGGGGCCCTGTGATCCCGGGTAGCAACCCCAGACTCCTCCAGGGAAGATACCCGAGATGATTTTTCTCCTGGGACAAAGCTCCATCTTCTGGGATGCATATGAGATTCCTCCCAGGCATCTCCCAGACATTTTTCCTGTGGTTTGGGTCCCTGTAATCCCGGGTAGCAACCCCAGACTCCTCCAGGGAAGATACCCGAGATGATTTTTCTCCTTGGACAATGCTCCATCCTCTGGGAAGCATCCGAGACTTGTGGCAGCTATGTCCCTGAGTCTTTTTCTCACGGTTTATGGTTCTGTCATCCCAGGTAGCAACCCCAGACTCCTCCAGGGAAGACACCCAATATGATTTTTCTCTCTTGACAGTGGTCCATCCTGCGGGATCTACCCAGAATTCCTCCCAGGCGTCTCCCGCAGAGTTTTCTCCAGTGCTTTAGGGCCCTGTGATCCCGGGTAGCAACCCCAGACTCCTCCAGGGAAGATACCCGAGATGATTTTTCTCCTTGGACAATGCTCCATCCTCTGGGAAGCATCCGAGACTCCTTACAGCTTTGTCCCTGAGTTTTTATTCCAGTGCTTTAGGGCCCTGTGATCCCGGGTAGCAACCCCAGACTCCTCCAGGGAAGACACCCGAGATGATTTTTCTCCTTGGACAATGCTCCATCTTCTGGGATGCATCTGAGATTCCTCCCAGGCGTATCCCGCAGACATTTTTCCCGTGGTTTGGGTCCCTTTATTCCCGGGTAGCAACCCCAGACTCCTCCAGGAAAGATATCCGGGATCATTTTTCTCCTTGGACAAAGCTCCATCCTCTGGGAGGCATCCGAGACTTGTCGCAGCTATGTCCCTGAGTCTTTTTTCTCACGGTTTATGGTTCTGTCATCCCAGGTAGCAACCCCAGACTCCTCCAGGGAAGACACCCAATATGATTTTTCTCTCTTGACAGTGGTCCATCCTGCGGGATCTACCCAGAATTCCTCCCAGGCGTCTCCCGCAGAGTTTTCTCCAGTGCTTTAGGGCCCTGTGATCCCGGGTAGCAACCCCAGACTCCTCTAGGGAAGATACCCGAGATAATTTTTCTCCTTGGACAATGCTCCATCCTCTGGGAAGAATCCGAAACTCCTTGCAGGTATGTCCCTGAGTTTTTTTTCCGGTGTTTTGGGGCCCTGTGATCCCGGGTAGCAACCCCAGACTCCTCCAGGGAAGATACCCGAGATGATTTTTCTCCTTGGACAAAGCTCCATCCTCTGGGAAGCATCCGAGACTCCTTCCAGGTATGTCCCTGAGTCTTTATTCCGGTTGCTTAGCGCCCTGTCATCCTGGGTAGCAATCCCAGACTCCTCCAGGGAAGATACCCGAGATGATTTTTCTCCTTGGACAAAGCTCCATCCTCTGGGAAGCATCCGAGACTCCTTGCAGGTATGTCCCTGAGTGTTTATTCCGGTGTTTTGGGGCCCTGTGATCCCGGGTAGCAACCCCAGACTCCTCCAGGGAAGATACCCGAGATGATTTTTCTCTTTGGACAATGCTCCATCCTCTGGGATGCATCTGAGATTCCTCCCAGGCGTCTCCCGCAGACATTTTTCCTGTGGTTTGGGTCCCTGTAATCCCGGGTAGCAACCCCAGACTCCTCCAGGAAAGATACCCGAGATGATTTTTCTCCTTGGACAATGCTCCATCTTCTGGGATGCATCTGAGATTCCTCCCAGGCGTCTCCCGCAGACATTTTTCCTCTGTTTTGGGTCCCTGTAATCCCGGGTAGCAACCCCAGACTCCTCCAGGGAAGATACCCGAGATGATTTTTCTCCTTGGACAAAGCTCCATCCTCTGGGAAGCATCCGAGACTCCTTGCAGGTATGTCCCTGATTGTTTATTCCGGTGTTTTGGGGCCCTGTGATCCCGGGTAGCAACCCCAGACTCCTCCAGGGAAGATACCCGAGATAATTTTTCTCCTTGGACAATGCTCCATCCTCTGGGAAGCATCCGAAACTCCTTCCAGGTATGTCCCTGAGTCTTTATTCCGGTGGTTTAGCGCCCTGTCATCCTGGGTAGTAATCCCAGACTCCTCCAGGGAAGATACCCGAGATGATTTTTCTCCTTGGACAAAGCTCCATCCTCTGGGAAGCATCCGAGACTCCTTGCAGGTATGTCCCTGAATGTTTATTCCGGTGTTTTGGGGCCCTGTGATCCCGGGTAGCAACCCCAGACTCCTCCAGGGAAGATACCCGAGATGATTTTTCTCTTTGGACAATGCTCCATCCTCTGGGATGCATCTGAGATTCCTCCCAGGCGTCCCCCGCAGACATTTTTCCTGTGTTTTGGGTCCCTGTAATCCCGGGTAGCAACCCCAGACTCCTCCAGGGAAGATACCCGAGATGATTTTTCTCCTTGGACAAAGCTCCATCCTCTGGGAAGCATCCAAGACTCCTTGCAGGTATGTCCCTGATTGTTTATTCCGGTGTTTTGGGGCCCTGTGATCCCGGGTAGCAACCCCAGACTCCTCCAGGGAAGATACCCGAGATTATTTTTCTCTTTGGACAATGCTCCATCCTCTGGGATGCATCTGAGATTCCTCCCAGGCGTCTCCAGCAGACATTTTTCCTGTGGTTTGGGTCCCTGTAATCCCGGGTAGCAACCCCAGACTCCTCCAGGAAAGATACCCGAGATGATTTTTCTCCTTGGACAATGCTCCATCTTCTGGGATGCATCTGAGATTCCTCCCAGGCGTCTCCCGCAGACATTTTTCCTGTGTTTTGGGTCCCTGTAATCCAGGGTAGCAACCCCAGACTCCTCCAGGGAAGATACCCGAGATAATTTTTCTCCTTGGACAATGCTCCATCCTCTGGGAAGCATCCGAAACTCCTTCCAGGTATGTCCCTTAGTCTTTATTCCGGTGGTTTAGCGCCCTGTCATCCTGGGTAGCAATCCCAGACTCCTCCAGGGAAGATACCCGAGATGATTTTTCTCCTTGGACAAAGCTCCATCCTCTGGGAAGCATCCGAGACTCCTTGCAGGTATGTCCCTGAGTGTTTATTCCGGTGTTTTGGGGCCCTGTGATCCCGGGTAGCAACCCCAGACTCCTCCAGGGAAGATACCCGAGATGATTTTTCTCCTGGGACAAAGCTCGATCTTCTGGGATGCATATGAGATTCCTCCCAGGCATCTCCCAGACATTTTTCCTGTGGTTTGGGTGCCTGTAATCCCGGGTAGCAACCCCAGACTCCTCCAGGGAAGATACCCGAGATGATTTTTCTCCTTGGAAAAAGCTCCATCCTCTGGGAAGCATCCGAGACTTGTGGCAGCTATGTCCCTGAGTCTTTTTCTCACGGTTTATGGTTCTGTCATCCCAGGTAGCAACCCCAGACTCCTCCAGGGAAGACACCCAATATGATTTTTCTCTCTTGACAGTGGTCCATCCTGCGGGATCTACCCAGAATTCCTCCCAGGCGTCTCCCGCAGAGTTTTCTCCAGTGCTTTAGGGCCCTGTGATCCCGGGTAGCAACCCCAGACTCCTCCAGGGAAGATACCCGAGATGATTTTTCTCCTTGGACAATGCTCCATCTTCTGGGATACATCTGAGATTCCTCCCAGGCGTCTCCCGCAGACATTTTTCCTGTGGTTTGGGTCCCTGTAATCCCGGGTAGCAACCCCAGACTCCTCCAGGGAAGATACCCGAGATGATTTTTCTCCTTGGACAATGCTCCATCTTCTGGGATGCATCTGAGATTCCTCCCAGGCGTCTCCCGCAAACATTTTTCCTGTGGTTTGGGTCCCTGTAATCCCGGGTTGCAACCCCAGACTCCTCCAGGAAAGATACCCGAGACGATTTTTCTCCTTGGCCAAAGCTCCATCCTCTGGGATGCATCCGAGACTTGTCGCAGCTATGTCCCTGAGTCTTTTTCTCACGGTTTATGGTTCTGTCATCCCAGGTAGCAACCCCAGACTCCTCCAGGGAAGACACCCAATATGATTTTTCTCTCTTGACAGTGGTCCATCCTGCGGGATCTACCCAGAATTCCTCTTAGGCGTCTCCCGCAGAGTTTTCTCCAGTGCTTTAGGGCCCTGTGATCCCGGGTCGCAACCCCAGACTCCTCCAGGGAATATACCCGAGATGATTTTTCTCCTTGGACAATGCTCCATCCTCTGGGAAGCATCCGAAACTCCTTGCAGCTATGTCCCTGAGTCTTTATTCCGGTGTTTTGGGGCCCTGTGATCCCGGGTAGCAACCCCAGACTCCTCCAGGGAAGATAACCGAGATAATTTTTCTCCTTGGACAATGCTCCATCCTCTGGGAAGCATCCGAAACTCCTTCCAGGTATGTCCCTGAGTCTTTATTCCGGTGGTTTAGCGCTCTGTCATCCTGGGTAGCAATCCCAGACTCCTCCAGGGAAGATACCCGAGATGATTTTTCTCCTTGGACAAAGCTCCATCCTCTGGGAAGCATCCGAGACTCCTTGCAGGTATGTCCCTGAGTGTTTATTCCGGTGTTTTGGGGCCCTGTGATCCCGGGTAGCAACCCCAGACTCCTCCAGGGAAGATACCCGAGATGATTTTTCTCCTGGGACAAAGCTCGATCTTCTGGGATGCATATGAGATTCCTCCCAGGCATCTCCCAGACATTTTTCCTGTGGTTTGGGTCCCTGTAATCCCGGGTAGCAACCCCAGACTCCTCCAGGGAAGATACCCGAGATGATTTTTCTCCTTGGACAAAGCTCCATCCTCTGGGAAGCATCCGAGACTTGTGGCAGCTATGTCCCTGAGTCTTTTTCTCACGGTTTATGGTTCTGTCATCCCAGGTAGCAACCCCAGACTCCTCCAGGGAAGACACCCAATATGATTTTTCTCTCTTGACAGTGGTCCATCCTGCGGGATCTACCCAGAATTCCTCCCAGGCGTCTCCCGCAGAGTTTTCTCCAGTGCTTTAGGGCCCTGTGATCCCAGGTAGCAACCCCAGACTCCTCCAGGGAAGATACCCGAGATGATTTTTCTCCTTGGACAATGCTCGATCCTCTGGGAAGCATCCGAGACTCCTTACAGCTTTGTCCCTGAGTGTTTATTCCAGTGCTTTAGGGCCCTGTGATCCCGGGTAGCAACCCCAGACTCCTCCAGGGAAGACACCCGAGATGATTTTTCTCCTTGGACAATGCTCCATCTTCTGGGATGCATCTGAGATTCCTCCCAGGCGTCTCCCGCAGACATTTTTCCCGTGGTTTGGGTCCCTTTAATCCCGGGTAGGAACCCCAGACTCCTCCAGGAAAGATATCCGGGATCATTTTTCTCCTTGGACAAAGCTCCATCCTCTGGGATGCATCCGAGACTTGTCGCAGCTATGTCCCTGAGTCTTTTTTCTCGCGGTTTATGGTTCTGTCATCCCAGGTAGCAACCCCAGACTCCTCCAGGGAAGACACCCAATATGATTTTTCTCTCTTGACAGTGGTCCATCCTGCGGGATCTACCCAGAATTCCTCCCAGGCGTCTCCCGCAGAGTTTTCTCCAGTGCTTTAGGGCCCTGTGATCCCGGGTAGGAACCCCAGACTCCTCTAGGGAAGATACCCGAGATAATTTTTCTCCTTGGACAATGCTCCATCCTCTGGGAAGCATCCGAAACTCCTTGCAGGTATGTCCCTGATTTTTTATTCCGGTGTTTTGGGGCCCTGTGATCCCGGGTAGCAACCCCAGACTCCTCCAGGGAAGATACCCGAGATGATTTTTCTCCTTGGACAAAGCTCCATCCTCTGGGAAGCATCCGAGACTCCTTGCAGGTATGTCCCTGAGTCTTTATTCCGGTGGTTTAGCGCCCTGTCATCCTGGGTAGAAATCCCAGACTCCTCCAGGGAAGATACCCGAGATGAATTTTCTCCTTGGACAAAGCTCCATCCTCTGGGAAGCATCCGAGACTCCTTGCAGGTATGTCCCTGAGTGTTTATTCCGGTGTTTTGGGGCCCTGTGATCCCGGGTAGCAACCCCAGACTCCTCCAGGGAAGATACCCGAGATGATTTTTCTCCTGGGACAAAGCTCCATCTTCTGGGATGCATATGATATTCCTCCCAGGCATCTCCCAGACATTTTTCCTGTGGTTTGGGTCCCTGTAATCCCGGGTAGCAACCCCAGACTCCTCCAGGGAAGATACCCGAGATGATTTTTCTCCTTGGACAAAGCTCCATCCTCTGGGAAGCATCCGAGACTTGTGGCAGCTATGTCCCTGAGTCTTCTTCTCACGGTTTATGGTTCTGTCATCCCAGGTAGCAACCCCAGACTCCTCCAGGGAAGACACCCGAGATAATTTTTCTCCTTGGACAATGCTCCATCCTCTGGGAAGCATCCGAGACTCCTTGCAGGTATGTCCCTGAGTTTTTATTCCGGTGTTTTGGGGCCCTGTGATCCCGGGTAGCAACCCCAGACTCCTCCAGGGAAGATACCCGAGATGATTTTTCTCCTTGGACAAAGCTCCATCCTCTGGGCTGCATCCGAGACTTGTCGCAGCTATGTCCCTGAGTCTTTTTCTCACGGTTTATGGTTCTGTCATCCCAGGTAGCAACCCCAGACTCCTCCAGGGAAGACACCCAATATGATTTTTCTCTCTTGACAGTGGTCCATCCTGCGGGATCTACCCAGAATTCCTCCCAGGCCTCTCCCGCAGAGTTTTCTCCAGTGCTTTAGGGCCCTGTGATCCCGGGTAGCAACCCCAGACTCCTCCAGGGAAGATACCCGAGATGATTTTTCTCCTTGGACAATGCTCCATCCTCTGGGAAGCATCCGAGACTCCATGCAGCTTTTTCCCTGAGTGTTTATTCCGGTGCTTTTGGGCCCTGTCATCCCGGGTAGCAACCCCAGACTCCTCCGTGGAAGATACCCAAGTTGATTTTTCTCCTTGGACTATTGTCCATCCTGCGGGATGCACCCGAGACTTCTCCCAGCTCTGTTTCTGAGTGTTTTCTTCCTGGGGTTTAGGGCCCTGGGATCCCGGGTAGCAACCCCAGACTCCTCCAGGGAAGATACCCGAGATGATTTTTCTCTTTGGACAATGCTCCATCTTCTGGGATGCATCTGAGATTCCTCCCAGGCGTCTCCCGCAGACATTTTTCCTGTGTTTTGGGTCCCTGTAATCCCGGGTAGCAACCCCAGACTCCTCCAGGGAATATACCCGAGATGAATTTTCTCCTTGGACAAAGCTCCATCCTCTGGGAAGCATCCGAGACTCCTTGCAGGTATGTCCCTGAGTGTTTATTCCGGTGTTTTGGGGCCCTGTGATCCCGGGTAGCAACCCCAGACTCCTCCAGGGAAGATACCCGAGATGATTTTTCTCCTGGGACAAAGCTCCATCTTCTGGGATGCATATGAGATTCCTCCCAGGCATTTCCCAGACATTTTTCCTGTGGTTTGGGTCCCTGTAATCCCGGGTAGCAACCCCAGACTCCTCCAGGGAAGATACCCGAGATGATTTTTCTCCTTGGACAAAGCTCCATCCTCTGGGAAGCATCCGAGACTTGTGGCAGCTATGTCCCTGAGTCTTTTTCTCACGGTTTATGGTTCTGTCATCCCAGGTAGCAACCCCAGACTCCTCCAGGGAAGACACCCAATATGATTTTTCTCTCTTGACAGTGGTCCATCCTGCGGGATCTACCCAGAATTCCTCTTAGGCGTCTCCCGCAGAGTTTTCTCCAGTGCTTTAGGGCCCTGTGATCCCGGGTCGCAACCCCAGACTCCTCCAGGGAATATACCCGAGATGATTTTTCTCCTTGGACAATGCTCCATCCTCTGGGAAGCATCCGAAACTCCTTGCAGCTATGTCCCTGAGTCTTTATTCCGGTGTTTTGGGGCCCTGTGATCCCGGGTAGCAACCCCAGACTCCTCCAGGGAAGATAACCGAGATAATTTTTCTCCTTGGACAATGCTCCATCCTCTGGGAAGCATCCGAAACTCCTTCCAGGTATGTCCCTGAGTCTTTATTCCGGTGGTTTAGCGCTCTGTCATCCTGGGTAGCAATCCCAGACTCCTCCAGGGAAGATACCCGAGATGATTTTTCTCCTTGGACAAAGCTCCATCCTCTGGGAAGCATCCGAGACTCCTTGCAGGTATGTCCCTGAGTGTTTATTCCGGTGTTTTGGGGCCCTGTGATCCCGGGTAGCAACCCCAGACTCCTCCAGGGAAGATACCCGAGATGATTTTTCTCCTGGGACAAAGCTCGATCTTCTGGGATGCATATGAGATTCCTCCCAGGCATCTCCCAGACATTTTTCCTGTGGTTTGGGTCCCTGTAATCCCGGGTAGCAACCCCAGACTCCTCCAGGGAAGATACCCGAGATGATTTTTCTCCTTGGACAAAGCTCCATCCTCTGGGAAGCATCCGAGACTTGTGGCAGCTATGTCCCTGAGTCTTTTTCTCACGGTTTATGGTTCTGTCATCCCAGGTAGCAACCCCAGACTCCTCCAGGGAAGACACCCAATATGATTTTTCTCTCTTGACAGTGGTCCATCCTGCGGGATCTACCCAGAATTCCTCCCAGGCGTCTCCCGCAGAGTTTTCTCCAGTGCTTTAGGGCCCTGTGATCCCAGGTAGCAACCCCAGACTCCTCCAGGGAAGATACCCGAGATGATTTTTCTCCTTGGACAATGCTCGATCCTCTGGGAAGCATCCGAGACTCCTTACAGCTTTGTCCCTGAGTGTTTATTCCAGTGCTTTAGGGCCCTGTGATCCCGGGTAGCAACCCCAGACTCCTCCAGGGAAGACACCCGAGATGATTTTTCTCCTTGGACAATGCTCCATCTTCTGGGATGCATCTGAGATTCCTCCCAGGCGTCTCCCGCAGACATTTTTCCCGTGGTTTGGGTCCCTTTAATCCCGGGTAGGAACCCCAGACTCCTCCAGGAAAGATATCCGGGATCATTTTTCTCCTTGGACAAAGCTCCATCCTCTGGGATGCATCCGAGACTTGTCGCAGCTATGTCCCTGAGTCTTTTTTCTCGCGGTTTATGGTTCTGTCATCCCAGGTAGCAACCCCAGACTCCTCCAGGGAAGACACCCAATATGATTTTTCTCTCTTGACAGTGGTCCATCCTGCGGGATCTACCCAGAATTCCTCCCAGGCGTCTCCCGCAGAGTTTTCTCCAGTGCTTTAGGGCCCTGTGATCCCGGGTAGGAACCCCAGACTCCTCTAGGGAAGATACCCGAGATAATTTTTCTCCTTGGACAATGCTCCATCCTCTGGGAAGCATCCGAAACTCCTTGCAGGTATGTCCCTGATTTTTTATTCCGGTGTTTTGGGGCCCTGTGATCCCGGGTAGCAACCCCAGACTCCTCCAGGGAAGATACCCGAGATGATTTTTCTCCTTGGACAAAGCTCCATCCTCTGGGAAGCATCCGAGACTCCTTGCAGGTATGTCCCTGAGTCTTTATTCCGGTGGTTTAGCGCCCTGTCATCCTGGGTAGAAATCCCAGACTCCTCCAGGGAAGATACCCGAGATGAATTTTCTCCTTGGACAAAGCTCCATCCTCTGGGAAGCATCCGAGACTCCTTGCAGGTATGTCCCTGAGTGTTTATTCCGGTGTTTTGGGGCCCTGTGATCCCGGGTAGCAACCCCAGACTCCTCCAGGGAAGATACCCGAGATGATTTTTCTCCTGGGACAAAGCTCCATCTTCTGGGATGCATATGATATTCCTCCCAGGCATCTCCCAGACATTTTTCCTGTGGTTTGGGTCCCTGTAATCCCGGGTAGCAACCCCAGACTCCTCCAGGGAAGATACCCGAGATGATTTTTCTCCTTGGACAAAGCTCCATCCTCTGGGAAGCATCCGAGACTTGTGGCAGCTATGTCCCTGAGTCTTCTTCTCACGGTTTATGGTTCTGTCATCCCAGGTAGCAACCCCAGACTCCTCCAGGGAAGACACCCGAGATAATTTTTCTCCTTGGACAATGCTCCATCCTCTGGGAAGCATCCGAGACTCCTTGCAGGTATGTCCCTGAGTTTTTATTCCGGTGTTTTGGGGCCCTGTGATCCCGGGTAGCAACCCCAGACTCCTCCAGGGAAGATACCCGAGATGATTTTTCTCCTTGGACAAAGCTCCATCCTCTGGGCTGCATCCGAGACTTGTCGCAGCTATGTCCCTGAGTCTTTTTCTCACGGTTTATGGTTCTGTCATCCCAGGTAGCAACCCCAGACTCCTCCAGGGAAGACACCCAATATGATTTTTCTCTCTTGACAGTGGTCCATCCTGCGGGATCTACCCAGAATTCCTCCCAGGCCTCTCCCGCAGAGTTTTCTCCAGTGCTTTAGGGCCCTGTGATCCCGGGTAGCAACCCCAGACTCCTCCAGGGAAGATACCCGAGATGATTTTTCTCCTTGGACAATGCTCCATCCTCTGGGAAGCATCCGAGACTCCATGCAGCTTTTTCCCTGAGTGTTTATTCCGGTGCTTTTGGGCCCTGTCATCCCGGGTAGCAACCCCAGACTCCTCCGTGGAAGATACCCAAGTTGATTTTTCTCCTTGGACTATTGTCCATCCTGCGGGATGCACCCGAGACTTCTCCCAGCTCTGTTTCTGAGTGTTTTCTTCCTGGGGTTTAGGGCCCTGTGATCCCGGGTAGCAACCCCAGACTCCTCCAGGGAAGATACCCGAGATGATTTTTCTCTTTGGACAATGCTCCATCTTCTGGGATGCATCTGAGATTCCTCCCAGGCGTCTCCCGCAGACATTTTTCCTGTGTTTTGGGTCCCTGTAATCCCGGGTAGCAACCCCAGACTCCTCCAGGGAATATACCCGAGATGAATTTTCTCCTTGGACAAAGCTCCATCCTCTGGGAAGCATCCGAGACTCCTTGCAGGTATGTCCCTGAGTGTTTATTCCGGTGTTTTGGGGCCCTGTGATCCCGGGTAGCAACCCCAGACTCCTCCAGGGAAGATACCCGAGATGATTTTTCTCCTGGGACAAAGCTCCATCTTCTGGGATGCATATGAGATTCCTCCCAGGCATTTCCCAGACATTTTTCCTGTGGTTTGGTTCCCTGTAATCCCGGGTAGCAACCCCAGACTCCTCCAGGGAAGATACCCGAGATGATTTTTCTCCTTGGACAAAGCTCCATCCGCTGGGATGCATCCGAGACTTGTGGCAGCTATGTCCCTGAGTCTTTTTTCTCACGGTTTAGGGTTCTGTCATCGCAGGTAGCAACCCCAGACTCCTCCAGGGAAGACACCCAATATGATTTTTCTCTCTTGACAGTGGTCCATCCTGCGGGATCTACCCAGAATTCCTCCCAGGCGTCTCCCGCAGAGTTTTCTCCAGTGCTTTAGGGCCCTGTGATCCCAGGTAGCAACCCCAGACTCCTCCAGGGAAGATACCCGAGATGATTTTTCTCCTTGGACAAAGCTCCATCCTCTGGGAAGCATCCGAGACTCCTTCCAGGTATGTCCCTGAGTCTTTATTCCGGTGGTTGAGCGCCCTGTCATCCTGGGGAGCAATCCCAGACTCCTCCAGGGAAGATACCCGAGATGATTTTTCTCCTTGGACAAAGCTCCATCCTCTGGGAAGCATCCGAGACTCCTTGCAGGTATGTCCCTGAGTGTTTATTCCGGTGTTTTGGGGCCCTGTGATCCCGGGTAGCAACCCCAGACTCCTCCAGGGAATATACCCGAGATGATTTTTCTCCTTGGACAAAGCTCCATCCTCTGGGAAGCATCCGAGACTCCTTCCAGGTATGTCCCTGAGTCTTTATTCCGGTGGTTGAGCGCCCTGTCATCCTGGGTAGCAATCCCAGACTCCTCCAGGGAAGATACCCGAGATGATTTTTCTCCTTGGACAAAGCTCCATCCTCTGGGAAGCATCCGAGACTTGTGGCAGCTATGTCCCTGAGTCTTTTTCTCACGGTTTATGGTTCTGTCATCCCAGGTAGCAACCCCAGACTCCTCCAGGGAAGACACCCAATATGATTTTTCTCTCTTGACAGTGGTCCATCCTGCGGGATCTACCCAGAATTCCTCTTAGGCGTCTCCCGCAGAGTTTTCTCCAGTGCTTTAGGGCCCTGTGATCCCGGGTAGCAACCCCAGACTCCTCCAGGGAATATACCCGAGATGATTTTTCTCCTTGGACAATGCTCCATCCTCTGGGAAGCATCCGAAACTCCTTGCAGCTATGTCCCTGAGTCTTTATTCCGGTGTTTTGGGGCCCTGTGATCCCGGGTAGCAACCCCAGACTCCTCCAGGGAAGATACCCGAGATGATTTTTCTCCTTGGACAAAGCTCCATCCTCTGGGCTGCATCCGAGACTTGTCGCAGCTATGTCCCTGAGTCTTTTTCTCACGGTTTATGGTTCTGTCATCCCAGGTAGCAACCCCAGACTCCTCCAGGGAAGACACCCAATATGATTTTTCTCTCTTGACAGTGGTCCATCCTGCGGGATCTATCCAGAATTCCTCCCAGGCCTCTCCCGCAGAGTTTTCTCCAGTGCTTTAGGGCCCTGTGATCCCGGGTAGCAACCCCAGACTCCTCCAGGGAAGATACCCGAGATGATTTTTCTCCTTGGACAATGCTCCATCCTCTGGGAAGCATCCGAGACTCCATGCAGCTTTTTCCCTGAGTGTTTATTCCGGTGCTTTTGGGCCCTGTCATCCCGGGTAGCAACCCCAGACTCCTCCGTGGAAGATACCCAAGTTGATTTTTCTCCTTGGACTATTGTCCATCCTGCGGGATGCACCCGAGATTTCTCCCAGCTCTGTTTCTGAGTGTTTTCTTCCTGGGGTTTAGGGCCCTGTGATCCCGGGTAGCAACCCCAGACTCCTCCAGGGAAGATACCCGAGATAATTTTTCTCCTTGGACAATGCTCCATCCTCTGGGAAGCATCCGAAACTCCTTGCAGGTATATCCCTGAGTGTTTATTCCGGTGCTTTTGGGCCCTGTCATCCCGGGTAGCAACCCCAGACTCCTCCGTGGAAGATACCCAAGTTGATTTTTCTCCTTGGACTATTGTCCATCCTGCGGGATGCACCCGAGACTCCTCCCAGCTCTGTTTCTGAGTGTTTTCTTCCTGGGGTTTAGGGCCCTGTGATCCCGGGTAGCAACCCCAGACTCCTCCAGGGAAGATACCCGAGATGATTTTTCTCTTTGGACAATGCTCCATCCTCTGGGATGCATCTGAGATTCCTCCCAGGCATCTCCCGCAGACATTTTTCCTGTGGTTTGGTTCCCTGTAATCCCGGGTAGCAACCCCAGACTCCTCCAGGAAAGATACCCGAGATGATTTTTCTCCTTGGACAAAGCTCCATCCTCTGGGAAGCATCCGAGACTCCTTCCAGGTATGTCCTTGAGTCCTTATTCCGGTGGTTTAGCGCCCTGTCATCCTGGGTAGCAATCCCAGACTCCTCCAGGGAAGATACCCGAGATGATTTTTCTCCTTGGACAAAGCTCCATCCTCTGGGAAGCATCCGAGACTCCTTGCAGGTATGTCCCTGAGTGTTTATTCCGGTGTTTTGGGGCCCTGTGATCCCGGGTAGCAACCCCAGACTCCTCCAGGGAAGATACCCGAGATGATTTTTCTCCTGGGACAAAGCTCCATCTTCTGGGATGCATATGAGATTCCTCCCAGGCATCTCCCAGACATTTTTCCTGTGGTTTGGGTCCCTGTAATCCCGGGTAGCAACCCCAGACTCCTCCAGGGAAGATACCCGAGATGATTTTTCTCCTTGGACAAAGCTCCATCCGCTGGGATGCATCCGAGACTTGTGGCAGCTATGTCCCTGAGTCTTTTTTCTCACGGTTTAGGGTTCTGTCATCCCAGGTAGCAACCCCAGACTCCTCCAGGGAAGACACCCAATATGATTTTTCTCTCTTGACAGTGGTCCATCCTGCGGGATCTACCCAGAATTCCTCCCAGGCGTCTCCCGCAGAGTTTTCTCCAGTGCTTTAGGGCCCTGTGATCCCAGGTAGCAACCCCAGACTCCTCCAGGGAAGATACCCGAGATGATTTTTCTCCTTGGACAAAGCTCCATCCTCTGGGAAGCATCCGAGACTCCTTCCAGGTATGTCCCTGAGTCTTTATTCCGGTGGTTGAGCGCCCTGTCATCCTGGGGAGCAATCCCAGACTCCTCCAGGGAAGATACCCGAGATGATTTTTCTCCTTGGACAAAGCTCCATCCTCTGGGAAGCATCCGAGACTCCTTGCAGGTATGTCCCTGAGTGTTTATTCCGGTGTTTTGGGGCCCTGTGATCCCGGGTAGCAACCCCAGACTCCTGCAGGGAAGATACCCGAGATGATTTTTCTCCTTGGACAAAGCTCCATCCTCTGGGCTGCATCCGAGACTTGTCGCAGCTATGTCCCTGAGTCTTTTTCTCACGGTTTATGGTTCTGTCATCCCAGGTAGCAACCCCAGACTCCTCCAGGGAAGACACCCAATATGATTTTTCTCTCTTGACAGTGGTCCATCCTGCGGGATCTATCCAGAATTCCTCCCAGGCCTCTCCCGCAGAGTTTTCTCCAGTGCTTTAGGGCCCTGTGATCCCGGGTAGCAACCCCAGACTCCTCCAGGGAAGATACCCGAGATGATTTTTCTCCTTGGACAATGCTCCATCCTCTGGGAAGCATCCGAGACTCCATGCAGCTTTTTCCCTGAGTGTTTATTCCGGTGCTTTTGGGCCCTGTCATCCCGGGTAGCAACCCCAGACTCCTCCGTGGAAGATACCCAAGTTGATTTTTCTCCTTGGACTATTGTCCATCCTGCGGGATGCACCCGAGATTTCTCCCAGCTCTGTTTCTGAGTGTTTTCTTCCTGGGGTTTAGGGCCCTGTGATCCCGGGTAGCAACCCCAGACTCCTCCAGGGAAGATACCCGAGATAATTTTTCTCCTTGGACAATGGCTCCATCCTCTGGGAAGCATCCGAAACTCCTTGCAGGTATATCCCTGAGTGTTTATTCCGGTGCTTTTGGGCCCTGTCATCCCGGGTAGCAACCCCAGACTCCTCCGTGGAAGATACCCAAGTTGATTTTTCTCCTTGGACTATTGTCCATCCTGCGGGATGCACCCGAGACTCCTCCCAGCTCTGTTTCTGAGTGTTTTCTTCCTGGGGTTTAGGGCCCTGTGATCCCGGGTAGCAACCCCAGACTCCTCCAGGGAAGATACCCGAGATGATTTTTCTCTTTGGACAATGCTCCATCCTCTGGGATGCATCTGAGATTCCTCCCAGGCATCTCCCGCAGACATTTTTCCTGTGGTTTGGTTCCCTGTAATCCCGGGTAGCAACCCCAGACTCCTCCAGGAAAGATACCCGAGATGATTTTTCTCCTTGGACAAAGCTCCATCCTCTGGGAAGCATCCGAGACTCCTTCCAGGTATGTCCTTGAGTCCTTATTCCGGTGGTTTAGCGCCCTGTCATCCTGGGTAGCAATCCCAGACTCCTCCAGGGAAGATACCCGAGATGATTTTTCTCCTTGGACAAAGCTCCATCCTCTGGGAAGCATCCGAGACTCCTTGCAGGTATGTCCCTGAGTGTTTATTCCGGTGTTTTGGGGCCCTGTGATCCCGGGTAGCAACCCCAGACTCCTCCAGGGAAGATACCCGAGATGATTTTTTCTCCTGGGACAAAGCTCCATCTTCTGGGATGCATATGAGATTCCTCCCAGGCATCTCCCAGACATTTTTCCTGTGGTTTGGGTCCCTGTAATCCCGGGTAGCAACCCCAGACTCCTCCAGGGAAGATACCCGAGATGATTTTTCTCCTTGGACAAAGCTCCATCCGCTGGGATGCATCCGAGACTTGTGGCAGCTATGTCCCTGAGTCTTTTTTCTCACGGTTTAGGGTTCTGTCATCCCAGGTAGCAACCCCAGACTCCTCCAGGGAAGACACCCAATATGATTTTTCTCTCTTGACAGTGGTCCATCCTGCGGGATCTACCCAGAATTCCTCCCAGGCGTCTCCCGCAGAGTTTTCTCCAGTTCTTTAGGGCCCTGTGATCCCAGGTAGCAACCCCAGACTCCTCCAGGGAAGATACCCGAGATGATTTTTCTCCTTGGACAAAGCTCCATCCTCTGGGAAGCATCCGAGACTCCTTCCAGGTATGTCCCTGAGTCTTTATTCCGGTGGTTGAGCGCCCTGTCATCCTGGGTAGCAATCCCAGACTCCTCCAGGGAAGATACCCGAGATGATTTTTCTCCTTGGACAAAGCTCCATCCTCTGGGAAGCATCCGAGACTTGTGGCAGCTATGTCCCTGAGTCTTTTTCTCACGGTTTATGGTTCTGTCATCCCAGGTAGCAACCCCAGACTCCTCCAGGGAAGACACCCAATATGATTTTTCTCTCTTGACAGTGGTCCATCCTGCGGGATCTACCCAGAATTCCTCTTAGGCGTCTCCCGCAGAGTTTTCTCCAGTGCTTTAGGGCCCTGTGATCCCGGGTAGCAACCCCAGACTCCTCCAGGGAATATACCCGAGATGATTTTTCTCCTTGGACAATGCTCCATCCTCTGGGAAGCATCCGAAACTCCTTGCAGCTATGTCCCTGAGTCTTTATTCCGGTGTTTTGGGGCCCTGTGATCCCGGGTAGCAAACCCCAGACTCCTCCAGGGAAGATAACCGAGATAATTTTTCTCCTTGGACAATGCTCCATCCTATGGGAAGCATCCGAAACTCCTTCCAGGTATGTCCCTGAGTCTTTATCCGGTGGTTTAGCGCTCTGTCATCCTGGGTAGCAATCCCAGACTCCTCCAGGGAAGATACCCGAGATGATTTTCTCCTTGGACAAAGCTCCATCCTCTGGGAAGCATCCGAGACTCCTTGCAGGTATGTCCCTGAGTGTTTATTCCGGTGTTTTGGGGCCCTGTGATCCCGGGTAGCAACCCCAGACTCCTCCAGGGAAGATACCCGAGATGATTTTTCTCCTGGGACAAAGCTCGATCTTCTGGATGCATATGAGATTCCTCCCAGGCATCTCCCAGACATTTTTCCTGTGGTTTGGGTCCCTGTAATCCCGGGTAGCAACCCCAGACTCCCCAGGGAAGATACCCGAGATGATTTTTCTCCTTGGACAAAGCTCCATCCTCTGGGAAGCATCCGAGACTTGTGGCAGCTATGTCCCTGAGTCTTTTTCTCACGGTTTATGGTTCTGTCATCCCAGGTAGCAACCCCAGACTCCTCCAGGGAAGACACCCAATATGATTTTTCTCTCTTGACAGTGGTCCATCCTGCGGGATCTACCCAGAATTCCTCCCAGGCGTCTCCCGCAGAGTTTTCTCCAGTGCTTTAGGGCCCTGTGATCCCAGGTAGCAACCCCAGACTCCTCCAGGGAAGATACCCGAGATGATTTTTCTCCTTGGACAATGCTCGATCCTCTGGGAAGCATCCGAGACTCCTTACAGCTTTGTCCCTGAGTGTTTATTCCAGTGCTTTAGGGCCCTGTGATCCCGGGTAGCAACCCCAGACTCCTCCAGGGAAGACACCCGAGATGATTTTTCTCCTTGGACAATGCTCCATCCTCTGGGAAGCATCCGAAACTCCTTGCAGGTATGTCCCTGATTTTTTATTCCGGTGTTTTGGGGCCCTGTGATCCCGGGTAGCAACCCCAGACTCCTCCAGGGAAGATACCCGAGATGATTTTTCTCCTTGGACAAAGCTCCATCCTCTGGGAAGCATCCGAGACTCCTTGCAGGTATGTCCCTGAGTCTTTATTCCGGTGGTTTAGCGCCCTGTCATCCTGGGTAGAAATCCCAGACTCCTCCAGGGAAGATACCCGAGATGAATTTTCTCCTTGGACAAAGCTCCATCCTCTGGGAAGCATCCGAGACTCCTTGCAGGTATGTCCCTGAGTGTTTATTCCGGTGTTTTGGGGCCCTGTGATCCCGGGTAGCAACCCCAGACTCCTCCAGGAAGATACCCGAGATGATTTTTCTCCTGGGACAAAGCTCCATCTTCTGGGATGCATATGAGATTCCTCCCAGGCATCTCCCAGAAATTTTTTCCTGTGGTTTGGGTCCCTGTAATCCCGGGTAGCAACCCCAGACTCCTCCAGGGAAGATACCCGAGATGATTTTTCTCCTTGGACAAAGCTCCATCCTCTGGGAAGCATCCGAGACTTGTGGCAGCTATGTCCCTGAGTCTTCTTCTCACGGTTTATGGTTCTGTCATCCCAGGTAGCAACCCCAGACTCCTCCAGGGAAGACACCCGAGATAATTTTTCTCCTTGGACAATGCTCCATCCTCTGGGAAGCATCCGAGACTCCTTGCAGGTATGTCCCTGAGTTTTTATTCCGGTGTTTTGGGGCCCTGTGATCCCGGGTAGCAACCCCAGACTCCTCCAGGGAAGATACCCGAGATGATTTTTCTCCTTGGACAAAGCTCCATCCTCTGGGCTGCATCCGAGACTTGTCGCAGCTATGTCCCTGAGTCTTTTTCTCACGGTTTATGGTTCTGTCATCCCAGGTAGCAACCCCAGACTCCTCCAGGGAAGACACCCAATATGATTTTTTCTCTCTTGACAGTGGTCCATCCTGCGGGATCTATCCAGAATTCCTCCCAGCCTCTCCCGCAGAGTTTTCTCCAGTGCTTTAGGGCCCTGTGATCCCGGGTAGCAACCCCAGACTCCTCCAGGGAAGATACCCGAGATGATTTTTCTCCTTGGACAATGCTCCATCCTCTGGGAAGCATCCGAGACTCCATGCAGCTTTTTCCCTGAGTGTTTATTCCGGTGCTTTTGGGCCCTGTCATCCCGGGTAGCAACCCCAGACTCCTCCGTGGAAGATACCCAAGTT
Source organism: Vanellus vanellus (assembly GCF_965231255.1). Lineage (NCBI taxonomy): Eukaryota > Metazoa > Chordata > Aves > Charadriiformes > Charadriidae > Vanellus > Vanellus vanellus. The sequence continues at coordinate 366,237 of NW_028127184.1, read as the reverse complement.
GATTTTTCTCCTTGGACTATTGTCCATCCTGCGGGATGCACCCGAGATTTCTCCCAGCTCTGTTTCTGAGTGTTTTCTTCCTGGGGTTTAGGGCCCTGTGATCCCGGGTAGCAACCCCAGACTCCTCCAGGGAAGATACCCGAGATAATTTTTCTCCTTGGACAATGCTCCATCCTCTGGGAAGCATCCGAAACTCCTTGCAGGTATATCCCTGAGTGTTTATTCCGGTGCTTTTGGGCCCTGTCATCCCGGGTAGCAACCCCAGACTCCTCCGTGGAAGATACCCAAGTTGATTTTTCTCCTTGGACTATTGTCCATCCTGCGGGATGCACCCGAGACTCCTCCCAGCTCTGTTTCTGAGTGTTTTCTTCCTGGGGTTTAGGGCCCTGTGATCCCGGGTAGCAACCCCAGACTCCTCCAGGGAAGATACCCGAGATGATTTTTCTCTTTGGACAATGCTCCATCCTCTGGGATGCATCTGAGATTCCTCCCAGGCATCTCCCGCAGACATTTTTCCTGTGGTTTGGTTCCCTGTAATCCCGGGTAGCAACCCCAGACTCCTCCAGGAAAGATACCCGAGATGATTTTTCTCCTTGGACAAAGCTCCATCCTCTGGGAAGCATCCGAGACTCCTTCCAGGTATGTCCTTGAGTCCTTATTCCGGTGGTTTAGCGCCCTGTCATCCTGGGTAGCAATCCCAGACTCCTCCAGGGAAGATACCCGAGATGATTTTTCTCCTTGGACAAAGCTCCATCCTCTGGGAAGCATCCGAGACTCCTTGCAGGTATGTCCCTGAGTGTTTATTCCGGTGTTTTGGGGCCCTGTGATCCCGGGTAGCAACCCCAGACTCCTCCAGGGAAGATACCCGAGATGATTTTTCTCCTGGGACAAAGCTCCATCTTCTGGGATGCATATGAGATTCCTCCCAGGCATCTCCCAGACATTTTTCCTGTGGTTTGGGTCCCTGTAATCCCGGGTAGCAACCCCAGACTCCTCCAGGGAAGATACCCGAGATGATTTTTCTCCTTGGACAAAGCTCCATCCGCTGGGATGCATCCGAGACTTGTGGCAGCTATGTCCCTGAGTCTTTTTTCTCACGGTTTAGGGTTCTGTCATCCCAGGTAGCAACCCCAGACTCCTCCAGGGAAGACACCCAATATGATTTTTCTCTCTTGACAGTGGTCCATCCTGCGGGATCTACCCAGAATTCCTCCCAGGCGTCTCCCGCAGAGTTTTCTCCAGTTCTTTAGGGCCCTGTGATCCCAGGTAGCAACCCCAGACTCCTCCAGGGAAGATACCCGAGATGATTTTTCTCCTTGGACAAAGCTCCATCCTCTGGGAAGCATCCGAGACTCCTTCCAGGTATGTCCCTGAGTCTTTATTCCGGTGGTTGAGCGCCCTGTCATCCTGGGTAGCAATCCCAGACTCCTCCAGGGAAGATACCCGAGATGATTTTTCTCCTTGGACAAAGCTCCATCCTCTGGGAAGCATCCGAGACTTGTGGCAGCTATGTCCCTGAGTCTTTTTCTCACGGTTTATGGTTCTGTCATCCCAGGTAGCAACCCCAGACTCCTCCAGGGAAGACACCCAATATGATTTTTCTCTCTTGACAGTGGTCCATCCTGCGGGATCTACCCAGAATTCCTCTTAGGCGTCTCCCGCAGAGTTTTCTCCAGTGCTTTAGGGCCCTGTGATCCCGGGTAGCAACCCCAGACTCCTCCAGGGAATATACCCGAGATGATTTTTCTCCTTGGACAATGCTCCATCCTCTGGGAAGCATCCGAAACTCCTTGCAGCTATGTCCCTGAGTCTTTATTCCGGTGTTTTGGGGCCCTGTGATCCCGGGTAGCAACCCCAGACTCCTCCAGGGAAGATAACCGAGATAATTTTTCTCCTTGGACAATGCTCCATCCTCTGGGAAGCATCCGAAACTCCTTCCAGGTATGTCCCTGAGTCTTTATTCCGGTGGTTTAGCGCTCTGTCATCCTGGGTAGCAATCCCAGACTCCTCCAGGGAAGATACCCGAGATGATTTTTCTCCTTGGACAAAGCTCCATCCTCTGGGAAGCATCCGAGACTCCTTGCAGGTATGTCCCTGAGTGTTTATTCCGGTGTTTTGGGGCCCTGTGATCCCGGGTAGCAACCCCAGACTCCTCCAGGGAAGATACCCGAGATGATTTTTCTCCTGGGACAAAGCTCGATCTTCTGGGATGCATATGAGATTCCTCCCAGGCATCTCCCAGACATTTTTCCTGTGGTTTGGGTCCCTGTAATCCCGGGTAGCAACCCCAGACTCCTCCAGGGAAGATACCCGAGATGATTTTTCTCCTTGGACAAAGCTCCATCCTCTGGGAAGCATCCGAGACTTGTGGCAGCTATGTCCCTGAGTCTTTTTCTCACGGTTTATGGTTCTGTCATCCCAGGTAGCAACCCCAGACTCCTCCAGGGAAGACACCCAATATGATTTTTCTCTCTTGACAGTGGTCCATCCTGCGGGATCTACCCAGAATTCCTCCCAGGCGTCTCCCGCAGAGTTTTCTCCAGTGCTTTAGGGCCCTGTGATCCCAGGTAGCAACCCCAGACTCCTCCAGGGAAGATACCCGAGATGATTTTTCTCCTTGGACAATGCTCGATCCTCTGGGAAGCATCCGAGACTCCTTACAGCTTTGTCCCTGAGTGTTTATTCCAGTGCTTTAGGGCCCTGTGATCCCGGGTAGCAACCCCAGACTCCTCCAGGGAAGACACCCGAGATGATTTTTCTCCTTGGACAATGCTCCATCCTCTGGGAAGCATCCGAAACTCCTTGCAGGTATGTCCCTGATTTTTTATTCCGGTGTTTTGGGGCCCTGTGATCCCGGGTAGCAACCCCAGACTCCTCCAGGGAAGATACCCGAGATGATTTTTCTCCTTGGACAAAGCTCCATCCTCTGGGAAGCATCCGAGACTCCTTGCAGGTATGTCCCTGAGTCTTTATTCCGGTGGTTTAGCGCCCTGTCATCCTGGGTAGAAATCCCAGACTCCTCCAGGGAAGATACCCGAGATGAATTTTCTCCTTGGACAAAGCTCCATCCTCTGGGAAGCATCCGAGACTCCTTGCAGGTATGTCCCTGAGTGTTTATTCCGGTGTTTTGGGGCCCTGTGATCCCGGGTAGCAACCCCAGACTCCTCCAGGGAAGATACCCGAGATGATTTTTCTCCTGGGACAAAGCTCCATCTTCTGGGATGCATATGAGATTCCTCCCAGGCATCTCCCAGACATTTTTCCTGTGGTTTGGGTCCCTGTAATCCCGGGTAGCAACCCCAGACTCCTCCAGGGAAGATACCCGAGATGATTTTTCTCCTTGGACAAAGCTCCATCCTCTGGGAAGCATCCGAGACTTGTGGCAGCTATGTCCCTGAGTCTTCTTCTCACGGTTTATGGTTCTGTCATCCCAGGTAGCAACCCCAGACTCCTCCAGGGAAGACACCCGAGATAATTTTTCTCCTTGGACAATGCTCCATCCTCTGGGAAGCATCCGAGACTCCTTGCAGGTATGTCCCTGAGTTTTTATTCCGGTGTTTTGGGGCCCTGTGATCCCGGGTAGCAACCCCAGACTCCTCCAGGGAAGATACCCGAGATGATTTTTCTCCTTGGACAAAGCTCCATCCTCTGGGCTGCATCCGAGACTTGTCGCAGCTATGTCCCTGAGTCTTTTTCTCACGGTTTATGGTTCTGTCATCCCAGGTAGCAACCCCAGACTCCTCCAGGGAAGACACCCAATATGATTTTTCTCTCTTGACAGTGGTCCATCCTGCGGGATCTATCCAGAATTCCTCCCAGGCCTCTCCCGCAGAGTTTTCTCCAGTGCTTTAGGGCCCTGTGATCCCGGGTAGCAACCCCAGACTCCTCCAGGGAAGATACCCGAGATGATTTTTCTCCTTGGACAATGCTCCATCCTCTGGGAAGCATCCGAGACTCCATGCAGCTTTTTCCCTGAGTGTTTATTCCGGTGCTTTTGGGCCCTGTCATCCCGGGTAGCAACCCCAGACTCCTCCGTGGAAGATACCCAAGTTGATTTTTCTCCTTGGACTATTGTCCATCCTGCGGGATGCACCCGAGATTTCTCCCAGCTCTGTTTCTGAGTGTTTTCTTCCTGGGGTTTAGGGCCCTGTGATCCCGGGTAGCAACCCCAGACTCCTCCAGGGAAGATACCCGAGATAATTTTTCTCCTTGGACAATGCTCCATCCTCTGGGAAGCATCCGAAACTCCTTGCAGGTATATCCCTGAGTGTTTATTCCGGTGCTTTTGGGCCCTGTCATCCCGGGTAGCAACCCCAGACTCCTCCGTGGAAGATACCCAAGTTGATTTTTCTCCTTGGACTATTGTCCATCCTGCGGGATGCACCCGAGACTCCTCCCAGCTCTGTTTCTGAGTGTTTTCTTCCTGGGGTTTAGGGCCCTGTGATCCCGGGTAGCAACCCCAGACTCCTCCAGGGAAGATACCCGAGATGATTTTTCTCTTTGGACAATGCTCCATCCTCTGGGATGCATCTGAGATTCCTCCCAGGCATCTCCCGCAGACATTTTTCCTGTGGTTTGGTTCCCTGTAATCCCGGGTAGCAACCCCAGACTCCTCCAGGAAAGATACCCGAGATGATTTTTCTCCTTGGACAAAGCTCCATCCTCTGGGAAGCATCCGAGACTCCTTCCAGGTATGTCCTTGAGTCCTTATTCCGGTGGTTTAGCGCCCTGTCATCCTGGGTAGCAATCCCAGACTCCTCCAGGGAAGATACCCGAGATGATTTTTCTCCTTGGACAAAGCTCCATCCTCTGGGAAGCATCCGAGACTCCTTGCAGGTATGTCCCTGAGTGTTTATTCCGGTGTTTTGGGGCCCTGTGATCCCGGGTAGCAACCCCAGACTCCTCCAGGGAAGATACCCGAGATGATTTTTCTCCTTGGACAAAGCTCCATCCGCTGGGATGCATCCGAGACTTGTGGCAGCTATGTCCCTGAGTCTTTTTTCTCACGGTTTAGGGTTCTGTCATCCCAGGTAGCAACCCCAGACTCCTCCAGGGAAGACACCCAATATGATTTTTCTCTCTTGACAGTGGTCCATCCTGCGGGATCTACCCAGAATTCCTCCCAGGCGTCTCCCGCAGAGTTTTCTCCAGTGCTTTAGGGCCCTGTGATCCCGGGTAGCAACCCCAGACTCCTCTAGGGAAGATACCCGAGATAATTTTTCTCCTTGGACAATGCTCCATCCTCTGGGAAGCATCCGAAACTCCTTGCAGGTATATCCCTGAGTGTTTATTCCGGTGCTTTTGGGCCCTGTCATCCCGGGTAGCAACCCCAGACTCCTCCGTGGAAGATACCCAAGTTGATTTTTCTCCTTGGACTATTGTCCATCCTGCGGGATGCACCCGAGACTCCTCCCAGCTCTGTTTCTGAGTGTTTTCTTCCTGGGGTTTAGGGCCCTGTGATCCCGGGTAGCAACCCCAGACTCCTCCAGGGAAGATACCCGAGATGATTTTTCTCTTTGGACAATGCTCCATCCTCTGGGATGCATCTGAGATTCCTCCCAGGCATCTCCCGCAGACATTTTTCCTGTGGTTTGGTTCCCTGTAATCCCGGGTAGCAACCCCAGACTCCTCCAGGAAAGATACCCGAGATGATTTTTCTCCTTGGACAATGCTCCATCTTCTGGGATACATCTGAGATTCCTCCCAGGCGTCTCCCGCAGACATTTTTCCTGTGGTTTGGGTCCCTGTAATCCCGGGTAGCAACCCCAGACTCCTCCAGGGAATATACCCGAGATGATTTTTCTCCTTGGACAAAGCTCCATCCTCTGGGAAGCATCCGAGACTCCTTGCAGGTATGTCCCTGAGTGTTTATTCCGGTGTTTTGGGGCCCTGTGATCCCGGGTAGCAACCCCAGACTCCTCCAGGGAAGATACCCGAGATGATTTTTCTCCTTGAACAATGCTCCATCTTCTGGGATGCATCTGACATTCCTCCCAGGCGTCTCCCGCAAACATTTTTCCTGTGGTTTGGGTCCCTGTAATCCCGGGTAGCAACCCCAGACTCCTCCAGGGAAGATACCCGAGATGATTTTTCTCCTTGGACAAAGCTCCATCCTCTGGGAAGCATCCGAGACTCCTTCCAGGTATGTCCCTGAGTCCTTATTCCGGTGGTTTAGCGCCCTGTCATCCTGGGTAGCAATCCCAGACTCCTCCAGGGAAGATACCCGAGATGATTTTTCTCCTTGGACAAAGCTCCATCCTCTGGGAAGCATCCGAGACTCCTTGCAGGTATGTCCCTGAGTGTTTATTCCGGTGTTTTGGGGCCCTGTGATCCCGGGTAGCAACCCCAGACTCCTCCAGGGAAGATACCCGAGATGATTTTTCTCCTGGGACAAAGCTCCATCTTCTGGGATGCATATGAGATTCCTCCCAGGCATCTCCCAGACATTTTTCCTGTGGTTTGGGTCCCTGTAATCCCGGGTAGCAACCCCAGACTCCTCCAGGGAAGATACCCGAGATGATTTTTCTCCTTGGACAAAGCTCCATCCTCTGGGATGCATCCGGGACTCCTTGCAGCTTTTTCCCTGAGTGTTTATTCCGGTGCTTTTGGGCCCTGTCATCCCGGGTAGCAACCCCAGACTCCTCCGTGGAAGATACCCCAGTTGATTTTTCTCCTTGGACTATTGTCCATCCTGCGGGATGCACCCGAGACTCCTCCCAGCTCTGTTTCTGAGTGTTTTCTTCCTGGGGTTTAGGGCCCTGTGATCCCGGGTAGCAACCCCAGACTCCTCCAGGGAAGATACCCGAGATGATTTTTCTCCTGAGACAAAGCTCCATCTTCTGGGATGCATATGAGATTCCTCCCAGGCATCTCCCAGACATTTTTCCTGTGGTTTGGGTCCCTGTAATCCCGGGTAGCAACCCCAGACTCCTCCAGGGAAGATACCCGAGATGATTTTTCTCCTTGGACAAAGCTCCATCCTCTGGGAAGCATCCGAGACTTGTGGCAGCTATGTCCCTGAGTCTTTTTCTCACGGTTTATGGTTCTGTCATCCCAGGTAGCAACCCCAGACTCCTCCAGGGAAGACACCCAATATGATTTTTCTCTCTTGACAGTGGTCCATCCTGCGGGATCTACCCAGAATTCCTCCCAGGCGTCTCCCGCAGAGTTTTCTCCAGTGCTTTAGGGCCCTGTGATCCCGGGTAGCAACCCCAGACTCCTCCGGGGAAGATACCCGAGATGATTTTTCTCCTTGGACAATGCTCCATCTTCTGGGATGCATCTGAGATTCCTCCCAGGCGTCTCCCGCAGACATTTTTCCTGTGGTTTGGGTCCCTGTATACCCGGGTAGCAACCCCAGACTCCTCCAGGAAAGATACCCGAGATGATTTTTCTCCTTGGACAATGCTCCATCTTCTGGGATGCATCTGAGAGTCCTCCCAGGCGTCTCCCGCAGACATTTTTCCTGTGGTTTGGGTCCCTGTAATCCCGGGTAGCAACCCCAGACTCCTCCAGGGAATATACCCGAGATGATTTTTCTCCTTGGACAAAGCTCCATCCTCTGGGAAGCATCCGAGACTCCTTGCAGGTATGTCCCTGAGTGTTTATTCCGGTGTTTTGGGGCCCTGTGATCCCGGGTAGCAACCCCAGACTCCTCCAGGGAAGATACCCGAGATGATTTTTCTCCTTGAACAATGCTCCATCTTCTGGGATGCATCTGACATTCCTCCCAGGCGTCTCCCGCAAACATTTTTCCTGTGGTTTGGGTCCCTGTAATCCCGGGTAGCAACCCCAGACTCCTCCAGGGAAGATACCCGAGATGATTTTTCTCCTTGGACAAAGCTCCATCCTCTGGGAAGCATCCGAGACTCCTTCCAGGTATGTCCCTGAGTCCTTATTCCGGTGGTTTAGCGCCCTGTCATCCTGGGTAGCAATCCCAGACTCCTCCAGGGAAGATACCCGAGATGATTTTTCTCCTTGGACAATGCTCCATCCTCTGGGAAGCATCCGAGACTCCTTGCAGGTATGTCCCTGAGTTTTTATTCCGGTGTTTTGGGGCCCTGTGATCCCGGGTAGCAACCCCAGACTCCTCCAGGGAAGATACCCGAGATGATTTTTCTCCTTGGACAAAGCTCCATCCTCTGGGCTGCATCCGAGACTTGTCGCAGCTATGTCCCTGAGTCTTTTTCTCACGGTTTATGGTTCTGTCATCCCAGGTAGCAACCCCAGACTCCTCCAGGGAAGACACCCAATATGATTTTTCTCTCTTGACAGTGGTCCATCCTGCGGGATCTACCCAGAATTCCTCCCAGGCCTCTCCCGCAGAGTTTTCTCCAGTGCTTTAGGGCCCTGTGATCCCGGGTAGCAACCCCAGACTCCTCCAGGGAAGATACCCGAGATGATTTTTCTCCTTGGACAATGCTCCATCCTCTGGGAAGCATCCGAGACTCCATGCAGCTTTTTCCCTGAGTGTTTATTCCGGTGCTTTTGGGCCCTGTCATCCCGGGTAGCAACCCCAGACTCCTCCGTGGAAGATACCCAAGTTGATTTTTCTCCTTGGACTATTGTCCATCCTGCGGGATGCACCCGAGACTTCTCCCAGCTCTGTTTCTGAGTGTTTTCTTCCTGGGGTTTAGGGCCCTGTGATCCCGGGTAGCAACCCCAGACTCCTCCAGGGAAGATACCCGAGATGATTTTTCTCCTTGAACAATGCTCCATCTTCTGGGATGCATCTGACATTCCTCCCAGGCGTCTCCCGCAAACATTTTTCCTGTGGTTTGGGTCCCTGTAATCCCGGGTAGCAACCCCAGACTCCTCCAGGGAAGATACCCGAGATGATTTTTCTCCTTGGACAAAGCTCCATCCTCTGGGAAGCATCCGAGACTCCTTGCAGGTATGTCCCTGAGTGTTTATTCCGGTGTTTTGGGGCCCTGTGATCCCGGGTAGCAACCCCAGACTCCTCCAGGGAAGATACCCGAGATGATTTTTCTCCTGGGACAAAGCTCCATCTTCTGGGATGCATATGAGATTCCTCCCAGGCATTTCCCAGACATTTTTCCTGTGGTTTGGTTCCCTGTAATCCCGGGTAGCAACCCCAGACTCCTCCAGGGAAGATACCCGAGATGATTTTTCTCCTTGGACAAAGCTCCATCCGCTGGGATGCATCCGAGACTTGTGGCAGCTATGTCCCTGAGTCTTTTTTCTCACGGTTTAGGGTTCTGTCATCGCAGGTAGCAACCCCAGACTCCTCCAGGGAAGACACCCAATATGATTTTTCTCTCTTGACAGTGGTCCATCCTGCGGGATCTACCCAGAATTCCTCCCAGGCGTCTCCCGCAGAGTTTTCTCCAGTGCTTTAGGGCCCTGTGATCCCAGGTAGCAACCCCAGACTCCTCCAGGGAAGATACCCGAGATGATTTTTCTCCTTGGACAAAGCTCCATCCTCTGGGAAGCATCCGAGACTCCTTCCAGGTATGTCCCTGAGTCTTTATTCCGGTGGTTGAGCGCCCTGTCATCCTGGGGAGCAATCCCAGACTCCTCCAGGGAAGATACCCGAGATGATTTTTCTCCTTGGACAAAGCTCCATCCTCTGGGAAGCATCCGAGACTCCTTGCAGGTATGTCCCTGAGTGTTTATTCCGGTGTTTTGGGGCCCTGTGATCCCGGGTAGCAACCCCAGACTCCTCCAGGGAATATACCCGAGATGATTTTTCTCCTTGGACAAAGCTCCATCCTCTGGGAAGCATCCGAGACTCCTTCCAGGTATGTCCCTGAGTCTTTATTCCGGTGGTTGAGCGCCCTGTCATCCTGGGTAGCAATCCCAGACTCCTCCAGGGAAGATACCCGAGATGATTTTTCTCCTTGGACAAAGCTCCATCCTCTGGGAAGCATCCGAGACTTGTGGCAGCTATGTCCCTGAGTCTTTTTCTCACGGTTTATGGTTCTGTCATCCCAGGTAGCAACCCCAGACTCCTCCAGGGAAGACACCCAATATGATTTTTCTCTCTTGACAGTGGTCCATCCTGCGGGATCTACCCAGAATTCCTCTTAGGCGTCTCCCGCAGAGTTTTCTCCAGTGCTTTAGGGCCCTGTGATCCCGGGTAGCAACCCCAGACTCCTCCAGGGAATATACCCGAGATGATTTTTCTCCTTGGACAATGCTCCATCCTCTGGGAAGCATCCGAAACTCCTTGCAGCTATGTCCCTGAGTCTTTATTCCGGTGTTTTGGGGCCCTGTGATCCCGGGTAGCAACCCCAGACTCCTCCAGGGAAGATAACCGAGATAATTTTTCTCCTTGGACATTGCTCCATCCTCTGGGAAGCATCCGAAACTCCTTCCAGGTATGTCCCTGAGTCTTTATTCCGGTGGTTTAGCGCTCTGTCATCCTGGGTAGCAATCCCAGACTCCTCCAGGGAAGATACCCGAGATGATTTTTCTCCTTGGACAAAGCTCCATCCTCTGGGAAGCATCCGAGACTCCTTGCAGGTATGTCCCTGAGTGTTTATTCCGGTGTTTTGGGGCCCTGTGATCCCGGGTAGCAACCCCAGACTCCTCCAGGGAAGATACCCGAGATGATTTTTCTCCTGGGACAAAGCTCGATCTTCTGGGATGCATATGAGATTCCTCCCAGGCATCTCCCAGACATTTTTCCTGTGGTTTGGGTCCCTGTAATCCCGGGTAGCAACCCCAGACTCCTCCAGGGAAGATACCCGAGATGATTTTTCTCCTTGGACAAAGCTCCATCCTCTGGGAAGCATCCGAGACTTGTGGCAGCTATGTCCCTGAGTCTTTTTCTCACGGTTTATGGTTCTGTCATCCCAGGTAGCAACCCCAGACTCCTCCAGGGAAGACACCCAATATGATTTTTCTCTCTTGACAGTGGTCCATCCTGCGGGATCTACCCAGAATTCCTCCCAGGCGTCTCCCGCAGAGTTTTCTCCAGTGCTTTAGGGCCCTGTGATCCCAGGTAGCAACCCCAGACTCCTCCAGGGAAGATACCCGAGATGATTTTTCTCCTTGGACAATGCTCGATCCTCTGGGAAGCATCCGAGACTCCTTACAGCTTTGTCCCTGAGTGTTTATTCCAGTGCTTTAGGGCCCTGTGATCCCGGGTAGCAACCCCAGACTCCTCCAGGGAAGACACCCGAGATGATTTTTCTCCTTGGACAATGCTCCATCCTCTGGGAAGCATCCGAAACTCCTTGCAGGTATGTCCCTGATTTTTTATTCCGGTGTTTTGGGGCCCTGTGATCCCGGGTAGCAACCCCAGACTCCTCCAGGGAAGATACCCGAGATGATTTTTCTCCTTGGACAAAGCTCCATCCTCTGGGAAGCATCCGAGACTCCTTGCAGGTATGTCCCTGAGTGTTTATTCCGGTGTTTTGGGGCCCTGTGATCCCGGGTAGCAACCCCAGACTCCTCCAGGGAAGATACCCGAGATGATTTTTCTCCTGGGACAAAGCTCCATCTTCTGGGATGCATATGAGATTCCTCCCAGGCATCTCCCAGACATTTTTCCTGTGGTTTGGGTCCCTGTAATCCCGGGTAGCAACCCCAGACTCCTCCAGGGAAGATACCCGAGATGATTTTTCTCCTTGGACAAAGCTCCATCCTCTGGGAAGCATCCGAGACTTGTGGCAGCTATGTCCCTGAGTCTTCTTCTCACGGTTTATGGTTCTGTCATCCCAGGTAGCAACCCCAGACTCCTCCAGGGAAGACACCCGAGATAATTTTTCTCCTTGGACAATGCTCCATCCTCTGGGAAGCATCCGAGACTCCTTGCAGGTATGTCCCTGAGTTTTTATTCCGGTGTTTTGGGGCCCTGTGATCCCGGGTAGCAACCCCAGACTCCTCCAGGGAAGATACCCGAGATGATTTTTCTCCTTGGACAAAGCTCCATCCTCTGGGCTGCATCCGAGACTTGTCGCAGCTATGTCCCTGAGTCTTTTTCTCACGGTTTATGGTTCTGTCATCCCAGGTAGCAACCCCAGACTCCTCCAGGGAAGACACCCAATATGATTTTTCTCTCTTGACAGTGGTCCATCCTGCGGGATCTATCCAGAATTCCTCCCAGGCCTCTCCCGCAGAGTTTTCTCCAGTGCTTTAGGGCCCTGTGATCCCGGGTAGCAACCCCAGACTCCTCCAGGGAAGATACCCGAGATGATTTTTCTCCTTGGACAATGCTCCATCCTCTGGGAAGCATCCGAGACTCCATGCAGCTTTTTCCCTGAGTGTTTATTCCGGTGCTTTTGGGCCCTGTCATCCCGGGTAGCAACCCCAGACTCCTCCGTGGAAGATACCCAAGTTGATTTTTCTCCTTGGACTATTGTCCATCCTGCGGGATGCACCCGAGATTTCTCCCAGCTCTGTTTCTGAGTGTTTTCTTCCTGGGGTTTAGGGCCCTGTGATCCCGGGTAGCAACCCCAGACTCCTCCAGGGAAGATACCCGAGATAATTTTTCTCCTTGGACAATGCTCCATCCTCTGGGAAGCATCCGAAACTCCTTGCAGGTATATCCCTGAGTGTTTATTCCGGTGCTTTTGGGCCCTGTCATCCCGGGTAGCAACCCCAGACTCCTCCGTGGAAGATACCCAAGTTGATTTTTCTCCTTGGACTATTGTCCATCCTGCGGGATGCACCCGAGACTCCTCCCAGCTCTGTTTCTGAGTGTTTTCTTCCTGGGGTTTAGGGCCCTGTGATCCCGGGTAGCAACCCCAGACTCCTCCAGGGAAGATACCCGAGATGATTTTTCTCTTTGGACAATGCTCCATCCTCTGGGATGCATCTGAGATTCCTCCCAGGCATCTCCCGCAGACATTTTTCCTGTGGTTTGGTTCCCTGTAATCCCGGGTAGCAACCCCAGACTCCTCCAGGAAAGATACCCGAGATGATTTTTCTGCTTGGACAAAGCTCCATCCTCTGGGAAGCATCCGAGACTCCTTCCAGGTATGTCCTTGAGTCCTTATTCCGGTGGTTTAGCGCCCTGTCATCCTGGGTAGCAATCCCAGACTCCTCCAGGGAAGATACCCGAGATGATTTTTCTCCTTGGACAAAGCTCCATCCTCTGGGAAGCATCCGAGACTCCTTGCAGGTATGTCCCTGAGTGTTTATTCCGGTGTTTTGGGGCCCTGTGATCCCGGGTAGCAACCCCAGACTCCTCCAGGGAAGATACCCGAGATGATTTTTCTCCTGGGACAAAGCTCCATCTTCTGGGATGCATATGAGATTCCTCCCAGGCATCTCCCAGACATTTTTCCTGTGGTTTGGGTCCCTGTAATCCCGGGTAGCAACCCCAGACTCCTCCAGGGAAGATACCCGAGATGATTTTTCTCCTTGGACAAAGCTCCATCCGCTGGGATGCATCCGAGACTTGTCGCAGCTATGTCCCTGAGTCTTTTTTCTCACGGTTTAGGGTTCTGTCATCCCAGGTAGCAACCCCAGACTCCTCCAGGGAAGACACCCAATATGATTTTTCTCTCTTGACAGTGGTCCATCCTGCGGGATCTACCCAGAATTCCTCCCAGGCGTCTCCCGCAGAGTTTTCTCCAGTGCTTTAGGGCCCTGTGATCCCAGGTAGCAACCCCAGACTCCTCCAGGGAAGATACCCGAGATGATTTTTCTCCTTGGACAAAGCTCCATCCTCTGGGAAGCATCCGAGACTCCTTCCAGGTATGTCCCTGAGTCTTTATTCCGGTGGTTGAGCGCCCTGTCATCCTGGGGAGCAATCCCAGACTCCTCCAGGGAAGATACCCGAGATGATTTTTCTCCTTGGACAAAGCTCCATCCTCTGGGAAGCATCCGAGACTCCTTGCAGGTATGTCCCTGAGTGTTTATTCCGGTGTTTTGGGGCCCTGTGATCCCGGGTAGCAACCCCAGACTCCTCCAGGGAAGATACCCGAGATGATTTTTCTCCTTGGACAAAGCTCCATCCTCTGGGCTGCATCCGAGACTTGTCGCAGCTATGTCCCTGAGTCTTTTTCTCACGGTTTATGGTTCTGTCATCCCAGGTAGCAACCCCAGACTCCTCCAGGGAAGACACCCAATATGATTTTTCTCTCTTGACAGTGGTCCATCCTGCGGGATCTATCCAGAATTCCTCCCAGGCCTCTCCCGCAGAGTTTTCTCCAGTGCTTTAGGGCCCTGTGATCCCGGGTAGCAACCCCAGACTCCTCCAGGGAAGATACCCGAGATGATTTTTCTCCTTGGACAATGCTCCATCCTCTGGGAAGCATCCGAGACTCCATGCAGCTTTTTCCCTGAGTGTTTATTCCGGTGCTTTTGGGCCCTGTCATCCCGGGTAGCAACCCCAGACTCCTCCGTGGAAGATACCCAAGTTGATTTTTCTCCTTGGACTATTGTCCATCCTGCGGGATGCACCCGAGATTTCTCCCAGCTCTGTTTCTGAGTGTTTTCTTCCTGGGGTTTAGGGCCCTGTGATCCCGGGTAGCAACCCCAGACTCCTCCAGGGAAGATACCCGAGATAATTTTTCTCCTTGGACAATGCTCCATCCTCTGGGAAGCATCCGAAACTCCTTGCAGGTATATCCCTGAGTGTTTATTCCGGTGCTTTTGGGCCCTGTCATCCCGGGTAGCAACCCCAGACTCCTCCGTGGAAGATACCCAAGTTGATTTTTCTCCTTGGACTATTGTCCATCCTGCGGGTTGCACCCGAGACTCCTCCCAGCTCTGTTTCTGAGTGTTTTCTTCCTGGGGTTTAGGGCCCTGTGATCCCGGGTAGCAACCCCAGACTCCTCCAGGGAAGATACCCGAGATGATTTTTCTCTTTGGACAATGCTCCATCCTCTGGGATGCATCTGAGATTCCTCCCAGGCATCTCCCGCAGACATTTTTCCTGTGGTTTGGTTCCCTGTAATCCCGGGTAGCAACCCCAGACTCCTCCAGGAAAGATACCCGAGATGATTTTTCTCCTTGGACAAAGCTCCATCCTCTGGGAAGCATCCGAGACTCCTTCCAGGTATGTCCTTGAGTCCTTATTCCGGTGGTTTAGCGCCCTGTCATCCTGGGTAGCAATCCCAGACTCCTCCAGGGAAGATACCCGAGATGATTTTTCTCCTTGGACAAAGCTCCATCCTCTGGGAAGCATCCGAGACTCCTTGCAGGTATGTCCCTGAGTGTTTATTCCGGTGTTTTGGGGCCCTGTGATCCCGGGTAGCAACCCCAGACTCCTCCAGGGAAGATACCCGAGATGATTTTTCTCCTGGGACAAAGCTCCATCTTCTGGGATGCATATGAGATTCCTCCCAGGCATCTCCCAGACATTTTTCCTGTGGTTTGGGTCCCTGTAATCCCGGGTAGCAACCCCAGACTCCTCCAGGGAAGATACCCGAGATGATTTTTCTCCTTGGACAAAGCTCCATCCGCTGGGATGCATCCGAGACTTGTGGCAGCTATGTCCCTGAGTCTTTTTTCTCACGGTTTAGGGTTCTGTCATCCCAGGTAGCAACCCCAGACTCCTCCAGGGAAGACACCCAATATGATTTTTCTCTCTTGACAGTGGTCCATCCTGCGGGATCTACCCAGAATTCCTCCCAGGCGTCTCCCGCAGAGTTTTCTCCAGTGCTTTAGGGCCCTGTGATCCCAGGTAGCAACCCCAGACTCCTCCAGGGAAGATACCCGAGATGATTTTTCTCCTTGGACAAAGCTCCATCCTCTGGGAAGCATCCGAGACTCCTTCCAGGTATGTCCCTGAGTCTTTATTCCGGTGGTTGAGCGCCCTGTCATCCTGGGTAGCAATCCCAGACTCCTCCAGGGAAGATACCCGAGATGATTTTTCTCCTTGGACAAAGCTCCATCCTCTGGGAAGCATCCGAGACTTGTGGCAGCTATGTCCCTGAGTCTTTTTCTCACGGTTTATGGTTCTGTCATCCCAGGTAGCAACCCCAGACTCCTCCAGGGAAGACACCCAATATGATTTTTCTCTCTTGACAGTGGTCCATCCTGCGGGATCTACCCAGAATTCCTCTTAGGCGTCTCCCGCAGAGTTTTCTCCAGTGCTTTAGGGCCCTGTGATCCCGGGTAGCAACCCCAGACTCCTCCAGGGAATATACCCGAGATGATTTTTCTCCTTGGACAATGCTCCATCCTCTGGGAAGCATCCGAAACTCCTTGCAGCTATGTCCCTGAGTCTTTATTCCGGTGTTTTGGGGCCCTGTGATCCCGGGTAGCAACCCCAGACTCCTCCAGGGAAGATAACCGAGATAATTTTTCTCCTTGGACAATGCTCCATCCTCTGGGAAGCATCCGAAACTCCTTCCAGGTATGTCCCTGAGTCTTTATTCCGGTGGTTTAGCGCTCTGTCATCCTGGGTAGCAATCCCAGACTCCTCCAGGGAAGATACCCGAGATGATTTTTCTCCTTGGACAAAGCTCCATCCTCTGGGAAGCATCCGAGACTCCTTGCAGGTATGTCCCTGAGTGTTTATTCCGGTGTTTTGGGGCCCTGTGATCCCGGGTAGCAACCCCAGACTCCTCCAGGGAAGATACCCGAGATGATTTTTCTCCTGGGACAAAGCTCCATCTTCTGGGATGCATATGAGATTCCTCCCAGGCATCTCCCAGACATTTTTCCTGTGGTTTGGGTCCCTGTAATCCCGGGTAGCAACCCCAGACTCCTCCAGGGAAGATACCCGAGATGATTTTTCTCCTTGGACAAAGCTCCATCCTCTGGGAAGCATCCGAGACTTGTGGCAGCTATGTCCCTGAGTCTTTTTCTCACGGTTTATGGTTCTGTCATCCCAGGTAGCAACCCCAGACTCCTCCAGGGAAGACACCCAATATGATTTTTCTCTCTTGACAGTGGTCCATCCTGCGGGATCTACCCAGAATTCCTCCCAGGCGTCTCCCGCAGAGTTTTCTCCAGTGCTTTAGGGCCCTGTGATCCCAGGTAGCAACCCCAGACTCCTCCAGGGAAGATACCCGAGATGATTTTTCTCCTTGGACAATGCTCGATCCTCTGGGAAGCATCCGAGACTCCTTACAGCTTTGTCCCTGAGTGTTTATTCCAGTGCTTTAGGGCCCTGTGATCCCGGGTAGCAACCCCAGACTCCTCCAGGGAAGACACCCGAGATGATTTTTCTCCTTGGACAATGCTCCATCCTCTGGGAAGCATCCGAAACTCCTTGCAGGTATGTCCCTGATTTTTTATTCCATTGTTTTGGGGCCCTGTGATCCCGGGTAGCAACCCCAGACTCCTCCAGGGAAGATACCCGAGATGATTTTTCTCCTTGGACAAAGCTCCATCCTCTGGGAAGCATCCGAGACTCCTTGCAGGTATGTCCCTGAGTCTTTATTCCGGTGGTTTAGCGCCCTGTCATCCTGGGTAGAAATCCCAGACTCCTCCAGGGAAGATACCCGAGATGAATTTTCTCCTTGGACAAAGCTCCATCCTCTGGGAAGCATCCGAGACTCCTTGCAGGTATGTCCCTGAGTGTTTATTCCGGTGTTTTGGGGCCCTGTGATCCCGGGTAGCAACCCCAGACTCCTCCAGGGAAGATACCCGAGATGATTTTTCTCCTGGGACAAAGCTCCATCTTCTGGGATGCATATGAGATTCCTCCCAGGCATCTCCCAGACATTTTTCCTGTGGTTTGGGTCCCTGTAATCCCGGGTAGCAACCCCAGACTCCTCCAGGGAAGATACCCGAGATGATTTTTCTCCTTGGACAAAGCTCCATCCTCTGGGAAGCATCCGAGACTTGTGGCAGCTATGTCCCTGAGTCTTCTTCTCACGGTTTATGGTTCTGTCATCCCAGGTAGCAACCCCAGACTCCTCCAGGGAAGACACCCGAGATAATTTTTCTCCTTGGACAATGCTCCATCCTCTGGGAAGCATCCGAGACTCCTTGCAGGTATGTCCCTGAGTTTTTATTCCGGTGTTTTGGGGCCCTGTGATCCCGGGTAGCAACCCCAGACTCCTCCAGGGAAGATACCCGAGATGATTTTTCTCCTTGGACAAAGCTCCATCCTCTGGGCTGCATCCGAGACTTGTCGCAGCTATGTCCCTGAGTCTTTTTCTCACGGTTTATGGTTCTGTCATCCCAGGTAGCAACCCCAGACTCCTCCAGGGAAGACACCCAATATGATTTTTCTCTCTTGACAGTGGTCCATCCTGCGGGATCTATCCAGAATTCCTCCCAGGCCTCTCCCGCAGAGTTTTCTCCAGTGCTTTAGGGCCCTGTGATCCCGGGTAGCAACCCCAGACTCCTCCAGGGAAGATACCCGAGATGATTTTTCTCCTTGGACAATGCTCCATCCTCTGGGAAGCATCCGAGACTCCATGCAGCTTTTTCCCTGAGTGTTTATTCCGGTGCTTTTGGGCCCTGTCATCCCGGGTAGCAACCCCAGACTCCTCCGTGGAAGATACCCAAGTTGATTTTTCTCCTTGGACTATTGTCCATCCTGCGGGATGCACCCGAGATTTCTCCCAGCTCTGTTTCTGAGTGTTTTCTTCCTGGGGTTTAGGGCCCTGTGATCCCGGGTAGCAACCCCAGACTCCTCCAGGGAAGATACCCGAGATAATTTTTCTCCTTGGACAATGCTCCATCCTCTGGGAAGCATCCGAAACTCCTTGCAGGTATATCCCTGAGTGTTTATTCCGGTGCTTTTGGGCCCTGTCATCCCGGGTAGCAACCCCAGACTCCTCCGTGGAAGATACCCAAGTTGATTTTTCTCCTTGGACTATTGTCCATCCTGCGGGATGCACCCGAGACTCCTCCCAGCTCTGTTTCTGAGTGTTTTCTTCCTGGGGTTTAGGGCCCTGTGATCCCGGGTAGCAACCCCAGACTCCTCCAGGGAAGATACCCGAGATGATTTTTCTCTTTGGACAATGCTCCATCCTCTGGGATGCATCTGAGATTCCTCCCAGGCATCTCCCGCAGACATTTTTCCTGTGGTTTGGTTCCCTGTAATCCCGGGTAGCAACCCCAGACTCCTCCAGGAAAGATACCCGAGATGATTTTTCTGCTTGGACAAAGCTCCATCCTCTGGGAAGCATCCGAGACTCCTTCCAGGTATGTCCTTGAGTCCTTATTCCGGTGGTTTAGCGCCCTGTCATCCTGGGTAGCAATCCCAGACTCCTCCAGGGAAGATACCCGAGATGATTTTTCTCCTTGGACAAAGCTCCATCCTCTGGGAAGCATCCGAGACTCCTTGCAGGTATGTCCCTGAGTGTTTATTCCGGTGTTTTGGGGCCCTGTGATCCCGGGTAGCAACCCCAGACTCCTCCAGGGAAGATACCCGAGATGATTTTTCTCCTGGGACAAAGCTCCATCTTCTGGGATGCATATGAGATTCCTCCCAGGCATCTCCCAGACATTTTTCCTGTGGTTTGGGTCCCTGTAATCCCGGGTAGCAACCCCAGACTCCTCCAGGGAAGATACCCGAGATGATTTTTCTCCTTGGACAAAGCTCCATCCGCTGGGATGCATCCGAGACTTGTGGCAGCTATGTCCCTGAGTCTTTTTTCTCACGGTTTAGGGTTCTGTCATCCCAGGTAGCAACCCCAGACTCCTCCAGGGAAGACACCCAATATGATTTTTCTCTCTTGACAGTGGTCCATCCTGCGGGATCTACCCAGAATTCCTCCCAGGCGTCTCCCGCAGAGTTTTCTCCAGTGCTTTAGGGCCCTGTGATCCCAGGTAGCAACTCCAGACTCCTCCAGGGAAGATACCCGAGATGATTTTTCTCCTTGGACAAAGCTCCATCCTCTGGGAAGCATCCGAGACTCCTTCCAGGTATGTCCCTGAGTCTTTATTCCGGTGGTTGAGCGCCCTGTCATCCTGGGGAGCAATCCCAGACTCCTCCAGGGAAGATACCCGAGATGATTTTTCTCCTTGGACAAAGCTCCATCCTCTGGGAAGCATCCGAGACTCCTTGCAGGTATGTCCCTGAGTGTTTATTCCGGTGTTTTGGGGCCCTGTGATCCCGGGTAGCAACCCCAGACTCCTCCAGGGAAGATACCCGAGATGATTTTTCTCCTGGGACAAAGCTCCATCTTCTGGGATGCATATGAGATTCCTCCCAGGCATCTCCCAGACATTTTTCCTGTGGTTTGGGTCCCTGTAGTCCCGGGTAGCAACCCCAGACTCCTCCAGGGAAGATACCCGAGATGATTTTTCTCCTTGGACAAAGCTACATCCTCTGGGAAGCATCCGAGACTTGTGGCAGCTATGTCCCTGAGTCTTTTTCTCACGGTTTATGGTTCTGTCATCCCAGGTAGCAACCCCAGACTCCTCTAGGGAAGACACCCAATATGATTTTTCTCTCTTGACAGTGGTCCATCCTACGGGATCTACCCAGAATTCCTCCCAGGCGTCTCCCGCAGAGTTTTCTCCAGTGCTTTAGGGCCCTGTGATCCCGGGTAGCAACCCCAGACTCCTCCAGGGAAGATACCCGAGATGATTTTTCTCTTTGGACAATGCTCCATCCTCTGGGATGCATCTGAGATTCCTCCCAGGCATCTCCCGCAGACAATTTTCCTGTGGTTTGGTTCCCTGTAATCCCGGGTAGCAACCCCAGACTCCTCCAGGAAAGATACCCGAGATGATTTTTCTCCTTGGACAATGCTCCATCTTCTGGGATGCATCTGAGATTCCTCCCAGGCGTCTCCCGCAGACATTTTTCCTGTGGTTTGGGTCCCTGTAATCCCGGGTAGCAACCCCAGACTCCTCCAGGGAATATACCCGAGATGATTTTTCTCCTTGGACAAAGCTCCATCCTCTGGGAAGCATCCGAGACTCCTTCCAGGTATGTCCCTGAGTCTTTATTCCGGTGGTTGAGCGCCCTGTCATCCTGGGTAGCAATCCCAGACTCCTCCAGGGAAGATACCCGAGATGATTTTTCTCCTTGGACAAAGCTCCATCCTCTGGGAAGCATCCGAGACTTGTGGCAGCTATGTCCCTGAGTCTTTTTCTCATGGTTTATGGTTCTGTCATCCCAGGTAGCAACCCCAGACTCCTCCAGGGAAGACACCCAATATGATTTTTCTCTCTTGACAGTGGTCAATCCTGCGGGATCTACCCAGAATTCCTCCCAGGCGTCTCCCGCAGAGTTTTCTCCAGTGCTTTAGGGCCCTGTGATCCCGGGTAGCAACCCCAGACTCCTGCAGGGAAGGTACCCGAGATGATTTTTCTCCTTGGACAATGCTCCATCTTCTGGGATACATCTGAGATTCCTCCCAGGCGTCTCCCGCAGACTTTTTTCCTGTGGTTTGAGTCCCTGTAATCCCGGGTAGCAACCCCAGACTCCTCCAGGGAAGATACCCGAGACGATTTTTCTCCTTGGACAAAGCTCCATCCTCTGGGATGCATCCGAGACTTGTCGCAGCTATGTCCCTGAGTCTTTTTCTCACGGTTTATGGTTCTGTCATCCCAGGTAGCAACCCCAGACTCCTCCAGGGAAGACACCCAATATGATTTTTCTCTCTTGACAGTGGTCCATCCTACGGGATCTACCCAGAATTCCTCCCAGGCGTCTCCCGCAGAGTTTTCTCCAGTGCTTTAGGGCCCTGTGATCCCGGGTAGCAACCCCAGACTCCTCTTGGGAAGATACCCGAGATAATTTTTCTCCTTGGACAATGCTCCATCCTCTGGGAAGCATCCGAGACTCCTTGCAGGTATGTCCCTGATTGTTTATTCCGGTGTTTTGGGGCCCTGTGATCCCGGGTAGCAACCCCAGACTCCTCCAGGGAATATACCCGAGATGATTTTTCTCCTTGGACAAAGCTCCATCCTCTGGGAAGCATCCGAGACTCCTTGCAGGTATGTCCCTGAGTGTTTATTCCGGTGTTTTGGGGCCCTGTGATCCCGGGTAGCAACCCCAGACTCCTCCAGGGAAGATACCCGAGATGATTTTTCTCCTTGGACAAAGCTCCATCCTCTGGGAAGCATCCGAGACTCCTTGCAGGTATGTCCCTGAGTGTTTATTCCGGTGTTTTGGGGCCCTGTGATCCCGGGTAGCAACCCCAGACTCCTCCAGGGAAGACACCCAATATGATTTTTCTCTCTTGACAGTGGTCCATCCTGCGGGATCTACCCAGAATTCCTCCCAGGCGTCTCCCGCAGAGTTTTCTCCAGTGCTTTAGGGCCCTGTGATCCCGGGTAGCAACCCCAGACTCCTCTAGGGAAGATACCCGAGATAATTTTTCTCCTTGGACAATGCTCCATCCTCTGGGAAGCATCCGAAACTCCTTGCAGGTATATCCCTGAGTGTTTATTCCGGTGCTTTTGGGCCCTGTCATCCCGGGTAGCAACCCCAGACTCCTCCGTGGAAGATACCCAAGTTGATTTTTCTCCTTGGACTATTGTCCATCCTGCAGGATGCACCCGAGACTCCTCCCAGCTCTGTTTCTGATTGTTTTCTTCCTGGGGTTTAGGGCCCTGTGATCCCGGGTAGCAACCCCAGACTCCTCCAGGGAAGATACCCGAGATGATTTTTCTCTTTGGACAATGCTCCATCCTCTGGGATGCATCTGAGATTCCTCCCAGGCATCTCCCGCAGACATTTTTCCTGTGGTTTGGTTCCCTGTAATCCCGGGTAGCAACCCCAGACTCCTCCAGGAAAGATACCCGAGATGATTTTTCTCCTTGGACAATGCTCCATCTTCTGGGATACATCTGAGATTCCTCCCAGGCGTCTCCCGCAGACATTTTTCCTGTGGTTTGGGTCCCTGTAATCCCGGGTAGCAACCCCAGACTCCTCCAGGGAATATACCCGAGATGATTTTTCTCCTTGGACAAAGCTCCATCCTCTGGGAAGCATCCGAGACTCCTTGCAGGTATGTCCCTGAGTGTTTATTCCGGTGTTTTGGGGCCCTGTGATCCCGGGTAGCAACCCCAGACTCCTCCAGGGAAGATACCCGAGATGATTTTTCTCCTTGAACAATGCTCCATCTTCTGGGATGCATCTGACATTCCTCCCAGGCGTCTCCCGCAAACATTTTTCCTGTGGTTTGGGTCCCTGTAATCCCGGGTAGCAACCCCAGACTCCTCCAGGGAAGATACCCGAGATGATTTTTCTCCTTGGACAAAGCTCCATCCTCTGGGAAGCATCCGAGACTCCTTCCAGGTATGTCCCTGAGTCCTTATTCCGGTGGTTTAGCGCCCTGTCATCCTGGGTAGCAATCCCAGACTCCTCCAGGGAAGATACCCGAGATGATTTTTCTCCTTGGACAAAGCTCCATCCTCTGGGAAGCATCCGAGACTCCTTGCAGGTATGTCCCTGAGTGTTTATTCCGGTGTTTTGGGGCCCTGTGATCCCGGGTAGCAACCCCAGACTCCTCCAGGGAAGATACCCGAGATGATTTTTCTCCTGGGACAAAGCTCCATCTTCTGGGATGCATATGAGATTCCTCCCAGGCATCTCCCAGACATTTTTCCTGTGGTTTGGGTCCCTGTAATCCCGGGTAGCAACCCCAGACTCCTCCAGGGAAGATACCCGAGATGATTTTTCTCCTTGGACAAAGCTCCATCCTCTGGGATGCATCCGGGACTCCTTGCAGCTTTTTCCCTGAGTGTTTATTCCGGTGCTTTTGGGCCCTGTCATCCCGGGTAGCAACCCCAGACTCCTCCATGGAAGATACCCCAGTTGATTTTTCTCCTTGGACTATTGTCCATCCTGCGGGATGCACCCGAGACTCCTCCCAGCTCTGTTTCTGAGTGTTTTCTTCCTGGGGTTTAGGGCCCTGTGATCCCGGGTAGCAACCCCAGACTCCTCCGGGGAAGATACCCGAGATGATTTTTCTCCTTGGACAATGCTCCATCTTCTGGGATGCATCTGAGATTCCTCCCAGGCGTCTCCCGCAGACATTTTTCCTGTGGTTTGGGTCCCTGTAATCCCGGGTAGCAACCCCAGACTCCTCCAGGAAAGATACCCGAGATGATTTTTCTCCTTGGACAATGCTCCATCTTCTGGGATGCATCTGAGATTCCTCCCAGGCGTCTCCCGCAGACATTTTTCCTGTGGTTTGGGTCCCTGTAATCCCGGGTAGCAACCCCAGACTCCTCCAGGGAATATACCCGAGATGATTTTTCTCCTTGGACAAAGCTCCATCCTCTGGGAAGCATCCGAGACTCCTTGCAGGTATGTCCCTGAGTGTTTATTCCGGTGTTTTGGGGCCCTGTGATCCCGGGTAGCAACCCCAGACTCCTCCAGGGAAGATACCCGAGATGATTTTTCTCCTTGAACAATGCTCCATCTTCTGGGATGCATCTGACATTCCTCCCAGGCGTCTCCCGCAAACATTTTTCCTGTGGTTTGGGTCCCTGTAATCCCGGGTAGCAACCCCAGACTCCTCCAGGGAAGATACCCGAGATGATTTTTCTCCTTGGACAAAGCTCCATCCTCTGGGAAGCATCCGAGACTCCTTCCAGGTATGTCCCTGAGTCCTTATTCCGGTGGTTTAGCGCCCTGTCATCCTGGGTAGCAATCCCAGACTCCTCCAGGGAAGATACCCGAGATGATTTTTCTCCTTGGACAAAGCTCCATCCTCTGGGAAGCATCCGAGACTCCTTGCAGTTATGTCCCTGAGTGTTTATTCCGGTGTTTTGGGGCCCTGTGATCCCGGGTAGCAACCCCAGACTCCTCCAGGGAAGATACCCGAGATGATTTTTCTCCTGAGACAAAGCTCCATCTTCTGGAATGCATATGAGATTCCTCCCAGGCATCTCCCAGACATTTTTCCTGTGGTTTGGGTCCCTGTAATCCCGGGTAGCAACCCCAGACTCCTCCAGGGAAGATACCCGAGATGATTTTTCTCCTTGGACAAAGCTCCATCCTCTGGGAAGCATCCGAGACTTGTGGCAGCTATGTCCCTGAGTCTTTTTCTCACGGTTTATGGTTCTGTCATCCCAGGTAGCAACCCCAGACTCCTCCAGGGAAGACACCCAATATGATTTTTCTCTCTTGACAGTGGTCCATCCTGCGGGATCTACCCAGAATTCCTCCCAGGCGTCTCCCGCAGAGTTTTCTCCAGTGCTTTAGGGCCCTGTGATCCCGGGTAGCAACCCCAGACTCCTCCGGGGAAGATACCCGAGATGATTTTTCTCCTTGGACAATGCTCCATCTTCTGGGATGCATCTGAGATTCCTCCCAGGCGTCTCCCGCAGACATTTTTCCTGTGGTTTGGGTCCCTGTAATCCCGGGTAGCAACCCCAGACTCCTCCAGGAAAGATACCCGAGATGATTTTTCTCCTTGGACAATGCTCCATCTTCTGGGATGCATCTGAGATTCCTCCCAGGCGTCTCCCGCAGACATTTTTCCTGTGGTTTGGGTCCCTGTAATCCCGGGTAGCAACCCCAGACTCCTCCAGGGAATATACCCGAGATGATTTTTCTCCTTGGACAAAGCTCCATCCTCTGGGAAGCATCCGAGACTCCTTGCAGGTATGTCCCTGAGTGTTTATTCCGGTGTTTTGGGGCCCTGTGATCCCGGGTAGCAACCCCAGACTCCTCCAGGGAAGATACCCGAGATGATTTTTCTCCTTGAACAATGCTCCATCTTCTGGGATGCATCTGACATTCCTCCCAGGCGTCTCCCGCAAACATTTTTCCTGTGGTTTGGGTCCCTGTAATCCCGGGTAGCAACCCCAGACTCCTCCAGGGAAGATACCCGAGATGATTTTTCTCCTTGGACAAAGCTCCATCCTCTGGGAAGCATCCGAGACTCCTTCCAGGTATGTCCCTGAGTCCTTATTCCGGTGGTTTAGCGCCCTGTCATCCTGGGTAGCAATCCCAGACTCCTCCAGGGAAGATACCCGAGATGATTTTTCTCCTTGGACAAAGCTCCATCCTCTGGGAAGCATCCGAGACTCCTTGCAGTTATGTCCCTGAGTGTTTATTCCGGTGTTTTGGGGCCCTGTGATCCCGGGTAGCAACCCCAGACTCCTCCAGGGAAGATACCCGAGATGATTTTTCTCCTGAGACAAAGCTCCATCTTCTGGGATGCATATGAGATTCCTCCCAGGCATCTCCCAGACATTTTTCCTGTGGTTTGGGTCCCTGTAATCCCGGGTAGCAACCCCAGACTCCTCCAGGGAAGATACCCGAGATGATTTTTCTCCTTGGACAAAGCTCCATCCTCTGGGAAGCATCCGAGACTTGTGGCAGCTATGTCCCTGAGTCTTTTTCTCACGGTTTATGGTTCTGTCATCCCAGGTAGCAACCCCAGACTCCTCCAGGGAAGACACCCAATATGATTTTTCTCTCTTGACAGTGGTCCATCCTGCGGGATCTACCCAGAATTCCTCCCAGGCGTCTCCCGCAGAGTTTTCTCCAGTGCTTTAGGGCCCTGTGATCCCGGGTAGCAACCCCAGACTCCTCCAGGGAAGATACCCGAGATGATTTTTCTCCTTGGACAATGCTCCATCCTCTGGGAAGCATCCAAGACTCCTTACAGCTTTGTCCCTGAGTGTTTATTCCAGTGCTTTAGGGCCCTGTGATCCCGGGTAGCAACCCCAGACTCCTCCAGGGAAGACACCCGAGATGATTTTTCTCCTTGGACAATGCTCCATCTTCTGGGATGCATCTGAGATTCCTCCCAGGCGTCTCCCGCAGACATTTTTCCCGTGGTTTGGGTCCCTTTAATCCCGGGTAGCAACCCCAGACTCCTCCAGGAAAGATATCCGGGATCATTTTTCTCCTTGGACAATGCTCCATCCTCTGGGATGCATCCGAGACTTGTCGCAGCTATGTCCCTGAGTCTTTTTTCTCACGGTTTATGGTTCTGTCATCCCAGGTAGCAACCCCAGACTCCTCCAGGGAAGACACCCAATATGATTTTTCTCTCTTGACAGTGGTCCATCCTGCGGGATCTACCCAGAATTCCTCCCAGGCGTCTCCCGCAGAGTTTTCTCCAGTGCTTTAGGGCCCTGTGATCCCGGGTAGCAACCCCAGACTCCTCTAGGGAAGATACCCGAGATAATTTTTCTCCTTGGACAATGCTCCATCCTCTGGGAAGCATCCGAAACTCCTTGCAGGTATGTCCCTGAGTTTTTATTCCGGTGTTTTGGGGCCCTGTGATCCCGGGTAGCAAACCCAGACTCCTCCAGGGAAGATACCCGAGATGATTTTTCTGCTTGGACAAAGCTCCATCCTATGGGCTGCATCCGAGACTTGTCGCAGCTATGTCCCTGAGTCTTTTTCTCACGGTTTATGGTTCTGTCAAACCAGGTAGCAACCCCAGACTCCTCCAGGGAAGACACCCAATATGATTTTTCTCTCTTGACAGTGGTCCATCCTGCGGGATCTACCCAGAATTCCTCCCAGGCGTCTCCCGCAGAGTTTTCTCCAGTGCTTTAGGGCCCTGTGATCCCGGGTAGCAACCCCAGACTCCTCCAGGGAAGATACCCGAGATGATTTTTCTCCTTGGACAATGCTCCATCCTCTGGGAAGCATCCGAGACTCCTTGCAGCTTTTTCCCTGAGTGTTTATTCCGGTGCTTTTGGGCCCTGTCATCCCGGGTAGCAACCCCAGACTCCTCCGTGGAAGATACCCAAGTTCATTTTTCTCCTTGGACTATTGTCCATCCTGCGGGATGCACCCAAGACTCCTCCCAGCTCTGTTTCTGAGTGTTTTCTTCCTGGGGTTTAGGGCCCTGTGATCCCGGGTAGCAACCCCAGACTCCTCCAGGGAAGATACCCGAGATGATTTTTCTCTTTGGACAATGCTCCATCCTCTGGGATGCATCTGAGATTCCTCCCAGGCATCTCCCGCAGACATTTTTCCTGTGGTTTGGTTCCCTGTAATCCCGGGTAGCAACCCCAGACTCCTCCAGGAAAGATACCCGAGATGATTTTTCTCCTTGGACAATGCTCCATCATCTGGGATGGATCTGAGATTCCTCCCAGGCGTCTCCCGCAGACATTTTTCCTGTGGTTTGGGTCCCTGTAATCCCGGGTAGCAACCCCAGACTCCTCCAGGGAATATACCCGAGATGATTTTTCTCCTTGGACAAAGCTCCATCCTCTGGGAAGCATCCGAGACTCCTTGCAGGTATGTCCCTGAGTGTTTATTCCGGTGTTTTGGGGCCCTGTGATCCCGGGTAGCAACCCCAGACTCCTCCAGGGAAGATACCCGAGATGATTTTTCTCCTTGGACAAAGCTCCATCCTCTGGGAAGCATCCGAGACTCCTTGCAGGTATGTCCCTGAGTCTTTTTCTCACGGTTTATGGTTCTGTCATCCCAGGTAGCAACCCCAGACTCCTCCAGGGAAGACACCCAATATGATTTTTCTCTCTTGACAGTGGTCCATCCTGCGGGATCTACCCAGAATTCCTCCCAGGCGTCTCCCGCAGAGTTTTCTCCAGTGCTTTAGGGCCCTGTGATCCCGGGTAGCAACCCCAGACTCCTGCAGGGAAGATACCCGAGATGATTTTTCTCCTTGGACAATGCTCCATCCTCTGGGAAGCATCCAAGACTGCTTGCAGGTATATCCGTGAGTGTTTATTCCGGTGCTTTTGGGCCCTGTCATCCCGGGTAGGAACCCCAGACTCCTCCGTGGAAGATACCCAAGTTGATTTTTCTCCTTGGACTATTGTCCATCCTGCGGAATGCACCCGAGACTCCTCCCAGCTCTGTTTCTGAGTGTTTTCTTCCTGGGGTTTAGGGCCCTGTGATCCCGGGTAGCAACCCCAGACTCCTCCAGGGAAGATACCCGAGATGATTTTTCTCTTTGGACAATGCTCCATCCTCTGGGATGAATCTGAGATTCCTCCCAGGCATCTCCCGCAGACATTTTTCCTGTGGTTTGGTTCCCTGTAATCCCGGGTAGCAACCCCAGACTCCTCCAGGAAAGATACCCGAGATGATTTTTCTCCTTGGACAATGCTCCATCTTCTGGGATGCATCTGAGATTCCTCCCAGGCGTCTCCCGCAGACATTTTTCCTGTGTTTTGGGTCCCTGTAATCCCGGGTAGCAACCCCAGACTCCTCCAGGGAAGATACCCGAGATGATTTTTCTCCTTGGACAAAGCTCCATCCTCTGGGAAGCATCCGAGACTCCTTGCAGGTATGTCCCTGATTGTTTATTCCGGTGTTTTGGGGCCCTGTGATCCCGGGTAGCAACCCCAGACTCCTCCAGGGAATATACCCGAGATGATTTTTCTCCTTGGACAAAGCTCCATCCTCTGGGAAGCATCCGAGACTCCTTGCACGTATGTCCCTGAGTCCTTATTCCTGTGGTTTAGCGCCCTGTCATCCTGGGTAGCAATCCCAGACTCCTCCAGGGAAGATACCCGAGATGATTTTTCTCCTTGGACAATGCTCCATCCTCTGGGAAGCATCCAAGACTCCTTACAGCTTTGTCCCTGAGTGTTTATTCCAGTGCTTTAGGGCCCTGTGATCCCGGGTAGCAACCCCAGACTCCTCCAGGGAAGACACCCGAGATGATTTTTCTCCTTGGACAATGCTCCATCTTCTGGGATGCATCTGAGATTCCTCCCAGGCGTCTCCCGCAGATATTTTTCCCGTGGTTTGGGTCCCTTTAATCCCGGGTAGCAACCCCAGACTCCTCCAGGGAAGATACCCGAGATGATTTTTCTGCTTGGACAAAGCTCCATCCTATGGGCTGCATCCGAGACTTGTCGCAGCTATGTCCCTGAGTCTTTTTTCTCACGGTTTATGGTTCTGTCATCCCAGGAAGCAACCCCAGACTCCTCCAGGCAAGACACCCAATATGATTTTTCTCTCTTGACAGTGGTCCATCCTGCGGGATCTACCCAGAATTCCTCCCAGGCGTCTCCCGCAGAGTTTTCTCCAGTGCTTTAGGGCCCTGTGATCCCGGGTAGCAACCCCAGACTCCTCCAGGGAAGATACCCGAGATGATTTTTCTCCTTGGACAATGCTCCATCTTCTGGGATACATCTGAGATTCCTCCCAGGCGTCTCCCGCAGACTTTTTTCCTGTGGTTTGAGTCCCTGTAATCCCGGGTAGCAACCCCAGACTCCTCCAGGGAAGATACCCGAGATGATTTTTCTCCTTGGACAATACTCCGTCTTCTGGGATGCATCTGAGATTCCTCCCAGGCGTCTCCCGCAAACATTTTTCCTGTGGTTTGGGTCCCTGTAATCCCGGGTAGCAACCCCAGACTCCTCCAGGGAAGATACCCGAGACGATTTTTCTCCTTGGACAAAGCTCCATCCTCTGGGATGCATCCGAGACTTGTCGCAGCTATGTCCCTGAGTCTTTTTCTCACGGTTTATGGTTCTGTCATCCCAGGTAGCAACCCCAGACTCCTCCAGGGAAGACACCCAATATGATTTTTCTCTCTTGACAGTGGTCCATCCTACGGGATCTACCCAGAATTCCTCCCAGGCGTCTCCCGCAGAGTTTTCTCCAGTGCTTTAGGGCCCTGTGATCCCGGGTAGCAACCCCAGACTCCTCCAGGGAAGATACCCGAGATAATTTTTCTCCTTGGACAATGCTCCATCCTCTGGGAAGCATCCGAGACTCCTTGCAGGTATGTCCCTGATTGTTTATTCCGGTGTTTTGGGGCCCTGTGATCCCGGGTAGCAACCCCAGACTACTCCAGGGAATATACCCGAGATGATTTTTCTCCTTGGACAAAGCTCCATCCTCTGGGAAGCATCCGAGACTCCTTGCAGGTATGTCCCTGAGTGTTTATTCCGGTGTTTTGGGGCCCTGTGATCCCGGGTAGCAACCCCAGACTCCTCCAGGGAAGACACCCAATATGATTTTTCTCTCTTGACAGTGGTCCATCCTGCGGGATCTACCCAGAATTCCTCCCAGGCGTCTCCCGCAGAGTTTTCTCCAGTGCTTTAGGGCCCTGTGATCCCGGGTAGCAACCCCAGACTCCTCTAGGGAAGATACCCGAGATAATTTTTCTCCTTGGACAATGCTCCATCCTCTGGGAAGCATCCGAAACTCCTTGCAGGTATATCCCTGAGTGTTTATTCCGGTGCTTTTGGGCCCTGTCATCCCGGGTAGCAACCCCAGACTCCTCCGTGGAAGATACCCAAGTTGATTTTTCTCCTTGGACTATTGTCCATCCTGCGGGATGCACCCGAGACTCCTCCCAGCTCTGTTTCTGAGTGTTTTCTTCCTGGGGTTTAGGGCCCTGTGATCCCGGGTAGCAACCCCAGACTCCTCCAGGGAAGATACCCGAGATGATTTTTCTCTTTGGACAATGCTCCATCCTCTGGGATGCATCTGAGATTCCTCCCAGGCATCTCCCGCAGACATTTTTCCTGTGGTTTGGTTCCCTGTAATCCCGGGTAGCAACCCCAGACTCCTCCAGGAAAGATACCCGAGATGATTTTTCTCCTTGGACAATGCTCCATCTTCTGGGATACATCTGAGATTCCTCCCAGGCGTCTCCCGCAGACATTTTTCCTGTGGTTTGGGTCCCTGTAATCCCGGGTAGCAACCCCAGACTCCTCCAGGGAATATACCCGAGATGATTTTTCTCCTTGGACAAAGCTCCATCCTCTGGGAAGCATCCGAGACTCCTTGCAGGTATGTCCCTGAGTGTTTATTCCGGTGTTTTGGGGCCCTGTGATCCCGGGTAGCAACCCCAGACTCCTCCAGGGAAGATACCCGAGATGATTTTTCTCCTTGAACAATGCTCCATCTTCTGGGATGCATCTGAGATTCCTCCCAGGCGTCTCCCGCAGACATTTTTCCTGTGGTTTGGGTCCCTGTAATCCCGGGTAGCAACCCCAGACTCCTCCAGGGAAGATACCCGAGATGATTTTTCTCCTTGGACAAAGCTCCATCCTCTGGGATGCATCCGGGACTCCTTGCAGCTTTTTCCCTGAGTGTTTATTCTGGTGCTTTTGGGCCCTGTCATCCCGGGTAGCAACCCCAGACTCCTCCGTGGAAGATACCCAAGTTGATTTTTCTCCTTGGACTATTGTCCATCCTGCGGGATGCACCCGAGACTCCTCCCAGCTCTGTTTCTGAGTGTTTTCTTCCTGGGGTTTAGGGCCCTGTGATCCCGGGTAGCAACCCCAGACTCCTCCAGGGAAGATACCCGAGATGATTTTTCTCCTTGAACAATGCTCCATCTTCTGGGATGCATCTGACATTCCTCCCAGGCGTCTCCCGCAAACATTTTTCCTGTGGTTTGGGTCCCTGTAATCCCGGGTAGCAACCCCAGACTCCTCCAGGGAAGATACCCGAGATGATTTTTCTCCTTGGACAAAGCTCCATCCTCTGGGAAGCATCCGAGACTCCTTCCAGGTATGTCCCTGAGTCCTTATTCCGGTGGTTTAGCGCCCTGTCATCCTGGGTAGCAATCCCAGACTCCTCCAGGGAAGATACCCGAGATGATTTTTCTCCTTGGACAAAGCTCCATCCTCTGGGAAGCATCCGAGACTCCTTGCAGGTATGTCCCTGAGTGTTTATTCCGGTGTTTTGGGGCCCTGTGATCCCGGGTAGCAACCCCAGACTCCTCCAGGGAAGATACCCGAGATGATTTTTCTCCTGAGACAAAGCTCCATCTTCTGGGATGCATATGAGATTCCTCCCAGGCATCTCCCAGACATTTTTCCTGTGGTTTGGGTCCCTGTAATCCCGGGTAGCAACCCCAGACTCCTCCAGGGAAGATACCCGAGATGATTTTTCTCCTTGGACAATGCTCCATCTTCTGGGATGCATCTGAGATTCCTCCCAGGCGTCTCCCGCAGACATTTTTCCCTTGGTTTGGGTCCCTTTAATCCCGGGTAGCAACCCCAGACTCCTCCAGGAAAGATATCCGGGATCATTTTTCTCCTTGGACAATGCTCCATCCTCTGGGATGCATCCGAGACTTGTCGCAGCTATGTCCCTGAGTCTTTTTTCTCACGGTTTATGGTTCTGTCATCCCAGGTAGCAACCCCAGACTCCTCCAGGGAAGACACCCAATATGATTTTTCTCTCTTGACAGTGGTCCATCCTGCGGGATCTACCCAGAATTCCTCCCAGGCGTCTCCCGCAGAGTTTTCTCCAGTGCTTTAGGGCCCTGTGATCCCGGGTAGCAACCCCAGACTCCTCTAGGGAAGATACCCGAGATAATTTTTCTCCTTGGACAATGCTCCATCCTCTGGGAAGCATCCGAAACTCCTTGCAGGTATGTCCCTGAGTTTTTATTCCGGTGTTTTGGGGCCCTGTGATCACGGGTAGCAAACCCAGACTCCTCCAGGGAAGATACCCGAGATGATTTTTCTGCTTGGACAAAGCTCCATCCTATGGGCTGCATCTGAGACTTGTCGCAGCTATGTCCCTGAGTCTTTTTCTCACGGTTTATGGTTCTGTCAAACCAGGTAGCAACCCCAGACTCCTCCAGGGAAGACACCCAATATGATTTTTCTCTCTTGACAGTGGTCCATCCTGCGGGATCTACCCAGAATTCCTCCCAGGCGTCTCCCGCAGAGTTTTCTCCAGTGCTTTAGGGCCCTGTGATCCCGGGTAGCAACCCCAGACTCCTCCAGGGAAGATACCCGAGATGATTTTTCTCCTTGGACAATGCTCCATCCTCTGGGAAGCATCCAAGACTCCTTGCAGCTTTTTCCCTGAGTGTTTATTCCGGTGCTTTTGGGCCCTGTCATCCCGGGTAGCAACCCCAGACTCCTCCGTGGAAGATACCCAAGTTCATTTTTCTCCTTGGACTATTGTCCATCCTGCGGGATGCACCCAAGACTCCTCCCAGCTCTGTTTCTGAGTGTTTTCTTCCTGGGGTTTAGGGCCCTGTGATCCCGGGTAGCAACCCCAGACTCCTCCAGGGAAGATACCCGAGATGATTTTTCTCTTTGGACAATGCTCCATCCTCTGGGATGCATCTGAGATTCCTCCCAGGCATCTCCCGCAGACATTTTTCCTGTGGTTTGGTTCCCTGTAATCCCGGGTAGCAACCCCAGACTCCTCCAGGAAAGATACCCGAGATGATTTTTCTCCTTGGACAATGCTCCATCATCTGGGATGGATCTGAGATTCCTCCCAGGCGTCTCCCGCAGACATTTTTCCTGTGGTTTGGGTCCCTGTAATCCCGGGTAGCAACCCCAGACTCCTCCAGGGAATATACCCGAGATGATTTTTCTCCTTGGACAAAGCTCCATCCTCTGGGAAGCATCCGAGACTCCTTGCAGGTATGTCACTGAGTGTTTATTCCGGTGTTTTGGGGCCCTGTGATCCCGGGTAGCAACCCCAGACTCCTCCAGGGAAGATACCCGAGATGATTTTTCTCCTGGGACAAAGCTCCATCTTCTGGGATGCATATGAGATTCCTCCCAGGCATCTCCCAGACATTTTTCCTGTGGTTTGGGTCCCTGTAATCCCGGGTAGCAACCCCAGACTCCTCCAGGGAAGATACCCGAGATGATTTTTCTCCTTGGACAAAGCTCCATCCTCTGGGAAGCATCCGAGACTTGTGGCAGCTATGTCCCTGAGTCTTTTTCTCACGGTTTATGGTTCTGTCATCCCAGGTAGCAACCCCAGACTCCTCCAGGGAAGACACCCAATATGATTTTTCTCTCTTGACAGTGGTCCATCCTGCGGGATCTACCCAGAATTCCTCCCAGGCGTCTCCCGCAGAGTTTTCTCCAGTGCTTTAGGGCCCTGTGATCCCGGGTAGCAACCCCAGACTCCTCCAGGGAAGATACCCGAGATGATTTTTCTCCTTGGACAATGCTCCATCCTCTGGGAAGCATCCAAGACTCCTTGCAGCTTTTTCCCTGAGTGTTTATTCCGGTGCTTTTGGGCCCTGTCATCCCGGGTAGGAACCCCAGACTCCTCCGTGGAAGATACCCAAGTTGATTTTTCTCCTTGGACTATTGTCCATCCTGCGGAATGCACCCGAGACTCCTCCCAGCTCTGTTTCTGAGTGTTTTCTTCCTGGGGTTTAGGGCCCTGTGATCCCGGGTAGCAACCCCAGACTCCTCCAGGGAAGATACCCGAGATGATTTTTCTCTTTGGACAATGCTCCATCCTCTGGGATGCATCTGAGATTCCTCCCAGGCATCTCCCGCAGACATTTTTCCTGTGGTTTGGTTCCCTGTAATCCCGGGTAGCAACCCCAGACTCCTCCAGGAAAGATACCCGAGATGATTTTTCTCCTTGGACAAAGCTCCATCCTCTGGGAAGCATCCGAGACTCCTTGCAGGTATGTCCCTGATTGTTTATTCCGGTGTTTTGGGGCCCTGTGATCCCGGGTAGCAATCCCAGACTCCTCCAGGGAAGATACCCGAGATGATTTTTCTCCTTGGACAAAGCTCCATCCTCTGGGAAGCATCCGAGACTCCTTGCAGGTATGTCCCTGAGTGTTTATTCCGGTGTTTTGGGGCCCTGTGATCCCGGGTAGCAACCCCAGACTCCTCCAGGGAAGATACCCGAGATGATTTTTATCCTGGGACAAAGCTCCATCTTCTGGGATGCATATGAGATTCCTCCCAGGCATCTCCCAGACATTTTTCCTGTGGTTTGGGTCCCTGTAATCCCGGGTAGCAACCCCAGACTCCTCCAGGGAAGATACCCGAGATGATTTTTCTCCTTGGACAAAGCTCCATCCTCTGGGAAGCATCCGAGACTTGTGGCAGCTATGTCCCTGAGTCTTTTTCTCACGGTTTATGGTTCTGTCATCCCAGGTAGCAACCCCAGACTCCTCCAGGGAAGACACCCAATATGATTTTTCTCTCTTGACAGTGGTCCATCCTGCGGGATCTACCCAGAATTCCTCCCAGGCGTCTCCCGCAGAGTTTTCTCCAGTGCTTTAGGGCCCTGTGATCCCGGGTAGCAACCCCAGACTCCTCTAGGGAAGATACCCGAGATAATTTTTCTCCTTGGACATTGCTCCATTCTCTGGGAAGCATCCGAAACTCCTTGCAGGTATGTCCCTGAGTTTTTATTCCGGTGTTTTGGGGCCCTGTGATCCCGGGTAGCAACCCCAGACTCCTCCAGGGAAGATACCCGAGATGATTTTTCTCCTTGGACAAAGCTCCATCCTCTGGGATGCATCCGAGACCTGTCGCAGCTATGTCACTGAGTCTTTTTCTCACGGTTTATGGTTCTGTCATCCCAGGTAGCAACCCCAGACTCCTCCAGGGAAGACACCCAATATGATTTTTCTCTCTTGACAGTGGTCCATCCTGCGGGATCTACCCAGAATTCCTCCCAGGCGTCTCCCGCAGAGTTTTCTCCAGTGCTTTAGGGCCCTGTGATCCCGGGTAGCAACCCCAGACTCCTCCAGGGAAGATACCCGAGATGATTTTTCTCCTTGGACAATGCTCCATCCTCTGGGATGCATCCGAGACTCCTTGCAGCTTTTTCCCTGAGTGTTTATTCCGGTGCTTTTGGGCCCTGTCATCCCGGGTAGCAACCCCAGACTCCTCCGTGGAAGATACCCAAGTTGATTTTTCTCCTTGGACTATTGTCCATCCTGCGGGATGCACCCGAGACTCCTCCCAGCTCTGTTTCTGAGTGTTTTCTTCCTGGGGTTTAGGGCCCTGTGATCCCGGGTAGCAACCCCAGACTCCTCAAGGGAAGATACCCGAGATGATTTTTCTCCTGGGACAAAGCTCCATCTTCTGGGATGCATATGAGATTCCTCCCAGGCATCTCCCAGACATTTTTCCTGTGGTTTGGGTCCCTGTAATCCCGGGTAGCAACCCCAGACTCCTCCAGGGAAGATACCCGAGATGATTTTTCTCCTTGGACAAAGCTCCATCCTCTGGGAAGCATCCGAGACTTGTGGCAGCTATGTCCCTGAGTCTTTTTCTCACGGTTTATGGTTCTGTCATCCCAGGTAGCAACCCCAGACTCCTCCAGGGAAGACACCCAATATGATTTTTCTCTCTTGACAGTGGTCCATCCTGCGGGATCTACCCAGAATTCCTCCCAGGCGTCTCCCGCAGAGTTTTCTCCAGTGCTTTAGGGCCCTGTGATCCCGGGTAGCAACCCCAGACTCCTCCAGGGAAGATACCCGAGATGATTTTTCTCCTTGGACAATGCTCCATCCTCTGGGAAGCATCCAAGACTCCTTGCAGCTTTTTCCCTGAGTGTTTATTCCGGTGCTTTTGGGCCCTGTCATCCCGGGTAGGAACCCCAGACTCCTCCGTGGAAGATACCCAAGTTGATTATTCTCCTTGGACTATTGTCCATCCTGCGGGATGCACCCGAGACTCCTCCCAGCTCTGTTTCTGAGTGTTTTCTTCCTGGGGTTTAGGGTCCTGTGATCCCGGGTAGCAACCCCAGACTCCTCCAGGGAAGATACCCGAGATGATTTTTCTCTTTGGACAATGCTCCATCCTCTGGGATGCATCTGAGATTCCTCCCAGGCATCTCCCGCAGACATTTTTCCTGTGGTTTGGTTCCCTGTAATCCCGGGTAGCAACCCCAGACTCCTCCAGGAAAGATACCCGAGATGATTTTTCTCCTTGGACAATGCTCCATCTTCTGGGATGCATCTGAGATTCCTCCCAGGCGTCTCCCGCAGACATTTTTCCTGTGTTTTGGGTCCCTGTAATCCCGGGTAGCAACCCCAGACTCCTCCAGGGAATATACCCGAGATGATTTTTCTCCTTGGACAAAGCTCCATCCTCTGGGAAGCATCCGAGACTCCTTGCAGGTATGTCCCTGAGTGTTTATTCCGGTGTTTTGGGGCCCTGTGATCCCGGGTAGCAACCCCAGACTCCTCCAGGGAATATACCCGAGATGATTTTTCTCCTTGGACAAAGCTCCATCCTCTGGGAAGCATCCGAGACTCCTTCCAGGTATGTCCCTGAGTCCTTATTCCGGTGGTTTAGCGCCCTGTCATCCTGGGTAGCAATCCCAGACTCCTCCAGGGAAGATACCCGAGATGATTTTTCTCCTTGGACAAAGCTCCATCCTCTGGGAAGCATCCGAGACTCCTTGCAGGTATGTCCCTGAGTGTTTATTCCGGTGTTTTGGGGCCCTGTGATCCCGGGTAGCAACCCCAGACTCCTCCAGGGAAGATACCCGAGATGATTTTTCTCCTGGGACAAAGCTCCATCTTCTGGGATGCATATGAGATTCCTCCCAGGCATCTCCCAGACATTTTTCCTGTGGTTTGGGTCCCTGTAATCCCGGGTAGCAACCCCAGACTCCTCCAGGGAAGATACCCGAGATGATTTTTCTCCTTGGACAAAGCTCCATCCTCTGGGAAGCATCCGAGACTTGTGGCAGCTATGTCCCTGAGTCTTTTTCTCACGGTTTATGGTTCTGTCATCCCAGGTAGCAACCCCAGACTCCTCCAGGGAAGACACCCAATATGATTTTTCTCTCTTGACAGTGGTCCATCCTGCGGGATCTACCCAGAATTCCTCCCAGGCGTCTCCCGCAGAGTTTTCTCCAGTGCTTTAGGGCCCTGTGATCCCGGGTAGCAACCCCAGACTCCTCTAGGGAAGATACCCGAGATAATTTTTCTCCTTGGACAACGCTCCATTCTCTGGGAAGCATCCGAAACTCCTTGCAGGTATGTCCCTGAGTTTTTATTCCGGTGTTTTGGGGCCCTGTGATCCCGGGTAGCAACCCCAGACTCCTCCAGGGAAGATACCCGAGATGATTTTTCTCCTTGGAGAAAGCTCCATCCTCTGGGATGCATCCGAGACCTGTCGCAGCTATGTCACTGAGTCTTTTTCTCACGGTTTATGGTTCTGTCATCCCAGGTAGCAACCCCAGACTCCTCCAGGGAAGACACCCAATATGATTTTTCTCTCTTGACAGTGGTCCATCCTGCGGGATCTACCCAGAATTCCTCCCAGGCGTCTCCCGCAGAGTTTTCTCCAGTGCTTTAGGGCCCTGTGATCCCGGGTAGCAACCCCAGACTCCTCCAGGGAAGATACCCGAGATGATTTTTCTCCTTGGACAATGCTCCATCCTCTGGGATGCATCCGAGACTCCTTGCAGCTTTTTCCCTGAGTGTTTATTCCGGTGCTTTTGGGCCCTGTCATCCCGGGTAGCAACCCCAGACTCCTCCGTGGAAGATACCCAAGTTGATTTTTCTCCTTGGACTATTGTCCATCCTGCGGGATGCACCCGAGACTCCTCCCAGCTCTGTTTCTGAGTGTTTTCTTCCTGGGGTTTAGGGCCCTGTGATCCCGGGTAGCAACCCCAGACTCCTCAAGGGAAGATACCCGAGATGATTTTTCTCCTGGGACAAAGCTCCATCTTCTGGGATGCATATGAGATTCCTCCCAGGCATCTCCCAGACATTTTTCCTGTGGTTTGGGTCCCTGTAATCCCGGGTAGCAACCCCAGACTCCTCCAGGGAAGATACCCGAGATGATTTTTCTCCTTGGACAAAGCTCCATCCTCTGGGAAGCATCCGAGACTTGTGGCAGCTATGTCCCTGAGTCTTTTTCTCACGGTTTATGGTTCTGTCATCCCAGGTAGCAACCCCAGACTCCTCCAGGGAAGACACCCAATATGATTTTTCTCTCTTGACAGTGGTCCATCCTGCGGGATCTACCCAGAATTCCTCCCAGGCGTCTCCCGCAGAGTTTTCTCCAGTGCTTTAGGGCCCTGTGATCCCGGGTAGCAACCCCAGACTCCTCCAGGGAAGATACCCGAGATGATTTTTCTCCTTGGACAATGCTCCATCCTCTGGGAAGCATCCAAGACTCCTTGCAGCTTTTTCCCTGAGTGTTTATTCCGGTGCTTTTGGGCCCTGTCATCCCGGGTAGGAACCCCAGACTCCTCCGTGGAAGATACCCAAGTTGATTATTCTCCTTGGACTATTGTCCATCCTGCGGGATGCACCCGAGACTCCTCCCAGCTCTGTTTCTGAGTGTTTTCTTCCT
Source organism: Vanellus vanellus (assembly GCF_965231255.1). Lineage (NCBI taxonomy): Eukaryota > Metazoa > Chordata > Aves > Charadriiformes > Charadriidae > Vanellus > Vanellus vanellus. The sequence goes on along the minus strand of NW_028127184.1, from coordinate 326,478 downwards.
GGGGTTTAGGGTCCTGTGATCCCGGGTAGCAACCCCAGACTCCTCCAGGGAAGATACCCGAGATGATTTTTCTCTTTGGACAATGCTCCATCCTCTGGGATGCATCTGAGATTCCTCCCAGGCATCTCCCGCAGACATTTTTCCTGTGGTTTGGTTCCCTGTAATCCCGGGTAGCAACCCCAGACTCCTCCAGGAAAGATACCCGAGATGATTTTTCTCCTTGGACAATGCTCCATCTTCTGGGATGCATCTGAGATTCCTCCCAGGCGTCTCCCGCAGACATTTTTCCTGTGTTTTGGGTCCCTGTAATCCCGGGTAGCAACCCCAGACTCCTCCAGGGAATATACCCGAGATGATTTTTCTCCTTGGACAAAGCTCCATCCTCTGGGAAGCATCCGAGACTCCTTGCAGGTATGTCCCTGAGTGTTTATTCCGGTGTTTTGGGGCCCTGTGATCCCGGGTAGCAACCCCAGACTCCTCCAGGGAATATACCCGAGATGATTTTTCTCCTTGGACAAAGCTCCATCCTCTGGGAAGCATCCGAGACTCCTTCCAGGTATGTCCCTGAGTCCTTATTCCGGTGGTTTAGCGCCCTGTCATCCTGGGTAGCAATCCCAGACTCCTCCAGGGAAGATACCCGAGATGATTTTTCTCCTTGGACAAAGCTCCATCCTCTGGGAAGCATCCGAGACTCCTTGCAGGTATGTCCCTGAGTGTTTATTCCGGTGTTTTGGGGCCCTGTGATCCCGGGTAGCAACCCCAGACTCCTCCAGGGAAGATACCCGAGATGATTTTTCTCCTGGGACAAAGCTCCATCTTCTGGGATGCATATGAGATTCCTCCCAGGCATCTCCCAGACATTTTTCCTGTGGTTTGGGTCCCTGTAATCCCGGGTAGCAACCCCAGACTCCTCCAGGGAAGATACCCGAGATGATTTTTCTCCTTGGACAAAGCTCCATCCTCTGGGAAGCATCCGAGACTTGTGGCAGCTATGTCCCTGAGTCTTTTTCTCACGGTTTATGGTTCTGTCATCCCAGGTAGCAACCCCAGACTCCTCCAGGGAAGACACCCAATATGATTTTTCTCTCTTGACAGTGGTCCATCCTGCGGGATCTACCCAGAATTCCTCCCAGGCGTCTCCCGCAGAGTTTTCTCCAGTGCTTTAGGGCCCTGTGATCCCGGGTAGCAACCCCAGACTCCTCTAGGGAAGATACCCGAGATAATTTTTCTCCTTGGACAACGCTCCATTCTCTGGGAAGCATCCGAAACTCCTTGCAGGTATGTCCCTGAGTTTTTATTCCGGTGTTTTGGGGCCCTGTGATCCCGGGTAGCAACCCCAGACTCCTCCAGGGAAGATACCCGAGATGATTTTTCTCCTTGGAGAAAGCTCCATCCTCTGGGATGCATCCGAGACCTGTCGCAGCTATGTCACTGAGTCTTTTTCTCACGGTTTATGGTTCTGTCATCCCAGGTAGCAACCCCAGACTCCTCCAGGGAAGACACCCAATATGATTTTTCTCTCTTGACAGTGGTCCATCCTGCGGGATCTACCCAGAATTCCTCCCAGGCGTCTCCCGCAGAGTTTTCTCCAGTGCTTTAGGGCCCTGTGATCCCGGGTAGCAACCCCAGACTCCTCCAGGGAAGATACCCGAGATGATTTTTCTCCTTGGACAATGCTCCATCCTCTGGGATGCATCCGAGACTCCTTGCAGCTTTTTCCCTGAGTGTTTATTCCGGTGCTTTTGGGCCCTGTCATCCCGGGTAGGAACCCCAGACTCCTCCGTGGAAGATACCCAAGTTGATTTTTCTCCTTGGACTATTGTCCATCCTGCGGGATGCACCCGAGACTCCTCCCAGCTCTGTTTCTGAGTGTTTTCTTCCTGGGGTTTAGGGCCCTGTGATCCTGGGTAGCAACCCCAGACTCCTCCAGGGAAGATACCCGAGATGATTTTTCTCCTGGGACAAAGCTCCATCTTCTGGGATACATCTGAGATTCCTCCCAGGCGTCTCCCGCAGACATTTTTCCTGTGGTTTGGGTCCCTGTAATCCCGGGTAGCAACCCCAGACTCCTCCAGGGAAGATACCCGAGATGATTTTTCTCCTTGGACAATGCTCCATCTTCTGGGATGCATATGAGATTCCTCCCAGGCGACTCACGCAAACATTTTTCCTGTGGTTTGGGTCCCTGTAATCCCGGGTAGCAACCCCAGACTCCTCCAGGGAAGATACCCGAGATGATTTTTCTCCTTGGACAAAGCTCCATCCTCTGGGAAGCATCCGAGACTCCTTCCAGGTATGTCCCTGAGTGTTTATTCCGGTGGTTTAGCGCCCTGTCATCCTGGGTAGCAATCCCAGACTCCTCCAGGGAAGATACCCGAGATGATTTTTCTCCTTGGACGAAGCTCCATCCTCTGGGAAGCATCCGAGACTCCTTGCAGGTATGTCCCTGAGTGTTTTTTCCGGTGTTTTGGGGCCCTGTGATCCCGGGTAGCAACCCCAGACTCCTCCAGGGAAGATACCCAAGATGATTTTTCTCCTGGGACAAAGCTCCATCTTCTGGGATGCATATGAGATTCCTCCCAGGCATCTCCCGCAGACATTTTTCCTGTGGTTTGGGTCCCTGTAATCCCGGGTAGCAACCCCAGACTCCTCCAGGGAAGATACCCGAGATGATTTTTCTCTTTGGACAAAGCTCCATCCTCTGCGAAGCATCCGAGACTTGTGGCATCTATGTCCCTGAGTCTTTTTTCTCACGGTTTATGGTTCTGTCATCCCAGGTAGCAACCCCAGACTCCTCCAGGGAAGACACCCAATATGATTTTTCTCTCTTGACAGTGGTCCATCCTGCGGGATCTACCCAGAATTCCTCCCAGGCGTCTCCCGCAGAGTTTTCTCCAGTGCTTTAGGGCCCTGTGATGCCGGGTAGCAACCCCAGACTCCTCCAGGGAAGGTACCCGAGATGATTTTTCTCCTTGGACAATGCTCCATCTTCTGGGATACATCTGAGATTCCTCCCAGGCGTCTCCTGCAGACATTTTTCCTGTGGTTTGGGTCTCTGTGATCCCGGGTAGCAACCCCAGACTCCTCCAGGGAAGATACCCGAGATGATTTTTCTCCTTGGACAATGCTCCATGTTCTGGGATGCATCTGAGATTCCTCCCAGGCGTCTCCCGCAAACATTTTTCCTGTGGTTTGGGTCCCTGTAATCCCGGGTAGCAACCCCAGACTCCTCCAGGGAAGATACCCGAGATGATTTTTCTCCTTGGACAAAGCTCCATCCTCTGGGATGCATCCGAGACTTGTCGCAGCTATGTCCCTGAGTCTTTTTCTCACGGTTTATGGTTCTGTCATCCCAGGTAGCAACCCCAGACTCCTCCAGGGAAGACACCCAATATGATTTTTCTCTCTTGACAGTGGTCCATCCTGCGGGATCTACCCAGAATTCCTCCCAGGCGTCTCCCGCAGAGTTTTCTCCAGTGCTTTAGGGCCCTGTGATCCCGGGTAGCAACCCCAGACTCCTCTAGGGAAGATACCCGAGATGATTTTTCTCCTTGGACAAAGCTCCATCCTCTGGGAAGCATCCGAGACTCCTTGCAGGTATGTCCCTGAGTCTTTATTCCGGTGGTTTAGCGCCCTGTCATCCTGGGTAGCAATCCCAGACTCCTCCAGGGAAGATACCCGAGATGATTTTTCTCCTTGGACAATGCTCCATCTTCTGGGATACATCTGAGATTCCTCCCAGGCGTCTCCCGCAGACATTTTTCCTGTGGTTTGGGTCCCTGTGATCCCGGGTAGCAACCCCAGACTCCTCCAGGGAAGATACCCGAGATGATTTTTCTCCTTGGACAATGCTCCATCTTCTGGGATGCATCTGAGATTCCTCCCAGGCGTCTCCCGCAAACATTTTCCCTGTGGTTTGGGTCCCTGTAATCCCGGGTAGCAACCCCAGACTCCTCCGTGGAAGATACTTGAGACGATTTTTCTCCTTGGACAAAGCTCCATCCTCTGGGATGCATCCGAGACTCCTTGCAGCTTTTTCCCTGAGTGTTTATTCCGGTGCTTTTGGGCCCTGTGATCCCGGGCAGCAACCCCAGACTCCTCCGTGGAAGATAACCAAGTTGATTTTTCTCCTTGGACTATTGTCCATCCTGCGGGATGCACCCGAGACTCCTCCCAGCTCTGTTTCTGAGTGTTTTCTTCCTGGGGTTTAGGGCCCTGTGATCCCGGGTAGCAACCCCAGACTCCTCCAGGGACGATACCCGAGATGAATTTTTTCTTTGGACAATGCTCCATCCTCTGGGATGCATCTGAGATTCCTCCAAGGCGTCTCCCGCAGACATTTTTCCTGTGGTTTGGTTCCCTGTAATCCTGGGTAGCAACCCCAGACTCCTCCAGGGAAGATACCCGAGATGATTTTTCTTCTTGGACAATGCTCGATCTTCTGGGATACAACTGAGATTCCTCCCAGGCGTCTCCCGCAGACATTTTTCCTGTGGTTTGGGTCCCTGTAATCCCGGGTAGCAACCCCAGACTCCTCCAGGGAAGATACCCGAGATGATTTTTCTCCTTAGACAATGCTCCATTCTCTGGGAAGCATCCGAGACTCCTTGCAGGTATGTCCCTGAGTGTTTATTCTGGTGTTTTGGGGCCCTGTGATGCCGGGTAGCAACCCCAGACTCCTCCGTGGAAGATACCCGAGATGATTTTTCTCCTTGGACAATGCTCCATCCTGCGGGATGCACCTGAGATTCCTCCCAGGCGTCTCCCGCAGACATTTTTCCTGTGGTTTGGTTCCCAGTAATCCCGGGTAGCAACCCCAGACTACTCCAGGGAAGATACCCGAGATGATTTTTCTCCTTGGACAAAGCTCCATCTTCTGGGATACATCTGAGATTCCTCCCAGGCGTCTCCCGCAGATATTTTTCCTGTGGTTTGGGTCCCTGTAATCCCGGGTAGCAACCCCAGACTCCTCCAGGGAAGATACCCGAGATGATTTTTCTCCTTAGACAATGCTCCATTCTCTGGGAAGCATCCGAGACTCCTTGCAGGTATGTCCCTGAGTGTTTATTCTGATGTTTTGGGGCCCTGTGATACCGGGTAGCAACCCCAGACTCCTCCAGGGAAGATACCCGAGATGATTTTTCTCCTTGGACAAAGCTCCATCCTCTGGGATGCATCCGAGACTTCTCGCAGCTATGTCCCTGAGTCTTTTTTCTCACGGTTTATGGTTCTGTCATCCCAGGTAGCAACCTCAGACTCCTCCAGGGAAGACACCCAATATGATTTTTCTCCTTTACAATGCTCCATTCTCTGGGAAGCATCCGAGACTCCTTGCAGGTATGTCCCTGAGTCTTTATTCCGGTGCTTTTGGGCCCTGTCATCCCGGGTAGCAACCCCAGACTCCTCCGTGGAAGATACCCGAGATGATTTTTCTCCTTGGACAATGCTCCATCCTGCGGGATGCACCTGAGATTCCTCCCAGGCGTCTCCCGCAGACATTTTTCCTGTGGTTTTGTTCCCTGTAATCCCGGGTAGCAACCCCAGACTCCTCCAGGGAAGATACCCGAGATGATTTTTCTCCTTAGACAATGCTCCATTCTCTGGGAAGCATCCGAGACTCCTTGCAGGTATGTCCCTGAGTGTTTATTCTGGTGTTTTGGAGCCCTGTGATCCCGGGTAGCAACCCCAGACTCCTCCAGGGAATATACCCGAGATGATTTTTCTCCTTGGACAAAGCTCCATCCTCTGGGATGCATCCGAGACTTCTCGCAGCTATGTCCCTGAGTCTTTTTTCTCACGGTTTATGGTTCTGTCATCCCAGGTAGCAACCTCAGACTCCTCCAGGGAAGACACCCAATATGATTTTTCTCCTTTACAATGCTCCATTCTCTGGGAAGCATCCGAGACTCCTTGCAGGTATGTCCCTGAGTCTTTATTCCGGTGCTTTTGGGCCCTGTCATCCCGGGTAGCAACCCCAGACTCCTCCGTGGAAGATACCCGAGATGATTTTTCTCCTTGGACAATGCTCCATCCTGCGGGATGCACCTGAGATTCCTCCCAGGCGTCTCCCGCAGACATTTTTCCTGTGGTTTGGTTCCCTGTAATCCCGGGTAGCAACCCCAGACTACTCCAGGGAAGATACCCGAGATGATTTTTCTCCTTGGACAAAGCTCCATCTTCTGGGATACATCTGAGATTCCTCCCAGGCGTCTCCCGCAGACATTTTTCCTGTGGTTTGTGTCCCTGTAATCCCGGGTAGCAACCCCAGACTCCTCCAGGGAAGATACCCGAGATGATTTTTCTCCTTAGACAATGCTCCATTCTCTGGGAAGCATCCGAGACTCCTTGCAGGTATTTCCCTGAGTGTTTATTCCGGTGTTTTGGGGCCCTGTGATCCCGGGTAGCAACCCCAGACTCCTCCAGGGAAGATACCCGAGATGATTTTTCTCCTTGGACAAAGCTCCATCCTCTGCGAAGCATCCGAGACTTGTCGCAGCTATTTCCCTGAGTCTTTTTCTCACGGTTTATGGTTCTGTCATCCCAGGTAGCAACCCCAGACTCCTCCAGGGAAGACACCCAATATGATTTTTCTCTCTTGACAGTGGTCCATCTTGCGGGATCTACCCAGAATTCCTCCCAGGCGTCTCCCGCAGAGTTTTCTCCAGTGCTTTAGGGCCCTGTGATCCCGGGTAGCAACCCCAGACTCCTCCAGGGAAGATAGCCGAGATGATTTTTTTCCTTGGACAAAGCTCCATCCTCTGGGAAGCATCCGAGACTCCTTGCAGCTTTGTCCCTGAGTGTTTATTCCAGTGCTTTAGGGCCCTGTGATCCCGGGTAGCAACCCCAGACTCCTCCAGGGAAGATACCCGAGATGATTTTTCTCCTTGGACAAAGCTCCATCTTCTGGGATGCATATGAGATTCCTCCCAGGCATCTCCCACAGACAATTTTCCTGTGGGTAGGGTCCCTGTTATCCCGGGTAGCAACCCCAGTCTCCTCCAGGGAAGATACCCGAGATGATTTTTCTCCTTGGACAAAGCTCCATCCTCTGGGAAGCATCCGAGACTCCTTGCAGCTTTTTCCCTGAGTGTTTATTCCGGTGCTTTTGGGCCCTGTCATCCCGGGTAGCAACCCCAGACTCCTCCGTGGAAGATACCCAAGTTGATTTTTCTCCTTGGACTATTGTCCATCCTGAGGGATGCACCCGAGACTCCTCCCAGCTCTGTTTCTGAGTGTTTTCTTCCTGGGGTTTAGGGCCCTGTGATCCCGGGTAGCAACCCCAGACTCCTCCAGGGAAGATACCCGAGATGATTTTTCTCCTTGGACAATGCTCCATCTTCTGGGATGCATCTGAGATTCCTCCCAGGCGTCTCCCGCAGACATTTTTCCTGTGGTTTGGGTCCCTGTAATCCCGGGTAGCAACCCCAGACTCCTCCAGGAAAGATACCCGGGATGATTTTTCTCCTTAGACAATGCTCCATTCTCTGGGAAGCATCCGAGACTCCTTGCAGGTATGTCCCTGAGTGTTTATTCTGGTGTTTTGGGGCCCTGTGATCCCGGGTAGCAACCCCAGACTCCTCCAGGGAAGATACCCAAGTTGATTTTTCTCCTGGGACAAAGCTCCATCTTCTGGGATGCATATGAGATTCCTCCCAGGCATCTCCCAGACATTTTTCCTGTGGTTTGGGTCCCTGTAATCCCGGGTAGCAACCCCAGACTCCTCCAGGGAAGATACCCGAGATGATTTTTCTCCTTGGACAAAGCTCCATCCTCTGGGATTCATCCGAGACTTGTGGCAGCTATGTCCCTGAGTCTTTTTCTCACGGTTTATGGTTCTGTCATCCCAGGTAGCAACCCCAGACTCCTCCAGGGAAGACACGCAATATGATTTTTCTCTCTTGACAGTGGTCCATCCTGCGGGATCTACCCAGAATTCCTCCCAGGCGTCTCCCGCAGAGTTTTCTCCAGTGCTTTAGGGCCCTGTGATCCCAGGTAGCAACCCCAGACTCCTCCAGGGAAGATACCCGAGATGATTTTTCTCCTTGGACAATGCTCCATCTTCTGGGATGCATCTGAGATTCCTCCCAGGCGTCTCCCGCAGACATTTTTCCTGTGGTTTGGGTCCCTGTAATCCCGGGTAGCAACCCCAGACTCCTCCAGGAAAGATATCCGGGATCATTTTTCTCCTTGGACAATGCTCCATCCTCTGAGATGCATCCGAGACTTGTCGCAGCTATGTCCCTGAGTCTTTTTTCTCACGGTTTATGGTTCTGTCATCCCAGGTAGCAACACCAGACTCCTCCAGGGAAGACACCCAATATGATTTTTCTCCTTTACAATGCTCCATTCTCTGGGAAGCATCCGATACTCCTTGCAGGTATGTCCCTGAGTGTTTATTCCGGTGCTTTTGGGCCCTGTCATCCCGGGTAGCAACCCCAGACTCCTCCGTGGAAGATACCCGAGATGATTTTTCTCCTTGGACAATGCTCCATCCTGCGGGATGCACCCGAGACTCCTCCCAGCTCTGTTTCTGAGTGTTTTCTTCCTGGGGTTTAGGGCCCTGTGATCCCGGGTAGCAACCCCAGACTCCTCCAGGGAAGATACCCGAGATGATTTTTCTCTTTGGACAATGCTCCATCCTCTGGGATGCATCTGAGATTCCTCCCAGGCGTCTCCCACAGACATTTTTCCTGTGGTTTGGTTCCCTGTAATCCCGGGTAGCAACCCCAGACTACTCCAGGGAAGATACCCGAGATGATTTTTCTCCTTGGACAATGCTCCATCTTCTGGGATGCATCTGATATTCCTCCCAGGCGTCTCCCGCAGACATTTTTCCTGTGGTTTGGGTCCCTGTAATCCCGGGTAGCAACCCCAGACTCCTCCAGGGAAGATACCCGAGATGATTTTTCTCCTTAGACAAAGCTCCATCCTCTGGGAAGCATCCGAGACTCCTTGCAGGTATGTCCCTGAGTGTTTATTCCGGTGTTTTGGGGCCCTGTGATCCCGGGTAGCAACCCCAGACTCCTCCAGGGAAGATACCCGAGATGATTTTTCTCCTTGGACAAAGCTCCATCCTCTGGGAAGCATCCGAGACTCCTTGCAGCTTTTTCCCTGAGTGTTTATTCCGGTGTGTCGTGGTTTGGCCTCAGCCAGCAACAGAGAACCACGCAGCCGCTCGCACGACTCCCACAGCCGTGGGAAAAATCAGCAGAAAAGGGCAAAACTCGTGGGTTGAAATATTATAATTTAGCAGAACAGACAAAGGGAAAAAGAAAGAAAAGAAAGAAAGAAAAACAATAACACCGGTAAAGGAATACAAGAACGCGATTACAGTACCGCCGCGAAGCGCACCGACCGGACCCGCACCGCCGCGACCCACCCCCGAGTGGCGACTGACTCCCCCGCCCCGGCTAGCTCCTTTTATAGCGGGCATGGGTCACGTGGTATGGAATACGTGCCTCCCCTGCCGGCTCCTTGAAAATTAACCCCATCCTTGCCGGAACCAGGACATTATCCACCCCTTATTCCATACCATCTATGTCATGCCCAGATCTTTCAGTTCCCATAGTCTATGAGCCATCCCTTAAAAATGTCCATTAAGCTCACGTAGTCCATGACGGTAGGCTCCAGCAGTGAGAACAGTCTCTCAGGGCACATAAGATGATGTGTAGTGCTGAACTGGTGGGTGCTGTATTTGAAGCTCGTGACTGGGGAATGCAATACAGTCCATGCCCACGGTCCACAGGTTGAAGATGTCGATCTCAAGGAAAATTGCTAGGCGCCAGATACTGAGATCAGTTTTTATTACATCATAAAATTATTCACTGGCTATTCTCACCCAAAATCAAATCCCCATAAGGTACACATCGGACCTCCCCATCCTCTCGCATCACCCACCAAGTGCACCCGGGTCCTTGTGCAAAAGCAATCCCACGGATGGGTTTGCCTTTGCCTGAGGCAGGGCTAACCCAGACTGTCTTTCCTAACATATTCTTCATATGCACTACAGGGACTTTATCCCCTTCTACTGTACGTGGAAGTTTTGATTGGGCAGGGCCAGCTCGATTGGCAGATCCCCTAGTGTTAACTAACCAGGTGGCTTTTGCTAAATGAGTATCCCAATGTTTGAAGGTCCCACCCCCCATGGCTCTCAGGGTAGTCTTTAGCAGTCCATTATATCGTTCTATCTTACCCGAGGCTGGTGCGTGATAAGGAATGTGATATACCCACTCAATGCCATGCTCTTTGGCCCAGGTGTCTATGAGGCTGTTTCGGAAGTGAGTCCCGTTGTCCGACTCAATTCTTTCTGGGGTGCCATGTCGCCATAGGATTTGCTTTTCAAGGCCCAGGATAGTGTTACGGGCGGTGGCATGGGGCACAGGGTATGTTTCCAGCCATCCAGTGGTTGCTTCCACCATTGTGAGCACGTGGCGCTTGCCTTGGCGAGTTTGTGGGAGTGTGATATAATCAATCTGCCAGGCCTCCCCATATTTATATTTTAGCCATCGTCCTCCGTACCAAAGAGGCTTTAACCGCTTGGCTTGCTTAATGGCAGCACACGTTTCACATTCGTGGATAACCTGTGCAATAGTGTCCATGGTCAAGTCCACCCCTCGGTCACGAGCCCATCTATATGTTGCATCTCTTCCTTGATGGCCTGAGGCATCGTGGGCCCACCGAGCTATGAATAGTTCACCCTTACGTTGCCAGTCCAGATCCACCTCAGCCACTTCAATTTTAGCAGCCTGATCTACCTGCTGGTTGTTTTGATGTTCCTCAGTGGCCCGATTCTTGGGGATGTGGGCATCTACATGACGTACTTTCACAACCAGATTCTCAATCCGGGCAGCTATATCTTGCCACAGTTCAGCAGCCCAGATGGGCTTACCTCTGCGCTGCCAGTTGTTCTGCTTCCACTGCTGTAACCACCCCCACAGAGCATTTGCCACCATCCATGAATCAGTATAGAGGTAAAGTACCGGCCATTTCTCTCGCTCAGCAATGTCCAAAGCCAGCTGGATGGCTTTTACCTCTGCAAACTGACTCGACTCACCTTGTCCTTCGGTGGCTTCTGCAACTCGTCGTGTCGGACTCCACACAGCAGCCTTCCACTTTCGATGCTTTCCCACAATTCGGCAGGACCCATCAGTGAACAGGGCATGTTTCTTCTCATTTTCTGGCAGTTCATTATACGGTGGGGCCTCTTCTGCACGCGTCACCTCTTCCTCTGGTGATATTCCGAAATCTTTGCCTTCTGGCCAGTCCATGATCACTTCCAGTATGCCTGGACGACTGGGGTTTCCCATTCGAGTTCGCTGGGTGATCAGTGCAATCCACTTACTCCACGTAGCATCAGTTGCATGATGTGTGGCAGGGACCCTTTCTTTGAACATCCAGCCCAGCACTGGCACAGGTTGGTTGTCCGGTTCAGCTGCAGTGCCTGCCACTGGGGTTTGAGTGGCTGCATTGCCTGTCACCAGGGTTTGAGTAGCCACAGTGCCTGCCACTGGAGTTAGAGTAGCCTCATTGTCTGCCACCGGAGTTGGAGTAGGCATAGTGCCTGCCACTGGAGTTGGAGTAGGCTCCTTGTCTGCCACCAGGGTTGGAGTAGCCTCCTTGTCTGCTGGTCTGGCTTTCCCCTGAGGGTCCTGCATAGTACTGAGCAGTGTTTGGTAGATACTGGCCAGGGCCCAACACAGTGCCATAAGTTGTGCCTCTCTGGAATAGCCACAGCATTTTCCTTTGAAATATTCTATTACTTTATCAGGGTCCTGTAGTTGTTCAAGGGTGAAGTCCCAAACCATTGGAGGTGAGAAGTTCTCTAGATACCTGCCCATGTTCTCCCACATCCCATGCCACCCCTGACTATCTGGCCTTGGGACAGATTTCTGAGTGGTAGTCTTAAACAGCTTTTTTACCCTAAAAAAGACTTGAAAAACATTCAGGAGACATAGCAATAGGAACACGCTGGTTTGAGCATCCCAAGGATATTCAAAATTCTCAAGAGGTGTTACACCTGGCCCAAAGGAGAAAAAGGAGGCAAAAGAGCTGGGGAAAGTATCTCCCCCTGTTTCTCCCATAGATTGGGTGTGATTATTGATAACTTCTGAGAGACGGGAACCAAGGTATGGACAGGACAGCAATACTACATAGAAACCCCAACAAAGCCACTTGAATAGTGATGTTACCATATCATAAGCTGATATTGCACAGGACAGCAAAATTATAGTCCTGATCCCTCTCCCTGAGATAACAAACAGCATCACAGGGAGTACATACAGCATATAAGAATTTACATAACACAGCCATGTAAACAAACGAAGCAACATTGTAACCGGCTACTATTTAACTAATAGGAGAAATACATATAAGAAATCCGTTTTAACAAGCTCTGGTCAGATCTGTTGTTATTACAACCCTTCGAGCCCCACGTTGGGCGCCAAAAAAGGACTGTCGTGGTTTGGCCTCAGCCAGCAACAGAGAACCACGCAGCCGCTCGCACGACTCCCACAGCCGTGGGAAAAATCAGCAGAAAAGGGCAAAACTCGTGGGTTGAAATATTATAATTTAGCAGAACAGACAAAGGGAAAAAGAAAGAAAAGAAAGAAAGAAAAACAATAACACCGGTAAAGGAATACAAGAACGCGATTACAGTACCGCCGCGAAGCGCACCGACCGGACCCGCACCGCCGCGACCCGCCCCCGAGTGGCGACTGACTCCCCCGCCCCGGCTAGCTCCTTTTATAGCGGGCATGGGTCACGTGGTATGGAATACGTGCCTCCCCTGCCGGCTCCTTGAAAATTAACCCCATCCTTGCCGGAACCAGGACACGGTGCTTTTGGGCCCTGTCATCCCGGGTAGCAACCCCAGACTCCTCCGTGGAAGATACCCAAGTTGATTTTTCTCCTTGGACTATTGTCCATCCTGAGGGATGCACCCGAGACTCCTCCCAGCTCTGTTTCTGAGTGTTTTCTTCCTGGGGTTTAGGGCCCTGTGATCCCGGGTAGCAACCCCAGACTCCTCCAGGGAAGATACCCGAGATGATTTTTCTCCTTGGACAAAGCTCCATCTTCTGGTATACATCTGAGATTCCTCCCAGGCGTCTCCCGCAGACATTTTTCCTGTGGTTTGGGTCCCTGTAATCCCAGGTAGCAACCCCAGACTCCTCCAGGGAAGATACCCGAGATGATTTTTCTCCTTGGACAAAGCTCCATCCTCTGCGAAGCATCTGAGACTTGTCGCAGCTATGTCCCTGAGTGTTTTTCTCACGGTTTATGGTTCTGTCATCCCAGGTAGCAACCCCAGACTCCTCCAGGGAAGACACCCAATATGATTTTTCTCTCTTGACAGTGGTCCATCCTGCGGGATCTACCCAGAATTCCTCCCAGGCGTCTCCCGCAGAGTTTTCTCCAGTGCTTTAGGGCCCTGTGATCCCGGGTAGCAACCCCAGACTCCTCCAGGGAAGATAGCCGAGATGATTTTTTTCCTTGGACAAAGCTCCATCCTCTGGGAAGCATCCGAGACTCCTTGCAGCTTTGTCCCTGAGTGTTTATTCCAGTGCTTTAGGGCCCTGTGATCCCAGGTAGCAACCCCAGACTCCTCCAGGGAAGATACCCGAGATGATTTTTCTCCTTGGACAATGCTCCATCCTCTGGGATGCATCCGAGACTCCTTGCAGCTTTTTCCCTGAGTGTTTATTCCGGTGCTTTTGGGCCCTGTCATCCCGGGTAGCAACCCCAGACTCCTCCGTGGAAGATACCCAAGTTCATTTTTCTCCTTGGACTATTGTCCATCCTGAGGGATGCACCCGAGACTCCTCCCAGCTCTGTTTCTGAGTGTTTTCTTCCTGGGGTTTAGGGCCCTGTGATCCCGGGTAGCAACCCCAGACTCCTCCAGGGAAGATACCCGAGATGATTTTTCTCCTTGGACAAAGCTCCATCTTCTGGTATACATCTGAGATTCCTCCCAGGCGTCTCCCGCAGACATTTTTCCTGTGGTTTGGGTCCCTGTAATCCCAGGTAGCAACCCCAGACTCCTCCAGGGAAGATACCCGAGATGATTTTTCTCCTTGGACAAAGCTCCATCCTCTGCGAAGCATCTGAGACTTGTCGCAGCTATGTCCCTGAGTCTTTTTCTCACGGTTTATGGTTCTGTCATCCCAGGTAGCAACCCCAGACTCCTCCAGGGAAGACACCCAATATGATTTTTCTCTCTTGACAGTGGTCCATCCTGCGGGATCTACCCAGAATTCCTCCCAGGCGTCTCCCGCAGAGTTTTCTCCAGTGCTTTAGGGCCCTGTGATCCCGGGTAGCAACCCCAGACTCCTCCAGGGAAGATAGCCGAGATGATTTTTTTCCTTGGACAAAGCTCCATCCTCTGGGAAGCATCCGAGACTCCTTGCAGCTTTGTCCCTGAGTGTTTATTCCAGTGCTTTAGGGCCCTGTGATCCCGGGTAGCAACCCCAGACTCCTCCAGGGAAGATACCCGAGATGATTTTTCTCTTTGGACAATGCTCCGTCTTCTGGGATGCATCTGAGATTCCTCCCAGGCGTCTCCCGCAAACATTTTTCCTGTGGTTTGGTTCCCTGTAATCCCGGGTAGCAACCCCAGACTCCTCCAGGAAAGATACCCGAGATGATTTTTCTCCTTGGACAATGCTCCATCTTCTGGGATGCATCTGAGATTCCTCCCAGGCGTCTCCCGCAGACATTTTTCCTGTGGTTTGGGTCCCTGTAATCCCGGGTAGCAACCCCAGACTCCTGCAGGAAAGATACCCGGGATGATTTTTCTCCTTAGACAATGCTCCATTCTCTGGGAAGCATCCGAGACTCCTTGCAGGTATGTCCCTGAGTGTTTATTCTGGTGTTTTGGGGCCCTGTGATCCCGGGTAGCAACCCCAGACTCCTCCAGGGAAGATACCCGAGATGATTTTTCTGCTGGGACAAAGCTCCATCCTGCGGGATGCACCTGAGATTCCTCCCAGGCGTCTCCCACAGACATTTTTCCTGTGGGTAGGGTCCCTGTTATCCCGGGTAGCAACCCCAGACTCCTCCAGGGAAGATACCCGAGATGATTTTTCTCCTTGGACAAAGCTCCATCCTCTGGGAAGCATCCAAGACTCCTTGCAGGTATGTCCCTGAGTGTTTATTCTGGTGTTTTGGGGCCCTGTCATCCCGGGTAGCAACCCCAGACTCCTCCAGGGAAGATACACAAGTTGATTTTTCTCCTTGGACTATTGTCCATCCTGCGGGATCTACCCAGAATTCCTCCCAGGCGTCTCCCGCAGAATTTTCTCCAGTGCTTTATGGCCCTGTGATCCCGGGTAGCAACCCCAGACTCCTCCAGGGAAGATACCCGAGATGATTTTTTCCTTGGACAAAGCTCCATCCTCTGGGAAGCATCCGAGACTCCTTGCAGCTTTGTCCCTGAGTGTTTATTCCAGTGCTTTAGGGCCCTGTGATCCCGGGTAGCAACCCCAGACTCCTCCAGGGAAGATACCCGAGATGATTTTTCTGCTGGGACAAAGCTCCATCTTCTGGGATGGATATGAGATTCCTCCCAGGCATCTCCCACAGACATTTTTCCTGTGGGTAGGGTCCCTGTTATCCCGGGTAGCAACCCCAGACTCCTCCAGGGAAGATACCCGAGATGATTTTTCTCCTTGGACAAAGCTCCATCCTCTGGGAAGCATCCAAGACTCCTTGCAGGTATGTCC
This sequence comes from Vanellus vanellus, assembly GCF_965231255.1. NCBI lineage: Eukaryota > Metazoa > Chordata > Aves > Charadriiformes > Charadriidae > Vanellus > Vanellus vanellus. The sequence continues at coordinate 310,762 of NW_028127184.1, read as the reverse complement.
CTGAGTGTTTATTCTGGTGTTTTGGGGCCCTGTCATCCCGGGTAGCAACCCCAGACTCCTCCAGGGAAGATACCGAAGTTGATTTTTCTCCTTGGACTATTGTCCATCCAGCGGGATGCACCCGAGACTCCTCCCAGCTCTGTTTCTGAGTGTTTTCTTCCTGGGGTTTACGGCCCTGTGATCCCGGGTAGCAACCCCAGACTCCTCCAGGGAAGACACCCAATATGGTTTTTCTCTCTTGACAGTGGTCCATCCTGCGGGATCTACCCAGAACTCCTCCCAGGCGTCTCCCGCAGAGTTTTCTCCAGTGCTTTAGGGCCCTGTGATCCCGGGTAGCAACCCCGGACTCCTCTAGGGAAGATACCCGAGATAACTTTTCTCCTTGGACAATGCTCCATCCTCTGGGAAGCATCCGAAACTCCTTGCAGGTATGTCCCTGAGTTTTTATTCCGGTGTTTTGGGGCCCTGTGATCCCGGGTAGCAACCCCAGACTCCTCCAGGGAAGATACCCGAGATGATTTTTCTCCTTGGACAATGCTCCATCCTGCGGGATGCATCAGAGATTCCTCCCAGGCGTCTCCCTCAAACATTTTTCCTGTGGTTTGGGTCCCTGTAATCCCGGGTAGCAACCCCAGACTCCTCCAGGGAAGATACCCGAGATGATTTTTCTGTTTGGACGAAGCTCCATCCTCTGGGAATCATCCGAGACTCCTTGCAGGTATGTCCCTGAGTGTTTATTCCGGTGTTTTGGGGCCCTGTGATCCCGGGTAGCAACCCCAGACTCCTCCAGGGAAGATACCCGAGATGATTTTTCTCCTGGGACAAAGCTCCATCTTCTGGGATGCATATGAGATTCCTCCCAGGCATCTCCCAGACATTTTTCCTGTGGTTTGGGTCCCTGTAATCCCGGGTAGCAACCCCAGACTCCTCCAGGGAAGATACCCGAGATGAGTTTTCTCCTTGGACAATGCTCCATCCTCTGGGAAGCATCCGAGACTCCTTGCAGGTATGTCCCTGAGTGTTTATTCCGGTGTTTTGGGGCCCTGTGATCCCGGGTAGCAACCCCAGACTCCTCCAGGGAAGATACCCGAGATGATTTTTCTCCTTGGACAAAGCTCCATCCTCTGGGATTCATCCGAGACTTGTGGCAGCTATGTCCCTGAGTCTTTTTCTCACGGTTTATGGTTCTGTCATCCCAGGTAGCAACCCCAGACTCCTCCAGGGAAGACACGCAATATGATTTTTCTCTCTTGACAGTGGTCCATCCTGCGGGATCTACCCAGAATTCCTCCCAGGCGTCTCCCGCAGACATTTTTCCTGTGGTTTGGGTCCCTTTAATCCCGGGTAGCAACCCCAGACTCCTCCAGGAAAGATATCCGGGATCATTTTTCTCCTTGGACAATGCTCCATCCTCTGAGATGCATCCGAGACTTGTCGCAGCTATGTCCCTGAGTCTTTTTTCTCACGGTTTATGGTTCTGTCATCCCAGGTAGCAACACCAGACTCCTCCACGAAGACACCCAATATGATTTTTCTCCTTTACAATGCTCCATTCTCTGGGAAGCATCCGATACTCCTTGCAGGTATGTCCCTGAGTGTTTATTCCGGTGCTTTTGGGCCCTGTCATCCCGGGTAGCAACCCCAGACTCCTCCGTGGAAGATACCCGAGATGATTTTTCTCCTTGGACAATGCTCCATCCTGCGGGATGCACCCGAGACTCCTCCCAGCTCTGTTTGTGAGTGTTTTCTTCCTGGGGTTTAGGGCCCTGTGATCCCGGGTAGCAACCCCAGACTCCTCCAGGGAAGATACCCGAGATGATTTTTCTCTTTGGACAATGCTCCATCCTCTGGGATGCATCTGAGATTCCTCCCAGGCGTCTCCCACAGACATTTTTCCTGTGGTTTGGTTCCCTGTAATCCCGGGTAGCAACCCCAGACTACTCCAGGGAAGATACCCGAGATGATTTTTCTCCTTGGACAATGCTCCATCTTCTGGGATGCATCTGATATTCCTCCCAGGCGTCTCCCGCAGACATTTTTCCTGTGGTTTGGGTCCCTGTAATCCCGGGTAGCAACCCCAGACTCCTCCAGGGAAGATACCCGACATGATTTTTCTCCTTAGACAAAGCTCCATCCTCTGGGAAGCATCCGAGACTCCTTGCAGGTATGTCCCTGAGTGTTTATTCCGGTGTTTTGGGGCCCTGTGATCCCGGGTAGCAACCCCAGACTCCTCCAGGGAAGATACCCGAGATGATTTTTCTCCTTGGACAAAGCTCCATCCTCTGGGAAGCATCCGAGACTCCGTGCAGGTATGTCCCTGAGTCTTTATTCCGGTGGTTTAGCGCCCTGTCATCCTGGGTAGCAACCCCAGACTCCTCCAGGGAAGACAGCCAATATGATTTTTCTCCTTTACAATGCTCCATTCTCTGGGAAGCATCCGAGACTCCTTGCAGGTATGTCCCTGAGTGTTTATTCTGGTGCTTTTGGGCCCTGTCATCCCGGGTAGCAACCCCAGACTCCTCCAGGGAAGATACCCGAGATGATTTTTCTCCTTGGACAATGCTCCATCTTCTGGGATGCATCTGAGATTCCTCCCAGGCGTCTCCCGCAGACATTTTTCCTGTGGTTTGGGTCCCTGTAATCCCAGGTAGCAACCCCAGACTCCTCCAGGGAAGATACCCGAGATGATTTTTCTCCTGGGACAAAGCTCCATCTTCTGGGATGCATCTGAGATTCCTCTCAGGCGTCTCCCGCAAATATTTTTCCTGTAGTTTGGGTCCCTGTAATCCCGGGTAGCAACCCCAGACTCCTCCAGGGAAGATACCCGAGATGATTTTTCTCCTTGGACAATGCTCCATGTTCTGGGATACATCTGAGATTCCTCCCAGGCGTCTCCGGCAGACATTTTTCCTGTGGTTTGGGTCCCTGTAATCCCGGGTAGCAACCCCAGACTCCTCCAGGGAAGATACCCGAGATGATTTTTCTCCTTGGACAATACTCCATCCTCTGGGATGCATCCGAGACTTGTCGCAGCTATGTCCCTGAGTCGTTTTTCTCGCGGTTTAGGGTTCTGTCATCCCAGGTAGCAACCCCAGACTCCTCCAGGGAAGACACCCAATATGATTTTTCTCTCTTGACAGTGGTCCATCCTACGAGATCTACCCAGAATTCTTCCCAGGCGTCTCCCGCAGAGTTTTCTCCAGTGCTTTAGGGCCCTGTAATCCCGGGTAGCAACCCCAGACTCCTCCAGGGAAGATACCCGAGATGATTTTTCTCCTTGGACAATGCTCCATCCTCTGGGAAGCATCCGAGACTCCTTGCAGGTATGTCCCTGAGTGTTTATTCCGGTGCTTTTGGGGCCCTTTCATCCCAGGTAGCAACCCCAGACTCCTCCAGGGAAGACACCCAATATGATTTTTCTCTCTTGACAGTGGTCCATCCTGCGGGATCTACCCAGAATTCCTCCCAGGTGTCTCCCACAGAGTTTTCTCCAGTGCTTTAGGGCCCTGTGATCCCGGGTAGCAACCCCAGACTCCTCCAGGGAAGATAGCCGAGATGATTTTTTTCCTTGGACAAAGCTCCATCCTCTGGGAAGCATCCGAGACTCCTTGCAGCTTTGTCCCTGAGTGTTTATTCCAGTGCTTTAGGGCCCTGTGATCCCGGGTAGCAACCCCAGACTCCTCCAGGGAAGATAACCCGAAATGATTTTTCTCCTTGGACAATGCTCCATCCTCTGGGAAGCATCCGAGGCTCCTTGCAGCTTTTTCCCTGAGTGTTTATTCCGGTGCTTTTGGGCCCTGTCATCCCGGGTAGCAACCCCAGACTCCTCCGTGGAAGATACCGAAGTTGATTTTTCTCCTTGGACTATTGTCCATCCTGCGGGATGCACCCGAGACTCCTCCCAGCTCTGTTTCTGAGTGTTTTCTTCCAGGGATTTAGGGCCCTCTGATCCCTGATAGCAACCCCAGACTCCTCCACGGAAGATACCCGAGATGATTTTTCTCCTGAGACAATGCTACATCCTCTGGGAAGCATCCGAGACTCCTTGCAGGTATGTCCCTGAGTGTTTATTCCGGTGTTTTGGGGCCCTGTGATCCCGGGTAGCAACCCCAGACTCCTCCAGGGAAGATACCCGAGATGATTTTTCTCCTTGGACAATGCTCCATCTTCTGGGATGCATCTGAGATTCCTCCCAGGCGTCTCCCGCAGACATTTTTCCTGTGGTTTGGGTCCCTGTAATCCCGGGTAGCAACCCCAGACTCCTCCAGGAAAGATACCCGGGATGATTTTTCTCCTTAGACAATGCTCCATTCTCTGGGAAGCATCCGAGACTCCTTGCAGGTATGTCCCTGAGTGTTTATTCTGGTGTATTGGGGCCCTGTGATCCCGGGTAGCAACCCCAGACTCCTCCAGGGAAGATACCCAAGTTGATTTTTCTCCTTGGACTATTGTCCATCCTGCGGGATCTACCCAGAATTCCTCCCAGGCGTCTCCCGCAGAGTTTTCTCCAGTGCTTTATGGCCCTGTGATCCCGGGTAGCAACCCCAGACTCCTCCAGGGAAGATACCCGAGATGATTTTTCTCCTTGGACAAAGCTCCATCTTCTGGGATGCATATGAGATTCCTCCCAGGCATCTCCCACAGACATTTTTCCTGTGGGTAGGGTCCCTGTTATCCCGGGTAGCAACCCCAGACTCCTCCAGGGAAGATACCCGAGATGATTTTTCTCCTTGGACAAAGCTCCATCCTCTGGGAAGCATCCAAGACTCCTTGCAGGTATGTCCCTGAGTGTTTATTCTGGTGTTTTGGGGACCTGTCATCCCGGGTAGCAACCCCAGACTCCTCCAGGGAAGATACCGAAGTTGATTTTTCTCCTTGGACTATTGTCCATCCAGCGGGATGCACCCGAGACTCCTCCCAGCTCTGTTTCTGAGTGTTTTCTTCCTGGGGTTTACGGCCCTGTGATCCCGGGTAGCAACCCCAGACTCCTCCAGGGAAGACACCCAATATGGTTTTTCTCTCTTGACAGTGGTCCATCCTGCGGGATCTACCCAGAACTCCTCCCAGGCGTCTCCCGCAGAGTTTTCTCCAGTGCTTTAGGGCCCTGTGATCCCGGGTAGCAACCCCGGACTCCTCTAGGGAAGATACCCGAGATAACTTTTCTCCTTGGACAATGCTCCATCCTCTGGGAAGCATCCGAGACTCCTTGCAGGTATGTCCCTGAGTTTTTATTCCGGTGTTTTGGGGCCCTGTGATCCCGGGTAGCAACCCCAGACTCTCCAGGGAAGATACCCGAGATGATTTTTCTCCTTGGACAATGCTCCATCCTGCGGGATGCATCAGAGATTCCTCCCAGGCGTCTCCCGCAAACATTTTTCCTGTGGTTTGGGTCCCTGTAATCCCGGGTAGCAACCCCAGACTCCTCCAGGGAAGATACCCGAGATGATTTTTCTCCTTGGACAATGCTCCATCTTCTGGGATGCATCTGAGATTCCTCCCAGGCGTCTCCCGCAAACATTTTTCCTGTGGTTTGGGTGCCTGTAATCCCGGGTAGCAACCCCAGACTCCTCCAGGGAAGATACCCGAGATGATTTTTCTCCTTGGACAAAGCTCCATCCTCTGGGATGCATCCGAGACTTGTGGCAGCTATGTCCCTGAGTCTTTTTCTCACGGTTTATGGTTCTGTCATCCCAGGTAGCAACCCCAGACTCCTCCAGGGAAGACACCCAAGATGATTTTTCTCTCTTGACAGTGGTCCATCCTGCGGGATCTACCCAGAATTCCTCCCAGGCGTCTCCCGCAGAGTTTTCTCCAGTGCTTTAGGGCCCTGTGATCCCGGGTAGCAACCCCAGACTCTCCAGGGAAGATACCCGAGATGATTTTTCTCCTTGGACAATGCTCCATCCTGCGGGATGCATCAGAGATTCCTCCCAGGCGTCTCCCGCAAACATTTTTCCTGTGGTTTGGGTCCCTGTAATCCCGGGTAGCAACCCCAGACTCCTCCAGGGAAGATACCCGAGATGATTTTTCTCCTTGGACAATGCTCCATCTTCTGGGATGCATCTGAGATTCCTCCCAGGCGTCTCCCGCAAACATTTTTCCTGTGGTTTGGGTGCCTGTAATCCCGGGTAGCAACCCCAGACTCCTCCAGGGAAGATACCCGAGATGATTTTTCTCCTTGGACAAAGCTCCATCCTCTGGGATGCATCCGAGACTTGTGGCAGCTATGTCCCTGAGTCTTTTTCTCACGGTTTATGGTTCTGTCATCCCAGGTAGCAACCCCAGACTCCTCCAGGGAAGACACCCAAGATGATTTTTCTCTCTTGACAGTGGTCCATCCTGCGGGATCTACCCAGAATTCCTCCCAGGCGTCTCCCGCAGAGTTTTCTCCAGTGCTTTAGGGCCCTGTGATCCCGGGTAGCAACCCCAGACTCCTCTAGGGAAGATACCCGAGATAATTTTTCTCCTTGGACAATGCTCCATCCTCTGGGAAGCATCCGAAACTCCTTGCAGGTATGTCCCTGAGTTTTTATTACGGTGTTTTGGGGCCTTGTGATCCCGGGTAGCAACCCCAGACTCCTCCAGGGAAGATACCCGAGATGATTTTTCTCCTTGGACAATGCTCCATCCTCTGGGAAGCATCCGAGACTCCTTGCAGCTTTTTCCCTGAGTGTTTATTCCGGTGCTTTTGGGCCCTGTCATCCCGGGTAGCAACCCTAGACTCCTCCGTGGAAAATACCCAAGTTGATTTTTCTCCTTGGACTATTGTCCATCCTGCGGGATGCACCCGAGACTCCTCCCAGCTCTGTTTCTGAGTGTTTTCTTCCTGGGGTTTAGGGCCCTGTGATCCCGGGTAGCAACCCCAGACTCCTCCAGGAAAGATACCCGAGATGATTTTTCTCCTTGGACAATGCTCCGTCTTCTGGGATGCATCTGAGATTCCTCCCAGGCGTCTCCCGCAGACATTTTTCCTGTGGTTTGGTTCCCTGTAATCCCGGGTAGCAACCCCAGACTCCTCCAGGGAAGATACCCGAGATGAATTTTCTCCTTGGACAAAGCTCCATCCTCTGGGAAGCATCCGAGACTTGTGGCAGCAATGTCCCTGAGTCTTTTTTCTCACGGTTTATGGTTCTGTCATCCCAGGTAGCAACCCCAGACTCCTCCAGGGAAGACACCCAATATGATTTTTCTCTCTTGACAGTGGTCCATCCTGCGGGATCTACCCAGAATTCCTCCCAGGCGTCTCCCGCAGAGTTTTCTCCAGTGCTTTAGGGCCCTGTGATCCCGGGTAGCAACCCCAGACTTCTCTAGGGAAGATACCCGAGATAATTTTTCTCCTTGGACAATGCTCCATCCTCTGGGAAGCATCCGAAACTCCTTGCAGGTATGTCCCTGAGTTTTTATTCCGGTGTTTTGGGGCCCTGTGATCCCCGGTAGCAACCCCAGACTCTTCCAGGGAAGATACCCGAGATGATTTTTCTCCTTGGACAATGCTCCATCCTCTGGGAAGCATCCGAGACTCCTTGCAGCTTTTTCCCTGAGTGTTTATTCCGGTGCTTTTGGGCCCTGTCATCCCGGGTAGCAACCCCAGACTCCTCCGTGGAAGATACCCAAGTTTATTTTTCTCCTTGGACTATTGTCCATCCTGCGGGATGCACCCGAGACTCCTCCCAGCTCTGTTTCTGAGTGTTTTCTTCCAGGGGTTTAGGGCCCTGTGATCCCGGGTAGCAACCCCAGACTCCTCCAGGGAAGATACCCGAGATGATTTTTCTCTTTGGACAATGCTCCATCCTCTGGGATGCATCTGAGATTCCTCCCAGGCGTCTCCCGCAGACATTTTTCCTGTGGTTTGGTTCCCTGTAATCCCGGGTAGCAACCCCAGACTCCTCCAGGGAAGATACCCGAGATGATTTTTCTCCTTGGACAATGCTCCATCTTCTGGGATACATCTGAGACTCCTCCCAGGCGTCTCCCGCAGACATTTTTCCTGTGGTTTGGGTCCCTGTAATCCCGGGTAGCAACACCAGACTCCTCCAGGGAAGATACCCGAGATGATTTTTCTCCTTAGACAATGCTCCATTCTCTGTGAAGCATCCGAGACTCCTTGCAGGTATGTCCCTGAGTGTTTATTCTGGTGTTTTGGGGCCCTGTGATCCCGGGTAGCAACCCCAGACTCCTCCAGGGAAGATACCCGACATGATTTTTCTCCTTGGACAATGCTCCAACTTCTGGGATGCATCTGAGATTCCTCCCAGGCGTCTCCCGCAAGCATTTTTCCTGTGGTTTGGGTCCCTGTAATCCCGGGTAGCAACCCCAGACTCCTCCAGGGAAGATACCCGAGATGATTTTTCTCCTTGGACAAAGCTCCATCCTCTGGGAAGCATCCGAGACTCCTTCCAGGTATGTCCCTGAGTCTTTATTCCGGTAGTTTAGTGCCCTGTCATCCTGGGTAGCAATCCCAGACTCCTCCAGGGAAGATACCCGAGATGATTTTTCTCCTTGGACAAAGCTCCATCCTCTGGGAAGCATCCGAGACTCCTTGCACGTATGTCCCTGAGTATGTATTCTGGTGTTTTGGGGCCCTGTGATCCCGGGTAGCAACACCAGACTCCTCCGGGGAAGATACCCGAGATGATTTTTCTCCTGGGACAAAGCTCCATCTTCTGGGATGCATCTGAGATTCCTCCCAGGCATCTCCCAGACATTTTTCCTGTGTTTTGGGTCCCTGTAATCCCGGGTAGCAACCCCAGACTCCTCCAGGGAAGATACCCGAGATGATTTTTCTCCTTGGACAAAGCTCCATCCTCTGGGAAGCGTCCGAGACTTGTGGCAGCTATGTCCCTGAGTCTTTTTCTCACGGTTTATGGTTCTGTCATCCCAGGTAGCAACCCCAGACTCCTCCAGGGAAGACATCCAATATGATTTTTCTCTCTTGACAGTGGTCCATCCTGCGGGATCTACCCAGAATTCCTCCCAGGCGTCTCCCGCAGAGTTTTCTCCAGTGCTTTAGGGCCCTGTGATCCCGGGTAGCAACCCCAGACTCCTCCAGGGAAGATACCCGAGATGATTTTTCTCCTTGGACAATGCTCCATCCTCTGGGAAGCATCCGAGACTCCTTGCAGCTTTGTCCCTGAGTGTTTATTCCAGTGCTTTTGGGCCCTGTCATCCCGGGTAGCAACCCCAGACTCCTCCGTGGAAGATACCCAAGTTGATTTTTCTCCTTGGACTATTGTCCATCCTGCGGGATGCACCCGAGACTCCTCCCAGCTCTGTTTCTGAGTGTTTTCTTCCAGGGGTTTAGGGCCCTGTGATCCCGGGTAGCAACCCCAGACTCCTCCAGGGAAGATACCCGAGATGATTTTTCTCCTTGGACAATGCTCCATCCTCTGGGAAGCATCTTAGACTCCTTGCAGGTATGTCCCTGAGTGTTTATTCCGGTGTTTTGGGGCCCTGTGATCCCGGGTAGCAACCCCAGACTCCTCCAGGGAAGATCCCGAGATGATTTTTCTCCTTGGACAATGCTCCATCCTGCGGGATGCACCCGAGACTCCTCCCAGCTCTGTTTCTGAGTGTTTTCTTCCTGGGGTTTAGGGCCCTGTGATCCCGGGTAGCAACCCCAGACTCCTCCAGGGAAGATACCCGAGATGATTTTTCTCCTTGGACAATGCTCCATCCTCTGGGAAGCATCTTAGACTCCTTGCAGGTATGTCCCTGAGTGTTTATTCCGGTGTTTTGGGGCCCTGTGATCCCGGGTAGAAACCCCAGACTCCTCCAGGGAAGATACCCGAGATGATTTTTCTCCTTGGACAATGCTCCATCTTCTGGGAGGCATCTGATATTCCTCCCAGGCGTCTCCCGCAGACATTTTTCCTGTGGTTTGGGTCCCTTTAATCCCGGGTAGCAACCCCAGACTCCTCCAGGAAAGAGATCCGGGATCATTTTTCTCCTTGGACAAAGCTCCATCCTCTGGGATGCATCCGAGACTTGTGGCAGCTATGTCCCTGAGTCTTTTTCTCACGGTTTATGGTTCTGTCATCCCACGTAGCAACCCCAGACTCCTCCAGGGAAGACACCCAATATGATTTTTCTCCTTTACAATGCTCCATTCTCTGGGAAGCATCCGAGACTCCTTGCAGGTATGTCCCTGAGTGTTTATTCCGGTGCTTTTGGGCCCTGTCATCCCGGGTAGCAACCCCAGACTCCTCCGTGGAAGATACCCGAGATGATTTTTCTCCTTGGACAATGCTCCATCTTCTGGGATGCATCTGAGATTCCTCCCAGGCGTCTCCCGCAGATATTTTTCCTGTGGTTTGGGTCCCTGTAATCCCAGGTAGCAACCCCAGACTCCTCCAGGGAAGATACCCGAGATGATTTTTCTCCTTGGACAAAGCTCCATCCTCTGGGATGCATCCGAGACTTGTGGCAGCTATGTCCCTGAGTCTTTTTCTCACGGTTTATGGTTCTGTCATCCCAGGTAGCAACCCCAGACTCCTCCAGGGAAGACACGCAATATGATTTTTCTCTCTTGACAGTGGTCCATCCTGCGGGATCTACCCAGAATTCCTCCCAGGCGTCTCCCGCAGAGTTTTCTCCAGTGCTTTAGGGCCCTGTGATCCCGGGTAGCAACCCCAGACTCCTCCAGGGAAGATACCCGAGATGATTTTTCTCCTTGGACAATGCTCCATCCTCTGGGAAGCATCCGAGACTCCTTGCAGGTATGTCCCTGATTGTTTATTCCGGTGTTTTGGGGCCCTGTGATCCCGGGTAGCAACCCCAGACTATTCCAGGGTAGATACCCGAGATGATTTTTCTCCTTGGACAATGCTCCATCTTCTGGGATGCATCTGAGATTCCTCCCAGGCGTCTCCCGCAAACATTTTTCCTGTGGCTTGGGTCCCTGTAATCCCGGGTAGCAACCCCAGACTCCTCCAGGAAAGATATCCGGGATGATTTTTCTCCTTAGACAATGCTCCATTCTCTGGGAAGCATCCGAGACTCCTTGCAGGTAGGTCCCTGAGTGTTTATTCCGGTGTTTTGGGTCCCTGTGATGCCGGGTAGCAACCCCAGACTCCTCCAGGGAAGATACCCGAGATGATTTTTCTCCTTGGACAAAGCTCCATCCTCTGGGAAGCATCCGAGACTCCTTGCAGGTATGTCCCTGAGTGTTTATTCCGGTGTTTTGGGTCCCTGTGATCCCGGGTAGCAACCCCAGACTCCTCCAGGGAAGATACCCGAGATGATTTTTCTCCTTGGACAAAGCTCCATCCTCTGGGATGCATCCGAGACTTGTCGCAGCTATGTCCCTGAGTCTTTTTCTCACGGTTTATGGTTCTGTCATCCCAGGTAGCAACCCCAGACTCCTCCAGGGAAGACACCCAATATGATTTTTCTCTCTTGACAGTGGTCCATCCTGCGGGATCTACCCAGAATTCCTCCCAGGCGTCTCTGGCAGAGTTTTCTCCAGTGCTTTAGGGCCCTGTGATCCCGGGTAGCAACCCCAGACTCCTCCAGGGAAGATACCCGAGATGATTTTTCTCCTTGGACAATGCTCCATCCTCTGGGAAGCATCCGAGACTCCTTGCAGGTATGTCCCTGAGTGCTTATTCCGGTGTTTTGGGGCCCTGTAATCCCGGGTAGCAACCCCAGACTCCTCCAGGGAAGATACCCGAGATGATTTTTCTCCTGGGACAATGCTCCATCTTCTGGGATGCATCTGAGATTCCTCCCAGTCGTCTCCCGCAGACATTTTTCCTGTGGTTTGGACCCTGTAATCCCGGGTAGCAACCCCAGACTCCTCCAGGGAAGATACCCGAGATGATTTTTCTCCTTGGACAATGCTCCATCCTATGGGAAGCATCCGAGACTCCTTGCAGCTTTTTCCCTGAGTGTTTATTCCGGTGCTTTTGGGCCCTGTCATCCCGGGTAGCAACCCTAGACTCCTCCGTGGAAGATACCCAAGTTGATTTTTCTCCTTGGACTATTGTCCATCCTGCGGGATGCACCCGAGACTCCTCCCAGCTCTGTTTCTGAGTGTTTTCTTCCTGGGGTTTAGGGCCCTGTGATCCCGGGTAGCAACCCCAGACTCCTCCAGGGAAGATACCCGAGATGATTTTTCTCCTTGGACAATGCTCCATCCTCTGGGAAGCATCTTAGACTCCTTGCAGGTATGTCCCTGAGTGTTTATTCCGGTGTTTTGGGGCCCTGTGATCCCGGGTAGAAACCCCAGACTCCTCCAGGGAAGATACCCGAGATGATTTTTCTCCTTGGACAATGCTCCATCTTCTGGGAGGCATCTGATATTCCTCCCAGGCGTCTCCCGCAGACATTTTTCCTGTGGTTTGGGTCCCTTTAATCCCGGGTAGCAACCCCAGACTCCTCCAGGAAAGATATCCGGGATCATTTTTCTCCTTGGACAAAGCTCCATCCTCTGGGATGCATCCGAGACTTGTGGCAGCTATGTCCCTGAGTCTTTTTCTCACGGTTTATGGTTCTGTCATCCCAGGTAGCAACCCCAGACTCCTCCAGGGAAGACACCCAATATGATTTTTCTCCTTTACAATGCTCCATTCTCTGGGAAGCATCCGAGACTCCTTGCAGGTATGTCCCTGAGTGTTTATTCCGGTGCTTTTGGGCCCTGTCATCCCGGGTAGCAACCCCAGACTCCTCCGTGGAAGATACCCGAGATGATTTTTCTCCTTGGACAATGCTCCATCTTCTGGGATGCATCTGAGATTCCTCCCAGGCGTCTCCCGCAGATATTTTTCCTGTGGTTTGGGTCCCTGTAATCCCAGGTAGCAACCCCAGACTCGTCCAGGGAAGATACCCGAGATGATTTTTCTCCTTGGACAAAGCTCCATCCTCTGGGATGCATCCGAGACTTGTGGCAGCTATGTCCCTGAGTCTTTTTCTCACGGTTTATGGTTCTGTCATCCCAGGTAGCAACCCCAGACTCCTCCAGGGAAGACACCCAATATGATTTTTCTCTCTTGACAGTGGTCCATCCTGCGGGATCTACCCAGAATTCCTCCCAGGCGTCTCCCGCAGAGTTTTCTCCAGTGCTTTAGGACCGTGTGATCCCGGGTAGCAACCCCAGACTCCTCCAGGGAAGATACCCGAGATGATTTTTCTCCTTGGACAATGCTCCATCCTCTGGGAAGCATCCGAGACTCCTTGCAGGTATGTCCCTGATTGTTTATTCCGGTGTTTTGGGGCCCTGTGATCCCGGGTAGCAACCCCAGACTCTTCCAGGGTAGATACCCGAGATGATTTTTCTCCTTGGACAATGCTCCATCTTCTGGGATGCATCTGAGATTCCTCCCAGGCATCTCCCAGACATTTTTCCTGTGTTTTGGGTCCCTGTAATCCCGGGTAGCAACCCCAGACTCCTCCAGGGAAGATACCCGAGATGATTTTTCTCCTTGGACAAAGCTCCATCCTCTGGGAAGCGTCCGAGACTTGTGGCAGCTATGTCCCTGAGTCTTTTTCTCACGGTTTATGGTTCTGTCATCCCAGGTAGCAACCCCAGACTCCTCCAGGGAAGACACCCAATATGATTTTTCTCTCTTGACAGTGGTCCATCCTGCGGGATCTACCCAGAATTCCTCCCAGGCGTCTCCCGCAGAGTTTTCTCCAGTGCTTTAGGGCCCTGTGATCCCGGGTAGCAACCCCAGACTCCTCCAGGGAAGATACCCGAGATGATTTTTCTCCTTGGACAATGCTCCATCCTCTGGGAAGCATCCGAGACTCCTTGCAGCTTTGTCCCTGAGTGTTTATTCCAGTGCTTTTGGGCCCTGTCATCCCGGGTAGCAACCCCAGACTCCTCCGTGGAAGATACCCAAGTTGATTTTTCTCCTTGGACTATTGTCCATCCTGCGGGATGCACCCGAGACTCCTCCCAGCTCTGTTTCTGAGTGTTTTCTTCCAGGGGTTTAGGGCCCTGTGATCCCGGGTAGCAACCCCAGACTCCTCCAGGGAAGATAACCGAGATGATTTTTCTCTTTGGACAATGCTCCATCCTCTGGGATGCATCTGAGATTCCTCCCAGGCGTCTCCTGCAGACATTTTTCCTGTGGTTTGGGTCCCTGTAATCCCGGGTAGCAACCCCAGACTCCTCCAGGAAAGATACCCGAGATGATTTTTCTCCTTGGACAATGCTCCATCCTCTGGGAAGCATCCGAGACTCCTTGCAGGTATGTCCCTGATTGTTTATTCCAGTGTTTTGGGGCCCTGTGATCCCGGGTAGCAACCCCAGACTCCTCCAGGGAAGATACCCGAGATGATTTTTCTCCTTGGACAAAGCTCCATCCTCTGGGAAGCATCCGAGACTCCTTGCAGGTATGTCCCTGATTGTTTATTCCAGTGTTTTGGGGCCCTGTGATCCCGGGTAGCAACCCCAGACTCCTCCAGGGAAGATACCCGAGATGATTTTTCTCCTTGGACAAAGCTCCATCCTCTGGGAAGCATCCGAGACTCCTTCCAGGTATGTCCCTGAGTCTTTATTCCGGTAGTTTAGCGCCCTGTCATCCTGGGTAGCAATCCCAGACTCCTCCAGGGAAGATACCCGAGATGATTTTTCTCCTTGGACAATGCTCCATCCTGCGGGATGCACCCGAGACTCCTCCCAGCTCTGTTTCTGAGTGTTTTCTTCCTGGGGTTTAGGGCCCTGTGATCCCGGGTAGCAACCCCAGACTCCTCCAGGGAAGATACCCGAGATGATTTTTCTCCTTGGACAATGCTCCATCCTCTGGGAAGCATCCGAGACTCCTTACAGCTTTGTCCCTGAGTGTTTATTCCAGTGCTTTAGGGCCCTGTGATCCCGGGTAGCAACCCCAGACTCCTCCAGGGAAGATACCCGAGATGATTTTTCTCCTTGGACAATGCTCCATCTTCTGGGATGCATCTGAGATTCCTCCCAGGCGTCTCCCGCAGACATTTTTCGTGTGGTTTGGGTCCCTGTAAACCTGGGTAGCAACCCCAGACTCCTCCAGGAAAGATATCCGGGATGATTTTTCTCCTTGGACAATGCTCCATCCTCTGGGAAGCATCTTAGACTCCTTGCAGGTATGTCCCTGAGTATTTATTCCGGTGTTTTGGGGCCCTGTGATCCCGGGTAGAAACCCCAGACTCCTCCAGGGAAGATACCCGAGATGATTTTTCTCCTTGGACAATGCTCCATCTTCTGGGAGGCATCTGAAATTCCTCCCAGGCGTCTCCCGCAGACATTTTTCCTGTGGTTTGGGTCCCTGTAATCCCGGGTAGCAACCCCAGACTCCTCCAGGAAAGATATCCGGGATCATTTTTCTCCTTGGCAATGCTCCATCCTCTGGGATGCATCCGAGACTTGTCGCAGCTATGTCCCTGAGTCTTTTTTCTCACGGTTTATGGTTCTGTCATCCCAGGTAGCAACCCCAGACTCCTCCAGGGAAGACACCCGAGATGATTTTTCTCCTTTACAATGCTCCATTCTCTGGGAAGCATCCGAGACTCCTTGCAGGTATGTCCCTGAGTGTTTATTCCGGTGCTTTTGGGCCCTGTCATCCCGGGTAGCAACCCCAGACTCCTCCGTTGAAGATACCCGAGATGATTTTTCTCCTTGGACAATGCTCCATCCTGCGGGATGCACCCGAGACTCCTCCCAGCTCTGTTTCTGAGTGTTTTCTTCCTGGGGTTTAGGGCCCTGTGATCCCGGGTAGCAACCCCGGACTCCTCCAGGGAAGATACCCGAGATGATTTTTCTCTTTGGACAATGCTCCATCCTCTGGGATGCATCTGAGATTCCTCCCAGGCGTCTCCCGCAGACATTTTTCCTGTGGTTTGGTTCCCTGTAATCCCGGGTAGCAACCCCAGACTCCTCCAGGAAAGATACCCGAGATGATTTTTCTCCTTGGACAATGCTCCATCCTCTGTGATTCATCCGAGACTTGTTGCAGCTATGTCCCTGAGTCTTTTTTCTCGCGATTTAGGGTTCTGTCATCCCGTGTAGCAACCCCAGACTCCTCCAGGGAAGACACCCAAGATGATTTTTCTCTCTTGACAGTGGTCCATCCTGCGGGATCTACCCAGAACTCCTCCCAGGCGTCTCCCGCAGAGTTTTCTCCAGTGCTTTAGGGCTCTGTGATCCCAGGTAGGAACCCCAGACTCCTCCAGGGAAGGTACCCGAGATGATTTTTCTCTTTGGACAATGCTCCATCCTCTGGGAAGCATCCGAGACTCCTTGCAGCTTTGTCCCCGAGTGTTTATTCCGGTGCTTTTGGGCCCTGTCATCCTGGGTAGCCACCCCAGACTCCTCCAGGGAAGGTACCCGAGATGATTTTTCTCCTTGGACAATGTTCCATCCTCTGGGTGTCACCCGAGACTCCTTCCAGGCTTCTGTTGTTGTCTTTTGTCATGTATTTTAGGGACCTCAGATCCCTGTAGGACCTCCAGACTCTCCAAAGGGAGATAACTGTGATGGTTTTTTCTCACTTGGAAGTAACCTATCATGTTTTTTCTCTTTTAGGCAAAGCTTTTTACCCCGCAATAAACCCATGGCTCCTTCCAGGCATCTCCCAGAGACTTTTGATCTCTAGTTGAGGGACCTGATATCACAGGTAGCTACCAAGACTCCTCCAAGGAAGCTTCCTTCTGTTTTGCCAATAGGTCTCTGTTCCTGGATCCATCCAACCCTCCCATTAGCGTTAGGTTAGGGTGTGCGTTCTGTATGAGAATCCCACAGCTCCAGGGACACGTGGCTGGAAAAGGTATGTCGAGGAAGGAACGGCATTGCACCAACATCACTCCCTTGACACTGTGATGGTGTGCTCCCCCTCCCCGCCTTCCAACCTGACCTTTATCTCCCGTGACCCTGCCCAAGCACTAACACCCGTGGTGGTCACAATGGGCACGTGTACATGTGATGGCTGCCCCCGGCTCGATGTGGTTTCGGGGAAACACATAACACCACAGTAGCCAAGGGCTAACTTGAGCAGTGCTGGTACTGTGGCCAATATGCAGATATGACTATAGGTCAATCATCTCACCCACATCAATAGTGAACAGCCCAAGAGCCCTTTGAGCTCCCCTGCACGCCAGGATCTCCCCATGAGCGGGGACGCCTCTCAAGGTTACTCCTCGAGCTTCACAGATTCTTTGCCGCAACAGATCCTCGGTCAGTGATTAATAGCACGCGAAACTGTGAATTCTTAGCTAAGTGATAGAAAGGATTGATTGCACATATATAATCCCTTAGACATAAACCGTTGACCCAGTCTGGGACCAGGATTGGATCCAGCCGCACCCAGACTCCTCTCTGAGAAGGAGGTTAGAAAGCAAGGGGCTCCTTCCCGAACCTCAGCCCAACAGGAGGGTCTCCCTGGCAGTTCTGCCTGACCCTGTCCTCCATGCAGGAAATAGCCAACTGTACCTTGCCATCGAATCCTGCTAAAGCACTGTCGCATTTACTCTCAAACTTTGTTAAATCCCTGTTTTGTATCAATAAACGCGTCGCTGCTTCTCTCTACGAGTGAAGTGCATCACTCCATCCGCAACAGACACCTCTCTCCTCTGGGCCACCCGTGCTGCTGGGGACCTCAGCCTCAGCCCACGCTGCCATTAGCTGCCTGTCAAAGCGCTGCTAGGGGATGGTGAAGGCAGGAACAGCTTTCCATCCTTGCACCTTTTGGGTAGGAGCAGTCGCTGGATGTTTTCCATTTTGGAGCGGGGCTCTGGCGAGTGTGGGAGAGAGTGTTGGGAGCGTTACGGTGCAAGGAAAGCGCAGAGCCCCAGTGTTGGTCGGGCTGTGAAAGTGCTGCCGAGGGATAGTGAGGGCAAGCAGTCTAATATGACCGAACTGAATGAAACAATCCAGGAATTCTTTACTTACTGAATCTCACTTGGCTACAGCCCACGCTGAGGGATGCTGGACTAAAGTCACACTCCTTTTCTTTGGAGGAATTCTGAAAGGAAAAGGAACCAAAGAACTGTTACACAATGTAAAATTCTATTGTAGAGGAGGAGTTTATTTGTTTGCTTGCTTTAAGAACTAAAGGTGGTTTCAAACCCTAAAAATGCAAGATAACCAAAGTACAGAACGAGATACCTGAGCTAAACAAAAGACATCTCTCTCGTCTGTGCTATCGCCTAGCAGCCAGCTACTCCCCTCGATAAATATCACCGTCAGGAGGAGCCCAATTTGACCTCTCCCTGAATGGCAGCTGGACTGCACGCCAGGCGACTCTCCCCGTGGGCAGGGGCGACTCTCAAGGTTAGAGATTCCTTACCTGAGACTGAGAGCCTTCCTCACCCACGGCGGAGAGATGCCTTAGCTGTGGCAGATCCTCAGTAAGTGACTGAGAGCGTGCTGAATTAGTACTAATGAGACATTACTAATCCATGCAGCTACTCAATATTATTGCAAACATTGTATAGATAATTCCATTAGACATAAGCTGTTCTCCAAGTCTGAGACCGGGGCTCCATAAGGAGTTTAGAAGGCAAGGGGATCCACTTTGAACCTCATGACTCAATGGGAGGGTCTTCCTTACTCTTTGCGTCTCCAGTCTCTGTGTGAATCAGCCTAACCTGCTTCTAACTCAGTTTTCCTTTGTATGTTTTTTCCAAGCGGTAGTTAATCATAGAATGGTCTGGGTCGTCTTCAATTGGATCTGGTTGCTCAGAGCCCCATCCAACCTGACCTGGAATGTTTCCAGGTATGGGCCATCTCCCACCTCTTTGGGCAACCTGGGCCAGTGTCTCCCCACCCTCATCATCAAAAAACATAATCTTCCCAGATGCCCCATCCCTGCTTATTGCAGGGAGTTGGACTCAACAACCTCTAAAGGTCCCTTCCAACCCAAATGATTCTATGATACTGTGATTTCACTGATGTTTCCCTGTTGGCTTCTGTTCCGTCAGAAGCCCCTGGCTCATCTCCATAAGACTCCGAGTCTGCTGCACCCAGCACGTCTCAGACCAACAGGCTGAGGGTCCTCGCTGGCGCCCCGTCCCCCTGACCTTAGCATGTTCCCGCAGCTTGTCACGGACAAGCCTGATCCTATCCCTGACCCCTTCAAGCCTGATCCTATCCCTGATCCCTTCAAGTCTAGTTTAAAGCTCTGCCAATGAGCCCCACTGGCTCCTGAGCAAAGACCCTCTTCCCCCTTTCAGAAAGCTCAGTCCCATCTGACCCCAGCAGGCCTGGCACCATGGAGGCCACCCTATTTGTGAAAAAAAAAAAAAAAAAAAAAAATGAAAATTGTGGCGGTGACAGCAGCCACGGAGCCATGTATTAAGAGACCAGGTCTGTCTGTTCCTTCCAGTGTCGCTGCGCATAACTGGAAGGAGAGAGGAAAAATAGCCGGTGCTCCAGATTCCCTTACCACCCATCCCAAGGCCCTGAAGTCTCTCCAGATCGCCCTCGGACTACGCATTGTGGCTTCGTGGCCACCCACAGGGAAGAGCAGCGCTGGGCAATAGTCCGAGGGCCGTACCAGGCCGGGAAGTTTCCTAGTGATGTCCTTAACCCGGGCCCAGGGGGGCAGCAGACTTCCCCAAGAGGAGGGTCTGCCCGGTGAGTCAGGGGTATGTGATAGAGACAATAACACATTGTGCACTGATTGACTAGCAGTGATTCATAACCTAAAGGACAGGCCTGATAAAAATGGGCGAAGCAAGAAGTCTTGAGATTGCCAAGGACAGCTCCTGATAACGAATAAGAGTATGCCTTGAAAAGCGGCTGAAACCAACCCTGCGGTCTGGACAAAGACCAAAGAAGAACTGAGTCTGCGCAAGGACAAAGAGTTACTTGCGGTGATGAAGAGGAATCATCAGCCTTCATGGTCACGACCCTCAGCGACCACCACCGGGAGGCATTGCGCAAGTGCAGTTGGGAGGAGTTTATGGAAATGACTTCTTAGAGCTAATTTTAATACGAAGTGGGGACAGGTTATGCATATGTATAGGCGTATTGGGAAATGTTATGATTATGTAATTAAGAACTATATATATTTGAGAAGGCCGCTGCATTGGGCACACACGATTGTGGTGGGGCGACCCCCCGTGCTGCCCAGCGCTGAATAAATATACCCACTTTACAACCTTCTCGGTTGTGGAGTCTCTGGAGTTTCGTTTCCGCATGTCACCGGCAGATCCGGTCCTCCGTTCCCGTCCCCGTCTCCGGGAGGGCAGAGCGTGGCTCCAGCGGCCCCTCTCTCTCTCGCTCACGCTCCCGGCTGCTCCTCAGCCTTTCTCCTTCCCCCCCGGCTCTGCCGCCAGGCCGAGCGCACCGTCCCCCTGCTCCCCCCTCACGCTGCGCTGCTCTCCGCCGCGGAGCGGGCCGGCCCCGGAGCGGCTCCCTCGGCCACCGGCCGCTCCCTCCGCTGCGGCGCGTTTGAGCCTCCCGCCGTTGCCCGGGCAACGCCCAGGGCTCGCCAGCGGCTGTGGCGAGAGGTACCGGCTGCCGCTCGGCTCCGCTCGGCAACACTCGGCCCCGCTCGGATCGGCTCGTCATCTCGCGGCCCCTCTCGGCCGGTCAGGGCCGTCCCCGAGCGCGGCGGCGGGGCCGGGCTGGCGCAGGGCGGGCGGAGGGGCCGAGCCGCCCCGGGAGGCGGCCGCGGGGCGCTCCCCTCCTGCGCTGCCCCGAGGTCCCGGCCGGCCCGGGGCAGCCGCTCGGTGTCCCTCGGGTCCCCGCTGTCCGGGCGTCGGGGCAGCCCCGGGGCTGGGCTGGGGCCGGCTCCGTCCCGGCGGCCATCCCCTTTGGCGGGGCAGCCGGCGGGGCGCACTGCCGGACCCTCCTGCCTGCCCCGGGCCCCGCCGCACGGGCTCTGTGCCGCACACACCGTCCCGTCCGTACCCGCCCTCTCCCCCGCTGGGAGGGCGGTGGGGCCACCGCGGGGCGGGCAGAGCCCTGCGGGGCTGCGCCCGGGAGTCACCGAGCGCCGCAGGTTGCCCGATGCGGAGCGAAAGGAGCCCGAGGGGCCGCCCAGAGCAGCCCCCGCAGCGCAGCGGCACAGGCAGCGGCAGGAGGGGCAGCCCCCGGCCGGGGGAGCCCCCGTCGGGGCGGGTAAGTAGCACAGCCACGTCTGCGCAAGAGGAGCAACGCAGAAGCCTTTTCCCGCCCCGACTGCTCCCGCCAGCGAGCTCGGGGCCGGTGGCACTGACGGCGGCAGCCAGGAGCATCGGGCCCCGAGTCACCGGTGCCGACAGCACAGGCGCCGCTGGAGGCGTCCGCCTCTTCCCGCCCCGACGGGATGCCGAGGGCAAGACCGGGAAGAGGCCCCCAGACGCAGCCCCGCTGCCTTGCTGCAGCTCCTCTGCTTCCACTACCTTTCCCTTTCCTTCCACAAGGCCGCCGTATCTTCACCATCTTGACCTTTTCATGCTGGGAAGCAGAGGCCCGGCTCATACTAGAAACCTCTGCTGCTTCTTGGAGGGAATGAGTGTTTTCTGCGGGGGTAAGACTGATTAAAGACTGATTAAAATAACACCAAGTTCCAAGTTGCTGCTTCTTTTATTAGAATCCCATAGAACAGTTTTTCAAAGGCACATTGCCACTTTGTGACACGCAAGGATCAAAATCTTAAAGCTTGTTGCTCTTTTCCCCAAAACTCTAGGATGTACAGAAAAACACATTCCAACCCAACACCTTCAGTACATCAATTTGGAAACATAAACAAAGTAGCATTTCACTTAAAGCATTCACTAGCTGAGACAAGCCATGTGAAAAGCAGAGTTACACAAGAAACAATACCACCAAATAGTCACACTACAAGTTTACCTTTCCACAACAATCAGTGCTTCCAGGTCAGTTCTTTCCACCAAAAAGATGCTGGAGTGGCAAAAAGATGATGCTGGGGAAACAACAACAAGAGCACGTTACACTGCCAGTCCTTCTCTGCGAATTGTAATGACAAGGCCATTTCTGGCCACCAGAAAGACACAACCCCAGCACAAAACAGACAGGGAAAGACTGAAAAAATAGAGACAACATAAAGAATAACTGGTGCACGGTGATGTTAATTTCAGTTTGCAATGGTGTCTTCAGGAGTGTTATGATTTGAGAGACCCATAACAATTTGTTGTCATTTAGACAATCATTCTATCACCTGATGACCCCTCCCCACCTGGGAAAGGGAAATTGGGAAAAACAAGAAAACCCGAGAGCTGAAGTATAAACAGATTTAATAGAATAAGATTAGATAATTAACATTAACAGCACTAAAGAACTGATATTGATCCCGACACCAGTACAGAATATGCAAAGATTATACTCGGCCAATTCTATCAGTAGGAAGCTGTGCACTCCCAGGAGTGGACAGCAAATGTGGGACACTGCGAGCGCTACAGTTTCAGGAGGAAGGGAATGCCTCAGGGCTCCGGCACCAGGGCACGAAGTTCTCAGGATGGCAGCCATCAAGGGAGAGAGAGAACTTCGCAGCAAACTTTCTAATTTATAATGAGTGTGACGTTGATGGTATGAAATAATCCTGTTGGCAGCTTGGGTCAAGTGCCCGGGTCTCGCTCCTCCTCATCCCTGCACCTGGCTAGCTCGAAAACACTGAGACCTTGAGACCCACACACCATAGCTGGCTGTAAAGTAAATATTTTCACAAATTCAGACACTGGAGTCTTCTAAAAGTACAGTTTTCCCAAGCATTAGAAGAGAAATTAGTCCTGTGTCTCTCAAACCAGGACATTCCACCCCTTATTTCATACCATATATATGACACACTCAAATTACTGTTGTATTAGTCCTCTCATATATATACACACAAATATATAATCCTTTAAAGCTATAAGCTATTCCTCTAAAAGGTCTATTAAGTTTTTTAGTTGAAAACTAGGAGTTCCATCTATCATAATAGTCTTTTAGGGTAAGAACCAGTGATGTGGCATCGTCTCAGTTGTCAGATTGGGACCAGGCCTCCATACAGGACAACAGACGTGTAGAGTTGGGCGCAGCAATATAACGTGTTGTGCTCACGGCTAGCATGTTCCCTGTCGCTGGACGCCATTCGATGGAGTTGGCTCCGGTTTCATTACCACCATGTTATCCTGAAAAACACTTATTGAACACTGTTAGTGTTATGTGACAATTAACACCACACATTTTAAAATTAAGGATTCTTGCCCCAAATCAAATCTCCTAACGGGTACATCGAACTTCTCCATTTTCCTGCATCACCCACCAGGTATGCCCTGGTCCTTCAACAAAAGCAACCCCACGAGTGGGCCTGCCTTTACCTGAGGCCGGGGTAACCCAGACTGTTTTCCCCAACATATTCTTTACATGCACCACAGGGACCTTGTCCCCTTCTACAGTAGGTAAAAGCTCTGACTGAGCCGGACCAGCTTGGCTGACAGTTCCCCTGGTGTTGACTAACCAGGTGGCTTTCGGTAAATGCTCATCCCACTTTTTAAATGTTCCAGCAGTCATTGCTTTCAAGGTAGTCTCCAGTAATCCATCGCATCGTTCGACCTTCCCAGCAGCTGGTGCGTGGTAGGGGATATGATATATCCATTCATTACCATGTTCTTTAGCCCAGGCATCTATGAGATTATTTCGGAAGTGAGTCCCATTGTCTGACTCAATTCTCTCTGGAGTACCATGTCGCCACAACATTTGTCTTTCCAGGCCTAAAATAGTGCTACGGGCAGTGGCATGAGACACAGCATACGTTTCCAGCCATCCGGTGGTTGCTTCCACCATTGTAAGCACATAGCACTTGCCCTGGCGGGTTTGTGGAAGGGAAATATAGTCACTTTGCCAGGCCTCTCCATACTTATATTTCAGCCACCGTTCTCCGTACCATAAAGGTTTTGACCGTTTAGCTTGCTTAATTTCAGCACATGTTTCACATTCATAAATAACCTGTGATATATTATCCATAGTCAAACCCACCCCTCGGTCACGAGCCCATCTGTATGTTGCATCTCTTCCTTGATGACCTGAAGTGTCATGGGCCCACTGAGCTAAAAACAATTCACCCTTACGTTGCCAGTCCAAGTCTACTTGGGACACTTTAATTTTAGCAGCCTGATCCACCTGCTGGTTGATTTGTTGTTCCTCAGTGGCCCGACTCTTGGGTACATGGGCATCTACATGGCGTATCTTAACAGACAACTCTTCTAATCGGGCAGCAATATCTTGCCACAAATCAGCAGCCCAAATGGGTTTACCTCTGCGCTGCCAGTTACTCTTTTTCCACTCCTTTAACCATCCCCACAAGGCATGTGCCACCATCCATGAGTCAGTATAAAGATAAAGCACCGGCCACTTTTCTCGCTCAGCAATATTTAAAGCCAACTGGATGGCTTTCACTTCTGCAAACTGACTCCACTCACCCACTCCCTCAGCCGCTTCTGCGACTCGCCGAGTGGGACTCCATACAGCAGCTTTCCACCTTCACTGATTTCCTACAATACGACAAGATCCATCTGTGAATAGCGCATATTGCCTTTCATTTGCTGATAATTGATTATATGGTGGGGCTTCCTCAGCACGCACCACCCTCTCCTCTGGGGACCCGCCAAAATCTGTGCCTTGCGGCCAATCCGTGATCACCTCCAAAATTCCTGGACGATTAGGGTTCCCTATTCGAGCTCGCTGAGTAATTAGTGCGATCCATTTACTCCACGTCGCATCAGTGCCGTGATGTGTGGAAGGAGCCTTCCCTTTAAACATCCAGTTCAACACTGGCAACCGAGGCGCCGGGAGGAGCTGTGCTTCAGTACCAATTACCTCCGAAGCAGCTCCAACTCCTTCATATGCTGCCAATATCTCTTTCTCAGTAGTGGTATACCGAGCCTCGGATCCTCTATATGCTCGGCTCCAAAACCCACGGGGTCGGCCTCGAGTCTCTCCAGGTGCCCTTTGCCAGAGACTCCAGGTAGGGCTGTTCTCCCCTGCTGCAGTGTAGAGGCCTTTTTTTACATCTGGTCCAGTCCGAACTGGCCCAAGGGCTACTGCATGGACAATTTCCCGTTTAATTTGTTCAAAGGCTGATTGCTGCTCAGGGCCCCATTTAAAATCATTCTTCTTCCTCGTCACTTCATAGAGAGGGCTGACAATCTGACTGTAACCAGGAATATGCATTCTCCAGAAACCCACAACGCCTAAGAAGGTTTGTGTTTCCTTTTTGTTAGTAGGTGGTGACATAGCTGTTATTTTATTAATCACATCCATTGGGATCTGACGACGCCCGTCTTGCCACTTAATTCCTAAAAACTGGATTTCTCGCGCAGGCCCCTTGACCTTACCTCGTTTGATGGCAAAACCAGCTTCCAGAAGGATTTGGATGACCTTCTCCCCTTTCTCAAAAACTTCTTCTGCTGTATTACCCCATGCAATGATGTCGTCAATGTATTGCAGGTGTTCTGGAGCTCCACCCTTCTCCAGTGCAGTCTGGAAGTCCAGTGCAGTCCATGGCAAACAGTAGGGCTGTGTTTCCACCCTGGGGCAGTCGATTCCAGGTGTACTGTACGCCCCTCCAGGTGAAAGCAAACTGTGGCCTGTACTCTGCTGCTAAAGGAATAGCGGCAAAGGCATGAGCAATCTCAGTTGTAGCATGCCACTCGGCTGCCTTTGACTGCAGTTCATACTGAAGTTGTAGCATGTCTGGCACAGCAGCACTCCGTGGTGGTGTGACTTCATTCAGGCCACCATAGTCTACCGTCAGTCTCCATTCCCCGTTAGGCTTTCGCACTGGCCATATGGGACTGTTAAAGGGTGAATGAGTCCTACTGATCACCCCTTGGCTTTCCAGCTGACGGATCAACTTCTGGATGGGGAGCAAAGAATCTCAATTAGTGCGATATTGTCGCCTATGCACCGTTGTAATAGCAACGGGCACCTTTTGTTCCTCAGCCCTCAATAACCCCACAATAGAAGGGTCCTCTGACAGCCCAGGCAAAGTAGACAGTTGGATAACTTCCTCCATCTCCACCGCCGCTACACCAAACGCCCACCGGTACCCCCTCGGGTCCTTAAAATACCCTCTCCTGAGGTAATCAATGCCAAGAATGCATGGAGCATCTGGACCAGTCACAATGGGGAACTTTTCCCATTTATTCCCAGTTAGGCTCACTTCGGCCTCCAATACAGTCAGCTCTTGAGAACCCCCCGTCACTCCAACAATCGTGATGGGTTCTGCCCCTCTATGATTTGACGGCATTATGGTGCACTGTGCACCAGTGTCCACCAAGGCCCTATACTTTTGTGGTTCTGATGTGCCAGGCCATCGAATCCACACAGTCCAATAAACTCGATTATCCCCCTCCTCCTCCTGGCTGGAGGCAGGGCACCTCTACTTTCGACTAGAGGGTCCCTCAGTGCCATCCCTGACATCCACATGTCGTAAATCAGGTTCCGAAGCCCATCTGTGCTGTCTGGGGGACTGTCCACTGGAAACTGGAGCAGCATGTCTTCTGAAAGAACCCCTCCTTGGGGGTGTTTTACTCCGCAAGTCACCTACGCGTGTCTGTAATGATGAAGTAGGTTTTCCATCCCACTGCTTCATGTTTTCCCCCCAATCACGCAAAGTAGCCCACAGAACACGTCGCGGTGTGCATCGTTTCTCTTGAACAGTTCTTTTAGGAAAGCGTTTTTCCTTAACTGAGACACCAGCCTGGTCACACGACTTGTCCAACGCTGAAACACCGGCCCGGTCACGTAACCTGTCCAATGCTGAGACACCGTCCTGTGGGGTAGAAAAAAGATTATGTGCATAATGCTGCATGTCAGTATCCACATCTCCCACTGTCGGTGCCTCATCCTCTTTCCAACAAAAGAATGCCAATACATGAGCGTACGCTGCCGGTGCACTCAGTACCCACTTGCGCCAAATGGGTCCAGTAATTTTGAGTCCATCTGGATTTAATGATGCCTGCAGGTTGTCCAAATCAGTAAAAATCATCTCTCTCACAGCTATTTCCCTCAGATTCTGAACACCTCTCTCAATAGTTGTCCACTTGGATGGGCGGTATGGGATAGCGTCCCTATAGGGATACCTGCTCCTCACACTTAACAGGAGTCGCCTCCAGAGGGTGAGGGATTCTGGCGGTCCTCCAAGAGCGCTGTCAATACCCGAATCTCTAGCTAATGGTCCCAGCCGCTTGGCTTCTCTACCATCTAAGTCCAAACTATCAGCTCCAGTATCCCAGCATCGGAGTAGCCAAGGAATCACTTGCTCGCCTTCCTGACGGCCGTAATCCTTAAGTATGTCATGCACCTCACTAAGGGTTAATGATCGAGTAGTCTCCTCTGTCACTTCGTTGTATGATGTCCCTGGTTGACCATTGCTATCTAGCCCTATTGCACGTTTCCTCTTTTGTACAGGGTTGACTAATACTGGCACTGGTTGTGTCTGTAGCTCAGCTGCATCAGCCATCACCGCGGTCAGAGTAGGTCTGGTCCTTGTTGCAGCTGCGGGTCCTTTTGTGGGAGGCGGTGGGGTTTGGATAGGATCAGTGCCTTTCACAGGGCCAACAGGGTCTGCACAGGTATGAAGTATGTCGCAGGGACTGGCAGGGGTTATGCAGGCATGACGTCCATTGGGGGGGCTGGCGGGGGCTGTGCAGGCGCGATGTCCGTCGGGGGGGCTGGCGGGGGCTGTGCAGGCGCGATGCCCGTCGGGGGGGCTGGCGGGGGCTGTGCAGGCGCGATGCCCGTCGGGGGGGCTGGCGGGGGCTGTGCAGGCGCGATGCCCGTCGGGGGGGCTGGCGGGGGCTGTGCAGGCGCGATGCCCGTCGGGGGGGCTGGCGGGGGCTGTGCAGGCGCGATGCCCGTCGGGGGGGCTGGCGGGGGCTGTGCAGGCGCGATGCCCGTCGGGGGGGCTGGCGGGGGCTGTGCAGGCGCGATGCCCGTCGGGGGGGCTGGCGGGGGCTGTGCAGGCGCGATGCCCGTCGGGGGGGCTGGCGGGGGCTGTGCAGGCGCGATGCCCGTCGGGGGGGCTGGCCGGGAATGTGCAGGTGCGATGTCCGTCGGGGGGCTGGCGGGGGCCGTGCCGGTACAGTGTACAGCAGGGGGGGTCGGTGGGGACTGTCGTAGGAGCCGGCAGGGTCTCAGCCTGCAGAGTCTGGATTGGATCAACGCCTGCCATAGAGGCCGGCAGCAGCTGTGCGCGGTAGGAGCCGGCGGGGTTGCTGCCGGACGTTTCCATCTACTGCAGGTCCAGACAACAAAACAGATCAAACCCTCAAAACTTAACAACCCAAGCACAACAATCAAAATATTCCAAGGGTATTCCAAACTCTCAAAAACTGTTACTATTGATGACATCAGTACCTACAAATTCTCAAGAGACATCCCCTCCTTTGCTAAATGGCCCGTAACATAACCCAAGGTATAATTATGCACAATGGTCAGCAAAGGACTCCCACCGTCCCGAGGTGGGTCTGACCGCTGTGATTCTCGAGATGTCATTACATAGGTGACAAATAACGGAAAGATTACAAATGACCCGATAACGTAGCAAAATACCGCCACACAAAATAACAAGGCAATGTTTTTGAATCCAAACTGAGAAACGATAAGCTGCCTTAAAGGAGAGAGAAACAGCAACGACCTCCCCCACAGCTCTGATAGCTCCTGACCTAAGTTTATACAAAGATAGCGGAGAACTCCGACCAGATTCCTTTGAAACCATTCCAACAGGGTCATAGTGACTTTTTAATGAATCCAATCAAATCTGTTTAAAACTTCAACCCTTCAGAATTCTCCAATTAAAACTTATGGTTCTCACAGCACTATTTAAATTAAGCGCAAAATATCACACTGAGTGCCAAACTTGTTACAATACCACATTGGGCGCCAAATTTGTTATGGTTTGAGAGACCCATAACAATTTGTTGTCATTTAGACAATCATTCTATCACCCGATGACCCCTCCCCACCTGGGAAAGGGAAATCGGGAAAAACAAGAAAACCCGAGAGCTGAAGTATAAACAGATTTAATAAAATAAGATTAGATAATTAACATTAACAGCACTAAAGAACTGATATTGATCCCGACACCAATACAGAATATGCAAAGATTATACTCAGCCAATTCTATCAGTAGGAAGCTGTGCACCCCCAGGAGTGGACAGCAAATGTCGGACACTGCGAGTGCTATGGCTTCAGGAGGAAGGGAATGCCTCAGGGCTCCGGCACCAGGGCACGAAGTTCTCAGGATGGCAGCCATCAAGGGAGAGAGAGAGAGAGCACTTCGCAGCAAACTTTCTAATTTATAATGAGTGTGACGTTGATGGTATGAAATAATCCTGTTGGCCAGCTTGGGTCAAGTGCCCGGGTCTCGCTCCTCCTCATCCCTGCACCTGGCTAGCACAAAAACACTGAGACCTTGAGACCCACACACCATAGCTGGCTGTAAAGTAAATATTTTCACAAATTCAGACACTGGAGTCTTCTGAAAGTGCAGTTTTCCCAAGCATTAGAAGAGAAATTAGTCCTGTGTCTCTCAAACCAGGACACCTTTCGATGAGGCAAATCCCTTAACGCTCTCTCAAATTGTCGGTTCTTTACCTCCACGGGGAACTTGTGGCCTTTTATTGTCATAGTGTGTGACCAGAACAAGCCCGGCCATTCCTCATTCCATCCTTAAAAGCCTTCAGCGTTTCACTCGGGTTACCTCCCCGTCCCGCTTCCGTCCCTCAACAATTCTTAGGAGGGAGACTCAGAAATTAGGTCTTGTGGTTCTCATTGAAACACCCATTAATTCATACAACCAAAACCCAGCCAAATGAAAAGGCTATGTTAAATCTCAGCCCCCAGGGAAAAGAAATGTGCCCGACGAGGGGCTAAAAGGCACTCTGGCAGACCTCCACCCCCCTCCAAACTGCAGTTTGCTCTTGAAAACTGATGAGTTTTCTTCCTCTGCGGCCTTAGCGAGGCTGTAGATTTTTCCACCCTGCAGGGAAAGAAACAATCCTCAAAAGCAGATGTTATTCTGCCTGCAAGGAAAGCTTTAAAATAGGCATTCTGCCTTTAAGAAAAGAAAAACAAAGGGAACATCTGAGTTGGTTTCTCCATGAAAATAACACTTTGCACTTGCACAGCAAAGCAACGCTCATTAACCAATCTCATAAAGCTTCGCAGGCATTAAGAAACACCTGCGTGCACCCTGTAAGCACACGTGTAAAGAGGAATCGCCATTTCCACACCGCAACTATATCAAACCACATTATTTCTCTCACAAGCCACGATGGAAACGGGCCACGCTCCCATTCCTCGACTCACGAGCTCCGGCAATGACGGGATCATGCTGACCCTCAGCCGCTGCGGGCATCAGTTCTTCCAACCACCCGCTGCAGGGTCAGTGACAGGAATCTGGGAGCAGGAAGGGGATTGTACCACCCAGGCTCCCCAAAATCCCCCGCAGTTACAAGGAATGCAAATCTTAGGCTTCCCTAAGCCACCAGATTTCACATCGTGACCGCCACAGTAACACCAGAGCAGTTTTTAAGCAGCACCGACAGGGTTTAACCTCCGCACCTGAGAAAGTCCCTGTCCTGAGGGCTGCCGGTTCCCTCGGCCCAACGCAGGAGGCAGCAGCAAACCCCTCCGGAGAGGGCAAGAGGCGCTTGGAAGAGTGACATCCAGCTAATAACCAAAAAGCACTTAAACCAACCCCAAACTTTGGAGATATTTAGTCCCCGAGCCAGACGCAGCATGTTGCTCAGTAAGGCACACTTCCACAACTACCCTTAATTAACTGTGACCTCCAGAGCCTCATCTCTGAAGGCGAGAAAGTCATTTGGTTGACTCTTGATGTCCCTTTCTGTCCCACAGGCAATGAGACACCAAGCATTTCCACTTGAGAGCGCAGTTCCCCTTCCACGGGCACCGAGCTCACTCTGCAGCTCTGGATTACCACCGACCTTCAATGTAACAAATTCTACCATTCTTCCACCCCTCTTTCTTGGGAAAAGATAGAGGGAACGAGACAACTCCAAACTGCTCTCTTTTATTTGATTTGCAGTGATCTGACAACCCCAGCCCTTCCCGCTGCCTTAGGCTTTGGGAAACAATTCAAGGGTCCTCAGCCACGAGTAAGGAACGAGCTGTTATTCA
Organism: Vanellus vanellus; assembly: GCF_965231255.1. Classification (NCBI taxonomy): domain Eukaryota; kingdom Metazoa; phylum Chordata; class Aves; order Charadriiformes; family Charadriidae; genus Vanellus; species Vanellus vanellus. The sequence continues at coordinate 279,717 of NW_028127184.1, read as the reverse complement.
TGGGCGAATCAGTAGACACACCAGACCTGATCATTAGGAGAAAGTCTCATTTTTCAGTCATGGATTTTCACGGGTTTTGTTTTCAGGCCACCCAAACAGGGCGCGCTTTTATAGCCATCAGCAATTAAATTCTCTGTCCCCTCCAGAAAAGCCTTTTCCTAAAGGCGCTCTCCTTCCAAGGGCAGACCCACAAAAAGAAGCCCACACTGCTTAATCCATTTCACAGAGAATTTCAAATGCAAACAACAATTAAACAGGATGTATTTTCCCCGCTTCAGGGAAAGCCAGTAATACAAACCTTTGCAACATATTTAGCAAATCTATCATTTTAATGCCTTTGCATTTCCCACTTCCAGCTGGAGAGCAGGTTGCAAGGACTCATAACAAAAAACAAACCAACAGAACATATTCCTGTCTAGGGTGTAATTTTATGATAGTGAAGTTCCTGCAAAACAGAGGTGTTATGATTGTTACCGACTTCTTCAGCCTTATCGATTTGAACATCTTTTTACAGGTACAAAGAAACAAGAAACATTTTTGAGGTACAAAAAAAACCCACTTATTCACCTCTGTACCCCAAAGATCTTTTCACCACACGGATTCTGCCAACAATACACAGCTGCTAAATATCCCCGGCTGCTGCCAATCTGTAAAGAAACCTCCAAAATACAAGAGAACGCTGAGCCCGGCGCGCTGACGGTGCTGCCAGGGCTGTGAGTCGGAGCTGGAAGAAGTCGCAGCCCCTGAGGTTGAAATCAGACCCACGTTTAGGCACAAACCGGGGTTTTAAGCCTCACTACAAACCAGACCCCCGCTTTTGAAAAAAACAGGGAGATTCACCTCGAAATGAACCACGTTCTCGACGCCGAAGGGGCGCTGGTCCATGGCCGCCGCCGCCCTTAGGGCCAGTTCCATGGGGCTTCGCTTGACCTGGAGCAGAACTCGCGGGCGTGAGGACAATGACTTCCCTAAACAAAACCTAAAAAAAGGAAAAGTTAAATAAGATTTACTTAAATAAATAAAATATAAATAAATAAATAAATAAATAAGTGACTGTCTGCAAAGCCCGTGCGAATACTACAGACGTCAGCAATGCAGCTCGGTTACAAATGCGCTAACCTATAAAGCCACTCTGTAGAGATCTCTAAGTGTCCCGGGGAAGTGTTCGAATCTTACCCAGGAACGCCCTTCTGGGGGGAAGAGAGGCTCAGGCCGCCGACGGGTACCTGAGGCCCGGGCAGGCTGTGAGGGAGCCCTCCTCCACTGGTTCACCACGGGGTCTTCCCTCGCCGTGCCATTGGCCAGGGCTGAGCCAATCAGCGGAGCCGGTGTTGGGCTGTCAGTCACAGCCATCCGGGGGCGGGGCCAAGGGGCCTGAGGAGGGGAGGGCCTGAGGGGAGGGAGGGGTGTGGGTTGCAGCATCTTGAGTTGGAAGTGTGTGAGTGTGTGTGTGTGTGTGTGTGTGTGTGTGTGTGTGTGCGCGCGCGCGTGTGTGTGTGTGTGTCTGTGTCTGTGTCTGTGTCTCTGTGTCTGTGTCTGTGTGTGTCTATGTGTGTGTCTGTGTCTGTGTGTGTCTGTGTGTGTCTGTGTCTGTGTCTGTGTGTGTGTAGGCAGTGCCTTGAGAGTGCTACTGTGCAGGGTGTCTGCTTTTCTGTGTGTTTGTGACTGACCTTTTTTGTTTCTTTTAGTCGGGAAGATCTTGATATGTACTCCAGAGGGAAGAAAGAAATACAAAGAACTGAGAAAGACAGTGCTGCCAGTCAAAGGTTGGTTCTGGTTTTAAATTGTCTCAATTCTCTTCTAGCCACAAGCCTTGTTAGGAATTCTCGGGCCACAAGGGGCGCGTGAGCAGCCCCTCCTGAGCAAGCGTGGAGACGGGCAGGGGAGAGGACAGGGCTGTTTGTTCTTGCTGTGAGCAGGGGACAGTGGGTGGAAGCTGCTCTGTGGACATACAGTGAAGAGCTGCCATCATGGTACTCGGTGGGAAGTCCCACGAGGAAGGAGGCTGCGTCAAGAAAGGCCGTATGAACTGCATTTGTGCAGTGACGGAAACAGCTTCAGGGTGCCGAGGCCACCGCTAGTTGTGATTAAGGCAGTGAGTGAGATGGTCCTTGTGGGCGCTTTCCAAGTGCCTCGGAATGGGGCAGGACTGCTCATAGGGACAGAAAATGCTGTGGCAGTGGTTGAGCTGCTCAGATCTCGACAGTCCTACTCTTGTGGTTTTTCGTTCTCCTTAAAAGAGTGGGTGTGTGCTTTTTCACTTGTGCTGGGCAGTGATTAAAAAAGAAAAAAACAAAAACTCTTGAAAATTCCCGTGAAATTAGGGGTGGCTGAGACACATTACATTTCTCACCTCTTTCACTAACTATGCTGCTTTCTCTGAAACTTGTTTGTATCCTTATTCTAAATGGTTTGGCTTCAGTAGAGCCAAGACACCCTAAGATCCAGTTTTGGGGCCGGTCATCTCTTGTCAGGCAGAGATGTCCACGTCGACATCTGTGAGTGATGGTTTGGAGGGGTTTCAGACCGGTGGTAATGACAGTAGAAGATACTTTGTATTAGCTGTCATATACTTTGTATTATACATAATATAATACTTTGTTATTATATTATATTATAATACTTTGTATTAGCTGTCAGCTTTCTTTGCAACACAGTGTTTGTGGGTCGCTGACAAGAGGCTCCTGGAGGTGTTGGCTGAGATTCTGTAATGGGAATTCTTTTGTTCTGGGGCTGAAGCCCAAATCGCCCTCTCATGGTGTGTGACTACGTAAGCTCTTCTTAAAAGGGAAGATCATTGTGGTAGCGGGAGAGCCTGTTTGGCAGGTGTAGTAGTTTGGGGACAGAGTCGCATTGTGGGCTGGGCCTTGGGGGGTGGGGGCTGTTTGTGCCCCGAGCCCTTGGCCCGGTGCTCACAGCTGGAACAGGCTCTGCAAAATCCTGCTGGAAGGAACTAGATGAGGGACCTGTGGCTGAGCCGGGGGAGAGGAAGAACCCCTGGAGCGGCCTGGGGACCTGCGGCAAAGCTGCCTTCAAATCAGCTCTTCCCAGGAGGCACTGAGTGCTGTGGTTTTCCTTCAGGAAGCACGGTACGCACCAAGCACGGCCAGAGCTGTTGCTGTGCCAAGAGAAGACTTGCTGCCATGCTGGGGCTGATGGTGACAGTTCCCACCAGCTGTGCATCTCAGGCAGGTGCTGGTAAGATGCCACAGAGGGGGCACCGCCTGGCTGTCACTTCTCCTGCAGGTTTAAGAGCAGAAGAGAGGCAGGATGAGAGGGTGCATGAGGTGCAAAAGCTCATCAGACAACTGGCGCAGTAATGATGAGAGCAGAAGGAGATGCAGGTGATGTGGCTGGGACAATGCTTCTGAGGTACCATCTGCCACACAAACACAGCGACAGCCGGAGATGTTGGGATGTCATGGAGCGGGTGAGAAAGGTGCCTGGGAGAGGGGAGAGCCTGGGGAAGTGGGAGACAGAAATGGAGGGGCAAAATCTTGGGGGTTGGCAGTAAGGGTGCTCCTGCTGTGCAGGTGCTTGTGAGGTCACTGGTGGCTGAGCAGGATTTAAGGCAGGAGAAGGCTCTGGTTTGTGCAGCTGCTTGTGCTGCCACAGCTGGGCGAGTAGGTGATAGTGTAGAAGGTCACACCTGGCTTTTTCATGTGCTTGTGCTGTCCCATGTGCCTGAAGAGGTGCCTGCCTGAGGGCAGGAGCAGGACCTGGCTTGCACAGCTGCTTGTAATGTCATCTGTGTTTGAGTAGGTGTTAGGGCAGGAGAAGCCTCTGGCTTGTTGTTTCAGGAATTACGCGGCTGCCAGTGAGACTGTGGTAGGAATTATGTGTGTACCACCCCAACAGGGCTCAGCCCCAGGTTGCCCCTCGCAGAAGATGAGTCGCCAGTCTGCTGAGTAACTCGGTGGTTTATTTACCCGACACACAGAGCAGTTCAAGCTGTTGCCTCCAGGGAGGGACCCCTACTGCAGATTGCGCACCCCAATTATACCCTTACAGACAGATTCCCCAGAAAATACCGCCCATCACCCAATGCCCAAGTGCAATCGCTTCATTCTGGTTGGTGGTCTCTTGATTTCTTATTGGTTTTCTGGGTTGCTGGGTGGCCGCCTTCTGAAGTTACCTCATTCTCTCACAATTGTCTCCTTGCTCCTTTTGTGGAAGGAATCACAGATGTTCCCTTTCTCAGCCGGGGTCAAAGGCTTCTTTCCAGCAGTGTCATTTCTCCTTCCAGGAAAGCAGCTGGGCATGAGAATTGTCTTGCCTTGTCCCATCGTTAGGCAGGACAACCAGACAGTGCCAGGGAGGGATCTCCTTTAACCCTGAGGAGGGAAGGGATTCAGCTGGGTCAATTGAGGCACCTCCTCTGGTGTTTTCAGTCCTGGGGACAGGAGGGGACTCGGTTCCCTCCCATGCACACTACATATACATCAAAGGAGGTGGGATTCCTCTTGCCTCAGCTCCGGTGTGCACAACACAGCCGCCCTGGTGGGAGCTCCTTGTCTGGGCTCTGCTGCTAATGACTGGAGGTGGAGGGCAGTGGTGAGCTGCTCAGACACAAGCACCTGGTGACATGGGAGGTACTGGAGTTGGTCCAGGGTACGTGCAGGGAACTGCAAGCTCTAAGGGAGCAACTCTGAGAGATGGGGCAACATCTAGGGGCATCTCCTTGGAGGTTGTTGGGAAATTCCTTTGTCCAACTGAGATTACAGCAGATGCTGAAATTTAGAGCAACTGCACCTTTTGCTACTCATTATGTTCAGGGCTCCATCATGCATAACAGTCACTTGGAAGGACAAATGCCATAGCCTTCAAGAGACCTTCCCTCAACACCTTGCTCTATCTTTCCCCAGCTTTTATTGCTGAGCACAACGTCCTATGGTGTGAGATATCCCTTTGGTCAGTTGGGGTCAGCTGTCCCGTCTGTGTCCTCTCCCAGCTTCTTGCCCACCCCCAGGCTAGTTGCTGGTGGGTCAGCATGAGAGGCAGAGAAGGCCTTGCTGCTGTGCAAGCCCTGTTCAGCGACAGCTAAAACTGCGTTGTGTTATCAGGACTGTTTTGGTCACGGATCCAAAACAGGGCACCATTTGGGCTGCTGTGGAGCAAACTAACTCCGTCCCAGGCAAAAGCAGTGCCGTAAAGCCCATCCTACTCCTGCCGCAGCAGCCACACGCAGCGGAGAGGAGTGTTGAAGCACGCTGGAGAGGCCGATGCATCCCAGAGGCATTCGATGCCCTCTCTCGTAACTGCCCAGCCGCAGCCCACCCCTAAACCCCACCTGCCCGGATGGGCTGCCAGTGGCAGAGACATGCTGGTGCAGGGGGCAGTTGGGATTTTTGGAAAAGGACTGGGGAAAAAGGGGATCGCTGATTCCCAGGACAAGATGGGAAACCTATTTCCTCTCTACCCAGCTGTGCCCCCTCCCTGCAGGTGTCATAACACACCTTCACGTGACGCAGGCTGATGGCACAGGGAGGTCACCCCAGCAAAGCAGCATTGCCAGGACTTCCTGGCGAGGCCTGGGCACTGCTGGGCACTGCTGAGGGGCTCCCTACTGCTTCCCTTCAGATCTGCTGCACAGCCAGGAGCGGGGTCGGGAGGCAGCGGGGCTGTGCTGGGGGACCCTTGCTGACAGGCAGAGCAGGAGCACGTCGGAGAGGAGTTTTGGGCAGGGAGCTGCAAAGAGCATCCCTTTTCCCTGAGCTGTGGGCAAGCAGCAAGCGCGAGGGAGGGCTGCTGCACTGTGGCCGTCAGCTTGGAGCTGAGCTGCTTGTTCCCCACGCATTCCCAAAGTGAGTGCGGTTCTTCTGCAGCCCTCGAGCGAGCGAGCGGGTGGCTTGCCAGCTCCTGCTTAGGAGCAAGCATTGTAGGGGCTCAACACTAGGCGCCGAGTCAGGGATCAGTCCTGAAGTGACTGCTTTCTGTTTAACTAATGCTGAGTTTGGGCTGCGTGTGTATTCTCCTGGAGTGACTGGGCATCGTGATCGCATTTCTCGCAGCCAGCCTGCCGTCATTGCCAGCAGAGAGAACCAAGTGCAGATGGAGAGGACACGGAGAGGCAAGTTTTCTGGTGTTGGGGGGAGATTGCCAATAAAAGGCGTGCATGGCCCCAAAGGGAGAGGGATGCCACGCCTCACATGACAGCCAGGAGGACTAGTGCTGGGGAGCTGCAGAGGGTAGGGGTCAGCCCTCTTCAAGCCTGTGTCATCATTTGCTTTCCAGGTTTAAGTTGCAGCCATGCAGGAGAGCCATCCCCTTTGGACACTGTGGCTGTAGGGACTCTGGAGGTCCCCAACACGTGCCATATGGTTTTCATGAGCTTGTTTGCCTCATCGCAGGCCTCTGAGTGGGGAAGACGGCAGATGCTGAGTGCACCCCGCATCACTTTGCTTGCCCTTACAGCAGACCTGAGGTGCAGTCCTCTCCCATCCTCCTGAAGGGGCTCAGGGCTCATCCCCCCTTGCCGTGGGAAACGGCCCCACCTCCCCCGCTTCTTCTGCCAGCCTGGGAAGCTTTGATCCCAGATGCACACGGGAGGCCAACCTGCCCCGTGCTCATGCCTCCTCCTCCTGGTGTCTCTTTGCAGTGCGCTCCCCCCGTGTCCAGGCAGCTCCCCCAGGACCAAGGAGGCGGGCAGGCAGGAGCCAGCTCCTCCAGCCAGGCCCACCATGGCCCACACTCGGCACTGGAGGCACTTGGACTCCCCACCCTCCAGCCCAGCCCAGGAGAAAGGAGGTCAGCCAGAGGTGGAGGAAGGCTGGAAAGCCTCTCCCAGCAGAGGAGATGGCAGCAGCAGCCCAGCTGCAGAGACTCCAGCCTGAGTAAGTGTGCGCTGACTCGGGCCACAGCCTGGGGCAGTCGAGCAGCCATGACACCGCAGAGATGCCCAGGGGGTCCCTGCATCCTGGGGTTGCACAGGACACTCTCTGATGTCTCCTACCATGGGCATGATGTGGATTGCCCTCCCAAGCCAAGGCCCAAAACCCACCCGCAGGGTTAAAGGATGGGTGGATGTGGGACAGGGTGGGCGTGTGGACTTGAGGTGGCAAGAAGGGGTCTCCGGCAGAGGGATGATGTTGCCCTCTTGTTGCAGCTACCTTTCTTCACGAGCCACCCAAGTCCTCAGAAGGCTGGAGCTGCATCAGGCACAGAGGAACATACTCCAGCACGTCACTGAGAACAGGCTGTGTGGAGAGCAGCAGAGGCAGCTCCCCTGGTAACTGTGTCCAAGAAGGGATGGTGCTTCCCCTGGCTCCAGGACCCATCCCTCCACTGAGGGCAGCCCTGGGGGAAGGAGGGGATATCTCTGACACCACTCGTCAGACAGAAGGAGGTTTTGGAGGCCGGCTTTAGGCTGGACCTCCCTGCCCCCCAAGGGGACTGCCTGGGCACCCAGAATTGGCTTTCCACGGGGGCAGTAGAAGTCCTGGCTGAAGGCAGAGGGATCCCTCTGATGGCTGTAGCTTCCTCTTTCCAAACTGGAGAGCATGTCCTGCCCCAAGATGCCTTGCCCTGAGGGGGCATACCACTATGGGACAGCCAAGGTCTCAGCCCCACCTGATTCAGCCCCAGGCTGACCAGCTGTACCTGGGACCTTCTCCCGGGCTTGGGCATCAGGGGCCTCTCCCACTTCACAGACACCTTGAGGCTCTCTCGCAAGCAGATCCCTCCCACCGCGGGTGGCCTGAGCGATGCCTGTGGGGTATCTCTGCCTTCTCCCTCTCCATATGATCATACACTTTTCTTTCTTCCTCCCTGGCACTACAGGCTGGTACCGCAGCAGAGGGGCAGATGCTGGGAGCAGCGGCTGTAGCGGTGGCGGTTAGCCAAGGGGCTGGGCGGCTTCTCAGCTGCCGATATGCACCTAGAAATACAAAATCAAGAGCTCTGGGGCTGTTCCCAGCTGGACTGACTGGCCTGTGCCTGGCGTGGATCAATCTAAAGGGATTGTGCACACCCCATGTGTCATCCCAGAACTCCTCGTAGGGGCAGGAGAGATGGAGTCCACACATACCCCACAGCGCAAAGACGTGCAGCCCCCTGAACTCTCACACCCTTCCCGGGTGGGAAACCAGCCCAGCTGGTACCTCCCTGACATGCCTGGCACGCTCCTGCACACTGCACGGAGTACCACCAGCAGGGCCAGAAGTCTGCACGTGATTACCAAGCTGTGACCACACTGGGACCGTGGAGGTGTGGTGTGTAAATGGCACAGCGGGAGAGCTGCAGTGGAGAGACGCGGGTTCTTCAGGAAGGGCCATGTGGGAAGGCGAGGAGGTGGACTTGCCTGCTGCTCGGGGTGGGACAGGAGCCGGCTTAGGGGCCAGGGTCAGCAGGCAGACCAACGTGGGTGCCGTGCTCGCAGGTACCTGCTAGGGACCTCCTGTTAATGAGGAGGATGTAGATGAGGAACTCTGAAAGATTTAAGGGAGTTTTTAGAGATGTATCAGTAAAAGAGTGAGGAAGGCATGCTGGCATGGATTTTGCAATCTTGGGGTAGTAGAGCTACATCTATTCTTTTATCAGCAGGTGGAAAAGATTTAGTAAGCCTTATAGCCATTGATGATCAGGCACAATGAGGATATGCTCAGCTGCAAAATGTCAGAGGTGCTGCCAGGCGAGACATTATTGCACCAATGTTGTATCAGTGGTTGTGCGCAGCAGTTTCAGCAGCATATACAGAACCCATTGGATCAGTGTCGTCCCTCAGAAACTGGTGTGCAATGGAGAAAGGTACTAATTTGGTGCAGCAGGTGGGGATGGCTCATGTGTTGGGTACAGGGTGCAATCCGGAGAGTTTAGCAGTGACGAGAAGTATCAAAGTGCAGTTTGTGAGAGGAGCGCCTGCCTCACTAAACCCCATGTGACAAATGCTGTGGGTAATGTAGGTGCCCTAGGAAACACCTTGAGGGAAATTTGGGCTGCAATTTCGGGACCATCTGTGCAGGTGGTGAATAAAGTAAAGACTGCAAAACCAAGGGGAGTTACAGCACAGGTTACAAGGAAACAAATGTGGAATAATCTTGTGCAAGCCAGTATCCCCCGACCAGAAATAGATGGGATCACAGCATCAAAAAGGTTTCAACGATGGCAAAAGTTAGCATTTATGCAAAAAAAGCCAACCGCCCCCTGCCCCACCACCAACTCCTCACCCCCCTCCACCCTGCCTGCCCCCTCACTGCAAGGTGTGACCTGGAAACAAAAGCACTGTACTTTCCGAGTATTGCCTCAGGGATACACACACAGTCCCTCCATTTGCCACCTAATGACAGCAGCTGATTTAACACTATGCTCGGGGACTGTTACTGGTTACCATTCTATTGATGATCTATTGATTCCGGCCGAGTCATAACAAGAAAGTGAAGCAGCTGCCAAATTGCTGAAAGCGCATTTGCAGGACTGAGGCTGGGCAATGAATGCCAAGAGAGTACAGGGTCCGAGTACTACTGTACAATTTTGGGGAATAGTTTGGCATGGACAGATGAGAGGAATACCAAATCGGGTACAGCAAACAGCCCAGCAGCTTCCTGTGCCCATCGCAGTAAAAGAGTTACAGACCTTTGGGGGACTTTTAGGGTACTGGAGGACTTTTTCCCACATTTGGTGATATTAATGTGCCTTCTGCAGAAATTAATGAGGAAGAAAGTTTTCTGGCAGGGGACCAAGCAACAAGAAGCCTCTGATGCCTGCAAAAATGCTTTGATTGAGCATTTGCAATTATGCACTCCTAAGCAAGGATATCCTTTTGAATTAGAAGTAACAAGTCCAGATGATACACTCTCGGGATTGTGGCAGATGATTGGGACAAGAAATGAGAAAGAACCTGTAGGATTTTGGTCCAAGGCATTACAAGGCTCCACAATACATTATACCCCAACTTCCCCTCTTATTTGACATCACTTATTAGTATCAGATTCTCGAGTTCTTGTATTTCAGGTATCTTCGACAAATACCTGCGTCTTATCTAGAGGAGACGGCATCGGAACGGTGTTGCAAACACAACATCACGTTGAAGTTCCATCTGAAAAAGTGCACGCCACAGCTCTCCAGTCTGTATGGGCAATTACCCCACATGAGGGTATCAAATCTAGAGTAATATTGGCTGAAGGAGCTGGAGCGACGTCTATGTGTCACTGGAAGGAGATGACACTGCTGCTTTTCTCCCCTATCACAGGTTGGCCACTCGTGCTTTGTAGTCTTGTGCTACGAGCGCATGCCCTGGGTACAGCTCTGACAAACCAACATGCAAATACTTAGATTTGGTCAGCCTCTACTGTCACTAACTCATCTGCCTTTTGTATCAAGGGAAGATTAGCAGCTGCAGGTCTTTTGGTAACTTGTTTCCGTGGCACATCAACCCCAGCAGCTGTACTATAGAACTACACTGTGCAAAGTGGTTTTGGTATTAATGTCTCTCATTGCTCTCTCTTCTGAGTAGGTAACAGCTGTACGCCAGTGAATATTACAAACCCAACTGATGATGGACTGTTTCCTCCCTCGACGTCAGAAATGCTGCTTCGACTTTGAAAACATGTGTTGTTCCAACATAACTGAGGAAGCAGTCAGCATGAAGCAAGACATTCAAAATCCTCCAGGACTTAATGCATCCAGTGAAACAATGTACTGGCAGTGCCCGGCTGGCTGAGGGGTTTAATTTCTTGACAGGAGGAATGGGACACCTGATTCAAAGCTTTACTTTAGAGAGTTGTTTATTTCATTTTTTATGTGTGTTTATTTCATGCCTCTGTAAATTACTCTGTATTACACCTCACAAATTTGAATGAACATTTCCAACTTTGTCAGCCCCAGCTGAAGCGGTCTCTTGAGCGAGGGGGTGGAATGTGGGAAAGTAACAGAAGATTGGCGAGGAGGACTGTAAACACGCTCAAGTGACGCGCACCTGGGGTGCTGGACAACACATCTATCACACTAATTCAGCCCCGTGTGCTCGCAGATGGAATATCCGCACTTAGATACCGTGAGCCTGGGATGGGCTTAGGGACACCTTATCTGGCATATGGGAGATCACTGCCTTGGTCTTGAAGAAGGTCAGAGCACAGTGGAAAACTACGCCTGCTTGAACCCTTGAAAAGCAGGCGAGAACAGCGAGTTGGAGCTCACGCTGCTGCTAACAAGGACTTTCTCCCGCCCTGTGGCACCTGCATCCCCTGCGTGTGTCCCTCTGTCCGGGCGTTGCTGTGGAGACTCCCCGATTCGCGAGGTATTGAGATCACATTTGTTCTTTGTCTTTCATCCGTGGTCTTGTGGTCGTTCCTGCGTCCTGCCCGAGTCAGCTCACACAGAAGCCTTTTGATTGTATACCATTCCTTAACGTGTGACCAATGCTGTATTATTGATCATTTTTAGTAATCTTTCCACAGGGGGGGATGTTGGAGTCCCTCATGGCACCATCTGTGGTGCAGCTGTGGAACCCTGGGGTGCTCCCCATGGGAAATGTTAAAGAAATAGAGACCAACGTTTTATCCCTGGTGCTATGGTTCCTCCTCCCATCCTGCGGCTGGGGCTGTGCCCTCCTCAGTGCCCAACCCAGTGGGACAGGCTGGCACTGCTGGCACCCACCAACCTGGGGGGGTGGCTGTGTCAGGGGAGCTGGGTGGGCTGGAGAAAGGGAGGAAGCACCTCTTGAAACCAGCTGGTCCCTCTCCAGCCACAAAACCCTCCCCAGAGGCACCAGAGGGGACCCCCAGATCCTTGAAGGGCTACCCCAGACTCCCTCTGGCCTGCAAGAGTCTCCCCCAGGACCCCGTAAGCGCCGCCCAGGACCCCTTACGGACACCCCACTGTCCTCCCAAATCTGGGTTCTTTACCTGCTGGGCAAGCCAGTAACACACAGAGCAGAGGTATTTCTAAGTTTATGCCATTAATCGCAGAAATGGGTGCTTGTCCCAAAACGGGAGCGCTCACACCTTAGTTCCAAAAATCTTCACTTTTACACATTAATTATTACATATTCAAACAATTAATACATATTCACTGTCATTCCCTCCAATGATTGGTCGAGGTTTCTTTGCTTCCCACGTAAATGAATGCGCAGACTCTGTCTTCTTTTTCCACTCTTATGTTTTTAATAGGTGGTATCGTTTGGGGAGGTAGTCAATGAGTTGGTGGTCACCATCTCCCCCCGGCCGGAACTGCCTTTTACCTGCTTTTTCTCTGATCTTGGCAGTTCCAAGCGTGTTTCTGGGTTTGCTGACCAGGCCTACATTTCGTCGCTCTCTTGATAGGAATGCCCTGCTTATCAACAGTGCTACACTGTCTGCTGGGTAGTTCCTTAACTGAATCATAGAGAAATCGTGTCTACTATTTCCCTATATTGAGAGTAGGTAAATAAATAGCGTTGGGGCAGTATAGAGGACTTGAGCAGCAGCAGGTTTCCTTTGTTGCTTCAATTACATTTTACATTTAATTTTCCTAGTATATGTTGATTTTACTACAACAATTCCCCCCCTTTGAGACTTAGCCAAGTCTTTCTGTACTTCAGTGAGCCTCATTTCCTATCCCATATCACTAATACATAAGGTTGAGATAATTGCTTGTTAACGATACTCTTAAGACATCCAAACAAAACACAAACAAAAATCACTACGATCACAAAAATGATTGGGTTTCACAATAGGCTTTGCAGCCATCAGCAAACTCAAAGCCATGCAAGATCTCGTTCAACCATCCGACTTCTATTGCCTCTCGTAGATTTCTGCCATCCAAGCAGGAGGCAAATTAATTTTTCCTATCTTCTCTTTTGACTGATTCCCTGTCCAATCCATACACCAAGGAGTAGATTGCACGTAATGCCATTCTCCATGTTCTGCAGTCTTCCACACTGAAGGGAACTGCATTCCCCGAGGGAATCGATCACATGGTCCTGTTTGCTTAACCAATACAGGTTGCTGGGTCTCATTAATATGCCAACACCAATTTTCAGAATCATTCCCCAGAACCTTCCATTTCCCTAATCCAAATTCCCTTTCCTTTTTCAAATTAAATCTTAATCTTCCGGTTCCATTCATGAAGATGGTATCAAAGGTCCAATTCAAAGCGAGGGTTCAAATTCCCTGCTCCAAAGGAGAGTTTGCTGTCTTTGGTAAAGGCAGACATGCTGTAATTGAACCCATGTTGGGGATTTTACTACAGCACCAGGACACCGCAGCGGACACGCAGTGTCCTCAAGGGCCCGTCCAGCACAAACCAGGAAACCAAAAAAGGGACCCCCGACCCAAAGAGGCCTCTGATTTGGGCAGCGCTTCCAGGAGATGCGGTTTCTCAGCCCCAGCCTGAGAAGCGAGCTGCACCAGCCAGTGAGAACCATGCTTTTGCGGGTTTTCAACTGACAGTCCCCATCTGCCACCCAGTCTGGGGTGCCAAACTCGGATTCCAAAGCCGCAGGTGCAGATGCTGGCAGCCAGCTGCCTGCTCGCAAGGACCCATGCGCCAGCGCCCCGTCTCAGAGCAGCTACGACATCCTTTTGGGGAAGGACACCATGGAGAGAACCCCGAGATCCACCAGCAACTGGAAAACTACATCCTGGAGCCCCTCTGCAAGCGCAGCACCAGCCGCTGCACTGGTGGCAGAGCAACGAGCATCGCTTCCCGGCCATGGGGCAGCTGAGCCGGCAGTACCTCGCCATCCCCGCCACCGCCCTCCTGCCAGACCAGGCCTTCGCTGCCGGGGAAAGCACCCTGGAGCATCGGCGCGGTGTCCTGGCGCCAGAGAACCTGCGCCACATTCTCTTCTTGCATCAGAACTTTTTGGAAGCGGTGCGGAACAGCAGTGAGACTCGCAGCAGGAAACTGCACGTGGAGCCCTTCCGTGGGGTAGCAGTGGTTTAAATCCACATACGGGGCGTTTGGACCTGTATTTCAATACTGTGCAAGGTATTTTCCCCAAACTCCCACCTTTTGGCATCGCTTTGGCAGCACCTGCAGTGAGGAGCAGGCTTAGGGAGGAGGTGTGAACACAATGCCGCTTCTTTGATTTTCAGTTCTTTTTACGTACAAGTGATGAGGAGCAAAAGGAGAATGTGCTGTTAATGTTAATTACCTAATCTAACTCTACTAAATGTGTTTATACTTCAGCTCCCGGTTTGCCTTGTTTTACCCGATTCCCTTTCCCGGGTGGGGAGGGCTCATAGGGTGATAGAATGATTGCCTAAATGACAGTAAATTGTTATGGGTCTCTCCAACCATAACAGCACCACCAACCCAGCGGAACGAGTTTTAATTGCTTAAATTAGTTACGGCACAAACAGCAAGAGCAGTCCCAGAACTTTTACATTCACCAACCCAATTTAATAAGTTAAAGACATAAAATTTGCAGTTCATTGCATGCTGTTGATTGCATGCTTTTGATTGCAGAAGCAAGGGCGGTCACAATTATGCCATGGGGGGTGATGATGTTGCTCCTCCTCCTCCTCCTCCGATTGCGCTTCCTCCTCCTGGGAGGTGCCTTCTTCCTCCATGGTTGCTGGAAGCGGCTCTGTGGCATCCCATGCCAAGCTGAGCACCTATCTGCCTCCCTGCGCCGGCTGCTCCCTGGCAGGCAGATGCGCTTGTGCTCCACGCCGTTCTCTCGTGGGCTTACAGCCATGTGCTGTGTGCTGTCGATCGTGGAAGCGAGGTCACTCGCACCTGTGCCATGAGGAGTGACATTCCTCCTCCCCTGCTTGCGCTTTCTCCTCCTGGCAGGTGCCTTCCTCCTCCCTGGTTGCAGGGAGTGGCTCTGTGGCCAAAGTGGACAGCCATCTGCCTCACTGCTCTGGCTGTTCCCTGGCAGGCAGATGCGCTTGGGCTCCACGCCATCTCCTGGTGAGCTTATGGTCAGGCGCTCCATGCCTCTGATTATAATATCGAGGTCAGCCGCGCTTGTGTCATCTCCTGGTGAGCTTATGGTCAAGCGCTCCATGCCTCTGATTATAATATCGAGGTCATCCGCGCTTGTGCCATCAGGAGTGGTGTGCCGCCTCTGCTCATTGAGCTTCCTCCTCCTGGGATGAGCCTGCCTCCTCTGCGGTTGCGGGGAGCGGCTCTGCGGCGTTCCACACAAAGGTGGGCAGCCATGCACCTCGCTGCTCCAGCTCCTCTTCCTTCCAAGCATGCTTGGCATCCGAGGGCCTGGAAGCTCAGCAAACTGTGGGCCAGCTGCAGGGACCCCTGCTTTTATAGGTCCCCAAGAACAGGCAGTGTGAGGTGGCTGATGACATCAGGAAGCCATTGTGATGTTGATTGGGACTGTGGCTGATGCGTGTGGCCAACTATGGTATGTTTGGGCGGGGGGAGGCTGTGGCCTGAAACGTGCCCAAATGTGGGAAGAGGAGGAGGGTCGAGGGGGCCGAAAGCCTCTTTCCTGGGGCTCGCTCCTGCCCGCCATGTTGCTTGCCCAAGAGAAAGGCCACCCCTTGGGCATAGGGACCACCTTCCAGCTCCCCTCATGAGCCCTGGGCTCCAGCTCTCTCCTCATCCCGTGGCTGGGGTCTCAACAACATGGTGGCAACAGTGTTCCAGGAGGGCTGCTCTCCCACCGACCCAGTGCCCTGCAAGTGGCAAAGCCCCCTGTGCTTGATAGTGGCTCTTCATCTGAAGTAAGGGCCTGGGTGGTAGTGCGACAGGCCGCCTTCCACAAGGTTGTGGCTGTCGCTGCCCATCTGGGGAAGGCAGGACAGCTCACCTTCGAAGAACCACAGAAGCATAGAGGTTGGTAGAGACGCTTGGAGGTCTTCAGTCCAAGCTTCTGCTCAGAGCAGCCCCAGTTGGATCCCGTTGCTTGGGACTTAGTTCAGTCATGTTTGGGTACCCTCAAGGACAGGCTTCACAACCCCTCTGGGCCCTTGTGCTGTGTCTGAGGAGCCTCATGGTGACAATATTTTCCTTTTTATCTAGCTGGGATTTCTTCTGGGCCTAGTGCCACTTGTTCAGCTGTAGTCACCAGTTGGGTCCACCACGAGCCTCCTCTTCTTGATGCAGACCAGAGGCAGCTCCCTCTGCCTGCCTCTTGTGTGCCCCTCACCATCCCAAAGGCTTTGGGCTGGGCCCACAGCAAGTCTTTTCTTGGGCTGTGGAAACCAGGAGGGGGACAGAAGAGTCCAGATGAAGCTTCCCAAGTGCCAAAGAAGAGAGGAGGCATTTCAATTGCATTTTCTGGTGTCGTTTTATTGTCTGTTTTTTTTTTTTTTAATGGATTATTGCCCAGTCTTCTTCCATGTTGTCAGTCACTTCTGTTGCTCTTTTCCTTAAAATGTGTTCATGTAAGGCACTGGGGCATTTGGATACAATGAAGGAAGTCTGTCCCTTTGTGTCCTTTGCCATTGATTTGTGAGGAGAAGAGCAAGGGGGAAGGAAGAGGAGGACAATCAGCAAATGGTTGCGGTAGCTCAAGAAATCCCTTAACTTGAAGCTGTTATCCAGCAACCTAATCAAACCAAGACCTTTTCCCATTGCAGTTTCTCTCATGAGACCTGTGCTGTGCTTTTTATCGTCTGGACTCTAAGTAGCTATAGATTTTATAAATATTTTTCCAGCTCCCCTGGTGATGAGTTTGCAAAGAGAGTGACAGTTCCCTGTTCATGCAGATTGATTTCTGAGGTGCATTGGGGTAAGGACAGTTTTCCAGCCTGTTTGGAGCCAAGTGTTGAATCTGACTGGGGCCAGTAGGTGGAGGGAGGTCATTCTCCCCCTCTACTCTGCACTGGTGAGGCCACAACTGGAATAATGTGTCCAGTTCTGGGCTCCCCACTTCAAGAGAGATGGGGAACTACCAGAGAGAGTCCAGCATAGGGCAGCTTAGATGATTAAGGGATTGGAGCATCTCCCTTATGAGGAAAGGCTGAGAGAGCTGGGACTCTTTGGCATGGAGAAGAGAAGGCTGAGGGGAGACCTTCTTATTGCTTCTAAGTATCTAAAGGGTGGGTTGAAGGAGGATGGAGCCAGACTCTTTTCAGTGGTTCCCAGTGACAGGGCAACGGGCACAAGTTGGAAGTTCCATTCAAATACAAGAAAAAACCTTCTTTAAGGTTAGGGTGACAGAGCACTGGCCCAGGCTGCCCAGGGAGGTTGTGGAGTCCCCTTCTCTGGAGATCTTCAAGACCCGCCTGGATGCAGTCCTGAGTCATGTGCTCTAGGCAATCTTGCTTTAGCTGGGGAGCTGGACTAGATGATCTCTAGAGGTCCCTTCCAACTCTGAAAATTTCATGATTCCTGAAAACCAAACCTTACTCCTATCAGAAGAAAACCAAACCTTACTCCTATCAGAAGAACACTAAAGCCTAAAACTAAGACCTAAAAGATGGCTAACGAAGACCTAAAACATACATGGGACTATCACCTAAGGGGGAAACGCTATTAAATACGATAACTATTTCTCTGCTGTTTGCTTCTTCTGGGTCTTTCTGGAGTGGGGGCGACCTCGTGGTGGTGGATCCTCTGCAGAGCTCAGGCGCTGCCCCCGGCTAGAGGTCGTTGGGGTTTTCTAAACAGAGTAAATTGACTTCGTTGGTGGTCTGAGATGACAGTTGCCAGCTGGAGGAGGTCACCATCTGGGCTTCTCTCAGCTTCACCTCCCTTTAAAAACGCTGCTGGGGCCTTCCAATCGTCCCACAGGCGATGGCATTTCATGTGAGCGTTCCTCCCATTGACCTTCCCAAACACACTGGAAGGGAGAAAACAAACGGGAATTTTTAATTTCTTTTTTTAGTTTCTTCGACCACGTTTCATTAGTTTTATTTTGAGAGTTTCTGCTGTGTTTTGCTGCGTGGTCCTACACAGTTTCTGCCAGTACCCCTGGCTGGGCGGGACCTTGCTGGTTAAACAAGAGAGATTGCTGGGGATTAAAATAGGAGAATTAACGGTGTGATTGCTTAAAATTATGGTGGATTGAAACTTGAGCAGCTTTGCTGGGCATGAGTGATGTTGCTTGGCACGAGTGACTGCAGCATGAAAGCCCTCGGGCCGCAAACCGCAAAAAGGAACTTTAGTGGAACCTCTTCTTAGTGAAAATAGAGAAACGCTGGGATTCTTGCACAACCGGATGAAGCGGAGCAAGCCTGTAATTCGAGGAAAGGGCCTTCAAAGAGAGTGAGAAATCGTTCCAGCTGAAGTCAGCAGGAGACAGAGGAGACCCAAGTGCGGATTGGATGGGAGGAAGATGAAACTGCAGGAGTAGAAACAATTCCCACTGCATTGTCGCTCCAATCAATGCAGAGGAAAAGCGGCTATTAAACAAATCGCTGGGAGAAAAGTTGGTGCATGCAGAACACAGAGGTGCCTGAACACCTCAGGGAATAAACCTTCTAAGGCACCAGAAGACAAGCGAGAGGGCTCTCTCTTCGGAGATACCCAGCTCAGCTGGAACAAAGCCACTCTGGGGCAGAGACGGGGCTCCGGACTCTCCTTCCCAGTTGGAGGCTGAGGCTGGATACAGCCACACCGAGACTCCTCTCCCAGAGGAGGTGAGAAAGCAAAGGGGGTCTGGTCCGAACCTCGCGACTCAGCGGGAGGGTCTCCCCACGTCAGAAAACACAGAGGTTTGGGTTTAAAGTCAAACAAAACCGCCAAAATTCTGCGGGGCAGGGGGAACCCTCCAGCTGCCCTTAGCTCCGCTGCCCCTGGGCACCTTTGAAAGTTTCCATCGGTTGGAGCCCAAAGCAGCAGGTTTCGAGAAGAAAAACGACCAGCTAACCTTCCACACTCTCTGCAGGGAAACAGCCACATCGCTGGCGCCTCCACCCCAGCACGGAGAGTCATGGGGACAGCGGGAGGGACTGCCCGTGCTGCGGGGCGTGTTTTCACAACTCCTCTGCTTTTTCTCGGTGTTTTCCTTCGGCCCGAGCCGGCGCCTCTTCTTCGGGCTGCATGCAGCCTGTAAAGCAGACAGCCTTTAGTTATTTCTCCTTCTCCTCAGCAAGGGGGACAGCTAAAGTGAACAACTAGCTTGAAACATCCCCAAATGGCCACGGCAGTGAGGGATTTATTTTTGTGCTGGGTGTAACGCGTTCTGTCAGTGCCAGCCTGCCCTGCTGAACTCCTCTGAACACTAAACAGTTATAAAAACACTGAAATTCAACAGGGAGGAGGGGGTGCAAAGACAGACCTTGAAAGAAAAAACGTATAATTCCTACTGTCCTCAGTGGAACAGCACTATCCTCCACAGAAGTCCGTACAATGGGTTTAAAGTGTAGAAGTACTGAGCACTGAAGTTATGTGGTTACCCAATTTCTACCACTAGAAAAAAAAAAAATTCTGTGAACCTAATTCCTGTTTCCTGGGAAGGAACGTTTTGGCAACCCCTGTGCACAGCCGTGTGACAAGCAATTCCTTTTATGAAGCACTGGGATGTTACGGAACATCCCTGAAAATCATCATCAGCAAGTTTAACGCAAATGGGATTATTTCCAAGAGCCCGGGACGATAGCTTCATCGAGGAGCGACATCTCGCACCAACCCCCGGCAGTTTTTCTACCTTCTCTTCAGCTTCTTCAACCTCCTCCTTGTTTCCCTTCAGCTTTTCTTCTGTCCATTCAGCTTGACCATTTGCAAATGCGACACGTTTTTTCCAGGCGTAGTAGTATTCGACACACTGGGACACAGTCTTCGTCTGAATCTGTTGGGAGAAAAACAGAAGCGATTGATGAGGGAAAGACTGCAGGAAAACATTTAGGGCACAGACCCACAACAAATCTGTCGAGTGCTGTTTGTCTGTCCCCCCTTGTCTCTGGTTCTCACAGCACAAAGAATGGGAGAGATCAAGCAGAAAATGAGCCTCCTTCTTCTGAAAGGGCTGTAAAGAAGCCATGGGAGGGCAGAATTGTACGTTTCACACCGGTCGTCAGCGGAACGTGTCAGTATTCTTTTAGTATTTCTGGTATTTTGCACCAGAGAGATGAAATATTCTGTGGTCATTACACATTAGGGCACATTATGTCTTGTACCGGTGTCTTTTTAGCGTGAAGCAGCATCCCAAGAACAGGATTCCAACGCACCATTCAAAAGACGACTTTTCTGGGTTAAAACTCCCCTCCACGCTAACAACCCGAGACCTGCCTTGGTCTAACGGCTTTACCTTCTTCTGTATCAGGTGCAAATCCTTCTGGTGTACAGAAAAGGCCTCTTTAAACAACTGCTCCTCGAGAGGCGTCCAAGTGTCTGCCCCTGGGAAGAAACAGAGACATGGAAACGATTAGACCACTCACCCTGTGCCAAAACCCCACCAGAACAGATTAAAAAGACTGTTTTCCCCAACCCAAAGAACACAGACCGTCACTCGCACCTTTTTAAAAATCACTTCTTTCAATCAGAACAAAGGGAACGGCAGTACCCACTCGCATTCCCGGAGAAGGAACAAGCTCTGCTTCCACTTTACCTGCGTAATGATAATCAGCCAGGGGATGGGATTCAGGTCGCCGGGGTGCCCCAGACTGCAGCATCTCCAGACCCTCCTGCGGGAGTTCAGAGAACAAGACTTCGATTCCCCCTCAGGAGGGGCCAAAAGGTCAACTCTTCAGCCCACTGTGGGAAGACGGTGCTCAGTCGATGCTCAGCAACAGCGTGTCGGGGTCACCTCTGCCCACACGGGAGTTGATGGGAATATTTCCTCAATCCACACTGATGTGTTTTAAGAAACCAGAACCTGTGGACATCTCTGGGAACCAAGCTGTGGCACCCCACCAGCCACCACCTCCAGGAGAAGACTGCTCGCTACTGGAGTCCTTATGGGCTCGTCCCTGCTGCAGGCAGAGCCTCCTCGTGCAGACGCAGCAGACGCCGAGTCCTCTGCCGCAGCTCAGCGGTGTGAAATCCCTTCTTCGAAGAAGAGGAAGCAAAGCAGACCCGCTCGGGGCTTCACCGGGGTCAGGCTGGAGGCGTTTGCTCAGCAAGGAGCGCCCAGGGACGGTGCAGTTGTCAAGCACAGGACGTTTCTCCGGGGCAGACCTCGGGTTTTAGCGAATATTCCTTCATTCCCAGCACTGGGAGTAGGAGGACTTCTGTTCTCCAAATTGTCACAGAATTGACAAGAGACAAAACAAGCTCTTATTGATACATGGGGTCTGTCACCCCACGAGACCTTAACTCTGCCCCTTTAGCAAAGAGATTTGAGCCTGCAGAACAGAAAACTCAGGAGCGACTCCCAGCTCACCCGAGTGCCAAAGGCTGTCCTAGACCGGTAGGAATTCAAAAACAGCTGCTTCTTACCAGAGCTTCATGCAGGCGGTGCAAGGCATGCTCGAGGTTGGCTCTTTCCCCCAGCACGATCTTGGAGCAGGTATCCGGGTTTGTTTCGATGTCTCCCCAGGGCTTCCATACCAGCGACGCTCCCTCTTCCTCCTCTTCCAACCGGGAACTGTCCTGCAGGTCTGGGATCTCCGCCTGAAAGTTGCTGCTCATGTTGACGTATCTGAAATCGATAAGGCAGAGGAGGTGAGGAAGGCAAGTTGGGAACAGCACGATAGCACGCACCTGCTTCGAAGGAAGGGACGCGTCAGGTACGGCAGTTATTTCTCAGCACAGCATCACCAAGTGCCCTCTAACAACTCCCACAGCCCCGTCTTGGCACCAACAGCATTACCGTGATGCCCTTCGAGCCCTTTTGTGCCCCATCAGGCAAGAAAATTGGGTATTTCTTCCTCAAAACCTGATCAAAATGGCAAGATCTACTACGAGACTGACGGCCAGCAGCAGAAGAGCTGTGACCGCAGGCCAAAATGAGTGTCAGAATGTTGTGTAGAACGCGGGAGTCCGGCAAACAGCATCATGAGGCCAGCCTGAGTGGCAAGCCCAGCCTGGACTAGCACTGGCCATTTCTGGGCAGCACGGGGGGATCCTCTGGCCAACAAAAACCCTCCGTTACCCTCAGCAGTGCTTTGGGGCAGTGGGAGAACTGGCCGAGGCATGGGGAGAAGGACAACAGCAACAATGAAGGCCGGCCGAGCCCCAGCACCAAACCAACATCACACCTGCTCCTCAGCCCCATTTCCCCAGGGTTTGCGGTTATTCTGACCGTTGGGCCAGAACTCACGGCCCAACGTGGATTTTAGGGTTATCCTTCATCAGCCAAAACCCAAAGTCCCCGTCCATTCTGCCCAAAAGATAGATAAAAAAAAATCCGCTCAAGATAAAAATCATTCTGCTGAGACCATCCTTTAGCCTCACGGCACTCACCATCGCACACCACCCCCTATTCTCTTGGAATTTCCCTGCTTTCAATGAAATCTCTCACTGGACATGTAAGCTGTGGAGATAGACCCTCCGGATCCCCTGGCACAGCTGCCCCGCACCCTGCTCAGAGTCGGCCCCGCAGAGATTGAGCCGTTTGGGGCTTTTTCCAAGCCAAACCCAGGAGCGGAGCAAAACCCCGGTGGGCTGTTTCCATCCCCTCTGCTACAATAGCAATCCCAAAGGAGAAAGGCACATCCTTTTTCACTTTTCCAGACTTTCATTGGAAGGCAGGAGCCTCTGAACAAAACAGTGCAATCACCGTCAACCACGCTCACATTCCTGCGTAGAGCTCACTGCCTGTCTCGCAGGGAAATCTCTGCCCCTCATTTAGCGGCAAAAGGCGGGAACTGGAGAAAAATCCCCAACGGGACATCAATCCCCGGCGTTATCATGATGCAGCCTGAAATAAGAGAGGTGGTTAAGATCCCTCCTCCTTTGAGCGGCTACGTGAATTGTCGGTTCTTTACCTCCACAGGGAACTTCTGGCCTTTTATTGTCATAGTGTGTGATCAGAACAAGCCCGGCCATTCCTTATTCCATCCTTAAAAGCCTTCAGCGTTTCACTCAGGTTACCTCCCTGTCCCGCTTCCGTCCCTGCACAATTCTTAGGAGGGAGACTCAGAAATTAGGTCTTGTGGTTCTCATTGAAACACCCATTAATTCATACAACCAAAAGCTAGGCAAATGAAAAGGCTATGTTAAATCTCATCCCTGAGGGAAAAGAAATGTGCCCGACGAGGTGCTAAAAGGCGCTATGGCAGACCACCACCCCCCCTCCAAACAGCAGTTTTCTCTAGAAAACTGATGAGTTTTCTTCCTCTGCAGCCTTAGCGAGGCTGTAGATTTTTCCACCCTGCAGGGAAAGAAACAATCCTCAGAAGCAGATGTTATTCTGCCTGCAAGGAAAGCTTTAAAATAGGCATTCTGCCTTTAAGAAAAGAAAAATAAAGGGAACATCTGAGTTGGTTTCTCCATGAAAATAACACTTTGCACTTGCACAGCAAAGCAACGCTCATTAACCAATCTCATAAAGCTTTGCAGGCATTAAGAAACACCTGCGTGCACCCTGTAAGCACACGTGTAAAGAGGAATCGCCATTTCCACACCGCAACTATATCAAACCGCATTATTTCCCTCACAAGCCACGATGGAAACGGGCCACGCTCCCATTCCTCGGCTCACGAGCTCCGGCAATGATGGGATCATGCCGACCCTCAGCCGCTGCGGGCATCACTTCTTCCAACCACCCGCTGCAGGGTCAGCGACAGGAATCTGGGAGCAGGAAGGGGATTGTACCACCCAGGCTCCCCAAAATCCCCCGCAGTTACGAGGAATGCAAATCTCAGGCTCCCCTAAGCCAACAGATTTCACATTGTGACCGCCACAGTAACATCAGAGCAGTTTTTAAGCAGCACCGACAGGGTTTAACCTCCTCGCCTGAGAAAGTCCCTGTCCTGAGGGCTGCCGGTCCCCTCGGCCCAATGCAGGAGGCAGCAGCAAACCCCTGTGGAGAGCGCAAGAGGCGCTTGGAAGAGTGACATCCAGCTAATAACCAAAAAGCACTTAAACCAACCCCAAACTTTGGAGATATTTAGGCCCCGAGCCAGACGCAGCATGTTGCTCAGTAAGGCACACTTCCACAACTCCCCTTAATTAACTGTGACCTCCACAGCCTCATCTCTGAAGGCGAGAAAGTCGTTTGGTTGACTCTTGACGTCCCTTTCTGTCCCACAGGCAACGAGACACCAAGTATTTCCACTTGAGAGCGCAGTTCCCCTTCCACGGGCACCGAGCTCGCTCTGCAGCTTTGGATTACCACCGACCTTCAACGTAACAAATTCTGCCATTCTTCCACCCCTCTTTCTTGGGAAAAGACAGAGGGAACGAGACAACTCCAAAACGCTCTCTTTTATTTGATTTGCAGTGATCTGACAACCCCAGCCCTTCCCGCTGCCTTAGGATTTGGGAAACAATTTAAGGGTCCTCAGCCACGAGTAAGGAACGAGATGTTATTCACGGGCGAATCAGTAGAAACAGCAGCCCCGATCATTAGGAGAAAGTCTCATTTTTCAGTCATGGATTTTCACGGGATTTGTTTGCAGGCCACCCAAACAGGGCGCGCTTTTATAGCCATCAGCAATTAAGTTCTCTGTCCCCTCCAGAAAAGCCTAAAGAAAAAAAAAATTTTCCTAAAGGCGCTCTCCTTCCAAGGGCAGACCCACAAAAAGAAGCCCTCTCTGCTTAATCCATTTCACAGAGAATTTGAAATGCAAACAAGAATTAAACAGGATGTATTTTCCCCGCTGCAGGGAAAGCCAGTAATACAGACCTTTGCAACATATTTAGCAAATCTATCATTTTAATGCCTTTGCATTTCCCACTTCCAGCTGGAGAGCAGGTTGCAAGGACTTATAACAAAAACCAAACCAACAGAACACATTCCTGTCTAGGGTGTAATTTTATGATAGTGAAGTTCCTGCAAAACAGAGGTGTTATGATTCTTACCGTCTTCTTCAGCCTTATCGATTTGAACATCTTTTTACAGGTACAAAGAAACAAGAAACATTTTTGAGGTACAAAATAAACCCACTTATTCACCTCTGTACCCCAGAGATCTTTTCATGACACGGATTCTGCCAACAATACACAGCTGCTAAATATCCCCGGCTGCTGCCAATCTGTAAAAAAACCTCCAAAATACAAGAGAACGCTGAGCCCGGCATGCTGATGGTGCTGCCAGGGCTGTGAGTTGGAGCTGGAAGGAGTCGCAGCCCCTGAGGTTGAAATCAGCCCCACGTTTAGGCACAACCCGGGGTTTTAAGCCTCACTACAAACCAGACCCCCGCTTTTGAAAAAAACAGGGAGATTCACCTCGAAATGAACCACGTTCTCGACGCCGAAGGGGTGCTGGTCCATGGCCGCCGCCGCCCTTAGGGCCAGTTCCATGGGGCTTCGCTTGACCTGGAGCAGAACTCGCGGGCGTGAGGACAATGACTTCCCTAAACAAAACCTAAAAAAAGGAAAAGTTAAATAAGATTTACTTAAATAAATAAAATATAAATAAATAAATAAATAAATAAGTGACTGTCTGCAAAGCCCGTGCGAATACTACAGACGTCAGTAATGCAGCTCGGTTACAAATGCGCTAAGCTATAAAGCCACTCTGTGGAGATCTCTAAGTGTCCCGGGGAAGTGTTCGAATCTTACCCAGGAGCGCCCTTCTGGGGGGAAGAGAGGCTCAGGCCGCCGACGGGTACCTGAGGCCCGGGCAGGCTGTGAGGGAGCCCTCCTCCACTGGTTCACCACGGGGTCTTCCCTCGCCGTGCCATTGGCCAGGGCTGAGCCAATCAGCGGAGCCGGTGTTGGGCTGTCAGTCACAGCCATCCGGGGGCGGGGCCGAGGGGCCTGAGGAGGGGAGGGCCTGAGGGGAGGGAGGGGTGTGTGGGATATGTGGCTGTGAGTGCTGCTGGACTTTGAGCTGGAATTGCTTGCTGCGTAGGCGAATGGTGCCTTAATTTAATTTTGTGCATATAGGCAGGACCATGAGAGTGCCACTGTGCAGTCCCCAAGTTGGTGGGTGTCTGCTTTTCTGTGTGTTTGTGACTGACCTTTCTTGTTTCTTTGAGTCAGGAAAATCTTGAGATGTACTCCGGAGGGAAGAAAGAAATACAAAGAACTGAGAAAGACAGTTCTGACAGTCAAAGGGGGAGTGCAGGTTAGTTCTGGTTTTAAATTGTCTCAACTGTCTTGTAGCTACAAGCCTTGTCTTAAAGGAGTGAAACAAGTTGAATCACGGGGTATTTTTCATGCCTGCGCAATTCTGTATTGGAATCACAGAGTTTTCAGAGTTGGAAGGGACCTCTAGAGATCATCTAGTCCAACTCCCCTGCCAAAGCAGGATTGCCCAGAGCACATGACTCAGGACTGCATCCAGGCGGGTCTTGAAAAGCTCCAGAGAAGGGGTCTCCACAACCTCCCTGGGCAGCCTGTGCCAGTGCTCTGACACCCTCACCGTAAAGAAGTGTTTCCCTGTATTTGAACGGAACTTTCTGTGTTCTAACTTGTGCCCATTACCCCTCGTCCTGTCACTGGGAACCATTGAAAAGAGCCTGGCTCCATCCTCCTTCAACCCACCCTTTAGATACTTGTATGCCATAATAAGGTCTCCCCTCAGCCTTCTCTTCTCCAGGCTAAAGAGTCCCAGCTCTCTCAGCCTTTCCTCATAAGGGAGATGCTCCAAGCCCTTAATCATCTTAGTTGCCCTTCACTGGACTCGCTCCAGCAGTTCCCTGTCCCTCTTGAACTGGGGAGCCCAAAACTGGACACAGTATTCCAGTTGTGGCCTCACCAGTGCAGAGTAGAGGGGGAGAATGACCTCCTTTGACCTACTGGCCACACTCTTCCCTATGCAGCCCAGGATTCCATTGGCCTTTTTGGCAACAAGGGCACATTGCTGGGTCATGGATAATTTACTGTCTACCAGGACCCCCAGATCCTTCTCCTCAGAGCTACTTCCCAGCAGGTCCGCCCCTAACCGATACTAGTGCTTTACATTCTTCCTCCCCAGGTGCAGGACCTTGCACTTGCTTTTCTTGAACCTCATTAGGTTCTTCTCTGCCCAGCTCTCCAGCCTGTCCAGGTCACGCTGGATGGCAGCACGGCCCTCTGGGGTGTCAGCCACCCCACCCAGTTTGGTATCATCAGCAAACTTGCTGAGGATACACTCTGTCCCCTCATCCAGGTCATTAATGAATATATTAAACAAAATTGGACCCAGTATTGACCCCTGGGGGACACCACTGGTTACAGGCCTCCAACTAGACTCTGTGCCGCTGATCACAACCCTCTGAGTTCTGTCCCGCAGCCAACTCTCAATCCACCTCGCTGACACCTCATCTAGCCCATACTTCCTCAGCTTCCTAATGAGGATGTTATGGGAGACAGTGTGAAAAGCCTTGCTAAAGTCAAGGTAGATGACATCTACGACTCTCCCCTCATCCAGCCAGCCAGTTATAACATCATAGAAAGCTATCAGATTGGTCAAGCATGATTTGCCCTTGGTAAATCCATGTTGACCACTTCCAATAACTTGCTGTTCCTCAACGTGTTTGGAGATGACATCCAGAATGAGTCGCTCCATTACTTTCCCAGGGACAGAGGTGAGACTAACTGGTCTGTAGTTCCCTGGGTCCTCCTTCTTGCCTTTTTTGAAGATCGGAGTGATGTCAGCCTTCCTCCAGTCCTCAGGCACCTCTCCTGTTCTCCATGACCGTTCAAAGACGATGGAGAGTG
Source organism: Vanellus vanellus (assembly GCF_965231255.1). Classification (NCBI taxonomy): domain Eukaryota; kingdom Metazoa; phylum Chordata; class Aves; order Charadriiformes; family Charadriidae; genus Vanellus; species Vanellus vanellus. The sequence goes on along the minus strand of NW_028127184.1, from coordinate 252,192 downwards.
GTCTAGCAATAACATCTGCCAGCTCTCTCAGCACTCGCGGGTGCATCTCGTCAGGGCCCATGGACTTATGAATGTCCAGCTTGGCCAAGTGGTCTCTGACCCGGTCCTCCTCAACTGAGGGAAAATCTTCCTCTCTCCAGACCTTCTCCTTTGCCTTCAGAGTATGGGATTCGTGAGGGACAGCTTTAGCAGTGAAGACCGAAGAAAAGGCGGCATTCAGGAACTCTGCCTTCTCTGTGTCTTCCACCACTAGGGCACCTGTCTCATTCGCCAGTGGGCCTACATTTTCCCTAGTCTTCCTTTTTCTATTGATATACTCAAAGAATCTCTTCTTATTGTCTTTAACTGCAGTGGCCAAGCTGAGTTCTGATTGAGCTTTGGCCCTTCTCATTTTCCCCCTACATAGCTTTGTTATATCTTGATAGTCCTCATAAGTTGCCAACCCCCTTTTCCAGAGAATGTAAACTTTCCTTTTTTTCCTGAGGTCCAGCCAAAGCTCTCTATTTAGCCAGGCTGGTCGTCTTCCCCGTCTGCTCGTTTTTCGAGACACGGGGATGGCCTTCTCCTGTGCTTCTAAGAGCACCTGCTTGAAGTATGCCCAGCCTTCCTGGGAACCTTTGCTCTTCAAAACTGCCTCCCAAGGGACGCTCTCGACCATTCTCCTAAAGAGGCTAAAGTCTGCCCTTCAGAAATCCAAGGTGGCAGTTCTGCTGTCTCCCCGCCTTACTTCATCAAGCCACAGCCACTTTACCAGCCACAGGCATGGACTCTGGGCCTGTCCTGTAGGGAGGTCAGAGCAGGTCTTCAGAAGAAATAGGGTGCTTTTCCAAAACGCTGGTGAGAGAGAGGGCAACAGCTGTTGTAGGCAGGTGGGAATCCACAGGGCCGGGCAGTGTCCCTGGGGATGAAGAACAGGGATGTGGGTGCAGGCGCAGCGTGACCGCCATCATGGCCTTGAGCAGCACGTCAGGAATTCTCGGGCCGCAAGGGGCGCGAGAGCAGCTCCTCCCGAGCGAGCGTGGAGATGGGCAGGGGAGAGGACAGGGCTGTTTGTTCTTGCTGTGAGCAGGGGACAGTGGGTGGAAGCTGCTCTGTGGACGTACAGTGTAGAGCTGCCATCTTGGTACTCAGTGGGAAGTCCCATGAGGAAGGAGGTTGCGTCAAGAAAGGCCGTATGAACTCCATGTGTGCAGTGACAGAAAACAGCTTCAGGGTGCTGAGGCCACCGCTAGTTGTGATTAAGGTGGTGAGTGAGATGGTCCTTGTGGGCGCTCTCTGAGTGGCTCAATGTCGTGGTTTAGGCCTTAATCCACTACTGGTGACCTGGGGAACCCAAGATGGGACCGACAGATGCTCCCCTCTACCCCTCTTCAAAGAGAGAGGCAGAGGAGGAAAAAGAGACTTATGAGTTTAGAAGGAACTAAACTACTTTAATGAAATATTAATAATAAAATAAAAAGCAATAATGAAAAATATATACAAAACTGTATCAAGCTCCCGAGATGACAATCGCAACACCGGCTGGCACTGGGGCAGTCCCAGGCTGGACTCAGTGACGGACGGGAACTGGATTCCGGAAATGGATTCCAGATGGGGATCACAGGCAGACGAACAGAGTCCTCCTCAGACGTCGGCCATTGAAGGAAGAGCCCGTGACCCTTTGATCCCTCAGCTTTTATACTGAGCATGAGGTAGATGGGATGGAATACCCTGTTGATCAGTTTTGGGTCACCTGTTCTGTCCACTCCTCCCTACATGTGGGACCCGACTATGCTTTTCTGCTTCTGACCCTCCGACAGCGCAAATAACAAAGTTGGTTGGCCGTGGGGGTTATAGCAATAAGTATGAGCAAGAGCCTCTCTGCATACCATGCCTGGGCATCAGCTATAAACAATTGGCCTTGTCATTCTGAGAGAGTGAACTGTCTGCACAATATGCAGTTAACTTCAGGAGTTAGAAGAGGCCCAGCTAAGAAGCGAAGTAACTAAACAGAACTGGTTCTGTTTTACCTCAAACCAGGACACTCAGAATGGGGCACGACTGCTCATAGGGACAGAAAATGCTGTGGCAGTGGTTGAGCTGCTCAGATCTCGACAGTCCTACTCTGGTAGTTTTCCGTTCTCCTTAAAAGAGCGGGTGTGTGCTTTTTCACTTGTGCTGGGCAGTGATTAAAAAAGAAAAAAACAAAAACTCTTGAAACTTCCTGTGAAATTAGGGGTGGCTGAGACACATCACATTTCTCACCTCTTTCACTAACTATGCTGCTTTCTCTGAAACTTGTTTGTATCCTTATTCTAAATGGTTTGGCTTCAGTAGAGCCAGGACACCCTAAGATCCAGTTTTGGGGCCGGTCGTCTCTTGTCAGGCAGAGGTGTCCACGTTGACATCTGTGAGTGATGGTTTGGAGGGGTTTCAGACCGGTGGTAATGACAGTATAATCGTCTGATTATTACTGGTTTAGTCTGAGGGTAGGAGGGAAACAAAGATTTGTGGAGGAAAAGATACTTTGTATCAGCTGTCATCTTTCTTTGCAACACAGTGTTTGTGGGTCGCTGACAAGAGGCTCCTGGAGGTGTTGGCTGAGATTCTGTAATGGGAATTCTTTTGTTCTGGGACTGAAGCCCAAATCGCCCTCTCATGGTGTGCGACTACGTAAGCTCTTCTTAAAAGGGAAGATCCTTGCGGTAGCGGGAGAGCCTGTTTGGCAGGTGTAGTAGTTTGGGGACAGAGTCGCATTGTGGGCTGGGCCTTCGGGGGTGGGGGCTGTTTGTGCCCCGAGCCCTTGGCCCGGTGCTCACAGCTGGAACAGGCTCTGCAAAATCCTGCTGGAAGGAGCCAGATGCAGGACCTGTGGCTGAGCTGGAGGAGTGGAAGAACCCCTGGAGCGGCCTGGGGACCTGCGGCAAAGCTGCCTTCAAATCAGCTCTTCCCAGGAGGCACTGAGTGCTGTGGTTCTCCTTCAGGAAGCATGGTACGCACCAAGCACGGCCAGAGCTGTTGCTGTGCCAAGAGAAGACTTCCCGCCATGCTGGGGCTGATGGTGACAGTTCCCACCAGCTGTGCATCTCAGGCAGGTGCTGGTAAGATGCCACAGAGGGGGCACCGCCTGGCTGTCACTTCTCTTGCAGGTTTAAGAGCAGAAGGGAGACAGGATGAGAGGGTGCATGAGGTGCAAAAGCTCATCAGACAGCTGGCGCAGTAATGATGAGAGCAGAAGGAGATGCAGGTGATGTGGCTGGGACAATGCTTCTGAGGTACCATCTGCCACACAAACACAGCGACAGCTGGAGATGTTGGGATGTCATGGAGCGGGTGAGAAAGGTGCCTGGGAGAGGGGAGAGCCTGGGGAAGTGGGAGACAGAAATGGAGAGGGAGATGGAGGGGCAAAATCTTAGGGGTTGGCAGTAAGGGTGCTCCTGCTGTGCAGGTGCTTGTGAGGTCACTGGTGGCTGAGCAGGATTTAAGGCAGGAGAAGGCCCTGGTTTGTGCAGCTGCTTGTGCTGCCACAGCTGGGCGAGTAGGTGATAGTATAGAAGGTCACACCTGGCTTTTTCATGTGCTTGTGCTGTCCCATGTGCCTGAAGAGGTGCCTGCCTGAGGGCAGGAGCAGGACCTGGCTTGCACAGCTGCTTGTAATGTCATCTGTGTTTGAGTAGGTGTTAGGGCAGGAGAAGCCTCTGGCTTGTTGTTTCAGGAATTACGCGGCTGCCAGTGAGACTGTGGTAGGAATTATGTGTGTACCACCCCAACAGGGCTCAGCCCCAGGTTGCCCCTCGCAGAAGATGAGTCGCCAGTCTGCTGAGTAACTCGGTGGTTTATTTACCCGACACACAGAGCAGTTCAAGCTGTTGCCTCCAGGGAGGGACCCCTACTGCAGATTGCGCACCCCAATTATACCCTTACAGACAGATTCCCCAAAAAATACCGCCCATCACCCAATGCCCAAGTGCAATCGCTTCATTCTGGTTGGTGGTCTCTTGATTTCTTGTTTTTCTTGGTTGCTGGGTGGCCGCCTTCTGAAGTTACCTCATTCTCTCAGAATTGTCTCCTTGCTCCTTTTGTGGAAGGAATCACAGATGTTCCCTTTCTCAGCCGGGGTCAAAGGCTTCTTTCCAGCAGTGTCATTTCTCCTTCCAGGAAAGCAGCTGGGCATGAGAATTGTCTTGCCTTGTCCCATCGTTAGGCAGGACAACCAGACAGTGCCAGGGAGGGATCTCCTTTAACCCTGAGGAGGGAAGGGATTCAGCTGAGTCAATTGAGGCACCTCCTCTGGTGTTTTCAGTCCTGGGGACAGGAGGGGACTCGGTTCCCTCCCATGCACACTACATATACATCAAAGGAGGTGGGATTCCTCTTGCCTCAGCTCCGGTGTGCACAACACAGCCGCCCTGGTGGGAGCTCCTTGTCTGGGCTCTGCTGCTAATGACTGGAGGTGGAGGGCAGTGGTGAGCTGCTCAGACACAAGCACCTGGTGACATGGGAGGTACTGGAGTTGGTCCAGGGTACGTGCAGGGAACTGCAAGCTCTAAGGGAGCAACTCTGAGAGATGGGGCAACATCTAGGGGCATCTCCTTGGAGGTTGTTGGGAAATTCCTTTGTCCAACTGAGATGACAGCAGATGCTGAAATTTAGAGCAACTGCACCTTTTGCTACTCATTATGTTCAGGGCTCCATCACGCATAACAGTCACTTGGAAGGACAAATGCCATAGCCTTCAAGAGACCTTCCCTCAACACCTTGCTCTATCTTTCCCCAACTTTTATTGCTGAGCACAACGTCCTATGGTGTGAGATATCCCTTTGGTCAGTTGGGGTCAGCTGTCCCGTCTGTGTCCTCTCCCAGCTTCTTGCCCACCCCCAGGCTAGTTGCTGGTGGGTCAGCATGAGAGGCAGAGAAGGCCTTGCTGCTGTGCAAGCCCTGTTCAGCGACAGCTAAAACTGCGTTGTGTTATCAGGACTGTTTTGGTCACGGATCCAAAACAGGGCACCATTTGGGCTGCTGTGGAGCAAACTAACTCCGTCCCAGGCAAAAGCAGTGCCGTAAAGCCCATCCTACTCCTGCCGCAGCAGCTACACGCAGCGGAGAGGAGTGTTGAAGCACGCTGGAGAGGCCGATGCATCCCAGAGGCATTCGATGCCCTCTCTCGTAACTGCCCAGCCGCAGCCCACCCCTAAACCCCACCTGCCCGGATGGGCTGCCAGTGGCAGAGACATGCTGGTGCAGGGGGCAGTTGGGATTTTTGGAAAAGGACTGGGGAAAAAGGGGATCGCTGATTCCCAGGACAAGATGGGAAACCTATTTCCTCTCTACCCAGCTGTGCCCCCTCCCTGCAGGTGTCATAACACACCTTCACGTGACGCAGGCTGATGGCACAGGGAGGTCACCCCAGCAAAGCAGCATTGCCAGGACTTCCTGGCGAGGCCTGGGCACTGCTGGGCACTGCTGAGGGGCTCCCTACTGCTTCCCTTCAGATCTGCTGCACAGCCAGGAGCGGGGTCGGGAGGCAGCGGGGCTGTGCTGGGGGACCCTTGCTGACAGGCAGAGCAGGAGCACGTCAGAGAGGAGTTTTGGGCAGGGAGCTGCAAAGAGCATCCCTTTTCCCTGAGCTGAGGGCAAGCAGCAAGCGCGAGGGAGGGCTGCTGCACTGTGGCCGTCAGCTTGGAGCTGAGCTGCTTGTTCCCCACGCATTCCCAAAGTGAGTGCGGTTCTTCTGCAGCCCTCGAGCGAGCGAGCGGGTGGCTTGCCAGCTCCTGCTTAGGAGCAAGCATTGTAGGGGCTCAACACTAGGCGCCGAGTCAGGGATCAGTCCTAAAGGGACTGCTTTCTGTTTAACTAATGCTGAGTTTGGGCTGCGTGTGTATTCTCCTGGAGTGACTGGGCATCGTGATCGCATTTCTCGCAGCCAGCCTGCCGTCATTGCCAGCAGAGAGAACCAAGTGCAGATGGAGAGGACACGGAGAGGCAGGTTTTCTGGTGTTGGGGGGAGATTGCCAATAAAAGGCGTGCATGGCCCCAAAGGGAGAGGGATGCCACGCCTCACATGACAGCCAGGAGGACTAGTGCTGGGGAGCTGCAGAGGGTAGGGGTCAGCCCTCTTCAAGCCTGTGTCATCATTTGCTTTCCAGGTTTAAGTTGCAGCCATGCAGGAGAGCCATCCCCTTTGGACACTGTGGCTGTAGGGACTCTGGAGGTCCCCAACACGTGCCATATGGTTTTCATGAGCTTGTTTGCCTCATCGCAGGCCTCTGAGTGGGGAAGACGGCAGATGCTGAGTGCACCCCGCATCACTTTGCTTGCCCTTACAGCAGACCTGAGGTGCAGTCCTCTCCCATCCTCCTGAAGGGGCTCAGGGCTCATCCCCCCTTGCCGTGGGAAACGGCCCCACCTCCCCCGCTTCTTCTGCCAGCCTGGGAAGCTTTGATCCCAGATGCACACGGGAGGCCAACCTGCCCCGTGCTCATGCCTCCTCCTCCTGGTGTCTCTTTGCAGTGCGCTCCCCCCGTGTCCAGGCAGCTCCCCCAGGACCAAGGAGGCGGGCAGGCAGGAGCCAGCTCCTCCAGCCAGGCCCACCATGGCCCACACTCGGCACTGGAGGCACTTGGACTCCCCACCCTCCAGCCCAGCCCAGGAGAAAGGAGGTCAGCCAGAGGTGGAGGAAGGCTGGAAAGCCTCTCCCAGCAGAGGAGATGGCAGCAGCAGCCCAGCTGCAGAGACTCCAGCCTGAGTAAGTGTGCGCTGACTCGGGCCACAGCCTGGGGCAGTCGAGCAGCCATGACACCGCAGAGATGCCCAGGGGGTCCCTGCATCCTGGGGTTGCACAGGACACTCTCTGATGTCTCCTACCATGGGCATGATGTGGATTGCCCTCCCAAGCCAAGGCCCAAAACCCACCCGCAGGTTTAAAGGATGGGTGGATGTGGGACAGGGTGGGCGTGTGGACTTGAGGTGGCAAGAAGGGGTCTCTGGCAGAGGGATGATGTTGCCCTCTTGTTGCAGCTACCTTTCTTCACGAGCCGCCCAAGTCCTCAGAAGGCTGGAGCTGCATCAGGCACAGAGGAACATACTCCAGCACGTCACTGAGAACAGGCTGTGTGGAGAGCAGCAGAGGCAGCTCCCCTGGTAACTGTGTCCAAGAAGGGATGGTGCTTCCCCTGGCTCCAGGACCCATCCCTCCACTGAGGGCAGCCCTGGGGGAAGGAGGGGATATCTCTGACACCACTCGTCAGACAGAAGGAGGTTTTGGAGGCCGGCTTTAGGCTGGACCTCCCTGCCCCCCAAGGGGACTGCCTGGGCACCCAGAATTGGCTTTCCACGGGGGCAGTAGAAGTCCTGGCTGAAGGCAGAGGGATCCCTCTGATGGCTGTAGCTTCCTCTTTCCAAACTGGAGAGCATGTCCTGCCCCAAGATGCCTTGCCCTGAGGGGGCATACCACTATGGGACAGCCAAGGTCTCAGCCCCACCTGATTCAGCCCTAGGCTGACCAGCTGTACCTGGGACCTTCTCCTGGGCTTGGGCATCAGGGGCCTCTCCCACTTCACAGACACCTTGAGGCTCTCTCGCAAGCAGATCCCTCCCACCGTGGGTGGCCTGAGCGATGCCTGTGGGGTATCTCTGCCTTCTCCCTCTCCATATGATCATACACTTTTCTTTCTTCCTCCCTGGCACTACAGGCTGGTACCGCAGCAGAGGGGCAGATGCTGGGAGCAGCGGCTGTAGCGGTGGCGGTTAGCCAAGGGGCTGGGCGGCTTCTCAGCTGCCGATATGCACCTAGAAATACAAAATCAAGAGCTCTGGGGCTGTTCCCAGCTGGACTGACTGGCCTGTGCCTGGCGTGGATCAATCTAAAGGGATTGTGCACACCCCATGTGTCATCCCAGAACTCCTCGTAGGGGCAGGAGAGATGGAGTCCACACATACCCCACAGCGCAAAGACGTGCAGCCCCCTGAACTCTCACACCCTTCCCGGGTGGGAAACCAGCCCAGCTGGTACCTCCCTGACATGCCTGGCACGCTCCTGCACACTGCGCGGAGTACCACCAGCAGGGCCAGAAGTCTGCACGTGATTACCAAGCTGTGACCACACTGGGACCGTGGAGGTGTGGTGTGTAAATGGCACAGCGGGAGAGCTGCAGTGGAGAGACGCGGGTTCTTCAGGAAGGGCCATGTGGGAAGGCGAGGAGGTGGACTTGCCTGCTGCTCGGGGTGGGACAGGAGCCGGCTTAGGGGCCAGGGTCAGCAGGCAGACCAACGTGGGTGCCGTGCTCACAGGTACCTGCTAGGGACCTCCTGTTAATGAGGAGGATGTAGATGAGGAACTCTGAAAGATTTAAGGGAGTTTTTAGAGATGTATCAGTAAAAGAGTGAGGAAGGCATGCTGGCATGGATTTTGCAATCTTGGGGTAGTAGAGCTACATCTATTCTTTTATCAGCAGGTGGAAAAGATTTAGTAAGCCTTATAGCCATTGATGATCAGGCACAATGAGGATATGCTCAGCTGCAAAATGTCAGAGGTGCTGCCAGGCGAGACATTATTGCACCAATGTTGTATCAGTGGTTGTGTGCAGCAGTTTCAGCAGCATATACAGAACCCATTGGATCAGTGTCGTCCCTCAGAAACTGGTGTGCAATGGAGAAAGGTACTAATTTGGTGCAGCAGGTGGGGATGGCTCATGTGTTGGGTACAGGGTGCAATCCGGAGAGTTTAGCAGTGACGAGAAGTATCAAAGTGCAGTTTGTGAGAGGAGTGCCTGCCTCACTAAACCCCATGTGACAAATGCTGTGGGTAATGTAGGTGCCCTAGGAAACACCTTGAGGGAAATTTGGGCTGCAATTTCGGGACCATCTGTGCAGGTGGTGAATAAAGTAAAGACTGCAAAACCAAGGGGAGTTACAGCACAGGTTACAAGGAAACAAATGTGGAATAATCTTGTGCAAGCCAGTATCCCCCGACCAGAAATAGATGGGATCACAGCATCAAAAAGGTTTCAACGATGGCAAAAGTTAGCGTTTACGCAAAAAAAGCCAACCGCCCCCTGCCCCACCACCAACTCCTCACCCCCCTCCACCCTGCCTGCCCCCTCACTGCAAGGTGTGACCTGGAAACAAAAGCACTGTAACTTTCCGAGTATTGCCTCAGGGATACACACACAGTCCCTCCATTTGCCACCTAATGACAGCAGCTGATTTAACACTATGCTCGGGGACTGTTACTGGTTACCGTTCTATTGATGATCTATTGATTCCGGCCGAGTCATAACAAGAAAGTGAAGCAGCTGCCAAATTGCTGAAAGCGCATTTGCAGGACTGAGGCTGGGCAATGAATGCCAAGAGAGTACAGGGTCCGAGTACTACTGTACAATTTTGGGGAATAGTTTGGCATGGACAGATGAGAGGAATACCAAATCGGGTACAGCAAACAGCCCAGCAGCTTCCTGTGCCCATCGCAGTAAAAGAGTTACAGACCTTTGGGGGACTTTTAGGGTACTGGAGGACTTTTTCCCACATTTGGTGATATTAATGTGCCTTCTGCAGAAATTAATGAGGAAGAAAGTTTTCTGGCAGGGGACCAAGCAACAAGAAGCCTCTGATGCCTGCAAAAATGCTTTGATTGAGCATTTGCAATTATGCACTCCTAAGCAAGGATATCCTTTTGAATTAGAAGTAACAAGTCCAGATGATACACTCTCGGGATTGTGGCAGATGATTGGGACAAGAAATGAGAAAGAACCTGTAGGATTTTGGTCCAAGGCATTACAAGGCTCCACAATACATTATACCCCAACTTCCCCTCTTATTTGACATCACTTATTAGTATCAGATTCTCGAGTTCTTGTATTTCAGGTATCTTCGACAAATACCTGCGTCTTATCTAGAGGAGACGGCATCGGAACGGTGTTGCAAACACAACATCACGTTGAAGTTCCATCTGAAAAAGTGCACGCCACAGCTCTCCAGTCTGTATGGGCAATTACCCACATGAGGGTATCAAATCTAGAGTAATATTGGCTGAAGGAGCTGGAGCGACGTCTATGTGTCACTGGAAGGAGATGACACTGCTGCTTTTCTCCCCTATCACAGGTTGGCCACTCGTGCTTTGTAGTCTTGTGCTACGAGCGCATGCCCTGGGTACAGCTCTGACAAACCAACATGCAAATACTTAGATTTGGTCAGCCTCTACTGTCACTAACTCATCTGCCTTTTGTATCAAGGGAAGATTAGCAGCTGCAGGTCTTTTGGTAACTTGTTTCCGTGGCACATCAACCCCAGCAGCTGTACTATAGAACTACACTGTGCAAAGTGGTTTTGGTATTAATGTCTCTCATTGCTCTCTCTTCTGAGTAGGTAACAGCTGTACGCCAGTGAATATTACAAACCCAACTGATGATGGACAGTTTCCTCCCTCGACGTCAGAAATGCTGCTTCGACTTTGAAAACATGTGTTGTTCCAACATAACTGAGGAAGCAGTCAGCATGAAGCAAGACATTCAAAATCCTCCAGGACTTAATGCATCCAGTGAAACAATGTACTGGCAGTGCCCGGCTGGCTGAGGGGTTTAATTTCTTGACAGGAGGAATGGGACACCTGATTCAAAGCTTTACTTTAGAGAGTTGTTTATTTCTTTTTTTATGTGTGTTTATTTCATGCCTCTGTAAATTACTCTGTATTACACCTCACAAGTTTGAATGAACATTTCCAACTTTGTCAGCCCCAGCTGAAGCGGTCTCTTGAGCGAGGGGGTGGAATGTGGGAAAGTAACAGAAGATTGGCGAGGAGGACTGTAAACACGCTCAAGTGACGCGCACCTGGGGTGCTGGACAACACATCTATCACACTAATTCAGCCCCGTGTGCTCGCAGATGGAATATCCGCACTTAGATACCGTGAGCCTGGGATGGGCTTAGGGACACCTTATCTGGCATATGGGAGATCACTGCCTTGGTCTTGAAGAAGGTCAGAGCACAGTGGAAAACTACGCCTGCTTGAACCCTTGAAAAGCAGGCGAGAACAGCGAGTTGGAGCTCACGCTGCTGCTAACAAGGACTTTCTCCCGCCCTGTGGCACCTGCATCCCCTGCGTGTGTCCCTCTGTCCGGGCGTTGCTGTGGAAACTCCCCGATTCGCGAGGTATTGAGATCACATTTGTTCTTTGTCTTTCATCCGTGGTCTTGTGGTCGTTCCTGCGTCCTGCCCGAGTCGGCTCACACAGAAGCCTTTTGATTGTATACCATTCCTTAACGTGTGACCAATGCTGTATTATTGATCATTTTTAGTAATCTTTCCACAGGGGGGGATGTTGGAGTCCCTCATGGCACCATCTGTGGTGCAGCTGCGGAACCCTGGGGTGCTCCCCATGGGAAATGTTAAAGAAATAGAGACCAACGTTTTATCCCTGGTGCTATGGTTCCTCCTCCCATCCTGCGGCTGGGGCTGTGCCCTCCTCAGTGCCCGACCCAGTGGGACAGGCTGGCACTGCTGGCACCCACCAACCTGGGGGGGTGGCTGTGTCAGGGGAGCTGGGTGGGCTGGAGAAAGGGAGGAAGCACCTCTTGAAAACAGCTGGTCCCTCTCCAGCCACAAAACCCTCCCCAGAGGCACCAGAGGGGACCCCCAGATCCTTGAAGGGCTACCCCAGACTCCTTCTGGCCTGCAAGAGTCTCCCCCAGGACCCCATAAGCGCCGCCCAGGACCCCTTACGGACACCCCACTGTCCTCCCAAATCTGGGTTCTTTACCTGCTGGGCAAGCCAGTAACACACAGAGCAGAGGTATTTCTAAGTTTATGCCATTAATCGCAGAAATGGGTGCTTGTCCCAAAACGGGAGCGCTCACACCTTAGTTCCAAAAATCTCCACTTTTACACATTGATTATTACATATTCAAACAATTAATACATATTCACTGTCATTCCCTCCAATGATTGGTCGAGGTTTCTTTGCTTCCCATGTAAATGAGTGCGCAGAGTCTGTCTTCTTTTTCCACTCTTATGTTTTTAATAGGTGGTATCGTTTGGGGAGGTAGTCAATGAGTTGGTGGTCACCATCTCCCCCCGGCCGGAACCGCCTTTTACCTGCTTTTCCTCTGATCTTGGCAGTTCCAAGCGGGTTTCTGGGTTTGCTGACCAGGCCTACAGTTCGTCGCTCTCTTGATAGGAATGCCCTGCTTATCAACAGTGCTACACTGTCTGCTGGGTAGTTCCTTAACTGAATCATAGAGAAATCGTGTCTACTATTTCCCTATATTGAGAGTAGGTAAATAAATAGTGTTGGGGCAGTATAGAGGACTTGAGCAGCAGCAGGTTTCCTTTGTTGCTTCAATTACATTTTACATTTAATTTTCCTAGTATATGTTGATTTTACTACAACAATTCCCCCCCTTTGAGACTTACCCAAGTCTTTCTGTACTTCAGTGAGCCTCATTTCCTATCCCATATCACTAATACATAAGGTTGAGATAATTGCTTGTTAACGATACTCTTAAGACATACAAACAAAACACAAACAAAAATCACTACGATCACAAAAATGATTGGGTTTCACAATAGGCTTTGCAGCCATCTGGTCCGGGCAAACTCAAAGCCATGCAAGATCTCGTTCAACCATCCGACTTCTATTGCCTCTCGTAGATTTCTGCCATCCAAGCAGGAGGCAAATTAATTTTTCCTATCTTCTCTTTTGACTGATTCCCTGTCCAATCCATACACCAAGGAGTAGATTGCACGTAATGCCATTCTCCGTGTTCTGCAGTCTTCCACACTGAAGGGAACTGCATTCCCCGAGGGAATCGATCACGTGGTCCTGTTTGCTTAACCAATACAGGTTGCTGGGTCTCGTTAATATGCCAACACCAATTTTCAGAATCATTCCCCAGAACCTTCCATTTCCCTAATCCAAATCCCCTTTCCTTTTTCAAATTAAATCTTAATCTTCCGGTTCCATTCATGAAGATGGTATCAAAGGTCCAATTCAAAGCGAGGGTTCAAATTCCCTGCTCCAAAGGAGAGTTTGCTGTCTTTGGTAAAGGCAGACATGCTGTAATTGAACCCATGTTAGGGATTTTACTACAGCACCAGGACACCGCAGCGGACACGCAGTGTCCTCAAGGGCCTGTCCAGCACAAACCAGGAAACCAAAAAAGGGACCCCCGACCCAAAGAGGCCTCTGATTTGGGCAGCGCTTCCAGGAGATGCGGTTTCTCAGCCCCAGCCTGAGAAGCGAGCTGCACCAGCCAGTGAGAACCATGCTTTTGCGGGTTTTCAACTGACAGTCCCCATCTGCCACCCAGTCTGGGGTGCCAAACTCGGATTCCAAAGCCGCAGGTGCAGATGCTGGCAGCCAGCTGCCTGCTCGCAAGGACCCATGCGCCAGCGCCCCGTCTCAGAGCAGCTACGACATCCTTTTGGGGAAGGACGCCATGGAGAGAACCCCGAGATCCACCAGCAACTGGAAAACTACATCCTGGAGCCCCTCTGCAAGCGCAGCACCAGCCACTGCACTGGTGGCAGAGCAACGAGCATTGCTTCCCGGCCGCAGGGCAGCTGAGCCGGCAGTACCTCGCCATCGCCGCCACCGCCCTCCTGCCAGACCAGGCCTTCGCTGCCGGGGAAAGCACCCTGGAGCATCGGCGTGGTGTCCTGGCGCCAGAGAACCTGCGCCACATTCTCTTCTTGCATCAGAACATTTTGGAAGCGGTGCGGAACAGCAGTGAGACTCGCAGCAGGAAACTGCACGTGGAGCCCTTCCGTGGGGTAGCAGTGGTTTAAATCCACATACGGGGCTTTTGGACCTGTATTTCAATACTGTGCAAGGTATTTTCCCCAAACTCCCACCTTTTGGCATCGCTTTGGCAGCACCTGCAGTGAGGAGCAGGCTTAGGGAGGAGGTGTGAACACAATGCCGCTTCTTTGATTTTCAGTTCTTTTTACGTACAAGTGATGAGGAGCAAAAGGAGAATGTGCTGTTAATGTTAATTACCTATTCTAACTCTACTAAATCTGTTTATACTTCAGCTCCCGGGTTGCCTTGTTTTACCCGATTCCCTTTCCCGGGTGGGGAGGGCTCATAGGGTGATAGAATGATTGCCTAAATGACAATAAATTGTTATGGGTCTCTCCAACCATAACAGCACCACCAACCCAGCGGAACGAGTTTTAATTGCTTAAATTAGTTACGGCACAAACAGCAAGAGCAATCCCAGAACTTTTACATTCACCAACCCAATTTAATAAGTTAAAGACATAAAATTTGCAGTTCATTGCATGCTGTTGATTGCATGCTTTTGATTGCAGAAGCAAGGGCGGTCACAATTATGCCATGGGGGGTGATGATGTTGCTCCTCCTCCTCCTCCTCCTCCGATTGCGCTTCCTCCTCCTGGGAGGCGCCTTCCTCCTCCATGGTTGCTGGAAGCGGCTCTGTGGCATCCCACGGCAAGCTGAGCAGCTATCCGCCTCCCTGCGCTGGCTGCTCCCTGGCAGGCAGATGCGCTTGTGCTCCACGCCGTTCTCTCGTGGGCTTACAGCCATGCGCTGTGTGCTGTCGATCGTGGAAGCGAGGTCACTCGCACCTGTGCCATGAGGAGTGATGTTCCTCCTCCGCTGCTTGCGCTTTCTCCTCCTGGCAGGTGCCTTCCTCCTCCCTGGTTGCAGGGAGTGGCTCTGTGGCCAAAGTGGACAGCCATCTGCCTCACTGCTCTGGCTGTTCCCTGGCAGGCAGATGCGCTTGGGCTCCACGCCATCTCCTGGTGAGCTTATGGTCAGGCGCTCCATGCCTCTGATTATAATATCGAGGTCAGCCGCGCTTGTGTCATCTCCTGGTGAGCTTATGGTCAAGCGCTCCATGCCTCTGATTATAATATCGAGGTCATCCGCGCTTGTGCCATCAGGAGTGGTGTGCCGCCTCTGCTCATTGAGCTTCCTCCTCCTGGGATGAGCCTGCCTCCTCTGCGGTTGCGGGGAGCGGCTCTGCGGCGTTCCACACAAAGGTGGGCAGCCATGCACCTCGCTGCTCCAGCTCCTCTTCCTTCCAAGCATGCTTGGCATCCAAGGGCCTGGAAGCTCAGCAAACTGTGGGCCAGCTGCAGGGACCCCTGCTTTTATAGGTCCCCAAGAACAGGCAGTGTGAGGTGGCTGATGACATCAGGAAGCCATTGTGATGTTGATTGGGACTGTGGCTGATGCGTGTGGCCAACTATGGTATGTTTGGGCGGGGGGAGGCTGTGGCCTGAAACGTGCCCAAATGTGGGAAGAGGAGGAGGGTCGAGGGGGCCGAAAGCCTCTTTCCTGGGGCTCGCTCCTGCCCGCCATGTTGCTTGCCCAAGAGAAAGGCCACCCCTTGGGCATAGGGACCACCTTCCAGCTCCCCTCATGAGCCCTGGGCTCCAGCTCTCTCCTCATCCCGTGGCTGGGGTCTCAACAACATGGTGGCAACAGTGTTCCAGGAGGGCTGGGGGTCCTCAGTGCCCTCCCACTGACCCAGTGCCCTGCAAGTGGCAAAGCCCCCCGTGCTTGATAGTGGCTCTTCATCTGAAGTAGGGGCCTGGGTGGTAGTGCGACAGGCCGCCTTCCACAAGGTTGTGGCTGTCGCTGCCCATCTGGGGAAGGCAGGACAGCTCACCTTCGAAGAACCACAGAAGCATAGAGGTTGGTAGAGACGCTTGGAGGTCTTCAGTCCAAGCTTCTGCTCAGAGCAGCCCCAGCTGGATCCCGTTGCTTGGGACTTAGTTCAGTCATGTTTGGGTACCCTCAAGGACAGGCTTCACAACCCCTCTGGGCCCTTGTGCTGTGTCTGAGGAGCCTCATGGTGACAATATTTTCATTTTGTCTAGCTGGGATTTCTTCTGGGCCTAGTGCCACTTGTTCAGCTGTAGTCACCAGCTGGGTCCACCCCAAGCCTCCTCTTCTTGATGCAGACCAGAGGCAGCTCCCTCTGCCTGCCTCTTGTGTGCCCCTCACCATCCCAAAGGCTTTGGGCTGGGCCCACAGCAAGTCTTTTCTTGGGCTGTGGAAACCAGGAGGGGGACAGAAGAGTCCAGATGAAGCTTCCCAAGTGCCAAAGAAGAGAGGAGGCATTTCAATTGCATTTTCTGGTGTCGTTTAATTGTCTGTTTTTTTTTTTTAATGAATTATTGCCCAGTCTTCTTCCATGTTGTCAGTCGCTTCTGTTGCTCTTTTCCTTAAAATGTGTTCATGTAAGGCACTGGGGCATTTGGATACAATGAAGGAAGTCTGTCCCTTTGTGTCCTTTGCCATTGATTTGTGAGGAGAAGAGCAAGGGGGAAGGAAGAGGAGGACAATCAGCAAACGGTTGCGGTAGCTCAAGAAATCCCTTAACTTGAAGCTGTTATCCAGCAACCCAATCAAACCAAGACCTTTTCCCATTGCAGTTTCTCTCATGAGACCTGTGCTGTGCTTTTTATCGTCTGGACTCTAAGTAGCTGTAGATTTTATAAATATTTTTCCAGCTTCCCTGGTGATGATTTTGCAAAGAGAGTGACAGTTCCCTGTTCATGCAGATTGATTTCTGAGGTGTATTGGGGTAAGGACAGTTTTCCAGCCTATTTGGAGCCAAGTGTTGAATCTGACTGGGGCCAGTAGGTGGAGGGAGGTCATTCTCCCCCTCTACTCTGCACTGGTGAGGCCACAACTGGAATAATGTGTCCAGTTCTGGGCTTCCCACTTCAAGAGAGATGGGGAACTACTGGAGAGAGTCCAGCATAGGGCAGCTTAGATGATTAAGGGATTGGAGCATCTCCCTTATGAGGAAAGGCTGAGAGAGCTGGGACTCTTTGGCCTGGAGAAGAGAAGGCTGAGGGGAGACCTTCTTATTGCTTCTAAGTATCTAAAGGGTGGGTTGAAGGAGGATGGAGCCAGACTCTTTTCAGTGGTTCCCAGTGACACGGACACGGGCACAAGTTGGAAGTTCCATTCAAATACAACAAAAAACCTTCTTTAAGGTTAGGGTGATCGAGCACTGGAACAGGCTGCCCAGGGAGGTTGTGGAGTCCCCTTCTCTGGAGATCTTCAAGACCCGCCTGGATGCAGTCCTGAGTCATGTGCTCTGGGGAATCCTGCTTTGTCTGGGGAGCTGGACTAGATGATCTCTAGAGGTCCCTTCCAACTCTGAAAATTTCATGATTCCTGAAAACCAAACCTTACTCCTATCAGAAGAAAACCAAACCTCACTCCTATCAGAAGAACACTAAAGCCTAAAACTAAGACCTAAAAGATGGCTAACGAAGACCTAAAACATACACGGGACTATCACCTAAGAGGGAAACGCTATTAAATACGATAACTATTTCTCTGCTGTTTGCTTCTTCTGGGTCTTTCTGGAGTGGGGGCGACCTCGTGGTGGTGGATCCTCTGCAGAGCTCAGGCGCTGCCCCCTGCTAGAGGTCGTTGGGGT
Source organism: Vanellus vanellus (assembly GCF_965231255.1). Lineage (NCBI taxonomy): Eukaryota > Metazoa > Chordata > Aves > Charadriiformes > Charadriidae > Vanellus > Vanellus vanellus. The sequence continues at coordinate 234,793 of NW_028127184.1, read as the reverse complement.
TTTCTAAACAGAGTAAATTGACCTCGTTGGTGGTCTGAGATGACAGTTGCCCAGTTGCCAGCTGGAGGAGGTCACCATCTGGGCCTTTCTCGGCTTCACCTCCCTTTAAAAACGCTGCTGGGGCCTTCCAATCGTCCCACAGGCGATGGAATTTCATGTGAGCGTTCCTCCCATTGACCTTCCCAAACACCCTGGAAGGGAGAAAACAAACGGGAATTTTTAATTTCTTTTTTTAGTTTCTTAGACCACGTTTCATTAGTTTTATTTTGTGAGTTTCTGCTGTGTTTTGCTGCGTGGTCCTACACAGTTTCTGCCGGTACCCCTGGCTGGGTGGGACCTTGCTGGTTAAACAAGAGAGATTGTTGGGGATTAAAATAGGAGAATTAACAGTGTGATTGCTTAAAATTAAGGTGGATTGAAACTTGAGCAGCTTTGCTGGGAATGAGTGATGTTGCTTGGCACGAGTGACTGCAGCATGAAAGCCCTCGGGCCGCAAACCGCAAAAAGGAACTTTAGTGGAACCTCTTCATAGTGAAAATAGAGAAACGCTGGGATTCTTGCACAACCGGATGAAGCGGAGCAAGCCTGTAATTCGAGGAAAGGGCCTTCAAAGAGAGTCAGGAGACAGAGGAGACCCAAGTGAGGACTGGATGGGAGGAGGGTGAAACTGCACGAGCAGAAACAATCCCCACTGCATTGTCGCTCCAATCAGTGCAGAGGAAAAGCGGCTATTAAACAAATTGCTGGGACAAAATTTGTCCCATGCAGAACACAGAGGCACCTGAACACCTTCAGGGAATAGACCTTCTAAGGCTCCGGAAGACAAGTGAGAGGGCTCTCTCTTCGGAGATACCCAGCTTGAGCTGGAACAAAGCCACTCTGGGGCAGAGACGGGGCTCTGGACTCTCCTTCCCAGTCGGAGGCTGAGGCTGGATACAGCCGCGCCGGGACTCCTCTCCCAGAGGAGGTGAGAAAGCAAAGGGGGTCTGGTCCGAACCTCGCGACTCGGCGGGAGGGTCTCCCCACGTCAGAAAACACAGAGCTTTGGGTTTAAAGTCAAACAATACCGCCAGAAGGCTGTGGGGCAGGGGGAACCCTCCAGCTGCCCTTAGCTCAGCTCCCCCTGGGCGCCTTTGAAAGTTTCCATCGGTTTGAGCCCAAAGCAGCAGGTTTCGAGAAGAAAAACGACCAGCTAACCTTCCACACTCTCTGCAGGGAAACAGCCACATCACGGGTGCCTCCGCCCCAGCATGGAGACTCATGGGGACAGCGGGAGGGACTGCCCGTGCTGCGGGGCGTCTTTTCACAACTCCTCTGCTTTTTCTTGGTGTTTTCCTTCGGCCCGAGCCGGCGCCTCTTCTTCGGGCTGCAAGCAGCCTGTAAAGCAGACAGCCTTTACTCATTTCTCCTTCTCCTCAGCAAGGGGGACAGCTAAAGTGAACAACCAGCTGGAAACAAACCCCAACGGCTACAGCAGCGAGGGGTTTCTTTTTGTGCTGGGTGTAACGCGTTCTGTCAGTGCCAGCCTGCCCTGCTGAACTCCTCTGAACACGAAACAGATGAAAAAACGCTGAAATTCGATGGGGAGGAGGGGGTGCAAAGACAGACCATGAAAGAAAAGCTGTATAACTCCTACTGTCCTCAGTGGAATAGCCCTTTCCTCCACAGAAGTCTGTACAACGGGTTTAAAGTGCAGAAGTACTGAGCACTGAAGTGATGTGGTTACCCAATTTCTACCAACAAAAAAAAAAATATAAATTCTGTGAACCCAATTCCTGTTTCTGGACAACGAAAGTATTGGCAACCTCTGTGCAGAGCCGGGTCACCGGCAATTCCTTTTATGGAGCACTGGGATGTTACGGAACATCCCTGAAAATCAGCAGCAGCAAGTTTAACGCGAAGGGCATTATTTCCCAGAGCCCGGGACAATAGCTTCATCGAGGAGCGACATCTGGCACCAACCCCCAGCAGTTTTTCTACCTTCTCTTCAGCCTCTTCCACCTCCTCCTTGTTTCCCTTCAGCTTTTCTTCTGTCCATTCAGCCTGACCGCTGGCAAATCTGACACGTTTTTTCCAGGTGTAGTAGTATTCGACACACTGGGACACAGTCTTCGTCTGAATCTGTTGGGAGAAAAACAGAAGCGATTGATGAGGGAAAGACTGCAGGAAAACATTTAGGGCGCAGACCCACAACAAATCTGTCAAGTGCTGTTTGTCTGTCCCCCCTTGTCTCTGGTTCTCACAGCACAACGTATGGGAGAGATCAGGCAGAAAACGAGCCTCCTTCTTCTGAAAGGGCTGTAAAGAAGCCATGGGAGGGCAGAATTGTACGTTTCACACCGGTGGTCAGCGGAACGTGTCAGTAATCTTTTAGTATTTCTGGTATTTTGCACCAGAGAGATGAAATATTCTGTGGTAATTACACATTAGGGCACATTATGTCTTGTACCGGTGTCTTTTTAGCGTGAAGCAGCATCCCAAGAACAGGATTCCAACGCACCATTCAAAAGACGACTTTTCTGGGTTAAAACTCCCCTCCACGCTAACAACCCGAGACCTGCCTTGGTCTAACGGCTTTACCTTCTTCTGTATCAGGTGCAAATCCTTCTGGTGTACAGAAAAGGCCTCTTTAAACAACTGCTCCTCGAGAGGCGTCCAAGTGTCTGCCCCTGGGAAGAAACAGAGACATGGAAACGATTAGACCACTCACCCTGTGCCAAAACCCCACCAGAACAGATTAAAAAGACTGTTTTCCCCAACCCAAAGAACACAGACCGTCACTCGCACCTTTTTAAAAATCACTTCTTTCAATCAGAACAAAGGGAACGGCAGTACCCACTCGCATTCCCGGAGAAGGAACAAGCTCTGCTTCCACTTTACCTGCGTAATGATAATCAGCCAGGGGATGGGATTCAGGTCGCCGGGGTGCCCCAGACTGCAGCATCTCCAGACCCTCCTGCGGGAATTCAGAGAACAAGACTTCGATTCCCCCTCAGGAGGGGCCAAAAGGTCAACTCTTCAGCCCACTGTGGGAAGACGGTGCTCAGTCGATGCTCAGCAACAGTGTGTCGGGGTCACCTCTGCCCACACGGGAGTTGATGGGAATATTTCCTCAATCCACACTGATGTGTTTTAAGAAACCAGAACCTGTGGACATCTCTGGGAACCAAGCTGTGGCACCCCACCAGCCACCACCTCCAGGAGAAGACTGCTCGCTGCTGGAGTCCTTATGGGCTCGTCCCTGCTGCAGGCAGAGCCTCCTCGTGCAGACGCAGCAGACGCCGAGTCCTCTGCCGCAGCTCAGCGGTGTGAAATCCCTTCTTCGAAGAAGAGGGAGCAAAGCATACCCGCTCGGGGCTTCACCGGGGTCAGGCTGGAGGCGTTTGCTCAGCAAGGAGCGCCCAGGGACAGTGCAGTTGTCAAGCACAGGACGTTTCTCCGGGGCAGACCTCGGGTTTTAGCGAATATTCCTTCATTCCCAGCACTGGGAGTAGGAGGACTTCTGTTCTCCAAATTGTCACAGAATTGACAAGAGACAAAACAAGCTCTTATTGATACATGGGGTCTGTCACCCCATGAGACCTTAACTCTGCCCCTTTAGCAAAGAGATTTGAGCCTGCAGAACAGAAAACTCAGGAGCGACTCCCAGCTCACCCGAGTGCCAAAGGCTGTCCTAGACCGGTAGGAATTCAAAAACAGCTGCTTCTTACCAGAGCTTCATGCAGGCGGTGCAAGGCATGCTCGAGGTTGGCTCTTTCCCCCAGCACGATCTTGGAGCAGGTATCCGGGTTTGTTTCGATGTCTCCCCAGGGCTTCCACACCAGCGACGCTCCCTCTTCCTCCTCTTCCAACCGGGATCTGTCCTGCAGGTCTGGGATCTCCGCCTGAAAGTTGTTGCTCATGTTGACGTATCTGAAATCGATAAGGCAGAGGAGGTGAGGAAGGCAAGTTGGGAACAGCACGATAGCACGCACCTGCTTCGAAGGAAGGGACGCGTCAGGTACGGCAGTTTTTTCTCAGCAGAGCATCACCAACTGCCCTCTAACAACTCCCACAGCCCCGTCTTGGCACCAACAGCATTACCGTGATGCCCTTCGAGCCCTTTTGTGCCCCATCAGGCAAGAAAATTGGGTATTTCTTCCTCAAAACCTGATCGAAATGGCAAGATCTACTACGAGACTGACGGCCAGCAGCAGAAGAGCTGTGACCGCAGGCCAAAAAGAGTGTCAGAATGTTGTGTAGAACGCGGGAGTCCGGCAAACAGCATCATGAGGCCAGCCTGAGTGGCAAGCCCAGACTGGACTAGCACTGGCCATTTCTGGGCAGCAAGGGGGGATCCTCTGGCCAACAAAAACCCTCCGTTACCCTCAGCAGTGCTTTGGGGCAGTGGGAGAACTGGCCGAGGCATGGGGAGAAGGACAACAGCAACAATGAAGGCCGGCCGAGCCCCAGCACCAAACCAACATCACACCTGCTCCTCAGCCCCTGCTCCTCAGCCCCATTTCCCCAGGGTTTGCGGTTATTCTGACCGTTGGGCCAGAACTCACGGCCCAACGTGGATTTTAGGGTTATCCTTCATCAGCCAAAACCCAAAGTCCCCGTCCATTCTGCCCGAAAGATAGATAAAAAAAAATCCGCTCAAGATAAAAATCATTCTGCTGAGACCATCCTTTAGCCTCACGGCACTCACCATCGCACACCACCCCCTATTCTCTTGGAATTTCCCTGCTTTCAATGAAATCGCTCACTGGACATGTAAGCTGTGGAGATAGACCCTCCGGATCTCCTGGCCCAGCTGCCCCGCACCCTGCTCAGAGTCGGCCCCGCAGAGATTGAGCCGTTTGGGGCTTTTTCCAAGCCAAAGCCAGGAGCGGAGCAAAACCCCGGTGGGCTGTTTCCATCCCCTCTGCTACAATAGCAATCCCAAAGGAGAAAGGCACATCCTTTTTCACTTTTCCAGACTTTCATTGGAGGACAGGAGCCTCTGAACACAACAGTGCAATCACCGTCAACCACGCTCACATTCCTGCGTAGAGCTCACTGCCTGTCTCGCAGGGAAATCTCTGCCCCTCATTTAGCGGCAAAAGGTGGGAACTGGAGAAAAATCCCCAACGGGACATCAATCCCCGGCGTTATCATGATGCAGCCTGAAATAAGAGAGGTGGTTAAGATCCCTCCTCCTCTGAGCGGCTACGTGAATTGTCGGTTCTTTACCTCCACAGGGAACTTGTAGCCTTTTATTGTCATAGTGTGTGATCAGAACAAGCCCGGCCATTCCTTATTCCATCCTTAAAAGCCTTCAGCGTTTCACTCAGGTTACCTCCCTGTCCCGCTTCCGTCCCTGCACAATTCTTAGGAGGGAGACTCAGAAATTAGGTCTTGTGGTTCTCATTGAAACACCCATTAATTCATACAACCAAAACCCAGCCAAATGAAAAGGCTATGTTAAATCTCATCCCTGAGGGAAAAGAAATGTGCCCGACGAGGTGCTAAAAGGCGCTATGGCAGACCACCACCCCCCCTCCAAACAGCAGTTTTCTCTAGAAAACTGATGAGTTTTCTTCCTCTGCAGCCTTAGCGAGGCTGTAGATTTTTCCACCCTGCAGGGAAAGAAACAATCCTCAGAAGCAGATGTTATTCTGCCTGCAAGGAAAGCTTTAAAATAGGCATTCTGCCTTTAAGAAAAGAAAAATAAAGGGAACATCTGAGTTGGTTTCTCCATGAAAATAACACTTTGCACTTGCACAGCAAAGCAACGCTCATTAACCAATCTCATAAAGCTTCGCAGGCATTAAGAAACACCTGCGTGCACCCTGTAAGCACACGTGTAAAGAGGAATCGCCATTTCCACACCGCAACTATATCAAACCGCATTATTTCCCTCACAAGCCACGATGGAAACGGGCCACGCTCCCATTCCTCAGCTCACGAGCTCCGGCAATGATGGGATCATGCCGACCCTCAGCCGCTGCGGGCATCACTTCTTCCAACCACCCGCTGCAGGGTCAGCGACAGGAATCTGGGAGCAGGAAGGGGATTGTACCACCCAGGCTCCCCAAAATCCCCCGCAGTTACGAGGAATGCAAATCTCAGGCTCCCCTAAGCCAACAGATTTCACATTGTGACCGCCACAGTAACATCAGAGCAGTTTTTAAGCAGCACCGACAGGGTTTAATCTCCTCGCCTGAGAAAGTCCCTGTCCTGAGGGCTGCCGGTCCCCTCGGCCCAATGCAGGAGGCAGCAGCAAACCCCTGTGGAGAGCGCAAGAGGCGCTTGGAAGAGTGACATCCAGCTAATAACCAAAAAGCACTTAAACCAACCCCAAACTTTGGAGATATTTAGGCCCCGAGCCAGCCGCAGCATGTTGCTCAGTAAGGCACACTTCCACAACTACCCTTAATTAACTGTGACCTCCAGAGCCTCATCTCTGAAGGCGAGAAAGTCGTTTGGTTGACTCTTGACGTCCCTTTCTGTCCCACAGGCAACGAGACACCAAGTATTTCCACTTGAGAGCGCAGTTCCCCTTCCACGGGCACCAAGCTCGCTCTGCAGCTTTGGATTACCACCGACCTTCAACGTAACAAATTCTGCCATTCTTCCACCCCTCTTTCTTGGGAAAAGACAGAGGGAACGAGACAACTCCAAAACGCTCTCTTTTATTTGATTTGCAGTGATCTGACAACCCCAGCCCTTCCCGCTGCCTTAGGATTTGGGAAACAATTCAAGGGTCCTCAGCCACGAGTAAGGAACGAGATGTTATTCACGGGCGAATCAGTAGAAACAGCAGCCCCGATCATTAGGAGAAAGTCTCATTTTTCAGTCATGGATTTTCACGGGTTTTGTTTTCAGGCCACCCAAACAGGGCGCGCTTTTATAGCCATCAGCAATTAAGTTCTCTGTCCCCTCCAGAAAAGCCTAAAGAAAAAAAAAATTTTCCTAAAGGCGCTCTCCTTCCAAGGGCAGACCCACAAAAAGAAGCCCTCTCTGCTTAATCCATTTCACAGAGAATTTCAAATGCAAACAACAATTAAACAGGATGTATTTTCCCCGCTGCAGGGAAAGCCAGTAATACAGACCTTTGCAACATATATAGCAAATCTATCATTTCAATGCCTTTGCATTTCCCACTTCCAGCTGGAGAGCAGGTTGCAAGGACTCATAACAAAAAACAAACCAACAGAACATATTCCTGTCTAGGGTGTAATTTTATGATAGTGAAGTTCCTGCAAAACAGAGGTGTTATGATTCTTAGGCCCTTAGGACCAGTTCCATGGGGCTTCGCTTGACCTGGAGCAGAACTCGAGGGCGTGAGGACAACGAGCCCCCTACACAAAACCTAAAAAAAGGAAAAGTTCAATAAGATTTGCTGTTCCTCACCCACCAAACCCTAAACACTACAACTGGCCCTTTCACAACCAGGCCTGATCACAGAAGAAAACTGAAACATCCCAATTCCCGGTTCAAACACAAGGCGGGGAGCTGCCCAGACCCCACGTGTGGGCTGGGCAGACGGGGTCTCTTCTTCTCAAAACCCGGAGGAAGAGAAAGGGCAGGAGTGTTTTCCTTAACACTCTGTTTGCTTAAACAACAGAGACACGACTTCTTTTGGATTGCCGGTGACAGTGACTGTCTGCAAAGCCCGTGCGAATACTACAGACGTCAGTAATGCAGCTCGGTTACAAATGCACTAAGCTATAAAACCACTCTGTAGAGATCTCTAAGTGTCCCGGGGAAGTGTTCGAATCTTACCCAGGAGCGCCCTTCTGGGGGGAAGAGAGGCTCAGGCCGCCGACGGGTACCTGAGGCCCGGGCAGGCTGTGAGGGAGCCCTCCTCCACTGGTTCACCACGGGGTCTTCCCTCGCCGTGCCATTGGCCAGGGCTGAGCCAATCAGCGGAGCCGGTGTTGGGCTGTCAGTCACAGCCATCCGGGGGCGGGGCCGAGGGGCCTGAGGAGGGGAGGGCCTGAGGAGAGGGAGGGGTGTGTGGGATATGTGGCTGTGAGTGCTGCTGGACTTTGAGCTGGAATTGCTTGCTGTGTAGGCGAATGGTGCCTTAATGTAATTTTGTGCATATAGGCAGGACCATGAGAGTGCTACTGTGCAGTCCCCAAGTTGGTGGGTGTCTGCTTTTCTGTGTGTTTGTGACTGACCTTTCTTGTTTCTTTGAGTCAGGAAAACCTTGATATGTACTCCGGAGGGAAGAAAGAAATACAAAGAACTGAGAAAGACAGTTCTGGCAGTCAAAGGGGGAGTGCAGGTTAGTTCTGGTTTTAAATTGTCTCAACTGTCTTGTAGCTACAAGCCTTGTCTTAAACGAGTGAAACAAGTTGAATCACGGGGTATTTTTCATGCCTGCGCAATTCTGTATTGGAATCACGGAGTTTTCAGAGTTGGAAGGGACCTCTAGAGATCATCTAGTCCAACTCCCCTGCTACAGCAGGATTGCCCAGAGCACATGACTCAGGACTGCATCCAGGCGGGTCTTGAAAAGCTCCAGAGAAGGGGTCTCCACAACCTCCCTGGGCAGCCTGTGCCAGTGCTCTGACACCCTCACCGTAAAGAAGTGTTTCCCTGTATTTGAACGGAACTTCCTGTGTTCTAACTTGTGCCCATTACCCCTCGTCCTGTCACTGGGAACCATTGAAAAGAGCCTGGCTCCATCCTCCTTCAACCCACCCTTTAGATACTTGTACGCCATAATAAGGTCTCCCCTCAGCCTTCTCTTCTCCAGGCTAAAGAGTCCCAGCTCTCTCAGCCTTTCCTCATAAGGGAGATGCTCCAAGCCCTTAATCATCTTAGTTGCCCTTCGCTGGACTCGCTCCAGCAGTTCCCTGTCCCTCTTGAACTGGGGAGCCCAAAACTGGACACAGTATTCCAGTTGTGGCCTCACCAGTGCAGAGTAGAGGGGGAGAATTACCTCCCTCGCCCTACTGGCCACACTCTTCCCTATGCAGCCCAGGATTCCATTGGCCTTTTTGGCAACAAGGGCACATTGCTGGGTCATGGATAATTTACTGTCTACTAGGACCCCCAGATCCTTCTCCTCAGAGCTACTTCCCAGCAGGTCTGCCCCTAACCTATACTGGTGCCTAGCTTTCTTCCTCCCCAGGTGCAGGACCTTGCACTTGCTTTTGTTGAACCTCATTAGGTTCTTCTCTGCCCAGCTCTCCAGCCTGTCCAGGTCACGCTGGATGGCAGCACGGCCCTCTGGGGTGTCAGCCACTCCACCCAGTTTGGTATCATCAGCAAACTTGCTGAGGATACACTCTGTCCCCTCATCCAGGTCATTAATGAATATATTAAACAAAATTGGACCCAGTATTGACCCCTGGGGGACACCACTGGTTACAGGCCTCCAACTAGACTCTGTGCCGCTGATCACAACCCTCTGAGTTCTGTCCCGCAGCCAACTCTCAATCCACCTCGCTGTCACCTCATCTAGCCCATACTTCCTCAGCTTCCCAATGAGGATATTGTGGGAGACAGTGTGAAAAGCCTTGCTAAAGTCAAGGTAGATGACATCTACGACTCTCCCCTCATCCAGCCAACCAGTTATAACATCATAGAAAGCTATCAGATTGGCCAAGCATGATTTGCCCTTGGTAAATCCATGTTGACCACTTCCAATAACTTCCTGTTCCTCAGCGTGTTTGGAGATGACATCCAGAATGAGTCGCTCCATTACTTTCCCAGGGACAGAGGTGAGACTCACTGGTCTGTAGTTCCCTGGGTCCTCCTTCTTGCCTTTTTTGAAGATCGGAGTGATGTCAGCCTTCCTCCAGTCCTCAGGCACCTCTCCTGTTCTCCATGACCGTTCAAAGACGATGGAGAGTGGTCCAGCAATAACATCCGCCAGCTCTCTCAGCACTCGCAGGTGCATCCCGTCAGGGCCCATGGACTTATGAATGTCCAGCTTGGCCAAGTGGTCTCTGACCCGGTCCTCCTCAACTGAGGGAAAATCTTCCTCTCTCCAGACCTTCTCCTTTGCCTTCAGAGTATGGGATTTGTGAGGGACAGCTTTAGCAGTGAAGACCGAAGAAAAGGCGGCATTCAGGAACTCTGCCTTCTCTGTGTCTTCCACCACTAGGGCACCTGTCTCATTCGCCAGTGGGCCTACATTTTCCCTAGTCTTCCTTTTTCTATTGATATACTCAAAGAATCTCTTCTTATTGTCTTTAACTGCAGTGGCCAAGCTGAGTTCTGATTGAGCTTTGGCCCTTCTCATTTTCCCCCTACATAGCTTTGTTATATCTTGATAGTCCTCATAAGTTGCCAACCCCCTTTTCCAGAGAATGTAAACTTTCCTTTTTTTCCTGAGGTCCAGCCAAAGCTCTCTATTTAGCCAGGCTGGTCTTCTTCCCCGTCTGCTTGTTTTTCGAGACACGGGGATGGCCTTCTCCTGTGCTTCTAAGAGCACCTGCTTGAAGTATGCCCAGCCTTCCTGGGCACCTTTGCTCTTCAAAACTGCCTCCCGAGGGACACTCTCGACCATTCTCCTAAAGAGGCTAAAGTCTGCCCTTCGGAAATCCAAGGTGGCAGTTCTGCTGGCTCCCCGCCTTACTTCATCAAGCCACAGCCACTTTACCAGCCACAGGCATGGCCTCTGGGCCTGTCCTGTAGGGAGGTCAGAGCAGGTCTTCAGAAGAAATAGGGTGCTTTTCCAAAACGCTGGTGAGAGAGAGGGCAACAGCTGTTGTAGGCAGGTGGGAATCCACAGGGCCGGGCAGTGTCCCTGGGGATGAAGAACAGGGATGTGGGTGCAGGCGCAGCGTGACCGCCGTCATGGCCTTGAGCAGCACGTCAGGAATTCTCGGGCCGCAAGGGGTGCGAGAGCAGCTCCTCCCGAGCGAGCATGGAGATGGGCAGGGGAGAGGACAGGGCTGTTTGTTCTTGCTGTGAGCAGGGGACAGTGGGTGGAAGCTGCTCTGTGGACGTACAGTGTAGAGCTGCCATCTTGGTACTCAGTGGGAAGTCCCATGAGGAAGGAGGCTGCGTCAAGAAAGGCCGTATGAACTCCATGTGTGCAGTGACAGAAAACAGCTTCAGGGTGCTGAGGCCACCGCTAGTTGTGATTAAGGCGGTGAGTGAGATGGTCCTTGTGGCCGCTTTCTGAGTGGCTCAATATCGTGGTTTAGGCCTTAATCCACTACTGGTGACCTGGGGAACCCAAGATGGGACCGACAGATGCTCCCCTCTACCCCTCTTCAAAGAGAGAGGCAGAGGAGGAAAGAGACTTATGAGTTTAGAAGGAACTAAACTACTTTAATGAAATATTAATAATAAAATAAAAAGCAATAATGAAAAATATATACAAAACTGTATCAAGCTCCCGAGATGACAATCGCAACACCGGCTGGCACTGGGGCAGTCCCAGGCTGGACTCAGTGACGGACGGGAACTGGATTCCGGAAATGGATTACGGATGGGGATCACAGGCAGACGAACAGAGTCCTCCTCAGACGTCGGCCATTGAAGGAAGAGCCCGTGACCCTTTGATCCCTCAGCTTTTATACTGAGCATGAGGTAGATGGGATGGAATACCCTGTTGATCAGTTTTGGGTCACCTGTTCTGTCCTCTGCTCCCTACAGGTGGGACCCGACTATGCTTTTCTGCTTCTGACCCTCCAACGGGGCAAATAACAAAGTTGGTTGGCCTTGGGGGTTATAGCAATAAGTATAAGCAAGAGCCTCTCTGCATACCATGCCTGGGCATCAGCTATAAACAATTGGCCTTATCATTCTGAGAGAGTGAACTGTCTGCACAATATGCAGTTAACTTCCGGAGTTAGAAGAGGCCCAGCTAAGAAGCGAAGTAACTAAACAGAATTGGTTCTGTTTTACCTCAAACCAGGACACTCAGAATGGGGCACGACTGCTCATAGGGACAGAAAATGCTGTGGCAGTGGTTGAGCTGCTCAGATCTCGACAGTCCTACTCTGGTAGTTTTCCGTTCTCCTTAAAAGAGCGGGTGTGTGCTTTTTCACTTGTGCTGGGCAGTGATTAAAAAAGAAAAAAACAAAAACTCTTGAAACTTCCTGTGAAATTAGGGGTGGCTGAGACACATCACATTTCTCACCTCTTTCACTAACTATGCTGCTTTCTCTGAAACTTGTTTGTATCCTTATTCTAAATGGTTTGGCTTCAGTAGAGCCAGGACACCCTAAGATCCAGTTTTGGGGCCGGTCGTCTCTTGTCAGGCAGAGATGTCCACGTTGACATCTGTGAGTGATGGTTTGGAGGGGTTTCGGACCGGTGATAATGACAGTATAATTGTCTGATTATTACTGGTTTAGTCTGAGGGTAGGAGGGAAACAAAGATTTGTGGAGGAAAAGATACTTTGTATCAGCTGTCATCTTTCTTTGCAACACAGTGTTTGTGGGTCGCTGACAAGAGGCTCCTGGAGGTGTTGGCTGAGATTCTGTAATGGGAATTCTTTTGTTCTGGGACTGAAGCCCAAATCGCCCTCTCATGGTGTGCGACTACGTAAGCTCTTCTTAAAAGGGAAGATCCTTGCGGTAGCGGGAGAGCCTGTTTGGCAGGTGTAGTAGTTTGGGGACAGAGTCGCATTGTGGGCTGGGCCTTCGGGGGTGGGGGCTGTTTGTGCCCCGAGCCCTTGGCCCGGTGCTCACAGCTGGAACAGGCTCTGCAAAATCCTGCTGGAAGGAGCCAGATGCAGGACCTGTGGCTGAGCTGGAGGAGTGGAAGAACCCCTGGAGCGGCCTGGGGACCTGCGGCAAAGCTGCCTTCAAATCAGCTCTTCCCAGGAGGCACTGAGTGCTGTGGTTCTCCTTCAGGAAGCATGGTACGCACGAAGCACGGCCAGAGCTGTTGCTGTGCCAAGAGAAGACTTCCCGCCATGCTGGGGCTGATGGTGACAGTTCCCACCAGCTGTGCATCTCAGGCAGGTGCTGGTAAGATGCCACAGAGGGGGCACCGCCTGGCTGTCACTTCTCTTGCAGGTTTAAGAGCAGAAGGGAGACAGGATGAGAGGGTGCATGAGGTGCAAAAGCTCATCAGACAGCTGGCGCAGTAATGATGAGAGCAGAAGGAGATGCAGGTGATGTGGCTGGGACAATGCTTCTGAGGTACCATCTGCCACACAAACACAGCGACAGCTGGAGATGTTGGGATGTCATGGAGCGGGTGAGAAAGGTGCCTGGGAGAGGGGAGAGCCTGGGGAAGTGGGAGACAGAAATGGAGAGGGAGATGGAGGGGCAAAATCTTAGGGGTTGGCAGTAAGGGTGCTCCTGCTGTGCAGGTGCTTGTGAGGTCACTGGTGGCTGAGCAGGATTTAAGGCAGGAGAAGGTCCTGGCTTGTGCAGCTGCTTGTGCTGCCACAGCTGGGTGAGTAGGTGATAGTGTAGAAGGTCACACCTGGCTTTTTCATGTGCTTGTGCTGTCCCATGTGCCTGAAGAGGTGCCTGCCTGAGGGCAGGAGCAGGATCTGGCTTGCGCAGCTGCTTGTAATGTCATCTGTGTTTGAGTAGGTGTTAGGGCAGGAGAAGCCTCTGGCTTGTTGTTTCAGGAATTACGCAGCTGCCAGTGAGACTGTGGTAGGAATTATGTGTGTACCACCCCAACAGGGCTCAGCCCCAGGTTGCCCCTCGCAGAAGACGAGTCGCCAGTCTGCTGAGTAACTCGGTGGTTTATTTACCCAACACACAGAGCAGCTTGAGCTGTTGCCTCCAGGGAGGGACCCCTACTGCAGATTGCGCACCCCAATTATACCCTTACAGACAGATTCCCCAGAAAATACCGCCCATCACCCAATGCCCAAGTGCAATCGCTTCATTCTGGTTGGTGGTCTCTTGATTTCTTGTTTTTCTTGGTTGCTGGGTGGCCGCCTTCTGAAGTTACCTCATTCTCTCACAATTGTCTCCTTGCTCCTTTTTCAGAAGGAATCACTGATGTTCCCTTTCTCAGCCGGGGTCAAAGGCTTCTTTCCAGCAGTGTCATTTCTCCTTCCAGGAAAGCAGCTGGGCATGAGAATTGCCTTGCAACGTGTCCCATCGTTAGGCAGGACACTTGGACAGTGCCAGGGAGGGATCTCTTTTACCCCTGTGGAGGGAAGGGATTCAGCTGAGTCAATTGAGGCACCTTTTGTGGTGTTTTCAGTCCTGGGGACAGGAGGGGACTTGATTCCCTCCCATGCAAACTACATATACATCAAAGGAGGTGGGATTCCTCTTGCCTCAGCTCCGGTGTGCACAACACAGCCGCCCTGGTGGGAGCTCCTTGTCTGGGCTCTGCTGCTAATGACTGGAGGTGGAGGGCAGTGGTGAGCTGCTCAGACACAAACACCTGGTGACATGGGAGGTACTGAGTTGGTCCAGGGTACGTGCAGGTAACCGCAAGCTCTAAGGGAGCAACTCTGAGAGATGGAGCAACATCTGGGGTCATCTCCTTGGAGGTTGTTGGGAAATTCCTTTGTCCAACTGAGATGACCACAGATGCCAAAATTTAGAGCAACTGCACCTTTTGCTACTCATTATGTTCAGGGCTCCATCACGCATAACAGTCACTTGGAAGGACAAATGCCATAGCCTTCAAGAGACCTTCCCCCAACACCTTGCTCTATCTTTCCCCAACTTTTATTGCTGAGCACGACGTTCTATGGCGTGGGATATCCTTTTGGTCAGTTGGGGTCAGCTGTCCCGTCTGTGTCCTCTCCCAGCTTCTTGTCCACCCCCAGGCTAGTTGCTGGTGGGTCAGCATGAGAGGCAGAGAAGGCCTTGCTGCTGTGCAAGCCCTGTTCAGCGACAGCTAAAACTGCGTTGTGTTATCAGGACTGTTTTGGTCACGGATCCAAAACAGGGCACCATTTGGGCTGCTGTGGAGCAAACTAACTCCGTCCCAGGCAAAAGCAGTGCTGTAAAGCCCATCCTACTGCTGCCGCAGCAGCCACACGCAGCGGAGAGGAGTGTTGGAGCACGCTGGAGGGGCCGATGCACCCCAGAGGGCTTTGGTGCCCTCTCTCGTAACTTCGATGCACAGAAGTCTATGGGACTGGATGGGCTACACCCAAGAGTGCTGAAAGAGTTGGCAGACGTGCTTGCCAAACCGCTTTCCATGATTTACAGGAAGTCATGGCTAATTGGGGAGGTCCCAATGGACCGGAGGGTGGCAAATGTAACACCCATCTATAGGAAAGGCAAAAAGGAGGATCCAGGTAACTACAGACCTGTCAGTCTAACCTCGATGCCAGGGAGGTTACCTCGAGTATTGTGTCCAGTTTTGGGCACCTCAATACAAGAGAGATATCGAGGTGCTGGAGGGAGTGCAGAGGAGGGCAACGAAGCTGGTGAAGGGCCTAGCAAACAAATCATACGAAGAGTGGTTGAAGGAGCTGGGACTGTTTAGTTTGAGGAGGAGGAGGCTGAGGGGAGACCTCATCACTCCCTACAACTATTTGAAAGGACACTGTAGAGAGGCTGGTGCTGGTCTCTTCTCACAGGTAATTAATGACAGAACAAGAGGGAATGGCTTCAAGCTCCAACAGGGTAGAATTAGACTGAACATTAGGAAAGAATTTTTCACAGCAAGAGTGGTCGGGCATTGGAATAGACTGCCCAGGGAGGTGGTTGAGTCACCATCCCTGGATGTGTTTAAGAGACGTTTAGATGTGGTGTTGGGGGATATGGTGTAGGGGAGAACTTTGTAGAGTAGGGTAGATGGTTGGACTCGATGATCCCAAGGGTCTCTTCCAACCTAGACAATTCTATGGTTCTATGATTCTAAGCAGAAAAGCATAGAGGTGTCGCACCTGTGGGGAGGAGCGGGCAGGACAGGTGACCCAAAACTGACCAACGAGGTATTCCATTCAAGGAAGCTGCTTTACACTGACTGGCAAAAATCATTTCAGAACTGTCTGAAAGTCTCTCGTAACAGTGGCTTTCCAGTTTCGCTAACTGGCAATACTAGGAAGCCTCTGCACTCCTACAAAAATGATACTCAAGTTCTGAATTAGTTTAGTTTTTAAGAGTTGTCTTCATATGTAGCATTCTTTTTGGCTATTTTATTCCTTTTTCTATGTGTGTTTATTTCATGCCTCTGTAAATTACTCTGTATTACACCCCACAAGTTTGAATGAACATTTCCAACTTTGTCAGCCCCAGCAGAAGCGGTCTCTTGAGCGAGGGGGTGGAATGTGGGAAAGTAACAGAAGATTGGTGAGGAGGACTGCTGAAGTGCCGCGCACCTGGGGTGCTGGACAACACATCTGTCACACTAATTGTTGTTCAGCCCCATGTGTGCTCTCAAGTGGAATATCTGCACTTAGATACCGTGAGCCTGGGATGGGCTCAGGGACACCTTATCTGGCATACAGGAGATCACTGCTTTGGTGTTGAAGAATATCAAAGCGCACTGGAAAGCTATGCCTGCTTGAACCCTTGAAAAGCAGTCGAGAACAGCGAGTTGGAGCTCACGCTGCTGCTAACAAGGACTTTCTCCCGCCCTGTGGCACCTGCATCCCCTGCTTGTGTCCCTCTGCCCGGGCGTTGCTGCGGAGACTCCCCGATTCGCGAGGTATTGAGATCACATTTGTTCTTTGTCTTTCATCCGTGGTCTTGTGGTCGTTCCTGCGTCCTGCCCGAGTCGGCTCACACAGAAGCCTTTTGATTGTATCCCTTTCCTTAACGTGTGACCAATGCTGTATTATTGATCATTTTTATTAATCTTTCCACGGGGGGGGCGTTGCAGTCCCTCCTGGCACCAGCTGTGGTGCAGCCGCGGAACCCTGGGGTGCCCCCCATGAGAAATGTTAAAGAAATAGAGACCAACGTTTTATCCCTGGTGCTGTGGTTCCTCCTCCCGTCCCGCGGCTGGGGCTGTGCCCCCTTCAGTGCCCGACCCAGTGGGACAGGCTGGCACTGCTGGCACCCACCAGCGTGGGGGGCAGGTGGTGTCAGGGGAGCTGGGTGGGCTGGAAAAAGGAAGGAAGCACCTCTTGAAACCAGCTGGTCCCTCTCCAGCCACAAAACCCTCCCCAGAGGCACCAGAGGGGACCCCCAGATCCTTGAAGGGCTGCCCCAGACTCCCTATGGCCTGCAAGAGTCCCCCCAGGACCCCATAAGCGCCGCCCAGGACCCCTTACGGACACCCCACTGTCCTCCCAAATCTGGGTTCTTTACCTGCTGGGCAAGCCAGTAAAACACACAGAGCAGAGGTATTTCTAAGTTTATGCCATTAATCGCAGAAATGGGTGCTTGTCCCAAAACGGGAGCGCTCACACCTTAGTTCCAAAAATCTCCACTTTTACACATTGATTATTACATATTCAAACAATTAATACATATTCACTGTCATTCCCTCCAATAATTGGTCGAGTTTTCTTTGCTTCCCACGTAAATGAGTGCGCAGACTCTGTCTTCTTTTTCCACTCTTATGTTTTTAATAAGTGGTATCGTTTGGGGAGGTGGTCAATGAGTTGGTGGTCACCATCTCCCCCCGGCCGGAACCACCTTTTACCTCCTTTTCCTCTGATCTTGGCAGTTCCAAGCGGGTTTCTGGGTTTGCTGACCAGGCCTACAGTTCATCGCTCTCTTGATAGGAATGCCCTGCTTATCAACAGTGCTACACTGTCTGCTGGGTAGTTCCTTAACTGAATCATAGAGAAATCGTGTCTACTAATTATTTCTCTATTTTGAGATTAGGTAAATAAATACAGTTGGGGCAGTATCTAGGGCTTGAGCAGCAGCAGGTTTTTGTTGCTTCAATTACATTTTACATTTAATTTTCCTGGTTTATGTCAAATTTACTACAACAATTCCCTCCCTTTGAGACTTAGCCAAGTCTTTCTGTACTTCAGTGAGCCTCATTTCCTATCCCGTATCACTAATACATAAGGTTGAGATAATTGCTTGATAACGATACTCTTAAGACATCTAAACAAAACACAAACAAAAATCACTACGATCACAAAAATGATTGGGTTTCACAATAGGCTTTGCAGCCATCCGGTCCGGGCAAACTCAAAGCCAAGCAAGATCTCGTTCAACCATCCGACTTCTATTGCCTCTCGTAGATTTCTGCCATCCAAGCAGGAGGCAAATTAATTTTTCCTATCTTCTCTTTTGACTGATTCCCTGTCCAATCCATACACCAAGGAGTAGATTGCACGTAATGCCATTCTCCGTGTTCCGCAGTCTTCCACACTGAAGGGAACTGCATTCCCCGAGGGAATCGATCACATGGTCCTGTTTGCTTAACCAATACAGGTTGCTGGGTCTTGTTAATATGCCAACACCAATTTTCAGAATCATTCCCCAGAACCTTCCATTTCCCTAATCCAAATCCCCTTTCCTTTTTCAAATTAAATCTTAATCTTCCAGTTCCATTCATGAAGATGGTTTCAAAGGTCCAATTCAAAGCAAGGGTTCAAATTCCCTGCTCCAAAGGAGAGTTTGCTGTCTTTGGTAAAGGCAGACATGCTGTAATTGAACCCATGTTAGGAATTTTACTACAGCACCAGGACACCACAGCGGACACGCAGTGTCCTCAAGGACCCGTCCAGCACAAACCAGGAAACCATAAAGGGACCCACAGCACCATCAGGGAACCCCCAGACCCGAAGCAGCCTCTGTTTTAGGCAGCGCTTCCAGAAGATGCGGTTTCTCAGCCCCAGCCTGAGAAGCGAGCTGCACCAGCCAGTGAGAACCACGCTGTTGCGAGTTTGCAACCGCCAGTCCCCATCTGCCACCCAGTTTGGGGTGCCAAACTCGGATACCAAAGCCGCGGGCGCAGCCAGCTGCCTGCTCGCAAGGACCCATGCGCCAGCTCCCCGTCTCAGAGCAGCTACGACATCCTTTTGGGGAAGGATGCCATGGAGAGAATCCCGAGGTCCACCAGCAACTGGAAAACTACACCCTGGAGCCCCTCTGCAAGCGCAGCACCAGCTGCTGCACTGGTGGCAGAACAATGAGCATCACTTCCCGGCTACGGGGCGGCTGAGCCGGCGGTACCTCGCCATCCCCATCCACTGTCCTGCTGCCAGACCAGGCCTTCGCTGCCCGGGGAAGGTGCCCTGGAGCATGGGCGCGCCATCCTGGCGGCGGAGAATCTGGACCAGATTCTCTTCATGCGTCAGAACTTTGAGGGTTTGGAAGCTGTACGGAACAGCAGCAAGACTTGCAGCAGGAATCCACACGTGGAGCCCTTCTGTGGGGCAGCGGTGGTTTAAATCCACCTACGGGGCTTTTGGACCTGTATTTCAATACCGTGCCGGGTATTTTCCCCAAACTCCCGCGTCTTGGCATAGCTTTGGCAGTACCAGCAGCAAGGAGCGGGCTTAGGGAGGAGGTGTGAACACACCGCCGCTTCTTTGATTTTCAGGTTTTTTACGTACAAGTGATGAGGAGCAAAAGGAGAATGTGCTGTTAATGTTAATTACCTAATCTAACTCTACTAAACATGTTTATACTTCAGCTCCCGGGTTTCCTTGTTTTACCCAATTCCCTTTCCCAGGTGGGGAGGGCTCATCGGGTGATAGAATGATTGCCTAAATGAAAAAAAATTATGGGTCTCTCCAACTATAACAGCACCACCAACCCAGCGGAACGAGTTTTAATTGCTTAAATGATTTACAGCACAAACAGCAAGAGCAGTCCCAGAACTTTTACATTCACCAACCCAATTTAATAAGTTAAGGAGTAAACATATAAAATGTGTTGCTGTCGATTGCATGCTGTTGATTGCATGCTGTTGATTGCAGACGCAAGAGCAGTCGCACTCATGCCATGTATGGTGATGTTGCTCCTCCTCCTCCTCCTCCGATTTGGCTTCCTCCTCCTGGGAGGCGCCTTCCTCCTCCATGGTTGCCGGAAGCGGCTCTGTGGCATCCCATGCCAAGCTGAGCACCTATCCGCCTCGCTGCGCCGGCTGCTCCCTGGCAGGCAGATGCGCTTGGGCTCCACGCCGTTCTCTCGTGGGCTTGAATTCTAGTCTCTTGAATTCTCTGTTTAGAAAACTCTTTAGTTGTGCTTATCTTTCAATTTGTTTTCTGGCGAAAACATTTCTTCCACGGTTATGCCTTGTGGGAGTTAAAGCTCATCGGTGGCAGCTTGTACGTGGCATACAGTTGAGGAGTGTGTTTTGTTTTAAGGGTAAATCTTATCAGTTTCATTCTGTTCGTTCAGAACTCGGAAGAATCCCTCTTTGCCTTTGTGCCGCCCGGTCTCTAAGGAAAGCAGTGGGCGCTGGTGCAAAGGAGCTGTGACCTCCAGCTGCAGAGTGCGGTGGAGAAGGGTGATGGGAGGCAGAGGGAGGCGAGTCCCAGGTGGCTGAGGAGAGACATGGTGGGGTTGGGGAGGTGTGGAGCCAGGGTGTCCCTGCTGCGTCAGACCTCCGGGGACAGCTTCTCTGACCAGTCCCACCTCGGGGGGGCGGAGCCTCGTAAGCACAGACCCCGCCCCCTCTGCCCTTCCCCCCCCAATCATGGTACTTCCACTGGGGGAGGGACCAAGCGTGGCCCCGCCCCCTTCTCCTCCTTCCCCCCTCCCCCATTCGGGTGGGGGTCATGGGGTGGGGTATGGGATTGGGGGGGGTGGGGGGTAATTTTTGGAGGTGTATTTGGGTGGGGGATGGGTTTTGGGGGTGGGGGATGTACTTGCGGGGGGGGTCACGGATTTCCCTCCACGGGATTTTTTTTGCCCTGTTCCAAGACCCCTCCCCCTGCCCCCATCCTGGGCAGTCTGGAAGGCCAAATCCGTGTCACGGGGGAGGGGAGAGGGGGGGAAGGGCGGGGAGGGGGGAATGTGGGGCCGCTGAGGGGACGGGGGACGGGGGGAAATAGTAAAATAAAGTAAAATAAATAGAATAGGATAGAATAAAATAAAAGTATAATAAAGTAAAATAGAATTAAATTAAAGTAAAATAAAGAATAAAATGACATAGAATAAAATAACAAAGAAAAATAAAATACCATAAAATACGGTTAAAGAAAATACAATAAAGAAAATAAAATAAAGAAAAATAATGAATATAATAAAATAAAGAAAAAGAAAAAAATAAGTAAAATAAAGTAAAATAATGTAAAATAAAATTATACAAGAAAATAAGGTAAAAGAAAATAAAGTAAAATAATATAAAGTAAAAGAAAATAAAGTAAAACGTAAAATCAAATATAAAGTAAAATAAAGTAATAAAATAAAATAAAATAAAAGAAAGAAAAATAAAATTAATAGAGCAAAATCAAATAACATAAAATAAAATACCATAAAGGAAAAAACAAAATAAACGAAAGAGATAAAATAATACAATAGGATGAGATACAATAACGCAGCAGCACCCGCCCCACTCGTGGCACTACTTTTATTCTCGGCCACTGCAGTGATTGGGGGATTTGACAGGATGGACCTTCCAAGGTCCCCTCCCACCCAAACCAGTCTTTGGGTCCATGACTGGAAGTGTCTGAGGTCAGGTTGGATGGGGCTGCAACCAACCCCGTCTACTGGAACCCAAACCACCCAGAAATCCAATCCAAACTGTTCTTTGGGTCCGGTTGGAGGTGTTCAAGGTCAGGTTGGATGGAGCTGGGACCAACCTGGTCTACTGGAAGGTGTCCCTGCCAATGATGGGGAGGTTGGACTGGATGGACCTTCAAAGGTCCCCTTCAACACAAACCGTTCTGTGGGTCTATGACTGGAAGTGTCCTACGTAAGGCTGGATGAGACTGGGACCAACCTTCTCTACTGGTTCCCAAACCTTCCAGCCCAAAAATCCAACTCAACCAACCCAAACCTTCTATGAGTCTGATTGGAGGGGTTCAAGGTCAGACTGGACGGGGCTGGGACCAACCTGGTCTGTTGGAACCCAAACCACCCAAAAATCCAACTCAACCAATGCAAACCATTCTGTGGGTCTGAGTGGATGTATCCAAGGTCCGGTTGGATGGGGCGTTGAGTAACCTGCTCTACTGGAAGATGTCCCTGCCAATGACAGGGGAGGTTGGACGAGATGGACCTTCAAATGTCCCCTCCAAGCCAAACCAGTCTGTGGGTCCATGACTGGAAGGTCCGAGGTCAGGCTGGTTGGGGCTTGGAGCATCCTGAGCTGCTTGAAGCTCTCCCTGCTAATGGCCACCCCACCAGAGGGCAGCAGGTTGGCGGTTGCCGTGTCACCACGGTCAGTCAATCAGCGATGAACATGTCACCCTGATGTCACAAGGGGTGCATGACACACCCACTCAGAGCAGGGGGTATAAAAGGGCCCACCGGGTGGTGGGTCCCACACTTTGGAGGAACGTCCATAAGACGACCTCCAACATGGCTGTTGCCACCAAGAACCGACCCACCAGCGTGAGGCGGACCAAGATGGACTTCTGGGATGGGATGGAGCACACCTTCGCTATGTCCAGCGTCACCGCTGAAGGTACGGCCAACTGCAGCCACCTCTCCGGCAGCCAAGACTCAAGGGCTTGTCACCATTCTGGAGCCAGCCATGACACTTGGCGTCTGGCACTGCGTCGCGGCTCAAGGGGGAGATGTTTGGGGTGGACCTGAGAGCTGGTGGAGATGGGGCCTGACCTGGTTCTTCTTTGTTTTTTCAGAGCGAACGGCCGTCTGGGATGCAGTGGCTGGCTACATTCAAGACCAACTCCTGCTCCACAAGGTGGTGCAACACCCGCGTCTTCCTCATCCACCATGAGGGGTGGTGGGATCCCCCTGGGGCGTGGCCTGCTGTCACCCTTCAACTCCTCAGAAAACAGGAACCTCACCCCGTCGTTCCCCCTGACAGCCAAACGGGGCCTGTGCAATGTTGGTGTCACCTCTGGTAGGGCTGATCCTGGCCACTGGAGACCCCCTGGGATGTCCTTGTCCTGGTTCTGCCCAAACTCCAGTGCTGCTTTTTTCTCCTGAGGAGGGGAAGGACTCAACATCTCCTCCCCAAAGTTCTCCCCACCGCCCAGCTCATGCCTCCGAACAGTTGGAGAGAGCAGGATCCAGCCTGAAGCACCATCCCTGGATGGGGGAGGTCACTTCCAGATCTTCCCTCTGGCCAATCCTCACCCTCCCACCCTTCTCGTCCACTTGCAGGGCGTCCGAATTCCCACCCTCGGCTCCTTCAGCACTGTCCCCGAACGCGTCCAGGTCGGAGATGAAACCCTGACTATCCAGAAACCGGTGTTCCACCTGGCCAGGAACCTTGCCGTTGTCCACAACCTGATGGACAACAAGGACTACCTGCCCGGTAAGATGGCTGACTGCACGGTCATCTTCTCTGAAGCAACTCCAAAGTCCAAAAATTGAGTGGTTTTGAGTTTTTTTGGGGCAATGCAATGATTGTGACGCACAAGCTGTAGGACACAGGCCACCGGGTGAGCATCTCCATCCTTCTGTGTTTTTTCCAGGCAACAAGGAGCTGGAGTCCCTCAAGTACTCCAAGGTGGCCGTGGCAGCCGCTGTGTCCCGGCAGAAAGTGGTGGACTGCATCCAAGGCACCACGACCCTCCTCTCACACTGCCTGGGGAAGGGGGAGAATGTGGCCCTCATCCTGAGGGAGGTGGGGGTGCTCCTCATTGAAGGCACGAAGGTGCGCATGAAGTTCTACCACGACTTTCTGGAGAGGCTGTCTGGGAAGGAGAACTTGAAGAAGGTTGCCTTCAAGGTGAGCGTTTCGGTTTCTCTGTGGCGCGTGCGGTCCCACGGCAGTGTTCCGGCACTGCTTGTGTGGGGTCCCTCAGGACACGTTCAGCCACTCGGTCCAGGTGAGAGTTATGGTCCTGCCAACACTTGCTGCCTCGAGCTCCTCCAACACTGAGTGCCTCAGCCATATGGAGGATGTCCCGCCATCTTTGGCCTCCTCCAACGTGGGGTGCTTCAACCACGTTGAAGATGTCCTGCCATCTTTGGCCTTCTCCAGTGTGGAGTGTTTCAACCACGTTGAGGGATGTCCTGCCATCTTTGGGCTCCTCCAACACTGAGACCCTCAACCACATTGAGGATGTCCTGCTGTCTTTGGCATCCTCCACTGTGGAGTGCTTCAACCACGTTGAGGATGTCCTGAATCTTTGTGTTCCTCCATTGCAGGTCCCCCATCTGCTGGACATGATTGTGTCCCCAGTGGTACCCGTGGCCTCACTGAGTTTCTCCGGCCATGTCATCCTCTTTCCCAAGTGAGTACGTTGGCGGCTGTAGCCGCTCTTTGATGCCAATGCCCAAGATAGCATCTCCTCCTTGTGCTACCATGGGTGTCCTCCTCTGGGGACACCAGGCGGCGACTCTTGATGATGTCCCCATAAGGCGGCTCTGAGGGGAAAGACAGAGGAATTTGGGTGACATTTCTTCTCGTGGTGGCCTGGACTTCTTTGCTGGGCGACTCCATTTCCCAGGCCTGTCCTTGGGGATGGGATGTGGTAGACTTGGGAAGACAATGGCCTTCATGGCAATGCCATACCCTGCCTGCGGGCAGGTGGCCGCAGCAAGTGGCAAGTGCTGGTGGTGCCATGGGTCATGTGGGTGTCTTCTCCTTCTTTCCAGATTTGTGATGGAGTGTGTGCCCAAACACCCACCCAGGGCTCTCCTCAAGACCTCAAGACAAGTCCCTGGTGAGGACAAGCAGATGAGAAAAGACAGTTTGCCACCTCTTCAGCAAGGTGGGAAAGGTAAAGCAGCTCCCAGCTCCTCTCCATGGGACGGGCAACTAACTTATGCCATCTTGTGGGGAAATGGCTGACGCTGAGCGCCAAAAGGCTCCAACTTGTCCCAAAGCTTCAGGCCAACTCCTGAGGGCTTTTTGTCCTAACGATTCGTTGGCATCACCAAAACAGAGCCCCAGGGTGGGATGTGCCCAAGGGTACGGTGGGAGGATGGTGGGCCAAGGCCTTCTCCCCCTCTTCCCCTCAGAAATGACACCTACCCCCAAAAAATTAGTCCCTGTCCCCTCCCCGGCATCACCCGGCTCCTCCTTCCTGACCATGATGATGATGATGAAATCAGAAATTGGAAATGGTGCTGGTGTTGGGGAGGACACGATGGGGCTGTGAGAGGGGCAGAATGTCCACCCCTCGGACATTTTGGGAAGAGGCCTGAGCACCCCCTGCGTCACAGCGATGCTCTTCTGAGGAGGTGTCTCCTTTCTGGTTCCAGTGGGGTTTCCTGGTTTTCCCTTTCCTGCTGGTTCCGAGCCTGACTCAAACCGAAACGTCACAGTTCAGGGAAATCTCAGGGCCACAGAAGAGGAAGAGGACAAGGTCTCTGGCCAGGTGAGGCTGAAGGCTCAGGGCGGGCGGCCGCACGGGGCCATTTTACCCGGAGAGGTGGGAGATGCCCCATCCCCGGAGACGTTCCAGGCCAGGTTGGATGGGGCTTTGAGCAACCTGATCTGGCTGAAGACCTCCCTGCTCATGGCATGGGTGTTGGACTACGTGGACCTTCAAAGGTCCCTTCCCACCCAAACCGTTCCATCAGCCTGACTGGAGGTGTTCAAGGTCAGGTTGGATGGGGCTGGAACCAACCTGGTCTACTGGAAGGTGGCCCTGCCGATGACGGCGGGGGATGTTGGACTACATGGACCTCTAAATGTCCCTTCCAACCCAAACCATTCCATGATTTTCTGACCCAGCAAGAGCCCATTCCCCAGCCCTGAACACTCCTTGGCCATCACCACCCAACAGTGGTGAAGGCAGCACCTGGAGGGGTGGGATGGGGCTGCTGGGAACACCCCCGTTTCACAGGGCTGGTTGTTCTCCAGCTCTTCAGGAGAGCCCCAGCGTGGTCTGGGGACATGGGGACAGCTGTGTGTCAGATGAGGGTCCCGGCACAGGGGGTTTCCTCAGCCGACCTGCTGGTGGCTATGTGAGGAGGCACATGGCTCATGGGGAGGGGCAGAAAGCGGCCCCAAACCCATTGCATCCTCAGGTAGACCTCTCCCTTTGTGTCCTTCCAGGTGGCGGTTGGTGGTCCCAAGGGTCTCCTCCGCCATAAACCAGCCTGTGACCAGCCAACCCAAGGGCAAAGCCATGCCCAAAGGACAAGCACAGAAGCAGAGCCAAGAGCAGGCAGCAAAAACTCAGCACTACGGAGGAGGAAGAACAAGAGAAAGAGGAGGAGAAGGAGGAAGAGAAGGAGAAGGAGGAAGAGAAGGAGGAGAAAGAGGAGGACAAGGAAGAGGAGGAGGAGAAGGAGGAAGAGAAGGAGGAAGAGAAAGAGGAGAAAGAGGAGGAGAAGGAGAAGGACGAGGAGAAGAAGGAAGAGAAGGAGAAGGAGGAAGAGAAGGAGAAGGAACAGTGGAGAAAAACCTCACCGAACGCGCAGCGCTGAAGGCGGTGAAGGCCAAGTCCTCCCATCCTCAGGAAGCCTCGGCCTTCATAACGCCTGTAATAGCTGTATTATCAGCAACGAGCTCCGAGTCAGCCTGCTCGAGGAGCCCACCTACGGGGCCCTCCAACGGCCACCACAGAGCCTGAGGCAGCAAAACCAGCAAAGCTGTCCCTCCATGGACACCCCTGGTTTGGTCCAGCCGGTGGGTGAGGGGACCACCTCCAGGCCATTGTCTGGCGCTGAAGACCACTTTGGTGCTCCCTTGGCCGTAGAGGCCACGGTTGGTCATCATGAAGGAGATGAATAAAGAGATGTTGTGAAAGAACATTGACCAGCTCCCTCAACAAGCCTCCCCAACTCTGGAGCACAGGGCAGAGGGCGGCTGCAACAAGGAGCTAGTGGTGGCGGTGATGCTGGCAGTTGGCAAAAACACCTTCCCTGATGACCCCGACAGCTTTGCCTGCTCCACCTCCTTTAACAAAGTCCAGGACTTCTTGGAGCCTAGGGTGGAGGGTGACTGCTCCAAGGACTGCCTGGTGCAAGCAATGCTTGGAGATAATGACCCTTTCTGGGGAGTGCCAGACACCCCCTTGCAGGACCCCAAGGGGAAGCAGGGTGGGGTGGCGGCAGGCCTTCCCACCTGGCTGACACCGAGTCCTTTGGAGACTTCCAAGAGGAGCTCTGCGGAGAGTTCAGAGAAGACTTTAAAGGACAGTCCTGTGAAGAGTCCCTGGAAGGATCCCCTGCTGAGAACCCTCCGTCACCTGCTGCCAAGAACCCTGGCCAGACCCCCGGCTGTCCCCCAGCACTGGCCACCCCGCATGGCCTAACTGTTGAAGGAGCCGCTGAGGAGGCAGCCCCGTGAGGTTTTGACCTGCTCACTGCTGCCACCAGCCATTGTCTCCTGCCAGGCTGTGCCTAGATCAGGAGAGGTGGGTGGCAAGCAGGCCAAGCGCCCCACGCCACACGGCACCCCCAGGACTCAAGAGACCTCCCCATGGGACAACATCCCACCCAAGAAGAGGAAGAAGATGGTGGTGTGCCAGGTGGAAAAACACTCCAAACCCCTGTGGGAGGGGACACCGGAGCAGGACGGTGCTGCAGTGGGCAGCAGCAGGCAGCACATGGGCAGCAACAAGCAGAGGGCATCTGATGGCAACACCATGGCCACCAAGCGACCCAGAACCCTGGGGGATGCAGGGGGGCAAAGTGCCCCACCCCCCCCAGCCGCTCTTCATGGGCTGATAGAGAAGGCATGGAGCACGGATCCCCACCGCATGTGACCCGCACCCACCCACTCCAGCCCCAGACCTCTCCCACATCTCTCTCTCTTTCTTAATTCATTAAAGGTTTGATGTTTGGTTCACAGTGTGTCTGCCTGCGGTCATTCCTGCAGTGGGAGGCGTGGGGGTGAACGCAGCCCATGCCACATGTGTTCATCTGACACTCCACCTCTTCATCCTAGTATATGAGGAATCCCCCGAGATTGTGGGTGGAGACTTTTAATCAGAAGCTTAATTCCCGGACTCAGGGCAAACAAGCTAGAAAGAGCTCTCAGAAATCTCTCCGCTACCATGGAAGGCACAGACAATGGCACAGCAGACGCCACTGTAGCCTTGCAACAGGAACAGTCTTCTTTAGCTTTGAGAGCAGGAGAACATCATCTAGTACTCGATATGCTTACCCTGCAACAAGGAGGCAGATTTTCACTTTCTGAGCAGTTTCGTGCAAAAAATGTCAATGGAAACTCTTATTATTGTAATATTCTTGATCCTGTTACTAAATTTTGTTTGGATTGTGATTAAGTGTTGCTTTGCCTTATGCCATAGAACCAAACGATCGAACACAGACAGTGATTAATCTCACGTTTGCCCCTCGCTTGGGAAAGTCCTCCTCCTCCTCCACCATCTCTCCCTTCACACCCAGCCATTTCGCACGTGTAGATGCCAGAGAGGCTCACAGCCTCTCCCTGCAGGGCTGTCACCCAACCACTGGATCACGCCATTACCCATGCCATCAGGCGGGGAGTGTGGCGACACGCACTTGGTACGACCTTGGGTATGGCATGGGACAGTGGAAAGCGCTTACATACCGTGCTTGCGCTGCTCACCGTAGCTGCACGGACCCACTCGCACACAGAAACTGGTGACCATCCCCGTAGAACTACTTGTGGATCACCAACCCTTTTGAGACACATCCAGCTGTGTACGTAAAGGACATGTCTTGGTCAACCAGTTGACCATAATAAGACTGAACAGAGAAGGGGCAATCCCATAAGAAAGGCACCCCAACGCTGACTCCGGGCAGCTCTTGTTGCCTGGTCCACAGCTACTGCCCAGCGAAGGAGATACCCTTACATTATGATGGAGAATATGAATAATCAACAGTTTCCCCGACTGTTGCTCAAAAGTAGGTAAGTTTAATTGTTAACACCGTTGTATGTTGCCTACATGGCAAGTGAGGTTTCCCCTTCTCACTTTCACTCATGCCTAGATTGTTTGAGCTCCGCTCAGTCTTAATTATATTGATTGTGAACTTATATTACTATAATAAGGTTATCAGACTTGGTCCATAGACCATTGCTGTTTTATCGCCCGATACCCAAAGAACCCTTGCTGTGTGACAGGCATCCACCTCTCTTGGAAGTCGCAAGCAGTAGCTCCCAGTGTTTGGCAAAGAAAGCTGGCAATGCCAGGGCAATCCCAGAGCACAGTGACACCTGGTCATTCAGGTTAAGCTGATGGGGAGAAGGACCAGAAAGCAGACTTTGGCCTCTTCAGGGATCTGCTTGATGCAGCACAGTGGGATAAAGCCCTGGAAGGAAGAGGGACCCAAGACAGCTGGCTTATATGCAAGGACGACCTCCTCCAAGCTCAGGAGCGATGCATCCTGACAAAGAGGGTGTCAGGCAAAAAACACCTGGAGGCCTGCGTGGATGAACAAGGAGCTCCTGGACAATCTCAAACAGGAAAAGGGAACCTGCAGAGGGTGGAAACAAGGCCAGGTAGCCTGGGAGGTATACAGAGAAATTGTCTGAGCAGCCAGGGATCAGGTTAGGCAAGCTAAAGCCCAGATAGAGGTAAATCTGGCCCAGGGTGTCAGGGGCAACAAGAAAGCCTTCTATAGGTATATATGGGAGGCGAAAGGAAGACTGGGGAAAATGTGGGCCCACTCCAGAAGGGAACGGGAGACCTGGCCACCCGGGACATGGAGAAGGCTGAGATACTCAACAACTTTCTTGCCTCAGTCTTCACTGAGAGGGGCTCTGATCACACTGCCCAAGTTGCAGAAGGCAAAGGCAGGGACTGGGAGAATGAGGAACCACCCACTGCAGGAGAAGACCAGGTTCGAGACCAGCTGAGGAACCTGAAGGTGCACAAGTCCATGGGACCTGATGAAATTCATCCATGGGTCCTGAGGAACTGGCAGATGGAGTTGCTAAGCCACTATCCATCATATTGGAGAAGTCGTGGCAGTGTGGTGAAGTTTCCATTGACTGGAAAAGGGGAAACATAACCCCCGTTTTTAAAAAGGGTAGAAAAGAAGACCCGGGGAACTACAGGCCGGTCAGTCTCACCTCTGTGCCTGGCAAGATCATGGAGCAGATCCTCCTGGAAACTCTGCTAAGGCACACGGAAAATAAGGAGGTGATTGGTGACAGCCAACACGGCTCCACTAAGGGAAAATCCTGCCTGACAAATTTGGTGGCTTTCTATGACAGCGTTACAGCATTGGTGGATCAGGGGAGAGCAATACGTCATCTACCTGGACTTGTGCAAAGCATTTGACACTGTCCCACATGACATCCTTGTTTCAAAACGGGACAGACATGGATTTGACCAATGGACAGAGGATAAGGAACTGGACGGACAGTCACAATTCAAAGAGTTGCAGTCCACAGCTCCATGTCCAAGTAGCAAGCAGTGATGAGTGCTGTTCCTCAGGGGTCAGTACTGGGACTAGTACAGTTTAACATCTTTGTCAGTGACATGGATGGTGGGATCACATGAACCTTCAGCAAGTTTTACGACCACAGCAAGTTGTGTGGAGTGGACAACACACTGGAGGGCAGAGATGCTATCCAGAGGGACCTGGACAGGCTGGAGAAGTGGGCCTGTGCAAACCTCATGAAGTTCAACAAGGCCAAGTGCAAGGACCCACACGACGGTCAGGGCAATTCAAGCACAAAGAGACACTGGGCAGAGAACGGATTGAGAGCAGCCCTGAGGAGAAGTACTTGGGGGTGTTGGTGGATGAGAAGCTCAGCACAAGCCAGCAATGGGCACTTACAGCCCAGAAGGCCAACCGCATCCTGGGCTGCATCAAAAGAATCATGGCCAGCAGATCAAGGGAGGTGATTCTGCCCCTCTACTCTGCTCTCATGAGACCCCATATGGACT
Organism: Vanellus vanellus; assembly: GCF_965231255.1. Lineage (NCBI taxonomy): Eukaryota > Metazoa > Chordata > Aves > Charadriiformes > Charadriidae > Vanellus > Vanellus vanellus. The sequence goes on along the minus strand of NW_028127184.1, from coordinate 204,134 downwards.
CTTTGGAGACTTCAGCTTTGGAGCCCTAAACATGGACATCGACCTCTTGGAGCAAGTCCAGAGGAGGGTACGAAGATGATCCGAGGGCTGGAGCACCTCTCCTGTGAGGACACGCTGAGAGAGTTGGGCTTGTTCAACCTGGGGAAGAGAAGGCTCCGGGGAGACCTTATAGCAGCTTTCCAGTATCTGAAGGGCGCCTACAAGAAGGCTGGAAAAGGACTTTTGACAAGGGCATGTACTGACAGGATGAGGGGGAATGGCTTCAAACTAGAAGAGGGGAGATTTAGACTAGATATTAGGAAGAAATTTTGCACTCTGAGGGTGGTGAGGCACTGGCCCAGGTTGCCCAGAGAAGCTGTGGCTGCCCCATCCCTGGAGGTGTTCAATGCCAGGTTGGATGGGGCTTTGAGCAACCTGGTCTAGTAGAAGGTGTCCCGGCCCATGGTAGGGAGTAGGAAGTACATGATCTTTAAGGTTTCTCCAACCTAAACCGTTCTAAGATTCTCTGACGATAAGGAAGAGGCGAGACAAAAAGGAGGACGAGCCCCGCTGTGATAAACTCAGTATCGTTTGTTCACCAAACCTAAAAACTTACATTTCCACAAGAAGGCAACTGCTTAACAAGAGGTGGCAAGATGGCCAACATTTTACTGTGTAAACAGGATATGCATGATTGTGCAGGCAAGGCTAAGCCGCAAGGTCAAGTTATGTAGACAAAGTATAATAAATTGTGAAAAGACTTGAAGGAAAGGAGCCTTCACCCCAAGACCACTGGCAATACTAGTGTTTAAGATATTAATTTGTGTAATTTTAAAGGTGTTTGTTTAGTACTGCCAGAGTTTTAGAGATACCTATAGCACTTAGATAAATACTTTGAGAAAATGTTAGATGAAGAATCCTTATAGAATTTACTAACTCTTTAGAAAAAGGGGGGGACTAAGTCAAAGATATAGTACTAATTAACTAGTAGTAATTCATAACCTAAAAGACAGGCCTGATAAAAAATGGACGAAGGAAGAAGTCTTGAGGCATTGCCAAGGACAGCTCCTGATAACAAATAAAAGAAGGCCTTGAAAGGCGGCTGAAACCAACCCTGCGGTCTGGACAGAGACAAAAAAAGGAAAAACTGAGTCTGCGTGGGGACGAAAGGTTACTTGAAGTGATGAAGAAGAATTTGCAGCCTTCATCCTCAAGACCCTCAGCGACCACCACCACAAAGCATTGCGCAAGCGCAGTTAGGAGGAGTTTATGAAAATGACTTCTTAAAGCTAATTTTAATACGAAGCGGGGATAGGTTATGCATATGTATAGCCATATTAAGAGATCTTATGATTATGTAAAAAGTACCATATATATTTGAGAAGGCCGCTGCATTGGGTGCGCGCCGTCGGTGGAGGGAGACTCCCGGGCCGCCCAGCGCTGTTTTGCTTGCTGCCACTTGCTAATAAATACTCCAAATTTTAATTGACTCTGTCTCACGTCAATTTTGTGAGATCAACATATAACAACGGCCAAGCTGAGATTGGGGGCGGGGGGGGGGGGCGGGGGGGGGCAGTTTGCCCCATGGCTGTGATGAGGAGAGAAGGGGTGGGTGGGGAGTGGGGGGTGTGGTGTGGGGTTTTTTTGGGGTGGTGGTGGTTTTTTGCCAGGCGTCGCTTTACCCAGTGTCTCGGGGAGGTGTTGGCATCAGGAAGCCTGTGCTAAAGCGGGGTGGGGGCCTCGCCGCAGTTGGTTAGCAGAGCCAAAGTGGTTACTAATGGTTATTAACAGCACAGTAATTAGGCCCGTGTAATGGGGAAGCTCAGATGCCCCCTAAACAACCCCCCCCGGTGCTTCTCTACCCAGGCAAGCGCTGGGCGTCCCCCCCCCGCAGGAGAGGAGCGCACCTCCGGGGTGGGTGGAAGGGCATCACCCAACGGGGAGAGGATCAAGATGGGGCTTGGGTGTCCCTTGGGGTGGCCGGGTGGCGGGGTAGGGCTGCTGGGGGCTGCCACGATGAGGGACACCCCCATGCCTTTCTCCATGGCTCCCACAGCTCTGCTCCCTCCCTCCCTCCCGCCCATCCAGTGCCACCGGAGAGGTGGTGTCCCCCCTCCCGGGGCGGGCAGGGGCTGGTGCCACCCCACCTAACACCTCAACGCACCAAAGCACCTCACTGGGGGAGGGACCCTGTGCCTGGTAGCCCCGTGCTCCCCAGCACTGTAAGGATGGGGCTGAGCCCCCACCACGGCCACCCTGTGCAAACCAAAGACCCCCCCACAGAACCCCCCACCCCCATTCCCCGCAGCGCTGCGAGGATGCACAGCCGAGGGGTACGGGGAGGGCTCTCTCCATCCCACAGCCTCCCCCTTCCTCCTCCCTCGCCTCCCAACACTATCCCTTTAGTTGGACTAACACAGGCAGAGAGAGAGAGAAAGAGAGGTTTTATTATTCTTTTTTTTTATTATTTTTTATTTCCTAAAAGCCACCCATTTTTCATCCCAGGCACGGCCAGAGGAGCTCGCCCAGCATTGAGGGGGGGAGGTTGGGCTGCGGCGCACAGCGCAGCGGCTCGTCAGTTTTTAGAATTAATGTAACCCTAACAAAACTAACGGCGATTTTTAAGTTTTGTAAGGATTTTAATTATTTATTTATTTATTTAATTTCAGAGGGGGCCGGGGCGGGAGGGGGACATTTGTTTTTTAGCAAAAGCCGGCTTTTCTAGAGGTTAAAGGAAAGGCTGTGCTCGGCTGTAAATGCTTCCCTCCAGCGTCCTGGATGGGGGGGACAGATCTCCTAGGGGCCAGCTGTATCCTTGGAGGATTCCCCATTTGTCTCCCCAGACCCCGCGGTTTATATTTCCTGACTCGGTGAGGGTGCAGGATTATGCCCGAGTGGATTACACTGTCTGGGATATTTCCCTCTGGTGGTGCCATAGCGAAGTCTCTGTTGCCAATTTGTGATGTCCGGACCCTCAGCCTGTGCCCTGCCCTGCCTGCGCTGGGCAGCCCTGCCCGCCTGCTGAGGAGGGGGTGCTGCCCACGGGCCCCGATAGAGGAGACACGGTATAGCGGGCTCTCTTCTCTCTCCTCCTCTGCAGGGCAACCGAGGAGGCAGCACCCACTGGGCTCCCTGCCAACCATATACCATCGAAGCAGTGATGCCTCTCTCTACCCCCTGCCCCCCCCCCCAAGCCCCCAGGTCCCCCTGCCCTCCTCTGCCGCCTATAGGTCCTATCAGTGGGGACAGCTCCTTCTGGTCCAGGCACCCCCCGGGCTCCTGGGCCCCCCGAGGGCCACCGCAAGAGCCCCTGCAGCCTGTGCTCGCTGGCCAACTCGGAGGACTGCAGCAGCCTGTTGAGGAGCAGCTTCTCTTCTCAGAGCTCCCTCTACGACATCCTGGAGGCCTGGCCCAGTGCAGCAACAGAGCTAGTGGTGCTCACACACTCAGGACACCCCCGCTCTCCCATGGCTGCTGGTGGAGCAGTGGGGAAACCGGGGCCGGTCCTGGGCCAGGAGCCTCCACAGGAGCTGCCAGCAGGGACCGAGAAAGAGCGGGTTCCCAGGCAGGGGACGGAACTGAGCGTGGAAGCATACGCTGTGGAGCTCTGAGCTGCTGCGTGGTGCCAGGTCTATCCAACGTCAGGCAGTATGTTCCCAGGAGACGTCACCGCTGACAACTCTTCCGAGGAAGTCGGTCCGTTTCTGTAGTCGTAGCCTGCCTGGAGAAACAGCCCCACGGAGCTAATAGTCTGCTGAGCAGCAAGGGAGCAGAGTCGCTGACTCTCAACCCAGGACTGAAATACAGCAACTCACTCTATTGCCTTCCCCCTTCGCCTGCTGCCTCCCACAGTTTGGAAGAAAAGAACCAGGGAGCTCCAAAGGAGGGGACCACTCCCCCACTCACCCAAATCTGCCCAACATCCCCAAAGCTCCCCAAAGATACGGGACTCCTCCCACACACCTCCACTCCCCACACCGCCAACCCTCCCCCTCCCCCAACGCTCCAAAAAGCAGCAGTCCTTAGGGCAGACTCCTTAAGCTGACTCCACAGCTACGGCTCCCCGTCGGCTCCGGGGGAGACAAGGGGGCCCCGGGGCTCTCCGTGGGCTTTAAGGGGGTCCCAGGGCTGCCCACGGGCTCCCAGCAATGCCCGTGCCCACCACCCACCCCCGCTTCAGGGGGCCCAGCGCTGACACCCCCCGACCCACCTCGGGGGTACCTGGGGGGACTCGGCCGTGGGCTGGAGGCGGGCGAAGGGGGCACGGCCGGGCTGACCTGCCGGGGGGGGCTGAGAACGGAGCCCAGAGCGGAGCCAAGCGCCCGGCCAGGCCGGCCCCGGGCACCCTGCGCTGCGGCCGGGGCTGCCGCCACCCGCGGGGAGCGAGCGGGGGGTGAGGGGGCGGCAGCGGGGGACGGGGGGGGGGGGCCTGAATCGGCCCTGTCCTCCCCGGGGACCCCCCACTCGGCTCTGCCCCCCCCCAAAAAGGCCCAGACCGCCCCCCGAGCCCCCCAGCCCGGTCCCGCCACCCCACAAACCCCCCGAACTGGCCCCGGAAACCTCCGCACCGCTCCTGCCGCCGCCGCCGCCCCACCCCCACCCCGCTCCCGCCCCCCTCGGCCCCGGTCCCCCCATCTCTCCCGGTACCGAACGCCGCAGCTCCCGACCACCGCCGCACACCGGAAACGTTCTCCTTCGCGTCCGCCCAACCGCGCATGCGCCGAGGGGCAGATCCGGGCCACGCCCCCCAACGTCGCCGCGGCAACGGTGGACGAGAGGGGCGGGGCCGCGCCGAGGACGACGAGGCCCCCTCAGCCCCGCACCACCGCTTCTTTCCGCCCCGGGCACTGCGAGGCCGAAACCAGCGCAGCCCTCCCCAGAATGCGCCGGGACCCCCCTAAACCAGCCCAATCCTCCGCAAAATGAGCCGGGACTCCCTGAAATCAGCTCAGCCCTCACCAAAATGAGCCCCACATCCGCCTGCAGAGCTCCGCCAGACCCCCCGACGGACATCACGGGGGTGAGGGGAAAGAAAACAACCAGAAAGGTACTGAAAATAACGTGGAGACGGTGCTTAGAGATCCTTCCGAGAGGCAAAACCCGGCCTTTGTTCTCATTTTTGAACACGGGGCTTCGCAGTGCTTCGCGGGCAGTGGTTATCCAGGGGCATCAGCTATCCCGGGAAGCGAACGTTCCCATCCCATGTGTCAAAAATCCACTCGCATGAATAACTTGGACAGAACCAGCCCACAAAAGGGCAAGAGGCACCTTTGGTCACCCTTTGCTTGAAGCTTCGCGAAAACTGTATACTCAGATTGGCCCTGTCCTGCAGTTTCTTTCCCAGAGTTTTGCCCCAAACCCACGCTTCTAGCCCCGCTCCCCAAGCCCTCCCTCGGGGCCCACCACCTTTCCCCAGCCCGGCCTGTCCTTAAAGCTTTTCTTTCCACACACAGCCCTTTCCACTCACCTCCCTCCGGGGCCTCCTCTCTCACAGACACCTCACAGCCCTGCAAACCTCCTCTCCTTCGCCTCTCCCGCTCACGAAAACCCATTCCCCCCTCACAAACACCCATTCCCCTCACTCCCCCCTCACACGCTCACTCCCACACCCCCAACCCTTCCCCCCACCATTCTCCCCTCCCCCCTCAACCCACCTCTTCTCTTCTCCTTTTTTCTTCTCCTACCCCTCTCTCTGCCCGTGGGCAGCCCTGGGACCCCTTTAAAGCCCACGGAGACCCCCGGGGCCCCCTTGTCTCCCCCAGAGCCCACGGGGAGCCGTAGCTGTGGAGTCAGCTTAAGGAGTCTGCACTAAGGACTGCTGCTTTTTGGAGCGTTGGGGGAGGGGGAGGGTTGGCGGTGTGGGGAGTGGAGGTGTGTGGGTCCCTTCTGCCAAAGTGCAGTGAGAACCACGTTCACTGAACCCCCGTTCTACATGGACAGGGTCAGTTGGATGTATAGGACCAAGTTGTTGGAATAACCTCAGCTCTTTTATTAGCAATTCCAAGGCATTGGTATGTTGGTCAGTCCATTCCCAGGATTTTCCCTTCCTGAGCAAATCATCAAGGGGCGAGCAATGATGGAAAGGCCAGGGGTGTGTTTATGCCAATAGCTTAAAGTTCCTAGAACTTGCTGTAACTCCTTCACACTGGGTAGATTCTGCCCCTGTTCTGTTTTTTTTTTAGGGTATCTTGAGGGACCGAAGCAGCTCCTTTAATCCACCAGAGCCCCAGAATTGCACTTCCTGTGGCGGTCCTTGACACTTGGTGGGGAACGGCCCCAGTTTCAGATCTGACCTTGGGGGATGAAACCAGGCTTGGGTCTAGTGAGAGGTGTCCCTGCCCATGGTGGGGGGGTGGAACTCGATGATCTTCAAGGTCCCTTCCAACCCAAACTGTTCTGTGAGTCTGTGATGGTGTCTGTCCAGCTGATGAGCTCCCACCTGAGTTTCACTTGGCGGAAAGCAGCAGCCGGTGCTTGGGTACCCAAAGGCTTCTTTTACATTTTTCCTCTTCTTTGTTTCTTAACTTTTTCAACTCAAACCAAAGGTGTCGGAAAGGGCGGCCCCGTGGGCAGAGAAATCATTCCTCCCTGTGAGATGGGCTGTGGCACCACGGGGCCATCTCACCTGAAAGGAGGAAACCCACAGGTCACTCCTTTGGGCCAAAGAGTGGAAAAAATAGAAAAGAGAAACAGCAACAACAACACACACACAGACACACACACACACATAAATCCCAACCACCAAACCAGCCCCTCGCTGAAGGCGTAAGGTGGGAAATACTGCAACAACTGTATTTTTTGCAACAGCCCCACTTAAAAAATGCTGTAATGATTCATAACGACCCATCCGACTAAAACCAGGAGTAGCGGTGACCTACCCGTCAGCTTTTAGCATCCTGCTAACCAGCTTAAAGGCACCGGTGAGGAGAAGAGTTTAGCCACAACCAGCTCGAAGGAGAAAAAGAGGATCTTGCTTTTAGGGGAAAGGCTGTCTTTGCAGAAGGTAAGTGCCCCCGCGGCTCGACCGCCCCTTCAAACCTCGATTTCTCTGGCTCAGTTTTCTCTGTAACTGCTCCCACAGTGCCGAGGATCCTGCAGCTTTCCCTAAATCGTAATAAAACCTTCCCTAAATCCGGCAGCAGGTTTCTGACGTCTCCAACGCCTCTGAGCATCGCATGGGGATCCCGCACGCCACCGGTCCCCCAGGATTTCCAGGCTCTGACCCCTGGCTTGGCTCAGGTGCCCTCTTTTTTCACTCAGTTCCTCAAGTTTTAGGTAAAAGGGCACTGGGGATGCGCCTGCCTGACCCCACAGACCTGTGCCAGAGGGGGGTTTGAAAGAAATGAATAAAAAAAATACTATATGAAAGATAACTAGAATCTCTTTGGATTTAATGTAATGCTAATTAACTATTGCAAATGGGCAAAAATATACCCCCAAGAATGTAGGGAGGAAGAAATGCTCAATTTCTGTTGTGCGCCGGCCCCTCCCTCCCCCCAGTCCCCTTTCTGAGCTCCCTGAGCACCCCACGGTCTGGCAGAGGGGACACGTGTGACACTGCTGTCCCCTCCCTCCTGCAACACAGAGCTCATTGCAATTACTTGCACAGAGAAACAACAAAAATTATAAAAAAAAAAAAAATTTAAAAACCCAAATTAAAGAAAACAACAAAATTTAAACCGCCCAAATTTAATAACCCAAATTAAAAAAAAAAAAACCACAAAATTTAAAAACCAAAACATAGTTAAGTCATTAAATTTTTCAAACCCCCAAACCCACTAATTTCAGCCCTTTCCCCAGTCAGCTGGTTCCCGACCCCCACCCCAGGCAAATGGGCTTTCCCCCAAAAAACAGTGCTGCCCACTCCCCCGCGCCCCCAAAAAAAGCTCCACAGCCCCCTCCGCCTCCTCCCCACCCTCCCAAAGACACGGCAGCGGCGCAGTGAGACAAACGAGAGGTTTATTCCATTCTTTTTCCCATTACGTTCAATGGGCAACAAGAGAAAAAGGGCCGACAGTCCCGGCTCCGGCGGGGGGAACCCCTCAGTTCACAGTGACGCTCCACCGACGGGACCCACGCGACGGCGACAGGGATTTGTGTCATTTGTGTTCCACAGAATGAACCCAAAATAAATTAAAAAAACCCAATGAAACAAAAAAACTAAAACCAAACACAAAACCACACAAAGATTCAAAGTGATAAATAACACAGATTCGCTTGGGGGATTCCCCCACCCCCCCCCCCCCCCGTTTTATTTACAACACGGAGCGTTTCCAAACTAGATCATCTCTTACAATAAAATAAATATATTTCAGCATCTGCGCAACAAAAATAATTGCTGTATTTCGACATGTAGTGCACTGGGGTGGAGGGAATTAAAATAATTTAAAAAAACCCACCCTTTTTTATTACCTTTTTACATTACCCCCCCACCCCACCCCGCTTAAGGATCTCTATTATGCGCATCATTTTAGGAAACTTCTTTCGAGGGGCCCCCGGGGGACGTGAGGAGCTGTTTGAAGGCACCGAAGCGCACAGCAGCCCCTGTCCCGCCTCGCTGGGAAGGGGCTTTGCTGCCAACTAAAGCATTGCGGGTCACTGCAGGGATATCTCTTTTGGTTCCTAAAGCGACTCCAGCAGCAGCTTTGAGAGGGATTCCTCCTCCCGCCTCCTCCCCGTAAAATTCTCCTCTGCACAGGGAAATATTAAATCCTCCCAAAATACGGAGCCGGCCGTGGGATCACGGGGCACGAAGGGGGGGACAGGCGCAGCACTGTGTCCCACAGTCAGCCCGGGGGGTTACAGCCGCCTTTTAGGTGGCTCAGTCACGTTGTTAACCAAGACCTCAGCTTTCATTTAATTAAAAATAAATACATAAATAAATAAAAAATCTCACCCTGTAAGCAGCAAAAACCCCCGAGCTTCGAATGCAGAAGAGGGCCGTGCCGGGGAAATTTGCTTTACTTTTTAAGTAAGGAATTTTGGAGGCAGCCACCAAGGTTTTGTGGCCCCTGGGGAAGGGGGAGATGCAGAGCCGGACTCAGCCCGCTCTGCCCCAAAACCGGCCGCGTTTTCCCTCCAGGGTGATTTTCTTCCTTTCTGTCTCTGCTGGAGTGATGCCTGGCACGTGCCGAAAACAATCCCAGGCTCTGGCCCCGGTCCCGGCCAGGAGTGAGTGAAGCTCAGCCCCACTCCCTCCTTTTACAGGCAGGAAAACAAAATGGAAAAAAAAACCCAAATTGCCCTATATTAGAAGTGTATAATTCCATTTTAAGGGCAGGGCAGCAATAGGGCTGGTACCACAGCCCCCAGTCCCACAGCCACTGTGGGTCACCAGTGTAACGATTAAATTAAAGTTTCTTTTGGGAAGGGGGGAGAGACGGGGACTCTCCTGCTCTGGGACCTTTCCCCTCCGGGGAGGCAGAGCCGGAGCAGCGAGCACGGTCCTGCCCGGAGGGCAGCGTGGAGGGGACGCGCACGGGCATCCCGGAGGAACAGCAGCAAGGAAACCCCGGTGCTGCACCTTTCCCTTCCTCTGAGCCTTTTTCTTTTCCTCTTTTTAAGGGCTCAACCAGTTTCTTCCCCCTCCGACCGTCACCGTGGGGCACTGGCACCAGCCGCTTTGCAAAACCCCATCCCGTAAAAGCCGCCTGATTTTGGCCCTGTTTGGGGATGCGCCGCTTCCATCCTTACAGAGCAAACTGATAGATGATTTGTTTTTCTCCCCCCTCCCCATTTAGCAAGAAGCACCAACGTGCCGTTGTCGTTTTGGGTCGGTTTGCTGCAGAAAAAGGCTCCCGCAGGGGACGGGATAAGCCGATGGCAGGAGGGTCCCTGCACCCATCCCACCGCTGCTGGTGGAGGGCAGCAAGGGGACCTTTTCTTCGGGGTTGTCCTCTCCTCCCGGGCTCCGCGGCCCCACGCCGCAGCCCAACGACCCCCCCGAGACGGGAAGAGAGCCCGAGAACCATCTCTGCTCAACAGCTTCTTCCTGCAAAGGGGCAGGAAAAAGGAGGAGGAAAAGGCACCTTCCCACTTGCCTCCGGGCTCATCCCACCCTGCGAGAGAGACGCGGTTTTGCGAGGAGAGGGGAGGAGGAAAAAACACCACAGAGAGAGAGCCAGGGAGGGAAAAGGAAGGAAAGCAGAGGGACAGCGGAGGGGCCGCCCGGGGACACAGAGCCCCAGGTCTCGCCTGGCCGCTCCCGCCACCACCCGGCAGATTGGAGGGGTTTGATCTGAAGCGCTGACTTATATTAATTTAACAGCCGGGGGAGGAGAAGGCGCCATTTCTGCCTTTTGCAGCTTCCAGGCTGACGGCAGAGCCGAAACAAGAAAAATAATTATCATAAAAACAAACAAACAAACAAAAATTCCCCCAAAACTCCAATGTAAAACTGGAGCTCAGGGAGCAAATGCTTTTCCTTCGCCTCGGCCCAACCGCTCGGGCGCTCCGCGCTGCCCCGCCACGGAGGGCATCCCTCTCCTGCCAGGGAGAGACAGAAGGGCGAACTGAAGGCAGGACCCCAAGCCAGACCCGAGAACCTGGTCACGATGAAGAAGAAAGTGGAGAAAGCATCACATACAACAGAAACATTCAGAGTTTATTTTTGGGGAACAAAAAAAAAAGAGAAACAGAAGAGGAGGAGTGAGATATTAAAAAAATAGCACTGAACGATGAAGCGGCAGCAGTCCCTCTACCGCTACAAAGCGGCAACAACCCACACACGAACACACGGAGGCGGAACACCACCAAACTCCCACTGACTGTCATGTGCACCTCAGTTTGCTGCTCTGGAGAGAGGGAATGCCTGAAGCACACCAAGGACAGCTGAAACCATCGCCGTGGCTTAAAGGGGAATCCTCCAACTGGAAAACAAAATAAAAGCGGTTTCTGCCCATGTCTGCGTGGGCACATCCCCGAGTCACGTTCTCACGCCTCTCCTTCAAAGTCAAGATTCCTACACATGAAAACTGGAGTTGGGGGGAGGGAGGAGAGAGAAAAGGAGGGAGAGCGTCATCAGTGGGGCTGTTGCCCCGCTCGTGGGACGGCGCCAGCAGAGAGGAGCTGGTTCGTGTGCCGCAGCCCTCGCCGCTTGCTCGGCATTGCCGGCAAAAAAAAAAAAGCCGTAGGCACGTGCCACCGCTCGCAAAGGAGCACGGCCACGTTCCCACACGATCCTTTACCTCTTTCCTCCCCAGATTCAGACTGTTTCCATGCTCATAGTGAGAGCCTTCCACACGGGTGTTTTTGATATCTCATCCGAGATATTAATCTCCGAAGGATCAGTCCTGCAATAAATATTTGAGACAGCAATCTGTGACTGTGGGAACTGACGCCACCCAGCGCATCAGCACCAGCAAGAGGAACGGGGGGGAGGAGAACCAAAGCTGCGCATAAGCACAGCGGGTTGGGCGGGAGGAGGAGGTTTGGAAGGCGAGCCGGAGAGCCGCAGAGCTACAGCTCTGTGCAAAGGCTCTGCACAGAATCCCAGACTGGTCAGGGCTGGAAGGGCCCTCTGGAGCTCACCCAGTTCCACCCCCGCCAGAGCAGGGGCACCTACAGCAGTGGCACAGGACACCTCCAGGCGGGTTTGGAATGGCTCCCGAGTGGGAGACTCCCCCACCTCTCTGGGCAGCCTGTGCCAGCGCTCTGCCGCCCGCCCTGCCCATAAATTTGCTCTTCCCACCAAGCTGAGTGCATGGCGCTGGGATGCTCAGCAAAGAAACATGGAGAAAATTCTGCCAACCCACTTCAGGCTAATCTTGCCGGGGGTCCTGCTGCTTGGTGGGGCTTTACCTGTCGCTGCTTGGCTTTGGGATATCCGCGCTGCTGGTCTTGCCCAGCTGCAGCCGAACGGAGTTTGCAGCAGCAGCTTCCATCATCTCCTGGGACTCCTGACATAAAAAGGGACAAATCAAAGTTGTCTGTCTATGATCGAAGTGGAGATAAACTAAACACCCAGCAAAGCCCACGTGCTGCCCTCTCCTTCTGACCTTCTGTTAGCACAGCCGGGGAAAGACCTTTCACTCCAAACATTTTGGGGGGGGGTTAAAACCACCCTTATGAGCAAATCTTTCCATCATAATTATAATGTTTATTATAAATGGCACCTTTAAAAATTATACCGCTATTCAAGTGTTAAGCTCACTGCTAATTTAAAAACAAGGTTATGATGTGGGATCCAGGCTGTCAGGATCTATTTCTATTGAGTTCGGATCTTCCCCCAACATTTCAAGAGAAGCTGTGACGGAAAGAGGCAATCTCAGAGCCCGAGGGAGACATCCAGCCCCGAGCACCCAGCAAGCATCACCTCTTCTTCTTTGCCTTCATTTTTGGCATCGGCCAACTTCTTCCTGCTTTCTGGCATAAGGTCATCCAAAAAGCTGAGCTCCCGCTTTGAGAAGCAGAAGTCCATCACTTTCCGGACAAACACGAGAGCCAAAACCTTCACAAAATAAGAAGGAAGAGGGGGTTGAGGTGTGAGATGATGCTACGTCTCACTCCGACGCTGCAAACGTCCCGCTGCCAAGCGGCACCGGCTCTTACCATCATGGGAAAGATGATGGCAGCACGGGACACCTTGATGGCCCAGAGCAGGACGAGGCAGATGAGCTGGATCACGGTGAAGAAATGCACCTTCCGCAAGGGAACGTGCCGCAGGTAGATGAAATCCGGCTGGTGTTTTGCCGGCATCCAAAAGAGCTTCAAGCGATCGAAGAACTGCAAAATAAAAGCGGAAAAGTTACCCCTTGGGGCTGCGGAAAGTTTCCGGCCCTGTTGGGACGTGGAAGGAGTTTTCAGGATCTCGCGTGCAGTGAGAAATCCTGGATCCCATTTTGTTCCTCCCAGGAGCAGCACCCGTTTTCCCTTTGCTCCATCTATAAACCAGTGTGCCCATGAGAGCTGCCCACCAAGTTGCAATTATTCCACGTCCTTCTATTATAGAATCACAGAAGGGTTTAGGTTGGAAGGGACCTCGAAGATCATCCAGTCCCACCCCCTGCCTTGGGCAGGGACACCTCCCACCAGCCCAGGTTGCTCCAAGCCCCGTCCAACCTGGCCTTGAACACCTCCAGGGATGGGGCAGCCACAGATTCTCAGGGCAACCTGCGCTGGTGCCTCACCACCCTCACAGGGAAAAATTTCTCCCTGATATCTCATCTCAATCTGCCCTCTGTCAGTGTCAAACCATCCCCCCTCGTCCCATCGCTCCCCTCCCTCATCCAGAGTCCCTCCCCAGCTCTCCTGGAGCCCCTTTAGGCACTGGCAGGGGCTCTGAGGGCTCCCCGGAGACCTCTCTTCTCCGGGCTGAACACCCCCACCTCTCCCAGCCTGTCCTCCCAGCAGAGGGGCTCCAGCCCTCCCAGCAGCTCCGGGGCCTCCTCTGGCCCCGCTCCACCAGGTCCATGGCTCTCCTGTGCTGTGGCCCCAGAGTTGGAGGCAGCACTGCAGGGGGTCTCCCCAGAGCAGAGCACAGCAGAGGGCACAATCCCCCCCTCCCCCTGCCGGACACACTGCTGATGCAGCCCAGGATGCGGTCGGCCTTCTGGGCTGCGATCGCGCATTGCCGGCTCACGGTGAGCTTCTCATCAGTCCGCACCCCCAGGTCCTCCTCAGACCATCTCACCCCCCCTCCCTGTTCTTCTATAAAAATATATTTTTAATATATTCTATTCTTCTGTTTGTTATTTGGCATTTCTCAGCCCACTCAATCCCCCAGTGAGGATTCCCACCGGCAGTAGAAATCGCCTTCGCTTTGCACTGAATTCCCCCATTTTCACCACACCAAACACTGCCCTGTCCCAAACTGTGACGCAGAGCGCGCTGAACTTGCCTGGTCCTCCCGCCCTACGTACCTCCTGTGCCCCCACCAATCTTTTCCTTATACAAAATACTTTCACTGCCTGCTTTTGGGGAGGTTTTCTCCCACACCACTGCTTTTTTCCTGCTTCTCTGGAGATGACACAGCAGGGAGCTGCACGCTGTAAGAGTCCGTACCTGAATCCCTCTGAGTGACGACACGCCCATGTAGAGAAAGACACCGTAAAGCACAGGCATGGGTATAAACTGGGAAATTAAAAAAAAGAATGCAATAATTTATTTTTTTAAATGCATTTCCAGTATTACTGCTCTCTTCTAGAGGCACTGCCTAAAATTGCCTAAAGCTTTCCAGTTTCCACAGGGTTAGAGATGTTTCAGCTCTCAACACGTAGAGGTTTTGTTTGTGTGAGTGAGTGAGTGAATGCTCTGCTTTAGGCAGAGCATTTAGTTACGTTTCATTAGAATACTCCTGTTTTCCTGAAAGGTTGGAGGAAAATAGGTCATTTCACCCATGAAACTGTACGCCACGTTCTGTGACGGCTGAAGAACATTTCTACACATTTTTGTGGCAACATGCAAAAGCGAAGTGCCTCCTTTTAGCCTAGAGCTGCGGTGACTTTGTGGGAGGAACACACAAGGAAGCCCACGGGGATGATTTTGGTGTGTTTAGCTACTGGGAACGGCTGTTGGGAGGCATTTGGGGGAGCAAATTGCATCCCATAAGGTGCTGCCTGCTTGAAAGAGAGCAGTGTACTGGTCTGAATCCGCTTCGTCGTAACCCATAAACACAGGTGGGCCTGAGAGACACCTGGGAATTAAAGCAGTTGTCCTGCTCGCTTGCCTCGAGGACACCAAACTGGGGTGTGAAGGGCTGGAAAGCGTAACTGAGGCTGCTTCCCACCGTGGGCCAAGCCTCAAGGTTTGGGATCGCCTCCTCCTCTGCTCCACACCTACTCAGGCCTGGAGGGAGGGGATGGTTTTTGTCAAACCTCCAAAAAGCTCACGCTTGTTGGGCGTTTTGCATTTTCCTCTTACCTTTAACACCGAAGTGAAGAAGACAGAGCAGCCCATGAGCACAAAGATCATCAAGCCGGTGACTCTCTGCTCTCGTATCCCCAGAAACTTGGGTTGTTCTCCTGGAGCTGAGCAGCCAGACTCCACTTTGAGGCTATTCACGTGGGTGATGGACAGGACAGTCGCAGCCACAAACCAGGGCAGCCCCATCACGGAGCACACCCCGAGCATCACGGCCACCATGAAAAGGTCCAGGTGGTACCCGCATCCTTTCTGTGGGCAGCAAAACAAGGAACAGAGCATCCCACAGCACAAGAGCGAGGACAACGTCGCGACTCAGACTCAAACCCTACTTGGGCGCAAGTCACCCTCTTGAAAATTTAAGAGAAGAATTGGCAAAAATAAGGATGGATATGGTCTTTGCGCAAGCACCTTTCGTGAAAATCTGGCAGGGGTTCAGACCAAGTGGATTTGGGAGGTTTGTGCAATAGCTACTTCTCAAACAAACAAAAAGACTATTTTCATTCATAAAGAAATTTCTACTGCTTGCAAGCAAGATGTGACCCCGAGTTATCCCTGGCAGTGCGTCAAAACAGTTCGTTCCCCCAGCTCCTGCTGGCGTTTTGAAACAAAAATACGCTTCTATAGTGCTTGAAAATTAATTTGCTCCTCCAAAAGATTGCTCATCTGAACTGCCCTCGTTTGCTCCCTGTGACATCACTAATCCAGCAGAGCATCCTGCCACACAGCCTGACATTGTCCCAAACCAACGCCTTCACAAAGCACTTGGCATAGGAGCTTCTCCCCACACCTGCAGCCCAGAGTGGGGTGGGGATGGGGTCAGCTCTTGCAGCCCCTTACCTTCAGCTTGTGCTCCTTCCTGTTGACAATGACAGACGTGATCTGCTGGTCCATGAATATCAAGATGGTGCAGAGCAGAGCTGGGATGGGCGCGGCCAACACCGTCCACCAAGGGTTGGGCCCTATGGGGTTGACCAACCACCCGCGGTCGTCTCTGGTAGGCTGCAACAAAGCCAAAACACACATCAGGATCAACTCCCAGCCCAGCCACTTCGCTGGCTTTGATTTTCCTCTCCATCGCTGTGCCGCCTCATCTCCTGGCCCTGCCTTCGTGTCACCCTCTCCTACGGGGTTCAGCAGTGCCAGCGTCCTCGTCGCAAGCACCTATAGATACTTCTGTAGGTATCAAGTTTTGGGGCTGGCGTCTTCTTTCCAGAAGGAAACGATGCATTCGGAGGTGGAAGAGGAGATAGTAACACCACCAGCATCCCCAGACTCAGCCCTGTCCTGTCCCAGCATCACCTTGTGGCATCCCCAAGGGCTGAAAGTGGCTCCACACCAAAACACCCCATTACCTTGAACATGTGGGGGACGTGGAGCTTCGGCGACGGGATCCCAACCAGGAAGTCAATGAGCACCATGACGACGATGGTGAGGAAGACACCAAAGTCACTTACTGCGGACCGTACCTGGGGCAAGAAAGCAGAGCTGAAAGGGACAGCACAAACGGGGCCATACCGTGAGATGGAAAAGTTAAAGACGTCAACAGCATTAAGGCTGGTTAACAAATTCCCACCACTCTGAGAAGATGCAGCCAAATCCCTCGGTTAGATACTGTTGCTGTGTTTGTACCTGCGAGATTCAAACCTTAAAAAAAAGCCAATAAATATTAAAAAATAAGGAAACAGATGTCTGCCACTACAGCTGCACTCACAGCTACAATGGGAATAAAGCACTGAGGCATCATTTGCTCCTCAAAAGGAAGAAACAGTGTCCTTTGTGACTTTTTCTATGGCAGTTCCTCATTTGAATCAACTTTCCATTTGAGCATATAAGGCACAGAAGGTGAAAAAAAAACACAAGCAAAAAAACAACAAACAACCAACTTTGGAAGACCTGATTTCCCACTGCCTGGGCAAAAAACCGCTCCGGGGCAGGTCGCGAGGCAGGTGGGAAACACTACGATCGTTTTGCACTCCTGGAAATGAGTGAGGGACATCCAAGTTTGGCCTTCAAGGTCAACATTTCCCAGTTTGACCAAGCGGTGGCAAACACTGCTTAGTGCTCCGGGAAAGCCATTTTGGGAAATGAGTGTGGAGACTGCTGCTGGCCACCATCTTCTACCTACTCTGGTCGGGAAGTAGCGGCTGGTTTTAAACTTCTTCAATAAGCCCGACAGGACAAAGGTGGAGAAGAAGAGGATGCAGCACCAGAAGAGGACATCGGGCGTGTAGGGGCCATCGTGTCCACAGGCAGGTCCACGAAACTCTCCATGCAAATACCGACATTCCTGGGGAAACAGCATCAGGACACAAAGGTAGTGCACATGCGGCAAGGAAACCTCGGATAACTAGGGGGTTTGAAGGATCTTGCTCCAAGATCCGTGACCTCGGGACTAATGCAGCTAGCGGAGATTTATATTTAACGATCAACAGCAGCTGAATAAGTGACACATGGAACTACACAGACAGCGGAGAGAGGAGATGTGATGGGACACTGTACCACAGACCCATGGCACATCCTCCGCTTGAACGGCAGGTAACCGTGGCTGAAGAAGACACCAGAGGGGAAGGAAACACTGGAAACTCTTGGGGAGAGTGAAAGAGGGAATGGGGAAGGAGGGCTAAGACAACAGTGACAGGAAAGGAGAAGAGACAAATTGTCCCTTCCCAGGGGCGGGCTCACAGGACACGGCCAAGGGGGGTGAAGATGTCCATAAGAGCGTCCCACCCTGTGCCTGAGCTCTGCTTCCAGCAACAATGGCCCAAGGGGCTGCTCAGACATGCAAGTTTATGCACGTACCTTCAGACAGCGCTGAGTAAGAAAGCAAGGCCTGGAGTTACTAGGAACCAATTAAGGAAGCTAATTACAGCCTTCAAGCATGAACTGAAGTCCTCCAACTTCTCCAATAACCAAAGCACCCACTGAACCTTGCTCCCAGACAGAACCGCTGTTCTGAGGATAACAGTTATTGCCCACCATGTCGGGGATGAGGTGGACTCTCCTTCCCAGGCCCAAGGGGGTTAAACACACTGAAGTAATGACTTTTCAGAGCAGCACTGGCACAGTTGGAAGCCCATCATCACCTGAAGGGCTCTGAGCTTTGCACCAGGCCAGTGCCCCTGGACCCCGCGGCCGCGGCACGAGGAAGCAGTGACTCGGGGCACTTACAGTCACCGTGAGGTTCTCCCAGGTGATGCCAGACACATTGATCTTGTTGCTCTCCCAGAACTGCAGGGTTTCGTTGCTGGGATGGGTCGGTGCCTCACACTTACAGCTGGGAGGAGAGAAGCCAAGACAGGGGTGAGGGGAAGGCGATGGAGGTGCAGCCCTGAGCTCCTGCCAAGGGGCAGCGGCGTTTTAGGAGGAAGAAACCCACTAGGAGATGGTGAGGAAGTCCAGCTTGCTGTGTGTGTGCACAGGGTAGGTCTCTCGCAGGTGACTCAGCTTCTCCAGAGCCTCGTAGATGAAGATGATGCAGATGAGGGAGGCGAAGGCTTCTTCGGTGAAGCGGGTGATGTAGCACACCAAAGAGCTAGCATCAGTGGCCACCAGCACTACGCAGAAGAAGGCGGTCCACAGACCGATGCATGCCCGGAGAGAGAGATAGGAGAGCGCGTAGTCCCTGGGAAAGCAAAAGAAAACGCAGGGTGGAGAGGGCAGCAAGAGGCTCCGAGCCGTGCCTTCCTTTGGGGAAAGTCGGCAGCAATTCAGGAGCGTGTCAAGGCTGCGGATGGTGAATGCAGTTTCCGGTCCTACGACAGACAGCCTCGGGGCTGCGGCGCAGGGTGTGGGCCTGCAGGAGGAGAGGCCAATTATTTAATTATCCTTATTTAACAATTACCTTGTGTTAATGCCTCGGAGGCTAATTGAGGTCAGGTCCCTGTTGTGGAAGGTGGTGTTCTCCCACATCACCCCGATGCCCTAACAGCGAAACCGGCTGGGTTTGCACCCAGTTACCTGCTGCCAGCAAGTTGGGGCTTCATAATAAATTTAATTGCAATAAGGGGGTTAATCTCCCATCACAGTTGCCACAACAAAAAGACTGTCATGGAAAATATCCATTTCGCGTGAAAAGCTCCTGCTTTCTCAAAAATCATCAAAACATTGGACCAGAAAACTCTTTGGATATGTGGGCAAAATATATTTCCACTTCCAGCAAAAATCATGCAAAAAAGTGCCCGAGTTTGTACTGAGAGGAAAGCAAATCTTCCCTCATTCCCAAACCAGAGTCATTTGTCTCATCTTCCCTGTGCAGCCAAGCTCGGGCATCCACATCCTTGTGGTTTCTCCTCCTCCTGCTCTTTCACTTTAACCCTAAAAACCCCGAACCACCCATCCATCCTTCAGAGACCGAGGGCTCCTGCACCGTCACATACTAAAGCAGCAGCGCGTGATGTCTGTGACACAGAAGACAACTTCAATCTACCAACTACCACTAAGAAAAACATCTTTTCTCCATCCCTGCCTTCTTCCAAAGGCGCTCGCAGCACCTGGCCGCAGCAGCCAGCCTTACTTGCAGAATTTGTAGAGGATCTTCTCGAACACGAGGACGGGGCCGGTGCTGCCGAGGATGGTGAGAGGTTGGCCAGCAAAGAGGGAATACACCACGCCGGTCATGGATGCGCCCAGCAGCGACTCCATGGCACTCTGTCCGGGGAAGAGAGGCAGCAGCGAGTAATTAAATCATTAGGGGGAAAAAAACAAGTGCAAATTCACTGCAGCAAGGACTTTTGCATGAGTTTTGTCCTCCCCCGTGCCACCCAACAGAGAGAGGTGCTCACTATGTGGCCGTTGGTCGCCTCCCCCAGCAGTCCCCCGAAGGTGATGATGGGGGACATGCAGGCACAGTAGAGGAAGAGGAAGGACGCCAGACACTGCAGGCTCAGACCATCCCGAAAGTCACTCCAGAACCAGGGGGCTTTTCGCTTCACATCCCGGATCAAACCTCCAAAGAGCCTGGAGGAAGGAAAAAAAAAAAACAAACCATTTTCGTGGAAGACAGCGTTAAGTTTTCTTGGCTGAGGAAGGACAATCACAAGCACAGAGTAACTTCCATTGCTAAAAAGAAGTCTCCTTCTCCCATTTTAGCCCCAGTAGAAACTGAGGCATATGAAAAAACCCTCCAACAAAAAGAAAAGGAGACCAAACCTGAGAGCCCGTCCCCTCTTATTGCAACAGTCCCTCACTTTGAGAAGCAGCAGAGCTCTACCTGGAGGTACTTACACATCTGCTTCCACCCCAAAGCAAGAAAACCTGTGTGCAACCATGCTGCGGCTCAGCCCAGCTGCCCAAATCTCCCACCCACCCAGCCCAGGGGACCAAGCTGGGAACCTGGAGCCCCTTCACTGACCCAGTTAACCCCAAAACTCTGCTAGAAGGGAGGTGTGCGCTCAGATTTTAGGGGCAAACAGAAAAACACCCCACCAAACTATTTCAGTTCACACCTTCCTGTCCGCTCCAGTTCAGGACCGCTGTGCTTCTCCGGCTTGCTGTGAGAAGCGCTGTCATCGAGAGCTTCTGGCACCTTCCTTTTTTCCTGTTAAAATGGAAATAAGATAAAGATATGTCTTTGCAGCCACTGGCTTGTTTTGCTTTTTGGGCTGGGTACGTGACCTGTGAATTTGGGCCCCTGAGCAGCACCCCCAGCCGTGCTGCCCTCCTGCCCATCCCCCTCGTGCCTCCTTCTGCCGCAGCACCCACCTGCGAAGGGACGTTTTTCGGGGGCTCAATTCGGATGGAGGGATCCCACTCTCCTGGTGGCAAAACCATGACCTGATCCAGAAACTCATCGATGCCAGCCACCAGGTCAGCCCGGTTCTTGGCTTTATAGGCAACATCGTGGAAAACCTGCCGTAGGAGACAACCTGGTGAGAGCATGACCCATCTCGGATGTCCTAACCAGTGCAATAAGCTCTTGGCTAAATGCAAGGTCATTTCCCCCAAATCGCCTGTTGGAAGTGGCAGGAAATATTCCCCCAAAGGAAAAATCTGTGCATCACAGTATTTGTAACCATCTCCACCAGGCTCCCGTCCCCCATGGCACACCACAGCCTTCTGCTTCAAGAGGAGAAGTTTCACTGGCCCTGGCAATGCCACCACTGGGGACAGCGTGCTGGGGACCCTGGAGAGAAGGATGAGGCGCGGGCTGCAGCCCAGGTGGGATTTTAGCCTCCTGCAGGCAGCTAACAGGGACAACAAACCCTCTTCCTCACTACTACAGAGACAGGAAGAGGTGAAGAAAGCCCCAAAAAAATGACCCGGAGATATCTCTTATCTCGTCACACCTCATCCGTCATGATAGTAGCCATGGACCTGCCGATCTCGTGGTACTGATGGGCTTTTCCTCCTGGTCCAAGCAAAACAAACAGGAACCTAGGCAAGAAAACCAAAATGAGAGAGAAGAACATGGCCTCACTCAAAGGGCGCCCAAGGAAATCCCTGGGAGCTCCCACCCCAGAGCGTGGCTCCAGGGGGGACGTGTAGGCTCACTGACTCAGGTGATGAATTTGAAACGCATCAAAACCAAACGCAAATTTGAGTTTTGGGCAAACTTTCATTAAAATTGGCCAATGGGTTTAAAAGCTCCAGCAGGGAAGGGAGAAATGAAAGCACAGAGATGTGGGTGGGAGAAACCTGCTTGCTCCCACTGGCCGTGTTCCCCTGGGACGCCCAACTGATGCATGAATTTGGTGTTTTGTTGTGGTGGTTTTTTTTTAAATAAAAACTTTGCGCTTCTCATTCAGACCTCGTTGGGATGGGAACTTCCGTCATGCCCGAGAGGAGGACAGCCGGGGTCAGGCGGACAAATGCCACGATGGGCTGGCGAAGGAAATCCAGCTCTCCTACAAGCACGTTGCACGCTTCAGCCCCGGTGGGAATTTTCTTCATGAAGCGCAGCTCCGCCTGGGCACGACAAGGGATTTTCAGCCATTACCCCAAAAGCAAAGCCCACAGCACTCTGCAGAACACTCTGCAGCCAAGTTTGCAAGAGCAAATCTGGCCTAAAAGCATAAGAAAGCTACGAGTGTCTCACCTTGCTTAGATCCACTGCATTGGTGTCACGGTTCACCCCATTTTTAGCTTCTGCAGTGGTGGGAGATGGATGAGGAGTGAGTGAGTGGGCTGGGAGGAGAAAGACACTCAGAAAGAAAAGCAAGGAGCAATCGGGACACTTCTCCTTTGCCGGGAGAAGTCTAATGGGGCCAAAGCCCTGCAGAAACCTTCACCTGGTGCCAAAGCCTGGCAGAAACCCTCACCGGGTACCAAACCCTGCAGAAACCCTCACCTGGCTTGTCGAGGGGATGCACATCTAACTGCGTCTTGCTCGTGTCAGCAAATGAGCAGACGATGGAGAGAAGGTTGTTTCTTTTCTTCTCGTTCTGATGGTGATGCTTCTTCAAAAGCACTTCTCGAACTTTTGCCCGCATGCGCTCATCAAACTCCGTGGACTGCTCTTGCTGGCCCAGGATCATATCTGGAGATGGCAACGGGAAACGAAGCTGTCAGAGCAGAAAGTCCCCAAGCCCCGACCCCTCAAGCCCCCGGCGAAGGCTGCGCCACGCAGGATACCCTAACGCGGGCTCAGCCTTGCTTAGCAAGACGTTTTAATGCAGTTCAGCCTTTGCAGCGAAAGGAAGAATTCTCTTTTGCTAAAAGCCATCATCAAAGTGCTTATTCATCACTCCGCTCAGATAATTATTCCCCATCCTAGATAATGCCATTTTTTTTCCTGATCTGGCGTTTCTAGACAGACTCTCTAGACTCGACACATTTCAACAAATTATAAGCAATCTCTAGCGCAGACTTTCCCAGAGTTTCCTTTGCCCATCCACTGCAATTTGCCAAACACAGGGAGAAACGTGCTAAGAACGGCTCCGACTTCTCCAGCTCTTGCAAGGGCTGAATGGAGACCTGCCAGTCAAAGATAATTTCTCCAAAGCCGCTTTTTCAATTAACTTCAATTATCTTCCCCACAGAAATATGCTGCTTGGTCACCTGCCAGATAAACTCTGCCTTTAAAGCTCTTAAATCCTGGATGTTAAGGCAATAGGAAAAAAACAAAACAAAGAACGGGAGGAAACAGCTTGTAGTAAGTAGCTTATTTAAGGAGGTTCAGCTCTTAGGCAGACTCCGTGTTTCTGAGAGCAGCCTGCCAAGCCCTGACACTCCTTTCTGGCCGGAGAATATTCTCTAATCGCCTCTCTGACCCCACAAATTGCTTTCAAAAGGCTCCCATACTGGGAGAAAAAGCTGATGTGACTGTTGTACACCCAGTCTACATCCAAAAAGCAACCCACGATTTAAAAACACAGCGGAGGTTCTGGAAAAGGATGTGCCATTGGGGCAGGGTTTGATACGGGAGTGAAGGGCACCGCAGCAAATTGAGCTCGGCCGTTCCCGGCGGGACGCAGTGCGCTCAGTACCTGCGATCTCTTCGATGCTGTTGGCACAAACGTCCAGCAGCACTGTCCCGTTCATGATGCAGCTCCGCAGCTCGAAGAGGCTGTGCAAGGACAGCGTGGCCACGTAGGGCTTGCTCCAGCGCTCGCCGCCATCTTCCACGTCCTCCTCAAACTTCAGCCACCTGCGGACATCGGGCACGATCAGCCCCGTTGCAAGAAAACAGCCTCAGCTCTGCAACCCCTATGGTGCAGCAACGGGGCGGCAAGAGGAGAAGGCTCCACGCATCGGCACCTGCAGCTGCAAGCGCTTCGCGTCCCGGAGAGCGGAAGGCAGAGCCCACGGCTGCCACCACAGCCGGCGGCAGGGATTTACCTTGCCGTTTCCTTCCACTCGGCATCTTCACCCTCCTTCAGGAAAATCTCATCCAGCTCAGTGAACAAGTGGTGGGGAACATGCTGCTCGTTCTCCTCGGTGCTGAGGATGAACTGCACCCGCTGGGATGGGGTGTCTGGGGGCAGAAGATAAATCCCGTTACCACACCTGCATTCGACCCGTCACGCTCACACGCAAAGTGGCCATCGATCAGCACCAGTTCAGCCCTAAATATTGGGCTGGCCCCTCTCCCCCGGGTCTGGCCGGGCTTGCACAGAGCCACGGAGAAGGAGAAGCATCTGTTCCACCTCTGCATAAGGACGGGCCACTTTCCTTCCCCACGTTTCCATTTTTAATGGCAGGATCCCTCTAAGGAAGACCAGCCTCAATCCATTATGCCTTCAACTGCCTCCCAAATAATGCCACTTTCCCTCAGAAGAACAGCAAACCACACAAATCAGCCACACGGACCTGCTTGCAGAGGACCCCGGCACCCACGCAGCCCCGAGAAGGCTCGTGAACGCTGCGGCGGGACTTACAGTGGTAGCCCTGCTCCATCGGGGCACAGTCCTTCTCCCGTTCCTTCTTCCGATGCTTCTGGTGGTGGGGTCGGTGGTGCCGGTGGCACCGGTGGCTTTGCCTCACCAGCGGCATCCGCACGCCCACGGACAGGGTGCGGTGGCCTGCGAAAAAAGCAGTGTTCGCATCACTCTCGATATTGCGGAGACGGTTGACGCCGCTGCCACGATTAAACCAGCGCATCCATCCCAGGAGGAAACACCAACTTCTCTTCATTTTAGTTTCACTGCATCCCCGAATGTCAGAGACCCCTCCCTTTTTCCAAGCCTGTTTTACTCTAACTTTGCAACAACAGAGCAACAACAAGCGATGGCTCCGGGTCACCTAAAAGTGCCCTGAAAGTATCAACCCTTGTCTAAAATTCCAGCTTCGGCTGGACAACACTCAGACCTGCTCATTAAGCAGCCACAGAAGGTAATTATTTTTAAAATCTTTGTATGGCACAAGGCAACAAGAGGAGATCCAATCAGTCCTGTGATAATGAAGTCTGGAACAAAAAAAAAAGAAAATCACAGCCCTGTGTCTGCAGCCATCAAATTATTCTCCTGACCTCTCCAAGCCAAGAGCAGCCTCTGAGAAAACAAGCTGGGAACTACCAAGCTCTGTGGCCAATGCTCACACCGCAGATGCCACGGGGGCTTTTTCCCCTCTGTCTAAAAGCCATAATATTAAAACAATGTGAAAATAAATGTGCTTGTTTATTTAGAAGCACGCCACGTTTTGCTGCAGGTGATGCGTATGCTGAGCACGGGACGCAGCAGGGACTTTGCGCGACGGGAAAACGCGTGGGACTGGTGGCACCTCTCCCGACTCACCTTCCAGCTCCTCCTTCTCATAGTGAATAGTGACAGCGGTGCTCGTTCTTCCCTGGTCAATCACCGCCTCCTCGTCGTGTCTCTGTTTAGTGAGGAGAAGAAGATATAAGTTGGGGCCAGGTGAGGAGAGCTCCCTTACGTCCTCCCAGTCATCACCCATCCCTGCGCCACGCGAGCCCAAGAGCATCACACCTCCGTGTGTCTCCTCCTCCAGGCACAGCCCTAAAAACACGGACTTGGAGGTTTTTATTCCCATACCCAAATAAAACCACCTGTAATGTCACCTGTATTGTATATACTGTGAGTCTGGAAGGATTTACTAAAAGGGGAGAGAGTTGAGTGTTTCAAACCAAACCCAAACCTCCTGCTTTGTTCTTGTGGTTCCTTTCGAAACAATAAAATTAAAAAAGGGATTTCCAAACTGGGGGTGGAGTGGGGTGGGGTGGGGGAACCCAACTCCACACTTTTGATCACAGCCAGTTTCATTCTCCAAACGTGATACCTGCAGAACTCACTAGATGGCACTTGGCCACAGGACATGGCCACCACCAACCTCCAAAGGCCCTCAAGAACCTGCAAGGGTGAAGCTTCGACTTCAGCCCAACCAGGCTCGGGCTTCTCTTGCTGCAAGCAAGACTGCGTTTTTCTCCTCAAAAGAAAAGCCAAAGGCTAACAGCTAATGCCCTCCTTGGCTGAAATACCACTGCCAGCGCTGCACAAAGAGCATCTGTGCCTTAAAAGCCACAGGAGAACTACAGGCGTTCTCTTCTCCCCTTGTCCCTGGGCTGGGGAAGGGCATCACCGGGATTACCGCGCTCAAAGAAATAAAAACTCAACCACATCTCACACTCGAGTCGCAACTGCAACTTTGAAAGGGCCTCCAGGAAACACTTCGCTTTAGAGAAGAGCAAAATACCGGAAATCTGCTTTTTATCCCCCAAATCCCTGCTTTGACTGAATGGCATCACCTGCCGCTGTGCAGCAGCGACGCTCGGGAAGCTCACACCTCCCCCGCTCACCAGTTAATTTAATGAGCAAAAGGAACATTCCCAGTTCCCATCTGGGAATGAGTTTTTTCTGGCCCCCGAGTACTAATTTCAAAGCCGACTTGCTGCGACCTCCCCGCCACCTCCCGGCACTCGCCCGCGTCACCCGGCAGCCGGATTATGACACGCCTGTGGCTTTCCCGTCCTCTCTCCCACGCCAATCTCCGCCACCCTCCGTCCCTTCTTAGCAATGCGTCTACTCCCCTCCAGATTTACCGGAAAAAAAACTCAAAACCCCAAACCCCAACCTCAGAAAAGGCGTGGGACAAAAGGGGCTTAATCAAATCGCTTTAAATGGCAATTTTAGTAAAATCGTTACTTAAGTAAAACACCAATTTGAATTAAATCGCAATTTAAGTAAAATCGCCACCGAAATAAAACCCCAATTTGAATTAAATCGCTATTTAAATTAAATCACAACTTAGATACAATCACAATTGAAATAAAATCGCAATTTAAATACAACGGCGAGCTTGAGTGTGTTACAGGGGTGTCAGAGTGGGAATAAACGGAGCGATTTGGGCATCACAGCTCCCCAAATCCCCCCGAGCGACATGGGGAAAGTCTGCTTCTCTCTCAGAAACCATTTTGGCTCCGTGCTCCCACCCACAATGCTAAACCTGCCCCCGGCAGGGCACAAAGCATCGTCCCCCCGCATCCTTCCCTGCTCTGGCGACATGCCAGTGGGATTTTGGGAAATCTCCCCCCCCTTTTTGGGGGATACGCAGCCCCTCGGCACAGCCCTCCCACCTGTAACTCTTCCAGAAGTGTCATTTTGGGACCCTCGTCCTGCTTCATCCTCAAGTCGGTCACCGGTTTTGGGGGATAACTGAGCCTCCAGATCAATCAGAGGACCAAACCCTCCGACTGCAGCCCAGTGACTCCCAGTCTGCACCATCTCCAGCACATAAACAGCGACCGTTGCTGGGATCGGAATGTTCAGGGTGACCCCGGCAGTTATTTAAAGCTATACACCCCAATACTGATCCCGCTTGGAAAACTTAGCGGATGGGGAGAAACCTGCTCTGTTTTGAGGAAAAACTCTCCAGAATAGAGAAAAGGGGTGGAAACGCTGCATCTCGGCAGGGCAAAAGGTGTTACACAGTGTTTGGGTGTATTTGAAAGCCCAAACTGCCAAAAGACCACGTGAGGCACAAACCGTTGGGGAAATGCCCGTTATGGGGCAGCCCTGATCTTCATCAACATTTCCTGCATCAAATCAGGGTGTTTCAGGGAGGTCTCCCTTTGGCACGGCCTCCATCCCTTCTCAGCTTCCATAAACCCTCGTTAGACAGACCAAGTCCTATGCCGTACGGAAATGGCCAGAGAAGCCCCATGTTTTACTCTCCTCGCTTCCGCCAGCTATCTCCAGCCCTACTTTATGTTCCGAGCGGAGCTAATCCCTCATTTCCAGCCTACAGATTCATTTGCTGTCATGAACTTCCTCCCCGGCGCTGCTCAGCACAAAGGTTGACGGCCCCGGCTCGCCCTGAAAGGTTACATGGGATGTAAAATAACACAGTGAAGGAGGGTGACACCGAGGGCTAATCCGTTAAAATCCCATCGGGATCCAAGCTCAGATCTCTGCTGCTTTCTTATTATTTAGTATTAAAGCTTCAGGCACAAAGACAGGAGGAAAGAAGCCATGTGGGTCCGTGGCAAGATGCTCCGAGCATCCCATCGCCCTTCCCCAGTTGTTGCAGCATCCCCAAAATCGCGGCAAACCTCGCACAGAGATGCCACCGAAGGAAACGGTGCCACTCAAAACCCTCTTTTTCCCCGATTAAGCCACTCAAATGGACTCAGAAAGGTTATTTCATTGAGGAAATCGCTGGAGGATTTAAGAATTTAATAAGTCTATGGGATCTGTGGACGCGTGGGCTTGGGATGGGATGGAGCAGGACGGAGAGATGCCTCCAGAAAGCAAATTATCCCATCCCAGGATGGGTACCAGCACTCACAGACGCTTCGCCTTCCCTCTTTGTCCTTCGCCGCCGCTGCCAGGCGCTTGGAAAACATCAAATCATCGAAACTGGGCTGGGAAAGGGGATCGCGAGCTCACTTTTGAGTTTCGGAGCAGAGGGTGTTGTTCCCTCTCAAGAAAACTTCTCCAAATTATTATTTTGCTGCAGGGTTTTTTTTGTCCCAGCAGGAGGGAGAGGGACTTTTGACTGTCCTGCCTCAGTTTACCTGTCTCAGTGCAACTCTTCCGGTTAGAAAGAAAAATCTTTCCCTGGGGAAGCTTTGGTGTAATTGAGGATGAGGAAAAGCACAAAGCAGAGGTTCAGGTCCGGCTTTGAGTCCTCCCGGTGCCAGGGGAGGCCAAAAGCATCGCACGAGCAGGCAAACTTCCCATCTCAGCCCCCTCATTCCGTCACTCGCAAGCTGGACTGGCCACCAGCAGCAGGAGGGAGGATTGATGTAATTAATCTCGCGCAAAGTGTAATTAATAACACTGATCCCAGTGTTATAAGGGGATGAGGGGCCAAACTGGGGGAGCTGCTCTAGTGGTGGAGCAGGAGACCCCCCTCCTCGCCCCTCTCCATCTCCATCCTACCCAGACGAAGCCACCGGTCCTGTGGCTCCCTCCTTTGCTATCGTGGGGGTCAGCACCATCCCCTGCAGGGACCCCTCCGGCTCCTGAGCCAGGATTTGGGCTGTGACGGGGACTGGACCTGGGAGAGGACACATCTCCAGAGCCCCAAAGTGGGGCTGTGAGGGGGGGACACACGCAGGTCACAGCTGAGCATCACCAGGACGTGACCGTCTTCCCTTGCTGGCAGAGACGCAAGTTCCTCTCAGTCTTTCCCGTGAGCTGTAATTTCAGGGCAGATTAATTAATTCCCCACCTCTCGTTTGCCCCCGAGAGCACCTCCTGCAGCTGGGTCCCATGGGTGCAGCGGGGGGGCGGACAGGCCCTCCCCCGGGCCAAGGAGATGCAGAAAGAGGGGGGGACCACCCAGCCACCTCCTGCCTGCACCCCAACACCGGGCGCATCCGTGCAAGCGCCCGGTGGGACAATAGCTGAGGTGACCGGGTGGCATGGGGCTCTGTGGGGACAGTGGCCTTTGTCCCCCTGCTCTGAAGGGCCACAGCATCACCAGGGGGTCACATCGAGATGCGGAGGAGGGGGGGTCTGGTGGGGAGACCCCCAACAGGCATTGCCCAGGTGCCTTCCTCCCCTCCTCACATCCCTCCCGCACCCAACTTGGGTACCCCTCGCCTCCCCCTTTGAGCCCCCACCCCTCTGCCTTGCAGATGCCTTGCTGATGCCTTACACCCCCTTTCAGCGGCCTGCTGTCCCCCCTCCTTGCACACCCCCAGCACCCTATTTTAGACACCTACCACCCTCCTTACCCCCTCCAACCTTGCAGATGCCCTTCACTCCCCTTTCCATGGCCCTCACAGCCCCTTGCAGATGCTTTGCCTCCCCCATTCACCCCCACCCCCTGCTCCCAACGTGTTTCCCCCCAGCCATGAGAAATGCCGCAGTGAGCAGCCATGGAGCATTCTCCAGCCACACCGTCGGCATGGCCCGCCCGGGGGTACCAGGCATCGCCCTCCCTGCCCTGGTGCCGCTGCCCCCCACCTGACAGCTGAGGATCCCATCGGCCCGTTGCTGCTGGTGGGCATGGCGGGGCTGGGGGGGAGATAATTGCTTGATAACGATACTCTTAAGACATCCAAACAAAACACAAACAAAAATCACTACGATCACAAAAATGAGTAGGTTTCACAATAGGCTTTGCAGCTGTCAGCTCAGGGCAAACTCAAAGCCATGCAAGATTTTGTTCAACCATCCGACTTCTATTGCCTCTCGTAGATTTCTGCCATCCAAGTAGAAAACAAATTAATTTTTCTTATTTTCTCTTTTGACTGATTCCCTGTCCAATCAATACACCAAGGAGGAGATCGCGTGTAATGCCATTCTCCGTGTTCTGCCGTCTTCCAAACTGAAGGGAACTGCATTCGAGAAAGTGCTCGAAAGCCCAGCAGTTATCGCCTCTGTTTTGGACCCGCGCTTCAAGGAGATGCAGTTTCTCAGCCCCAGCCTGAGAAGCGAGTTGCACCAGCCAGTGAGAACCACGCTGTTGTGGGTTTGCAACCACCAGTCCCCATCTGCCACCCAGTCTGGGGTGCCAAACTCAGATTCCAAAGCCACGGGCGCAGATGCCGGCAGCCAGCTGCCTGCTCGCAAGGACCCATGCGCCAGCGCCCCGTCTCAGAGTAGCTACGACATCCTTCTGGGGTAGGACCCGATGGAGAGCATGCCCGAGATCCACCAGCAACTGGAAAACTACATCCTGGAGCCCCTCTGCAAGCACAGCACCAGCTGGTGGAAGAAGAACGAGCATCGCTTCCCGGCCGTGGGGCGGCTGAGCCGGCAGTACCTCGCCATCCCCGCCACCGCCCTCCTGCCAGACCAGGCCTTCGCTGCCGGGGAAAGCACCCTGAAGCATCGGTGCACTGTCCTGGTGCCGGAGAATCTGGTCCAAATTCTGTTCTTGCATCCACATTCTGATTTTTTAGAATCAATGTGAAACAGCAACAAGACTTGGAACAGGAACTGGCACGTGGAGCCCTTCCCTGGGTCAGTGGGGGGTTAAATCGACCCGCGGGGTTTTGGACACCACAGTTAGATAGGGTGCCGGGTATTTTTCCCAAACTCCCGCCTTTTTGGCATCGCTTGGGCAGCACCGGCAGTGAGGAGCAGGCTTAGGGAAGAGGTGTGAACACGCCGATGCCTCTTCTGACTTTTAGGGTAGTTTTTTTATAAATACAAGTGATGGGAAACAAAAGGAGAATGTTCGTACCCGCTCTGCAAAGCGGGCGCTTCGGGGAAAGAAGTTTACCATGGCCCAGACCTGAAGATCAATACTTTAAAGACAAAACAGAACCAAAATACAGATTTGCTTCAACCGGGCGGGAATATTCAGCCACACAAAAAAAAAACCAAACCAAAACAAAAAAAAACAAAACAAAAAAAAACAAACAAAAAACCAAAGCCATGAAAATCGGGTGGCCTGGCAACGAAAAGTAAACCTTTTCTCCCTCCCGGTACACCGCCAGCAGAGACCAGCCCCCTTCTTAGATGTCATTCCCTGAACTAACCCAACCACCATTGTCACTGCCAAACGCTGCGTTATTTGTGCAAACAAACACCGATGGGCGCTACAGCGCAGCACGAAAGGCCAACGCCGACTCTGGCAAATAACCAAGAGGCCTCGCAGACATCCAATGCCTTCACCCGCCCCAATCCTGCTGCCGGCTTTGTCATGGCAGTGCCGCTGCGCTCTCCAGTGGGAAAACCAACCCGGGAACAGCACTGTGTGGCGCAGGCCCAGGTTCTCCTTTGCTTCGCACCACCAACCGCACAGAACGGGTTTTGACGGCTTCGATTATTTCTGGCTCAAACCCAGCAAGAGCAGCCCCAGGACTTGAACGTTCAACAGCTCAATTTAATAAATTGAGGAGAACACATAAAAAAAAACCTTACTCCTCTCAGAAGAACAACAAACCTTACTCCTATCAGAACAACACTAAAGCCTAAAACTAAGAGCTAAAAGATGCCTAACTAAGACCGAAAATCTACACGTCACTATCACCTAAGGGGGAAACACTATTAAATACAATACCTTATTCTCTGCTGTTCTTATCTTCTGGGTCTTTCTGGAGCGGGGGTGACCTCGTGGTGGTGGACCCTCCGCAGAGCTCAGGCGCTGCTGGAGGCGAGAGATGGTGGGTGGGGTTTTCTTAGTGGTGGAAAGGGACCTGGTTGCTGGGCTGCACCAGCAGTTGCCCAGTTGCCAACGGGAGGAGGTCACCCTCTGGGCTTCTGCTGGCTTCGCCGCCCTTTGAAGACGTCCCCAGGGCCTTCCGATCCTCCCGTGGGCGATGGTATTTCACATGCGCGTTCCTCCCGTTGACTGTCCCAAACACCCTGGAAGGGAAAAAACAAACGGGGATTTTTAACTCCTTTTCTAAGAAAAAAAAATTTGTTAGACGACGTTTCATTACTTCTAATTTTGTGAGTTTCTTGTGCGTTTTGCTGCGTGGTGCCACACAGTCTCTGCCGGTACCCCCGGCTGGGTGGGACCTCGTTGGTTAAACACGGCAGATCATTGGGGATTAAAATAGGAGAATTAACATCACGATGGATCAAAATCGGGTCGGACTGAAACTCGAGTGGCTCTGCGTGGCACGAGCGACTGCAGCGCGGGAGACCTCGGGCCGCAAACCGCAAGAAGGAACTTCAGTGGAACCTTTTTCTCAGCCAAACAAAGGAGAAACGCTGGGATTCTCACCCGAGGAGATGAACCGCCCCAGGCCTGTAATGGGAGGAAAGGGCCTTCAAAGAGAGAGAGAGAAACCGTTGTGGCTGCAGTCAGCGGGAGACGGAGGAGCCCCGAGTGCAGGGGAGACGGGAGGAGGATGGAACTGAGCAGGAACAATCCCGACAGGTTCGTTGCTCCAACAGGCGCAGAGGAAAAGCGGCTATTAAACAAATGGTGGTGACAACACGTGGCCATGTGCGGCATGGGACAGGTGCCCCAACACCTCAGGGAAGAGACCGTGAGGCGTTCAAAGGCACAGGAAAACACAGCGGTTTCAGCTAAAAGTCAACAAAAGCAGCAGGTGGTGGCGGGACAGTGGGAATCCTCCAGCTGCCCTTAGTTCTGCTCCCCCCCGGCCATCTCGGAGAGTTTCCATCTGTTTGAGCCCAAAGCAGTGAGTTTCAAGAAGAAAAAGCGAGCAGCTCACCTTCCACACTGCCCGCAGGGAAACCCAGCTGCATCGCCTGCGCCTCCAACCCCGCGCGGAGCGTCCCCGGGATGGCGGGAGGGACTGCCTGTGCCACGGGGCGTCTTTTCGCTGCTCTTCTGCTTCTTGGTGGGCCCAAGCCGGCGCCTCTTCTTTGGGCTGCAACCAGCCTGTAAACCAGACAGCTTGTGCTCATTTCTCCTGCTCCTCAGCAAGGGGGACAGCTAAAGCGAAAAACTGGCTGGAAACATCCCCAAACGGCCCAGGCAGTGAGGGGTTTATTTGTGTGCTGGGTGGAACGCGTTCTATCAGCCCCAGCCTGCCCCGCTGAGCTCCTCCAAACGCTAAAACAGCCAAAACAATGCTGAAATTCGACGGGGAGGATGGGGTGCAAAGACAGATGGTGAAAGAAAAAACATATTATTTCTACTGTCCTCAGCAGAACAGTAGAATTACAGAGAACTGAAGTGACATGCTTACCCAGTGGCTGCCATCAAAAAAAAACCCTAAATAATATGTATTTCTGTGAGCCACATTTCTGCTTCCTGGCAAGGAACATTTTGGCAAGACCCACACAGAGGCGGATCACCGGCAGTTCCTGTGACGGAGCACTGGGACGTCATGAAACATCCCCGAAAATCATCAGAAGCAAGTTTAATGCGAAGGGGATCGTTTCCCAGAGCCCGAGACAATGCGTCCACGGGGCATCTCGCACCCACCCCCGGCAGTTCTCTTACCTTCTCTTCAGCCGCCTCCACCTCATCCGTGCCTCGCTGGAGCCTTTTGGCTGTCTGTCCTGGTCGGGTGGCGCCAAACCTGACGTGTTTTTTCCAGGTGTAGTAATATTCCACACACTGGGCCACGGTCTTCGTCTGAATCTGTCAGGAAAAAAACAGAAGCGATCGATGAGGGAAATACTGCAGGAAAACACTGAAGGCACAGACCCACAACAAATCTATCCAGTGCTCTTTGTCTGTCCCCCCCTCTGTCTGCAGTCCCCACAGCACAATGAACAGGTGAGATCAGGCCGAAAACGAGCCCCCTTCTTCTGAAAGGGCCGTAAAGAAGCCTTGGGAGGGCAGAACTGTACGTTATACGCCGATGGTCAGCGGAATGTGTCATTATTCTTTTAATATTTCCCATATTTTGTACCGGAGAGATTCAATTTCTTTGGTAATTACACATTAGGAAAATTATGTTTCGTACCGGTGTCTTTTTAGCATGAAGCTGCATCCCAAGGACAGGATTCCGACACGCCGTTCAAAAGATGACTTTTCTGGGTTAAAACTCCCCTCCACACTAACAACCCGCAACCCGCCTTGGTCTAACGGCTTTACCTTCTTCTGGATCAGGTGGAAATTCTTCTTATGCACATAAAAAGCCTCTTTAAACAACTGCTCCTCCAGGGGCGTCCAAGTGTCTGAGCCTGGGAAGAAACAGCCACGTGCAAATGATTAGACCACTCGCAGCCTACCTGAAATCCGCACAAGTTATTCATCACACATCCACATCTCTCCTCCTGTGGAAAGTGATTAGCCAATGCCGCAGGGAGTTCGTTAGCACGAGCAGTTATGGCTGCCAGCAGAGCTGCCGTGAAGCCGGCATGCAAAAGGAGGAGCGTACAGCAGCGTGGGGCATCACTGTACAGGACAGCAGTGGGCTGGAACACAGGGACAAGGCACTCCCCATGCCAAAAGACCCCCGGAACAGATTAAAACAACTATTTTCCCTGCCCCGAAGAACATGAACCGTTGCTCGCACGTTTTTAAAAATCACTTCTTTCAATCAGAACAAAGGGAACGGCAGTACCCGCTCGCATTCCTGGAGAAGCAACAAGCTCTGCTTCCACTTTACCTGCGTAATGATAATCAGCCAGGGGATGGGATTCAGGTCGCTGAGGTGCCCCAGACTGCAACATCTCCAGACCCTCCTGCAGGAGTTCAGAGAACAAGACTTAGATTCCCCCTCAGGAGGGACCTCAACTCTTCAGCCCACTGTAGGAAGACGGTGCTCAGTCGATGCTCAGCAACAGAGCGTCGGGGTCACCTCCGCCCACGGCAGTCGATGGGAATATTTCCTCAATCCACACTGATGTGTTTTAAGAAACCAGAACCCGCGCAGATCTCCAGGGACCAAGCTGTGGCACCCCAACGGCCACTGCTCACTGCTGGAGTCCTTCTGGGCTCGTCCCCGCTGCAGGCAGAGCTGCCTGCAGGAGTAGGAGGACTTCTATTCTCCAAATTGTCAGAATTGACAAGAGACAGAACAAGCTCTTATTGATACACAGGGTCTGTCATCCCACAAGACCTTAATGCAGACGGCGGCCAACAGGCAGCACGCAAGAACTCTGCCCCTTTAGCAAAGGGATTCGAGCCTGCGGAACAGAAAACTCAGGAGCGACTCCCAGCTCACCCCAGTAATTAAGTCTGTCCTACTCCAGCAGGAATTCGAAAATAGCTGCTTCTTACCAGGGCTTCATGCAGGCAGTGCAAGGCGTGCTCCAGGTTGCCTCTTCCCCCCGGCACCACATTGGAGCAGGCGAAATTGAGCAGATTTGTCACTAGAAATGCAACAAAAACCAACAGAAAGTCAGTTCCCATCAAGAAAGAGGAAAAGGTACGATACAAGGCCGAGGGCAAACAGAGCACACAGACTGGAGACCCAGAAAAGCCACTGCAAAAAAGGCAGGTTATCCGCTATCGCTCTCTCTCCCTTCAGAGCAGCTTTGGGACCAGAAGCTCCAGAGACAGATCTCCCCTCTACCGAGGTCGCTGCAGTTGAGGTGGGACAGCTACAAACACCTCTGACCGTCTCTCCCAGAGGACGCGACTGAGAGTGCCACCAGTTATCTGTTCACTGTCCCATCAGATCTGAGCACCCTCGGGTGCTACCAGCCACGAAGGCAGTCAAGGAAAGGAGGGAGAGGGTCCCAACGGACAAACAGCTGCTGTGAAAACGTGCAGTTTTCGACCCTTAGTATCTCGGGGGGGAACTGACAAGAAAAGCGTTAAGAGAAACCTCTGTCCTTTGTTTCCAGGTTCGTTGCGATGTCTCCCCAGGGCTTCCACACTAGCGACGCTCCCTCCTCCTCCTCTTCCAACCGGGATCTGTCCTGCAGGTCTGGGATCTCGGCCTGAAAGTCGCTGCCAATGTTGACATGACTGAAATTGTTAAGGCAGAGGAGGTGAGAAAGCAGAGCTGGGAACAGCACGATAGCACGCACCCGCTTCGAAGGAGGGGACATGTCAGGTATGGCAGTTATTTCCCAGCACAGCATCACCAACTGCCCTCTGACAACTCCCACAGCCCCTTCTCGCCACCAACAGCATTACCATTCCACCACGTGAGCCCTTTTGCGCCCCATCGGGCAAGAAAATTGCCACTTCCTTCCTCAAAAGCCTGAGCAAACTCGCAAAGTTCACTCCGAGACCGACAGCCAGCAGCAGAAGAGCTGCAACGGTGGGCCAAGACCACCGTCGAAATGTTGTGTAGAAGGCGGGAGGCCGGCAACCGGCATCATGAGGTCAGCCTGAGTGGCAAGCCCAGCCTGGGCTAGCACTGGCCATTTCTGGCCAGCACAGGGGTATACTCCAGCCAAAAATAACCCTCCATGACCCTCCGCAGTGCTGTGGGGCAGTGGGAGAAGTGGCCGAGCCACAGGGAGAAGGTCAACGGCAACAGCGACGGCTGGCAGAGCCCCGGCGCCGAACCAACCACGCACCCGCTCCTCAGCCCCCTTTCCCCAGGGTTTGCAGTTATTCTGACCGCTGGGCTGGAACTCATGGCCCAATGCGGATTTTAGAG
This sequence comes from Vanellus vanellus, assembly GCF_965231255.1. Lineage (NCBI taxonomy): Eukaryota > Metazoa > Chordata > Aves > Charadriiformes > Charadriidae > Vanellus > Vanellus vanellus. The sequence goes on along the minus strand of NW_028127184.1, from coordinate 167,512 downwards.
TTGACCTTCATCGGCCTAAACACAAAGTCCCCGGCCATTCTGCCCAAAAGATATATGAAAAAACCCGCTCACGGTAAAAATCATCAAGACCATCCTTTAGCCTTCCTCGCCACCCTCATCATTGCACCACTCCCCATTCTCCCAGAACTTCCCTCTTTTCGGGGAAATCTCTCACTGGACACGGAAGGTGTGGAGATGGACCCTCCGGATCTCCTGGCACAGCTGCCCCTCACCTGGGTCACAGTCGGCCCCGCAGGGATTGAGCCGTTTCGGGCTTTTTCCAAGCCAAAGCCAGGAGCGGAGCAAAAGCCCGGTGGGCTGTTTCCATCCCCTCTGACACAAAAGCAATCCCAAAGGAGAAAGGCACATCCTTTTTCACTTTTCCAGACTTTCTTTGCAAGGCACGAGTCTTTTAACAATATAGTTTAATCACCGTCAACGTTAGATCCACGCTCGCATTCCCTCCGTAGAGCTCACTGCCTGTCTAGCTGGGAAATCTCTGCCGCTCATTTAGTGGCAAAAGGTGGGAACTGGAGAAAAATCCCCAGCGGGACATCAATCCCCGGCGTTATCACGATACAGCCTGAAATAAGAGATGTGGTTAAGATCCATTCTCCTTCCAGCGGCTACGTGAATTGCACCCATTGACAAATACGTACAAATATTTGTTTCAAAGTTACAGACGTCACTTTTTAATTGCGACACCAAAAAGGAATGACCTGCATTAAAAGTTCCAGGAGCGTTTTCTTCCCATACCGTGCTGGAATTTCTGAAAAATCCCGTTTCCTGCACAGAAAATTGCATCATTTGTGGATAACAAATGGCGAACTCAGCGTTTGGGGAAGGTGAGCTCCCAAGTGCTGCGGATCCATCTCTCCATTCACAGGAGGAAGATAGCAAAGCCAGTAAAAGCTTCCCAGCACAGCATCCTTACTGCCTGCCTGTTCCTATAGCCCGGGAGATCCTCGGAGCCTTCCCACAGGGAAAGGGAGGAAGGGGCTGATCACCAAGGCCGGCTGGACCACGTAAGGATTGTCACCATATTCATTTCTTCCCAAAGAACGATAAAATTCATCCATCTAACGATATAGCAGGTCCCTTCCCTGCCATGGTTCCAGCGCTGGAGGAAAGGTGCCTCTCCCGAGGCCACATTGGGACGGCACTGCTGCACAGAAGGACAGAGATTTTTAAATCTCTTTTTCCTTCCAGGGAAAAACTTGTTTTCTCACTCAGTAAAGGACAAGCTCCCCAGGCCGGGCAGGAAGGAAACACAGCCACGATTTACTTACAGAGAAAGGACCACAGGGGTCTGCGGTCCCTGCACCCAAGGAAAGCAGCCATTGCCAAAGCAGAGGGAAGGACGTCTCATCTTCAGCAGAGACAACAGAGTCACAGACTAACTCTAAAAAAAAAAAAAAGCATTAACCAGTAATTAACGCAGTAACGGTCTTAACAGGCAGGCAGCTCACCAGGAATGAGATAGAGAGTGACCCCCATATTCCCCTGGAAACCCTTCGATGAGGCAAATCCCTGAACGCTCTCCCAGATTGTCGGTTCTTTATCTCCAGGAGGAACTTGTGGCCTTTTATTGTCATATTGGGTGACCAGAACAAGCCCTGCCATTCCTTATTCCAGCCTTAACAGCCTTCAGCGTTTCACTCTGGTCACCTCCCTGTCCCACTTCCGTCCCTGCAGGATTTTTAAGATGGCGACTGAGAAATTAGGTCTTGTGGTTCCCATTGAAACACCCATTAATTCATACAACCAAAATCTAGGCAAATGAAAAGGCCATGTTAAACCTCAGCCCCCAGGGAAAAGAAATGTGCCCGACGAGGTGCTAAAAGGCACTCTGGCAAACCACACCCCCTCTCGAAACTGCAGTTTGCTCTAGGAAACTGACAAATTTTCTTCCTCTGCCGCCTTAGCGAGGCTGTAGATTTTCCCACCCTGCAGGGAAAGAAACAATCCTCAAAAGCAGATGTCATTCTGCCTGCAAGGAAAGCTTTAAAATAGGCATTCTGCCTTTAAAAAAAGAAAAATAAACGGAACATCTGAGCTGGTTTCTCCATGAAAATAACACTTTGCACTTGCACAGCAAAGCAACGCTCATTGACCAATCTCATAAAGCTTCGAAGGCATTGAGAAACACTCCCAGTAACACACCTGCGTGCACCCTGTAAGCACACGTGCAAAGAGGAATCCCCGTTTACGCACCCCGACTATATCAAACCGTACTATTTCCCTCACAAGCCATGATGGAAATGGGCCACGCTCCCATTCCTCGGCTCCAGAGCTCCGGCGATGCCGGGATCATGCCGACCCTCAGCCGCTGCGGGCATCAGCTCTGCTAACACCCTGCTGACGGGTCAGCGACAGAAATCTGGGAGCACGAAGGGGATTGTACCACCCAGGCTCCCCAAAATCCCCCGCACTTAAGAGGAATGCAAATCTCAGGCTCCCCTAAGCCAACACATTTCTCACCGTGACCACCGCACTAACACCCAGAGCAGTTTTTAAGCAGCACGCACCAGGTTTAACCTCTGCACTTGAGAAATACCCTGCCCTGAGGGCTGCCAGTCCCCTCAGCTCAACGCAGGAGGCAGCAGCAAACCCCTCCAGACAGGGCAAGAGGTGCTTGTAAGAGTGACATCCAGCTAATAACCAAAAAGCACTTAAACCAACCCCAAACTTTGGAGACATTTAGTCTCGGGCCGGCAGCAGCATGTTACTCAGTAAGGCACGCTTCCACGACTCCCCTCAATTAACCGTCCCCTCCAGAGCACGACCTCTGAAGGTGAGAAGTTCCTTTAGGTTGACTCTTGACGTCCCTTTCCCTCCCACAGGCAACGAGACACCAAGTATTTCCACTTGAGAGTGTGGTTCCCCTTCCATGGGCACCCAGCTCGCTCTGCAGTTTTGGATTATCACCGACCTTCAACATAACAAATTTTACCATTTTTCCACCCCTCTTTCTTGGGAAATGACAGAGGGAACGAGACAACTCCAAAGCGCTCTGTTTTATTTGATCTGCAGCAATCTGACAACCCCAGCACTTCCCGCTGGATTAGGCTTTGGGAAACAATTCAAGAGTCCCCAGCTACAAGTAAGGACCACGCGTAAGGAACGAGCTGTTACTAATTGGCGAATCAGTAAAAACACCAGCCCCAATCATTAGGAGAAAGTCTCATTTTTCAGTCACGGATTTTCATGTGTTTTGTTTTCAGGCCACCCAAACAGGGCGCGCTTTTATAGCCATCAGCAATTAAGTTCTCCGTCCCCTCCAGAAAAGCCTTTTCCTAAAGGCGCTCTCCTTCCAAGGGCAGACCCACAAAAAGAAGCCGTCTCTGCTTAATCCATTTCACAGAGAATTTCAAATGCAAAATACAATTAAACAGGACATCTTTTCCCCGCTTCAGGGAAAGCCACTAATAGAGACCTTGGCAACATATTTACCAAATCTATCATTGTAATGCCTTTGCATTTCCCATTTCCACCTGGAGAGCAGGCTGAAAGGACTCTCATAAAAGAAAAAAACAAACCATCCACAAAACATACTCCTGTGTAGGGGGTAATTTTATGAAAATAGGACAGAAGTGAAATTCCTGTGAAACAGAGGGGTTATGACTGTTACCATCTTCTTCAGCCTTACCAATTTGAATTTCTTTTTACAGGTACAAGGCAACAAGAAACATTCTCAAGGTGCAAAAAAACCCCCACCTAGTCACCTCTTTACCCCAAAGATCTTTTCACCACACGGATTCCGCCACCAATACACAGCTGCTAAATATCCCCGGCTGCTGCCGATCCGTAAGAAACCCTTCAAAATACAAGAGAACGCTGAGCCCAGCGCCCTGACGGTGCTGCCAGGGCTGGGAGTCAGAGCTGGACATAGTCACAGCCCCTGAGGTTGAAATCAGCCCCACACTCAGGCACAACCCAGGGTTTTAAGCCTCGCTACAAACCAGCCCCCTGCTTTTGAAACAAACAAACAAACAAACAGGGAGATTCACCTTTAAATAAACCACGTTCTCGATGGCGAAGGGGCACTGGTCCATGGCCGCCACCGCCCTTAGGGCCAGTTCCATGGGGCTTCGCTTGACCTGGAGCAGAACTTGCGGGCGTGAGGACAACGAGCCTCCTACACAAAATCTGAAAAAAGGAAAAGTTCAATAAGATTTGCTGTTACTCACCCACCAAAGCCTAACCACTACAACTGGCCCTTTCACAACCAGGCCTGATCGCAGAAGAAAACTGAAATATCCCAATTCCCGCTTCAAACACACGGCGTGGAGCTGCCCAGACCCCACGTGTGGGCTGGGCAGACAGGGGGCTCTTCTTCTCAAAACCCGCAGGAAGAGAAAGGGCAGGAGTGTTTTCCCAGCCCTGGAAGAGGTGTGGGGAGAAGGTGGGAGAGAGGAAAAGGCTGCCCAGGAGTGGGGTAGGGGGAAGGAGGGGGCTCCATCCATGGGGGAAACGCCATTCCTGGCCACACAGGCGGCTGTGGGACCACCCTGGGGATGGATTTGGGGGCTCTCCCTGAGGGAAACACTGCTCCCAGCCATGCAGGAGGCTGTGGGACCACCCTGGGGATAGGTTTGGGGATGAGGGGGGATCTATCCCTGAGGGAATCACTGCTCCCAGCCATGCAGAGGGCTGTAGGGCAACGACAGAGATGGATTTGGGGGCTCTCCCTGAGGGAAACCCCATTCCCGGACACACAGGAGGCTGTGGGGCCGCCCGGGGGACAGATCTGAGGGCTCTCCCTGAGGAGAGCCTGTGGGGAGGAGGGAGGCGGTGGCCGCCCCAGGGCCGGGGCCAATCCTGGAAGGGGAGGGGGGATCTCCAGCCGCCCACACGGGGCTGCCCGAAGCCTGAGGAGATGAAAAGAAGAGGAGATGAAAAGAAGAGGAGATGAAAAGAAGAGGAGATGAAAAGAAGAGGAGATGAAAAGAAGAGGAGATGAAAAGAAGAGGAGATAAGCCGAAAATTCCCTCACCGCCAATGCCTCTCACAGCCCCGGCCCTCCCCGCCGCGCCTCATGGCGGCTGTGTGCGGTGTCACCTGAGCGGGGGGCGGGGGCTGAGGCAGGAAAAGGCGGGAGGGGGAGGGAAGGGAAGGGCGGCGCCGTTTTGATGGGAGGAGAGAAGAGAAGAGAAGAGAAGAGAAGAGAAGAGAAGAGAAGAGAAGAGAAGAGAAGAGAAGAGAAGAGAAGAGAAGAGAAGAGAAGAGAAGAGAAGAGAAGAGAAGAGAGGAAGAGAGGACGATGGGGGGTGTGGGAGCGAGTGCGTGAGGTGTTGTATGAGGGGGGAGCGAGGGGGAATGGGTTTTCGTGAGAGGGAGGTCTGCAGGGCTGTGAGGTGCCTGTGAGAGAGGAGGCCCCGGAGGGAGGTGAGTGGAAAGGGCTGTGTGTGGAAAGAAAAGCTTTAAGGACAGGCTGGGCTGGGGAAAGGTGGTGGGCCCTGAGGGAGGGCTTGGGGACCGGGGCTAGAAGCGTGGGTTTGGGGCAAAACTCTGGGAAAGAAACTACAGGAAAGGGCTAATCTGAGTATACAGTTTTAGCGAAGCTTCAAGCAAAGGGTGACCAAAGGTGCCTCTTGTCCTTTTGAGGGCTGGTTTTGTTTAAGTTTTTCATGCGAGTGGATTTTTGCCACATGGGATGGGAACTTTCGCTTCCCGGGATAGCTGATGCCCCTGGATAAGCACTGCCCGCGAAGCACTGCAAAACCCCGTGTTCAAAAATGAGAACAAAGGCCGGGTTCTGCCTCTCGGAAGGATCTCTAAGCACCGTCTCCACGTAATTTCCAGTACCTTTCTGGTTGTTTTCTTTCCCCCCATCCCCGTGATGTCCGTCGGGGTGGTCTGGCGGAGCTCTGCAGGCGGATGTCCGGCTCATTTTGGAGAGAGCTGGGCTGGTTTCGGCCTCGCACTGCCCAGGGCGGAGGGAAGCGGTGCTGCGGAGCTAAGGGTGGGGCCCCGCCCCTCTCGCCCGCTTTTGCCGCGGCGACGGTGGGGGGCGTGGCCCGGATCTGCCCTTCGGCGCATGCGCGGTTGGGCGGCCGTGAAGGGGAGCACTTCCGTTGTGCGGCGGCGCGTGGGACTTGTGACAGTCGGTACCGGGGAAGACGGGGGGACTGGGGCCGAGGAGGGCGGGAGCGGGAGCGGGCGGGCGGGCGGGCGGTGTGGCGGCGGCGGCGACGGCAGGAGCGGTGCGGAGGTCTCCGGGGCCAGTTCGGGGGGTTTGTGGGGTGGCGGGACCGGGCTGGGGGGCTCGGGGGGCGGCCTGGACCTGTTTCGGGGGGACAGAGCCGAGTGGTGGGTCCCCGGGGAGAACAGGGCCGATTCAGGCCCCCCCCCGCCCTCCCGTCCCCCGCTGCCGCCCCCTCACCCCCCGCTCACTCCCCGCAGGTGGCGGCAGCCCCGGCCGCAGCGCAGGGTGCCCGGGGCCGGCCTGGCCGGGCGCTTGGCTCCGCTCTGGGCTCCGTTCTCAGCCCCCCCCGGCAGGTCAGCCCGGCCGTGCCCCCTTCGCCCGCCTCCAGCCCACGGCCGAGCCCCCCCAGGTACCCCCGAGATGGGTCGGGGGGTGTCAGCGCTGGGCCCCCTGAAGCGGGGGTGGGTGGTGGGCACGGGCATTGCTGGGAGCCCGTGGGCAGCCCTGGGACCCCCTTAAAGCCCACGGAGAGCCCCGGGGCCCCCTTGTCTCCCCCGGAGCCGACGGGGAGCCGTAGCTGTGGAGTCAGCTTAAGGAGTCTGCCCTAAGGAATGCTGCTTTTTGGAGCGTTGGGGAAGGGGGAGGGTTGTCGGTGTGGGGAGTGGAGGTGTGTGGGAGGAGTCCCGTGTCTTGAGGGAGGTTTGGGGATGTTGGGCAGATTTGGGGGAGTGGGGGAGGGGTCCCCTCACTTGGAGCTCCCTGGTTCTTTTCTTCTAAACTGTGGGAGGCAGCGGGCGAAGGGGGAAGGCAATAGAGTGAGTTGCTGTACTTCAGTCCTTGGTTGAGAGTCAGCGACTCTGCTCCCTTGCTGCTCAGCAGACTATTAGCTCCGTGGGGCTCTTTCTCCAGGCAGTCTACGACTACAGAAACGGCCCCACTTCCTCGGAAGAGTTGTTAGCAGTGACATCTCCTGGGAACGTACTGCCTGACGTTGGATAGACCTGGCACCACGCAGCAGCTCAGAGCCCCACAGCGTATGCTGCCGCTCTCAGTTGGCTCCATCAAATCCTCCGACCTGAGAATGCCAAAGGTACGGAGTTGAAACGGGCAGTTCCTCACCCACTGAGTCAGATGAACCTTTTTGTGCCCAAGTCGGCTGGGGACTGCTCCTGCCTCGCCGCCTTCAGGCGGAGCATGGCTGTGAGCAGGGGAGCTCAACACACAGTGCTTGCTGATTGCAGCCTGCTCCCTCGGGGGGGCACCCGCAGCTGTGGGATGGGAGGAGGAAGGACAGCACGAGGGCTGGAGACAAACATTTTATTTCTTTAATGTTTCACATAAGGGGTACCCCAGAGGGGTTCCCGGCCCCACACCCCACAGCCGCTCACTATTCGGGGCACTGTTGGTCTTCTGGGCCTGGCACTGTCACCACTTGCAGGGCTGGCAGAAGCAGACACGGCTAGTGGCATCTCCACCAGCCCTTCAGGTAGCCCCACAGCTGGGCGCAGCCCTGCCGCAGGCACCTTCCTGCCCTGCACAGCCCTGGGTCTGCCTGGCCACACTCCCTGCCCGTGGTCTTGCAGGACTCCTCCGTCTTTGCCTTCAAGGCCTGGAAAGTGCGGGTGATCTCCCACACCCGCTCCACCTTGTCCATGTCCATGGCTGGGGGCCTTCCGGGGGACAGGTGCTTGTCCGTGGGCCTCTGTGTCCTGTCCATCCCCTGCCGGGGAACCCACTCTTTCTCGGTCCCTGCTGGCAGCTCCTGTGGAGGCTCCTGGCTGAGGACCAGCCCCAGTTTCCCCACTGCCCCACCAGCAGCCATGGGAGAGTGGGGTTGTCCTGAGTGTGTGAGCACCACTGGCTCTGTTGCTGCACTGGGCCAGGGCTCCAGGAAGTGGTAGAGGGAGCTCTGGGAAGAGGAGCTGCTCCTCAACAGGCTGCTGCAGTCCTCCGAGTTGGCCAGCAAGCACAGGCTGCAGGGGCTCTTGCGGTGGCCCTTGGGGGGCCCAGGAGCCCAGGGGGTGCCTGGACCAGAAGGAGCTGTCCCCATTGATAGGATCTATAGGCGGCAGAGGAGGGCAGTGGGACGTGGGGGGTTGGGGGGGGGCAGGGGGTAGAGAGAGGCATCAGTGCTCAGATGGTATATGGTTGGCAGGGAGCCCAGTGGGTCCTGCGGGGCCCGGTGCTCCCTCCTCGCTGCCTCCTCGGTTGGCCTGCAGAGGAGGAGAGAGAGGAGACCCGCTGCACCCTGTCTTCTCCGTCGGGGCCCGCGGGCAGCACCCCCTCCTCAGCAGGCGGGCAGGGCTGCCCAGCGCAAGCAGGGCACGGGCTGAGGGTCTGGGGCAGGATCTGGGGGTCTCCTCCACACTCCCTGCTTCTCCTGTGTCGACTTGAGCTCCCATCCTTCATCCGCTAGCCGAGAAGCTGCTGAGGGAGGGGACGGAGTGAGCGGCCGGCAGCCCCTGGCACAGCCCCGGCTCAGGGCTGCCGTGGGGTGTGGGCTGTTTGCATGGTGCTCGGTGCCGGGGCCACTCACCGCTCTGCTCCTATGGCCATGCTCTCGTGTCCGTCGTCCCTTGCTTTGGCTTCTTCCAGTCCCTCTGCAGGACCCCGGGAGATGGGTGAGACGGGAGCAGCTCCCAGTCCCGCGCCGCAGCCCCCCACCCCTCCCCACGCTGCGGCACAGTGCGGTGCAGCAGTCGCCTACCTGGAGCCGCTTGGTCCGTAGCACAGAAGAGACCGCGCTGAGCCCCATCAAAAGCATCACGCGCGGAGCCAGGTGAGCTGTGGGGGGGACGTTGGAGTCCCTCCTGGCACCAGCTGCGGTGCAGCCGTGCAACCCTGGGGTGCCCCCCATGGGAAATGTGAAAGAAATAAAATGTTGGTCTCTATCCCTGGTGCTGTGGTTCATCCTCCCATCCCACGGCTGGGGCTGTGCCCCCCTCAGTGCCCGACCCAGTGGGACAGGCTGGCACTGCTGGCACCCGCCAACCTGGGGGGGTGGTGGTGTCGGGGGAGCTGGGTGGGCTGGAGAAAGGGAGGAAGCACCTCTTGAAACCAGCTCGGCCCTCTCCAGCCACAAAAGCCTCCCCAGAGGCACCAGAGGGGACCCCCAGATCCTTGAAAAACTGCCCCAGACTCCCTCTGGCCTGCAAGAGTCCCCCCCAGGACCCCATAAGGGCCACCCAGGACCCCTTACGGACACCCCAGTGGTGTCCCAAATCTGGGTTCTTTACCTGCTGGGCAAGCCAGTAACACACTGTGTGGGAGCAGCCAGCCAAGCCGGTTTCAGAGCACCAGAGGTGAGAGGCAGGGAGCTGCCATCCCACTCAGCTCCATCTCCGCCGTGCCTTGGCTGTGCAGAGAGAACTTGGGGGGAGCTGCAAAACAGCTCAGCCCGGGCTTATCTCCAGATGGCACAGAACAACCAAAACCAAATGGCCCTTAACAAACAAAATGCCCCGAGTCCCATCCCACCACTCTTCCCGTGACGTTGAGCGCCGGACATCACAAACTGGCAACAGAGACTTCGCTATGGCACCACCAGAGGGAAATATCCCAGACAGTGTAATCCACTCGGGCATAATCCTGCACCCTCACCGAGTCAGGAAATATAAACCGCAGGGTCTGGGGAGACAAATGGGGAATCCTCCAAGGATACAGCTGGCCCCTCGGAGATCTGTCCCCCCCATCCAGGACGCTGGAGGGGAGCATTTACATCTGAGCACGGCCTTTCCTTTAACCTCTAGAAAAGCCGGCTTTTGCTAAGAAACAAATGTTCCCCTCCCGCCCCGGCCCCCTCTGAAATGAAATAAATAAATAAATAATTAAAATCCTTACAAAACTTAAAAATCACCCTTAGTTTCGTTAGTGTTATATTAATTCTAAAAACTGATGAGCCGCTGCGCTGTGCGCCGCAGCCCAACCTCCCCCCCTCAACGCTGGGCGAGCTCCTCTGGCCATGCCTGGGATGAAAACCCGGTGGCTTTTTGGAAATAAAAAATAAAAAATTAAAAAAAAAAGAATAATAAAACCTCTCTTTCTCTCTCTCTCTGCCTGTGTTAGTCCAACGAAAGGGATAGCGTCGGGAGGCGAGGGAGGAGGAAGGGGGAGGCTGTGGGATGGAGAGAGCCCTCCCCGTACCCCTCGGCTGTGCATCCTCGCAGCGCTGCGGGGAATGGGGGGAGTGGGGTGTGTTTGGGGGGTCTTTGGTTTGCACAGGGTGGCCGTGGTGGGGGCTCAGCCCCATCCTTACAGTGCTGGGGCGCACGGGGCTACCAGGCACAGGGTCCCTCCCCCAGTGAGGTGCTTTGGTGCATTGAGGTGTTAGATGGGGTGGCACAGCCCCTGCCCGCCCCGGGAGGGGGGACACCGCCTCTCTGGTGGCACTGGATGGGTGGGAGGGATCAGAGCTGTGGGAGCCATGGAGAAAGGCGTGGGGGTGTCCCTCGTCATGGCAGCCCCCAACAGCCCTAACCCGCCACCCCAAGGGACACCCAAGCCCCATCTTGGTCCTCTCCCCGTTGGGTGACGCCCTTCCACCCACCCCGGAGGTGCGCTCCTCTCCTGCGGGGGGGACGCCCAGCGCTCGCCTGGGTAGAGAAGCACCGGGGGGGGGTTGGTTAGGGGGCATCTGAGCTTCCCCATTACACGGGCCTAATTACTGTGCTGTTAATAACCATTAATAACCACTTTGGCTCTGCTAACCAACTGCGGCGAGGCCCCCACCCCGCTTTAGCGCAGGCTTCCTGATGCCAACACCTCCCTGAGCCACTGGGTAAAGCGACGCCTGGCAAAAAACCACCACCCCCCAAAAAAAACCCCACACCACATCCCCCACTCCCCACCCACCCCTTCTCCCCCCATCACAGCCATGGGGCAAACTCCCACCATCACCACCCCCCAATCTCAGCTCGGCCGTGACCCCCCCCCCGAGACACTGGAAAGAGAGCAACGGAGAGCGAGCTCAGGCTCGTGTGAGCTGGAGAGATTTCTCTTTGGGTTTTGATGTTGTCGTTGGGTGGGATTTGGTTGGTTGTTTTTCACAGAACACTTTGCAGTAGAGGACAAAAACGTGGTGTCGCAGCCCCCGGGGCCGGCGCTGGCACCGCCACCTCCCCCCACGCCCCGACCCCCCGGCTCCTGTCCCTCCTCCTGCCCGGCGGCTGTTCCCACTTTCCTTCCTTGGTTTGTTTGGTTTTTCCTTTCTACCATTCTTTTTTAATATGTGGGGGTTTTCTTCTTTCTCCCTTTTGTTTTTTGCTTCCCCCTCCTTTATTCTCTTTTTCCCCTTTTTTTCTTTTTCCCTTTTTTTTTGCTTTTTCCCCCTTTTTTCTGTTTCCCCTTTTCCCCATATTTTTTTTCTCCTTTTTTTCACTTCTTTTCCCCCTTTTCTCTTTTCCCCTTTTTCCTTTTTCCCTTTTTTTTTCTTTTCCCCCCTTTTTCTGTTTCCCGTTCCCCCCGTTTTACTTTTTCTCTTTTTTTACTGTTTTCCTCTTTTTCCCCTTTGTTTTTTCCCTTTTTTTTTTGCCTTTTCCCCCTTTTTTCTCTGTTTCCCCCTTTTCCCCCGTTTTCACTTTTCTCTTTTTTTACTTTTCTCCCCTTTTTTCTTTCCCCCCCCTTTTTTTTTCCACTTTTTTTTTTTCCCTTTCCCCCCCTCCCTTTTTTTTTTTTTTTATTTCTTCTCTTTTTAAACAAGCTCTCTCCTGAAGGAGCGGCCCCTGGCTCTCCGCTGGCAGAAGGAGCCTACGGAAGAGCTCTGGCACTGACACGGGCAGGAACACCCACTCACACATCGCAACACAGCAGTTAGTTTGGCAACACCCCCACCCCCTGTCACAAGTGAGACCTGCACAGACAAAAGGCTCCTGAGTGAGGGCACTGGGGCAGCCCCACCTTAGAAGCAGCAGAGGAGCAGAGCCGTCCGGAGCCATCAAGAGCACAGGAAGGGCTATTCAGGGCCTCATTGTCTGCGCCGAGTGACCGTCTGCTGAGAACCGCTCTGGCGGCTCAGAGCTCAGCCCCAGCAGCAGTCTGGAGCCAACGGGGAAAAGTACACTGGGAGGAAGACTGGCAGCCTTCCTCCACAACGCCCCGGAGAGAATGACCACAGTGCTGCCTATCCCCATCGTTTTGTCCAACTCGTTTCTTTTTTTATTAGAAAATTAATAAAAAAACCCTCCAACTCTCAGGTTTCCAAGGCATACAAAATCTCTAAAAGGGAGACACAAGCGTGAGGTGCTGAGGTACCCAAACCTGCCCCCGTTAGTCCAACGAAAGGGAGAGCGTCGGGAGGCGAGGGAGGAGGAAGGGGGAGGCTGTGGGATGGAGAGAGCCCTCCCTGTACCCCTCGGCTGTGCATCCTCGCAGCGCCGCGGGGAATGGGGGGCTGTGTGTTTGGGGGGGTCTTTGGTTTGCTCCCCTGACCTGCTGGGGGTGGGAGAGGGGGGGGGATGTCTGGCGGCGGGGTTACAGTCATCGGGCGGTGCTGGGCGGCACGGCGGGAGCCTCCCTTGCTGTGCTGCGAGGCCGGGGCTCCCGGAGCGTGTTTCTGCTCCTGCTGCTTCACCTGCTGGAGCATTTCCCTCATCTTGCGCTGTGCAGTTATGGAAGATGCACCCAGGTGGGATGCGGGTGGCTTTGCCTGCACAGAGGAGTCCATTCACACCCTGGGCGCTGCTCTGCACGGCCTCCAGAACACCCATTTTTAGCTCAATCGAGCCAATCTTCAATTTCAGCACTTGCACAGCTGGGGGGAAGCTACCGAAACACCTTCAGTGCCTCTTGGGGGCACAGAGACCACCCAAAAGAAGAGTGGCAGGGTGCTCGGGTGCTGCTGGTGGATCATCCTCGGTGGATGAAAGCGGCCGGGGAATATCGGGTAACACCACGGCCAAACCGTACCTGACTGGCAAAGAAATGCCCAATGATTTTAACGATGACCTCCTCGTTCTCGTCTGGGGTTTGGTCTCGTGGCACAATGACTGCCGCGCTGGTTAAGTTTTGCAGTTCATTTACCTGGAGCGAACCACAAGAGGGTGATGCCCTTCCACCCACCCCGGAGCTGCGCTCCTCTCCTGCGGGGGGGGACGCCCAGCGCTCGCCTGGCTAGAGAAGCACCGGGGCGGGGGGGGGGTGGTTAGGGGGCATCTGAGCTTCCGCATTACACGGGCGTAATTAGTGTGCCATTAACCACCATTAATAACCACTTTGGCTTTGCTAACCAACTGCCCCCACCCCGCTTTAGTGCGGGCTTCGTGATGCACACGCCTCCCTGTGTGGGAGCAGCCAGCCAAGCCGGTTTCGGAGCACCAGAGGTGAGAGGCAGGGAGCTGCCATCCCACTCAGCTCCATCCCCGCCGTGCCTTGGCTGTGCAGAGAGAACTTGGGGGGAGCTGCAAAACAGCTCAGCCCGGGCTTATCTCAAGATGCCGCAGAACAACCAAAACCAAATGGCCCTTAACAATCAAAATGCCCCGAGTCCCATCCCACCACTCTTCCCGTGACGTTGAGCGCCGGACATCACAAACTGGCAACAGAGACTTCGCTATGGCACCACCAGAGGGAAATATCCCAGACAGTGTAATCCACTCGGGCATAATCCTGCACCCTCACCGAGTCAGGAAATATAAACCGCAGGGTCTGGGGAGACAAATGGGGAATCCTCCAAGGATACAGCTGGCCCCTAGGAGATCTGTCCCCCCCATCCAGGACGCTGTACAGGGTAACTTCCCCGGGATGGAGCGACCTCACCTGAGAGAGAGAGGGTAAGTGACTAAGAAACATCCGTACGGTATAGGGCATGCGATTGAGTTTGTGACTGGTGCCCTCTTCTAAGGCATTAATATCTAGCGCCCTCGTGGTTTGTGTTGCTACTTGTCGGGGGCATTTGTAGCTCGCAATAGTGGATCCCGCTAGTTGCTTCTAAACCGCAATAGTGTAATCGCCATCGCACACACAGAACTTGCAATAGTGACGTATTGGACCTGTGAGAGAAGTCCAAAGAAATTGTTAATTTGAACCTCTCAGTGAAGCCCTTTTTCCCGTTTTGTCACACACACAGAGCAGAGGTATTTCTAAGTTTATGCCATTAATGCGCAGAAATGGGCTGCTTGTCCCAAAACAGGAGTGCTCACACCTTAGTTCCAAAAATCTCCACTTTCATTCATTGATTATTACATATTCGAACAATTAATACATATTCCCTGTCATTCCCTCTAACGACTGGTCGAGATTTCTTTGCTTCCCACGTAAAGGAGTGCGCAGACTCTGTCTTTTTTTTCCTTCTTTTGAGTAGGTGGTACCGTTTGGGGAGGTGGTCAATGAGTGGGTGGTCACCATCTCCCCCTGCCGGAACTCCCTTTTACCTGCTTTTCCTCTCATCTTGGCACTTCCGAGTGGTTTTCGGGGTTTGCTGACCAGGCCTACAGTTCATGGCTCTCTCGACAGGAACCCCCTGCTTCTCAACAGTGCTCCATCGCCTGCTGGGTAGTTCCTTAACTGAACCATAGATAAATCGTGTCCAGTAACTATTTCTCTATGTGAAGATGAGGTCAAGAAATAGCGTTGGGGCAGTAGAGAGGACTTGAGCAGCAGCAGGTTTCCTTTGTTGCTTCAATGACATTTAATTTTCCTAGTTGATGTCCGTTTTACTACAACAATTCCCCCCTTTGAGACTTATCCAAGTCTTTCTGTACTTGGATGAGCCTCATTTTCTATCCCGTATCACTAATACATAAGATTGAGATAATTGCTTGATAGCGAGACTCTTAAGACATTCGAACAAAACTCACTATGATGACAAAAACCTTTGCAGCCATCCGGTCAGGGAAAACTCCAATGTCGTTCCCTGGACTAATCCAACTGCCATTTTCACTGCCGAAAGCCGCGTTATTTGTGCAATCAAACACCGATGGGCGCTACAGTGCAGCACGAAAGGCCAACGCCGACTCTGGCGGATAACCGAGAGGCTTCGCGGCCATCCAACGCCTTCACCCACCCCAATCCTGCTGCTGGCTCTGCCACGGTGGTGCAACGGTGCTCTCCAGTGGGAAAACCAACCAGGGAACAGCACCACGCGGCGCGGACCCAGGTTCTCCTTCACTTTGCACCACCAACCGTGTGGAATGGGTTTTGACGGCTTCAGTTATTTACAGCACAAACCCAGCAAGAGCAGCCCCAGGACTGGAACGTTCAACAACCCAATGTAATAAATTAAGGACAACAACACATAACCCCCCCCACTTACTCCTATAACAAGATAAACATCCTGACTCGTACCAGAACAACAAACCTCACTCCTATCAGAAGAACACTAAAGCCTAAAACTAAGACCTAAAGGATGGCTAGCTAAGACCTAAAACCTACACGGGACTATTACCTAAGGGGGAAACACTATTAAATATGATAACTCTTTCTCTGCCATTCTCATCTTGTGGGTCTTTCGTGAGTGGGGGCGACCTCGTGGTGGTGGACCCTCCGCAGAGCTCAGGTGCTGCCGGAGGCGAGAGATGGTGGGTGGGTTTTCCCAGAGCATGAAAGGGACCTGGTTGCCGGGCTGAACCGGCAGTTGCCCAGTTGCCAACTAGAGGCGGTCACCCTCTGGGCTTCTGCCGGCTTCGCCGCCCTTTAAAGACTCCTCTGGGGCCTTCCGATCCTCCTGCAGGCGATGGTATTTCACGTGCGCATTCCTTCCGTTGACTGTCCCAAACACCCTGGAAGGGAGAAAACAAACAGGGATTTTTAATTCCTTTTTTTTTTTAAAAAAAAAAAAAAAAAAATCATTAGATGACATTTCATTATTTCTACTTTTGTGAGCTTCTGGTCTGTTTTGCTGCGTGGTGCCATACAGCTTGTGCCAGTACCCCCGGGTGGGTGGGACCTCGGTGGTTAAACACGGCAGATCATTAGGGATTAAAATAAGAGAAGTAACGGCGAGACGGCTTAAAATCGGGTCAGACTGAAACTCAAGTGGCTCTGCGTGGCACAAGCGACCGTAGCGCGGGAGCCCTCGGGCCGCAAACCGCAAGAAGGAACTTCAGTGGAACCTTTTTCTCAGCCAAAAAAACCCGAGAAACGCTGGGATTCTCGCCCGAGGAGATGAACCGCCCCAGGCCTGTAATGGGAGGAAAGGGCCTTCAAAGGGAGAGAGAGACCCTTGTGGCTGCAGTCAGCGGGAGACGGAGGAGCTCCGAGTGCGGAGGAGATGGGAGGAGGATGGAAATGCCGAGTCTCCATCGGTTTGAGCCCAGATCAGCAGGTTTCGAGAAGAAAAAACGAGCGGCTTACCTTCCACACCACACTGCCCGCAGGGAAACCCAGCCATATCGCCTGCGCCTCCAGCCCCGCACGGAGCGTCCCCGGAAAGGCGGGAGGGACTGCCTGTGCCACGGGGCGTCTTTTCGCTGCTCTTCTGCTTCTTGGTGGACCCGAGCCGGCGCCTCTTCTTCGGGCTGCAACCAGCCTGTAAAGAAGACAACCTGTGCTCATTTCTCCTTCTCCTCAGCAAGGGGGACAGCTAAAGCGAAAAACTGGCTGGAAACATCCCCAGACGGCCCAGACACTGAGGGGTTTATTTGTGTGCTGGGTGGAACGCGTTCTATCTGCCCCAGCCTGCCCCAGTGAGCTCCTCCGAACACTAAAACAGCCCAAAAAATGCTGAAACTCGACGGGGAGGATGGGGTGCAAAGACAGATGGTGAAAGAAAAAACGTATTATTTCTACCGTCCTCAGCGGAACAGCACTTTCCTCCACAAAAGTCTGTAAAATGGGTTTAAAACGTAGAATTACTGAGCACTGAAGGGACATGGTTACCCAGTGTCTACCACCAAAAAAAACCCTAAATAATATGTGTTTCTGTGAGCCAAAGTCCCATTTCCTGTCAAGGAAGGTTTTGGCAACACCCGCGCAGAGGTGGGTCACCAACAGTTCCTTTGACGGAGTACTGGGACGTTACAGAACATCCCCAAAAATCAGCAGCAGCAAGTTTAACGCAAAGGGGATCGTTTCCCAGAGCCCGGGACAATGTGTCCATGGAGGAGCAGCATCTCGCACCCACCCCGGCAGTTTTCCTACCTTCTCTTCGGCCTCCTCCACCTCATCCGTGCCTCGCTGCAGCCTTTTGGCTGTCCATCCTGGTCGGGTGGCGCCAAACCTGACGTGTTTTTTCCAGGTGTAGTAATATTCCACGCACTGGGCCACGGTCTTCGTCTGAATCTGTCGGGAGAAAACCAGAAGCGATCGATGAGGGAAATACCGCAGGAAAACGCTGAAGGCACAGACCCAGGACGGATCTATCCAGCGCTGTTTGTCCTCCCCTGTGTCTGCGGTTCCCACAGCGCAACGCACGGGTGAGATCAGGCTGAACACGAGCCCCCTTCTTCTGAAAGGGCTGTAAAGAAGCCTTGGGAGGGCAGAACTGTACGTTTCGTGCCGATGGTCAGAGGAACGTGTCAGTATTCTTCTAGTATTTCCTGTATTTTGTACTGGAGAGATTAAATATTCGCTTGATATTCGGGCAAATTCGGTAGACATTAGAGCCAATTATGTCTTGTACCGGTATCTTTTTAGCATGAAGCAGCATCCCAAGGACAGGATTCCAACGCACCATTCAAAAGACGACTTTTCTGGGTTAAAACTCCCCTCCGCGCTACCAACACGTGACCCGCCTCGGTCTAACGGCTTTACCTTCTTCTGGATCAGGTGGAAATTCTTCTTATGCACATAAAAAGCCTCTTTAAACAACTGCTCCTCCAGGGGCGTCCAAGTGTCTGAGCCTGGGAAGAAACAGCCACGTGCAAACGATTAGACCCCTTGCAACCTCACGGAAACGCGCACGATGTATTCGTCACGCGTCCACATGTCTCCTCCTTCGCAAAGCAATTAGCCAACACCGCAGGCAGTTTGTTAGCACGAGCAGTTATGGCTGCCAGCAGAGCAAGCCCTGCACGCAGTAAAGCCGGGGCGCGAGGGAAAGGAGGAGCGTTGGGCGGCGTGGGGTGTCACCGCAAGGGACAGCAGCAGGCTAGAACACAGGGACGAGGCATTCCCCGTGCCAAAAGGCCCCCAGAACAGATTAAAAAGACTACTTCCCTGCCCCAAAGAACACGAACCGCTGCTCGCACGTTTCTAAAAATCACTTCTTTCAATCAGAACAAAGGGAACGGCAGTACCCGCTCGCATTCCTGGAGAAGCAACAAGCTCTGCTTCCACTTTACCTGCGTAATGATAATCAGCCAGGGGATGGGATTCAGGTCGCTGGGGTGCCCCAGACTGCAACATCTCCAGACCCTCCTGCGGGAGTTCAGAGAACAAGACTTAGATTCCCCCTCAGCAGGGGCCAAAAGATCAACTCTTCAGCCCACTGTGGGAAGATGGTACTCAGTCGACGCTCAGCAACAGCGTGTCGGGGTCACCTCCACCCACGGCAGTTGATGAGAATATTTCCTAGTCCAGTAGGAATTCGAAAAGAGCTGCTTCTTACCAGAGCTTCATGCAGGCGGTGCAAGGCGTGCTCCAGGTTGGCTCTTCCCCCCGGCATGACATTGGAGCAGGCGAAGTTGAGCAGATTTGTCACTAGAAATGCAACAAAAACCAACAGAAAGTCAGCTTTCGTCAAGAAAGGAGAAAAAGTGCGATACAAGGCAGAGGGCAAACAGAGCAGACAGACTGGAGACCCAGAAAAGGCACCGAAAAAAAGGCAGGTTATCCGGTATCGCGCTCTCTGCCTTCAGAGCAGCTTTGGGACCGGTAGCTCCAGAGACAGATCTCCCCTCTCCCGAGGTCGCTGCAGCTGACGTGGGACAGCTACAAACGCCCCTGACCGTCTCTCCCAGAGGACGCGACTCAGAGCACCACCGGTTGTTATCTGTTCACTGTCCCACCAGATCTGAGCCACCCTCGGGTGCTACCAGCCACGAATGCTGTCAAGGAAAAGAGGGAGAGGGTCCCAACGGACAAACAGCTGCTGTGAAAACGTGCAGTTTTCGACCCTTAGTATCTCGGGGGGGACCTGGGAAGAAAAGCGTTAAGAGAAACCTCTGTCCTGTGTTTCCGGGTTCGTTGCGATGTCTCCCCAGGGCTTCCACACTAGCGATGCTCCCTCCTCCTCCTCCTCCAACCGGGATCTGTCCTGGAGGTCTGGGATCTCGGCCTGAAATTCACTGCCGACGTTGACGTGTCTGAAATTGTTAAGGCAGAGGAGGTGAGGAAGGAGAGCTGGGAACAGCACGATAGCACGCACCCGCTTCGAAGGAGGGGACGTGTCAGGTACGGCAGTTATTTCCCAGCACAGCGTCACCAACTGCCCTCTAACAACTCCCACAGCCCCTTCTCGCCACCAACAGCATTACCGTTCCACCACGTGAGCCCTTTTGCGCCCCATCGGGCAAGAAAATTGCCACTTCCTTCCTCAAACGCTGAGCAAACTGGCGAGGTTCACTCTGAG
Organism: Vanellus vanellus; assembly: GCF_965231255.1. Classification (NCBI taxonomy): domain Eukaryota; kingdom Metazoa; phylum Chordata; class Aves; order Charadriiformes; family Charadriidae; genus Vanellus; species Vanellus vanellus. The sequence continues at coordinate 147,920 of NW_028127184.1, read as the reverse complement.
ACCGACAGCCAGCAGCAGAAGAGCTGCGACGGTGGGCCAAGACCACCGTTGGAATGTTGTGTAGAAGGCGGGAGGCCGGCAACCGGCATCATGAGGTCAGCCTGAGTGGCAAGCCCAGCCTGGGCTAGCACTGGCCATTTCTGGCAAGCACGGGGGTATACTCCAGCCAAAATAACCCCTCTGTTACCCTCTGCAGCGCTGTGGGGCAGTGGGAGAACTGGCCAAGCCATGGGGAGCAGGTCAACAGCAACAGCAAGGACTGGCAGAGCCCCGGTGCCGAACCAACCGTGCACCCGCTCCTCAGCCCCCTTTCCCCAGGGTTTGCGGTTATTCTGACCGCTGGGCCGGAACTCACGGCCCAACGCTGATTTTAGGGTTATCCTTCTTCGGCTAAACCCAAAGTCCCCATCCATTCTGCCCAAAAGATGTATAGAAAAAACAGCACAAGTTAAAATCGTTGAGATCATCCTTTAGCCTTCCTCACCGCCCTCATCATCACACACCGCTCCCCATTCTCCCAGAATTTCCCTCCTTTCGGGGAAACTGCTCACTGGACACGGAAGCTGTGGAGATGGACCCTCTGGATCTCCTGGCACAGCTGCCCCTCACCCTGCTCAGAGTTGGCCCCACAGGGATCAAACCGTTCAGGGCTTTTTCCAAGCCAAAGCCAGGAGCGGAGCAAAACCCCCGTGGGTTGTTTCCATCCCCTCTGCCACAACAGCAATCCCAAAGGAGAAAGGCACCTCCTTTTTCACTTTTCCAGACTTTCATTAAAAGGAGGAACCTCTGAACAACGTAATTTAATTACCGTCAACGTTGGATCCGCGCTCACATTCCTGCGTAGAGCTCACTGCCTGTCTAGCTGGGAAATCTCTGCCGCTCATTTAGTGGCAAAAGGTGGGAACTGGAGAAAAATCTCCAGCGCGACATCAATTCCCGGCATTATCACGATACAGCCTAAAATCAGAAATGCGGTTAAGATCCCTTCTCCTGTGAGCGGCTATGTGAATTGTACCCGTTGACAGATGCATACAAATATTCATTTCAAAGTTACAGACATCACGTTTTAACCGCTACACCAAAAAAGAATGACCTGCATTAAAAACTCCAGGAGCGTTTTCTTTCCATAACACGCTGGAATTTCTGAAAAATCCATATCCTGCACGGAAAAATGCGTTGTTTGTGGATAACAAATGGCAAACTCAGCGTTTGGAGAAGGTGAGCTCCCAAGTGCTGCGGATCCATCTCTCCATCTGCAGGAGGAAGACAGCAAGGGCAGTCAAAGCTCCCCAGCACAGCATCCTTACTGCCTCCCCTTTCCTACAGCCCAGGAGATCCTCGGAGCCTTCCCACAGGGAAAAGGAGGAGCGGACTGATCACCAAGGCTGGCTGGACCAGGTCACCATTGTCACCACATTCGTTTGTTGCCAAAGAACGATGAAATTCGTCCACCTAACGATATAGCAGGTCCCTTCCCTGCCATGGTTCCAGCGCTGGAGGAAAGGTGCCTCTCCCGAGGCCGCATTGGGACGGCACTGCTGCACAGAAGGATAGAGATTTTTAAATCTCTTTATTTCTTCCAGGGAAAAACTTGCTTTCTCACTCAGTAAAGGACAAGCTCCCCAGGCCGGGCAGGAAGGCGGCACAGCCACAATTTACTTACCGAGAAACGTGCAGAGGGCTGTGAGGTCCCTGTGCCCAAGGAAAGCGGCCATTGCCAAAGCAGAGGGAAGGACGTGTCTCACCTTCAGCACAGAGAACCGATTCACAGACTCACTCTGAAAAAAAAAAAGCTTTAACCACAAAATTAGCTAATGGCTTCCCAAACCTGAATTCAGGGCCTCCCTCCGTGATTATAAAGTAATAATGGTCTTAACAGGCAGGCAGCTCACCAGGAATGAGATGGAGAGTGACCCCCATATTCCCCTGGAAACCCTTCGATGAGCCAAATCCCTGAACGCCCTCCCAGATTGTCGGTTCTTTACCTCCACGAGGAACTCGTGGCCTTTTATTGTCATAGTGTGTGACCAGAACAAGCCCCGCCATTCCTTATTCCAGCCTTAACAGCCTTCAGCGTTTCACTCCGGTCACCTCCCTGTCCCACTTCCGTCCCTGCACAATTTTTAAGATGGCGACTGAGAAATTAGGTCTTGTGGTTCCCATTGAAACACCCATTAATTCATACAACCAAAAGCTAGGCAAATGAAAAGGCCGTGTTAAACCTCAGCCCCCAGGGAAAAGAAATGTGCTCGACGAGGTGCTAAAAGGCGCTCTGGCAAACCACCCCCCTCTCCAAACTGCAGTTTGCTCCAGGAAACTGACAAGTTTTCTTCCTCTGCGGCCTTAGCGAGGCTGTAGATTTTCCCACCCTGCAGGGAAAGAAACAATCCTCAAAAGCAGATGTTATTCTGCCTGCAAGGAAAGCTTTAAAATATTTTTCTTTTTTTAAAGGCAGAATGCCTAAACGGAACATCCGAGCTGGTTTCTCCATGAAAATAACACTTTGCACTTGCACAGCAAAGCAACGCTCATTAACCAATCTCGTAAATCTTCGCAGGCATTAAGAAACACTCCACGTAACACACATGCGTGCACCCTGTAAGCACATGTGCAAAGAGGAATCCCCGTTTACGCACCCCGGCTATATCAAACCGCACTATTTCCCTCACAAGCTGTGATGGAAATGGGCCACGCTCCCATTCCTTGGCTCCAGAGCTCCGGCGATGCCGGGATCATGCCGACCCTCAGCCGCTGCGGGCATCAGCTCTGCTAACACCCCGCTGACGGGTCAGTGACAGGAATCTGGGAGCAGGAAGGGGATTGTACCACACAGGCTCCCCAAAATCCCCCGCAGTTAAGAGGAATGCAAATCTCAGGCTCCCCTAAGCCAACACATTTCTCACCGTGACCGCCGCACTAACACCCAGAGCAGTTTTTAAGCAGCACGCACCAGGTTTAACCTCCGCGCCTGAGAAAGTCCCTGTCCTGAGGGCTGCCGGTCCCCTTGGCCCAATGCAGGAGGCAGCAGCAAACCCCTCCAGACAGGGCAAGAGGTGCTTCTAAGAGTGACATCCAGCTAATAACCAAAAAGCACTTAAACCAATCCCAAACTTTGGAGACATTTAGTCTCGGGCCGGCAGCAGCATGTTGCTCAGTAAGGCACACTTCCACGACTCCCCTCAATTAACCATCACCTCCAGAGCGCGACCTCTGAAGGTGAGAAGTTCCTTTAGGTTGACTCTTGACGTCCCTTTCCCTCCCACAGGCAACGAGACCCCAAGTATTTCCACTTGAGAGTGCGGTTCCCCTTCCACGGGCACCCAGCTCGCTCTGCAGTTTTGGATTATCATCGACCTCTGCGCCAGCTCCACCAAGAAGCCAGGTGAGAGGCTCCGAATCACGTTACTAAAGATCCCAAGGCTTGACCTTGTTCCATTTATTTCTAAACCTTTGGCCCTGGATCAATGAGTTCATTGTTTTCAGGGAGTTCCAGATGTAAGCGCTGAGTACTGTTATTGGTGAATCCAGAACTGTCAACAGTGATAAAAAACAGAGCGCAGGAAGACAGTAAGGCCTCCGAGTCCCAAACTCAAATAACAGATGGCTAAAAAGGAAGGAGGAGCACACAGACATATTCGAATCCTGCTGAAAATAGTCAGCCATGGCCAACAGGAGCCGAGGAGGCAGTGGCCGTGGACACCTGGCTCGGGGGAGCCGCGCAGCTCTGCACGTATTTCGAGAGCTTTTCAGAACAAGTAATAAAAGCTTGACAGCAGCAGGGAGTGCGGGAGTCGCGGCAGCAGTTGCATCGATAAGCAATCTGCGCAACAGTTCCTAAAACAGGGGCTGCCCACAATCAGAAGTTGACTCTTTGGTACAAACTCCCTCCACACCAGTCATCACACAGGGGAAAAAAAACAACCAAGCTATTGTAGGGCTCAGTATTACCCATTTCTCTGCAGCTGGACAGAAATACACACTTCTGCGGCTTTTCCCACACTGGAAAATTCAAAGCACCCAAACAGGGCGCGCTTTTAGAGACATCAGCAATTAAGTTCTCCATCCCCTCCAGAAAAGCCTTTTCCTAAAGGCGTTCTCCTCCCAAGGGCAGACCCACAAAAAGAAGCCCTCTCTGCTTAATCCATTTCACAGAGAATTTGAAATGCAAACAAGAATTAAACAGGACGTCTTTTCCCCGCTTCAGGGAAAGCCACTAATATAGACCTTGGCAACATATTTAGCAAATCTATCATTGTAATGCCTTTGCATTGCCCATTTCCACCTGGAGAGCAGGCTGAAAGGACTCATAAAAAAACCTCAAACCAACCACAAAACATATTCCTGTCTAGGGGGTAATTTTATGAAACGATTTGAACACCTTAACGATTTGAACATCTTTTTACAGGTACAAGGCAACAAGAAACATTCTCGAGGTGAAAAAAAAACAAACCACCTATTCACCTCTTTACCCCAAAGATCTTTTCACCACACGGATTCCACCACCAATACACAGCTGCTAAATATCCCCGGCTGCTGCCGATCCGTAAGAAACCCTTCAAAATACAAGAGAACGCTGAGCCCAGCGCGCTGACGGTGCTGCCAGGGCTGTGAGTCGGAGCCCCTGAGGACGGAGTCGCAGCCCCTGAGGTTGAAATCAGCCCCACACTTAGGCACAACCCGGGGTTTTAAGCCTCACTACAAACCAGCCCCCCGCTTTTCAAGAAAAACAGGGAGATTCACCTCAAAATAAACCACGTTCTCGACGCCGAAGGGGCGCTGGTCCATGGCCGCCGCCGCCCTTAGGGCCAGTTCCATGGGGCTTCGCTTGACCTGGAGCAGAACTCGCGGGCGTGAGGACAACGAGCCCCCTACACAAAATCTGAAAAAAAGGAAAAGTTCAATAAGATTTGCTGTTACTCACCCACCAAAGCCTAACCACTACAACTGGCCCTTTCACAACCATTCCTGATCGCAGAAGAAAACTGAAATATCCCAATTCCCGCTTCAAACACAAGGCGTGGAGCTGCCCACACCCCACGTGTGGGCTGGGAAGACAGGGGGCTCTTCTCAAAACCCGCAGGAAGAGAAAGGGCAGGAGTGTTTTCCCAGCCCTGGAAGAGCTGTGGGGAGAAGGTGGGAGGGAGGAAAAGGCTGCCCAGGAGTGGGGTAGGGGGAAGGAGAGGGCTCCATCCATGGGGGAAACGCCGTTCCTGGCCACACAGGCGGCTGTGGGACCACCCTGGGGATGGATTTGGGGGCTCTCCCTGAGGGAAACACTGCTCCCAGCCATGCAGGAGGCTGTGGGACCACCCTGGGGATAGGTTTGGGGATGAGGGGGGATCTATCCCTGAGGGAATCACTGCTCCCAGCCATGCAGGAGGCTGTAGGGCAATGACAGAGATGGATTTGGGGGCTCTCCCTGAGGGAAACCCCATTCCCGGACACACAGGAGGCTGTGGAGCCGCCCGGGGGACAGATTTGGGGGCTCTCCCTGAGGAGAGCCTGTGGGGAGGAGGGAGGCGGGGGGCCACTCCTGGAAGGGGAAGGGGGGATCTCCAGCCGCCCACGCGGGGCTGCCCGAAGCCTGAGGAGATGAAAAGAAGAGGAAAAAAGAGGAAAATTCCCTCACCGCCATCGCCTCTCACAGCCCCGGCCCTCCCCGCCGCGCCTCATGGCGGCTGTGTGCGGTGTCACCTGAGCGGGGGGCGGGGGCTGAGGCAGGAAAAGGCGAGAGGGGAAGGGAAGGGAAGGGCGGCGGCATTTTGAATGGGAGGAGAGGGGAAGGGGGGGCGAAAGATGGGGGGAGGGGGAGGAGAGAGGAAGAGAGGATGGTGGGGGGTGTGGGAGCGAGTGTGTGAGGGGAAGAGGTGTTGCGTGAAGGGGGAGCGAGGGGGGAATGGGTTTTCGTGAGAGGGAGGTTTGCAGGGCTGTGAGGTGCCTGTGAGAGAGGAGGCCCCGGAGGGAGGTGAGTGGAAAGGGCTGTGTGTGGAAAGAAAAGCTTTAAGGACAGGCTGGGCTGGGGAAAGGCGGTGGGCCCCGAGGGAGGGCTTGGGGAGCGGGGCTAGAAGCGTGGGTTTGGGGCAAAACTCTGGGAAAGAAACTGCAGGACAGGGCCAATCTGAGGATACAGTTTTCGCGAAGCTTCAAGCAAAGGGTGACCAAAGGTGCCTCTTGCCCTTTTGTGGGCTGGTCTTGTCTAAGTTATTCATGCGAGTGGACTTTTGCCACACGGGATGGGAACGTTCGCTTCCCGGGATAGCTGATGCCCCTGGATAACCACTGCCCGCGAAGCACTGCGAAACCCCGTGTTCAAAAATGAGAACAAAGGCCGTGTTTTGCCTCTCGGAAGGATCTCTAAGCACCGTCTCCACGTTATTTTCAGTACCTTTCTGGTTGTTTTCTTTGCGCCCATCCCCGTGATGTCCGTCGGGGGGGCTGGCGGAGCTCTGCAGGCGGACGTCCGTCTCATTTTGGAGAAGGCTGGGCTGGTTTCGGGCGGTCCCGGCTGATTTTGGGGAGGGCAGGGATGGTTTCGAACTCGCAGTGCCCGGTGCGGGGCTGCGGTGGGGCCCGGCCCCCTCGTTCTCCTCGGCGCGGCCCCGCCCCTCTCGCCCGCTTTCGCCGCGGCGACGCTGGGGGGCGTGGCCCGGGTTTGCCCTTCGGCGCGTGCGCGGTTGGGCGGACGCGAAGGAGAACGTTTCCGGTGTGCGTCGGCGGTCGGGAGCTGCGACGGTCGGTACCGGGAGAGACGGGGGGGACCGGGGCCGAGGAGAGCGGGAGCGGGAGAAGGAGAGCAGGAGCGGGAGAAGGAGAGCAGGAGCGGGAGAAGGAGAGTGGGCGGGCGGGGCGGCGGCGGCGGCAGCGGCGGCGGCAGGAGCGGTGGTGCGGAGGTGTCCAGGGCCAGTTCGGGGGATTGTGGGGTGTCGGGACCGGGCTGGGGGACTCGGGGGGCGGCCTGGGCCTTTTTGGGGGGGAGCAGAGCCGAGTGGGGGGTCCCCGGGGGGAACAGGGCCGATTTAGCTCCCCCCCCCCCCGTCCTCCGCTGCCGCCCCCTCACCCCCCGCTCGCTCCCCGCAGGTGGCGGCAGCCCCGGCCGCAGCGCAGGGTGCCCGGGGCCGGCCTGGCCGGGCGCTTGGCTCCGCTCTCAGCTCCCCCCGGCAGGTCAGCCCGGCCGTGCCCCCTTCGCCCGCCTCCAGCCCACGGCCGAGTCCCCCCAGGTACCCCCGAGATGGGTCGGGGGGTGTCAGCGCTGGGCCCCCTGAAGCGGGGGTGGGTGGTGGGCATGGGCATTGCTGGGAGCCCGTGGGCAGCCCTGGGACCCCCTTAAAGCCCACGGAGAGCCCCGGGGCCCCCTTGTCTCCCCCGGAGCCGACGGGGAGCCGTAGCTGTGGAGTCAGCTTAAGGAGTCTGCCCTAAGGACTGCTGCTTTTTGGAGCGTTGGGGGAGGGGGAGGGTTGCGGTGTGGGGAGTGGAGGTGTGTGGGAGGAGTCCCGTGTCTTGAGGGAGCTTTGGAGGTGTTGGGCAGATTTGGGGGAGTGGGGGAGGGGTCCCCTCCTTTGGAGCTCCCTGGTTCTTTTCTTCTAGACTGTGGGAGGCAGCGGGCGAAGGGGGAAGGCAATAGAGTGAGTTGCTGTACTTCAGTCCTTGGTTGAGAGTCAGCGACTCTGCTCCCTTGCTGCTCAGCAGACTCTTAGCTCCGTGGGGCTGTTTCTCCAGGCAGGCTACGACAACAGAAACGGCCCCACTTCCTCGGAAGAGTTGTTAGCAGTGAAGTCTCCTGGGAACGTACTGCCTGACGTTGGATAGACCTGGCACCACGCAGCAGCTCAGAGCCCCGCAGCGTATGCTGCCGCTCTCAGTTGGCTCCATCAAATCCTCCGACCTGAGAATGCCAGAGGTACAGAGTTGAAACGGGCCCTTCCTCACCCACTGAGTCAGATGAACCTTTCTGCGCCCAAGTTGGCTGGAGACTGCTCCTGCCTTGCCGCCTTCAGGCGGAGCATGGCTGTGAGCAGGGGAGCTCAACACACAGTGCTTGCTGATTGCAGCCTGCTCCCTCGGGGGAGCACCCGCAGCCGTGGGACGGGAGGAGGAAGGACAGCACGAGGGCTAGAGACAAACATTTTATTTCTTTAACGTTTCACATAGGGGGTACCCCAGAGGGGTTCCTGGCCCCACACCCCACAGCTGCTCAGTATTCGGGGCACTGTTGGTCTTCTGGGCCTGGTGCTGTCACCGCTTGCAGGGCTGGCAGAAGCAGACACGGCTAGTGGCATCTCCACCAGCCCTTCAAGTAGCCCCACAGCCAGGCGCAGCCCTGCCGCGGGCACCTTCCTGTCCTGCACAGCCCTGGGTCTGCCTGGCCACACTCCCTGCCTGTGGTCTTGCAGGACTCCTCCGTCTTTGCCTTCAAGGCCTGGAAAGTGCGGGTGATCTCCAGCACCCGCACCACCTGGTCCATGTCCATGGCTGGGGGCCTTCCGGGGGACAGGTGCTTGTCCGTGGGCCTCTGTGTCCTGTCCATCCCCTACCTGGGAACCCACTCTTTCTCGGTCCCTGCTGGCAGCTCCTGGCTGAGGACCAGCCCGTTTCCCCACTGCCCCACCAGCAGCCATGGGAGAGCGGGGTTGTCCTGAGTGTGTGAGCACCACTGGCTCTGTTGCTGCACTGGGCCAGGGCTCCAGGAAGTGGTAGAGGGAGCTGTGGGAAGAGGAGCTGCTCCTCAACAGGCTGCTGCAGTCCTCCGAGTTGGCCAGCGAGCACAGGCTGCAGGGGCTCTTGCGGTGGCCCTCGGGGGGCCCAGGAGCCCGGGGGGTGCCTGGACCAGAAGGAGCTGTCCCCACTGATAGGACCTATAGGCGGCAGAGGAGGGCAGGGGGACCTGGGGGCTTGGTGGCGGGGGGCAGGGGGTAGAGAGAAGCATCACTGCTCAGATGGTATATGGTTGGCAGGGAGCCCAGTGGGTTCTGTGGGGCCTGGTGCTCCCTCCTCGCTGCCTCCTTGGTTGCCCTGCAGAGGAGGAGAGAGAAGAGACCCGCTGCACCCCGTCTCCTCCGCTGGAGCCCGTGGGCAGCACCCCCTCCTCAGCAGGCGGGCAGGGCTGCCCAGCGCAGGCAGGGCAGGGCACGGGCTGAGGGTCTGGGGCAGGATCTGGGGGTCTCCCCCACACTCCCTGCTTCTCCTGTGTCGACTTGAGCTCCCATCCTTCATCCGCTAGCCGAGAAGCTGCTGAGGGAGGGGACGGAGTGAGCGGCCGGCAGCCCCTGGCACAGCCCCGGCTCAGGGCTGCCGTGGGGTGTGGGCTGTTTGCACGGTGCTCGGTGCCAGGGCCACTCACCTCTCTGCTCCTGCGCGTGGGCTCTTGCATCCGTTATCCCTTGATTCGGCTTCTTCCAGTCCCTCTGCAGGACCCCGGGAGCTGGGTGAGACAGGAGCAGCTCCCAGCCCCGTGCCGCAGCCCCCCACACCACCCCACACTGCGGCACAGTGCGGTGCAGCAGTCGCCTACCTGGAGCCGCTTGGTCCGTAGCACAGAAGAGACCGCGCTGAGCCCCATCAAAAGCATCACGAGCGGAGCCAGGTGAGCTGCGGGGGGGACGTTGGAGTCCCTCCTGGCACCAGCTGCGGTGCAGCCACGCAACCCTTTGGTGACCCCATGGGAAACGTTAAAGAAATAAAATGTTGGTCTCTATCCCTGGTGCTGTGGTTCATCCTCCCATCCCGCGGCTGGGGCTGTGCCCCCCTCAGTGCCCGACCCAGTGGGACAGGCTGGCACTGCTGGCACCCGCCAACCTGGGGGGGTGGTGGTGTCGGGGGAGCTGGGTGGGCTGGAGAAAGGGAGGAAGCACCTCTTGAAACCAGCTCGGCCCTCCCCAGCCACAAAACCCTCCCCAGAGGCACCAGAGGGGACCCCCAGATCCTTGAAGGGCTGCCCCAGACTCCCTCTGGCCTGCAAGACTCCCCCCCCCCCCCCCCCCCCCCAGCCAGGACCCCATAAGGGCCGCCCAGGACCCCTTACGGACACCCCAGTGGCGTCCCAAATCTGGGTTCTTTACCTGCTGGGCAAGCCAGTAACACACTGTGTGGGAGCAGCCAGCCAAGCCGGTTTCAGAGCACCAGAGGTGAGAGGCAGGGAGCTGCCATCCCACTCAGCTCCATCCCCGCCGTGCCTTGGCTGTGCAGAGAGAACTTGGGGGAGCTGCAAAACAGCTCAGCCCGGGCTTATCTCAAGATGGCACAGAACAACCAAAACCAAATGGCCCTTAACAATCAAAATGCCCCGAGTCCCATCCCACCACTATTCCCGTGACGTTGAGCACCGGACGTCACAAATTGGCAACAGAGACTTCGCTATGGCACCACCAGAGGGAAATATCCCAGACAGTGTAATCCACTCGGGCATAATCCTGCACCCTCACCGAGTCAGGAAATATAAACCGCAGGGTCTGGGGAGACAAATGGGGAATCCTCCAAGGATACAGCTGGCCCCTCGGAGATCTGTCCCCCACATCCAGGACGCTGGAGGGGAGCATTTACATCTGAGCACGGCCTTTCCTTTAACCTCTAGAAAAGCCGGCTTTTGCTAAGAAACAAATGTTCCCCTCCCGCCCCGGCCCCCTCTGAAATGAAATAAATAAATAAATAATTAAAATCCTTACAAAACTTAAAAATCACCCTTAGTTTCGTTAGTGTTATATTAATTCTAAAAACTGATGAGCCGCTGCGCTGTGCGCCGCAGCCCAACCTCCCCCCCTCAACGCTGGGCGAGCTCCTCTGGCCATGCCTGGGATGAAAACCCGGTGGCTTTTTGGAAATAAAAAATAAAAAATTAAAAAAAAAAAGAATAATAAAACCTCTCTTTCTCTCTCTCTCTGCCTGTGTTAGTCCAACGAAAGGGATAGCGTCGGGAGGCGAGGGAGGAGGAAGGGGGAGGCTGTGGGATGGAGAGAGCCCTCCCCGTACCCCTCGGCTGTGCATCCTCGCAGCGCCGCGGGGAATGGGGGGAGTGGGGTGTGTTTGGGGGGTCTTTGGTTTGCACAGGGTGGCCGTGGTGCTGGGGAGACAAATGGGGAATCCTCCAAGGATACAGCTGGCCCCTAGGAGATCTGTCCCCCCCATCCAGGACGCTGTACAGGGTAACTTCCCCGGGATGGAGCGACCTCACCTGAGAGAGAGAGGGTAAGTGACTAAGAAACATCCGTACGGTATAGGGCATGCGATTGAGTTTGTGACTGGTGCCCTCTTCTAAGGCATTAATATCTAGCGCCCTCGTGGTTTGTGTTGCTGCTTGTCGGGGGCATTTGTAGCTCGCAATAGTGGATCCCGCTAATTGCTTCTGAACCGCAATAGTGTAATCGCCATCGCGCACACAGAACTTGCAATAGTGACGTATTGGACCTGTGAGAGAAGTCCAAAGAAATTGTTAATTTGAACCTCTCAGTGAAGCCCTTTTTCCCGTTTTGTCACACACACAGAGCAGAGGTATTTCTAAGTTTATGCCATTAATGCGCAGAAATGGGCTGCTTGTCCCAAAACAGGAGTGCTCACACCTTAGTTCCAAAAATCTCCACTTTCATTCATTGATTATTACATATTCGAACAATTAATACATATTCCCTGTCATTCCCTCTAACGACTGGTCGAGATTTCTTTGCTTCCCACGTAAAGGAGTGCGCAGACTCTGTCTTTTTTTTCCTTCTTTTGAGTAGGTGGTACCGTTTGGGGAGGTGGTCAATGAGTGGGTGGTCACCATCTCCCCCTGCCGGAACTCCCTTTTACCTGCTTTTCCTCTCATCTTGGCACTTCCGAGTGGTTTTCGGGGTTTGCTGACCAGGCCTACAGTTCATGGCTCTCTCGACAGGAACCCCCTGCTTCTCAACAGTGCTCCATCGCCTGCTGGGTAGTTCCTTAACTGAACCATAGATAAATCGTGTCCAGTAACTATTTCTCTATGTGAAGATGAGGTCAAGAAATAGCGTTGGGGCAGTAGAGAGGACTTGAGCAGCAGCAGGTTTCCTTTGTTGCTTCAATGACATTTAATTTTCCTAGTTGATGTCCATTTTACTACAACAATTCCCCCCTTTGAGACTTATCCAAGTCTTTCTGTACTTGGATGAGCCTCATTTTCTATCCCGTATCACTAATACATAAGATTGAGATAATTGCTTGATAGCGAGACTCTTAAGACATTCGAACAAAACTCACTATGATGACAAAAACCTTTGCAGCCATCCGGTCAGGGAAAACTCCAATGTCGTTCCCTGGACTAATCCAACTGCCATTTTCACTGCCGAAAGCCGCGTTATTTGTGCAATCAAACACCGATGGGCGCTACAGTGCAGCACGAAAGGCCAACGCCGACTCTGGCGGATAACCGAGAGGCTTCGCGGCCATCCAACGCCTTCACCCACCCCAATCCTGCTGCTGGCTCTGCCATGGTGGTGCCACGGTGCTCTCCGGTGGGAAAACCAACCAGGGAACAGCACCACACGGCGCGGGCCCAGGTTCTCCTTCGCTTTGCACCACCAACCGTGCAGAACGGGTTTTGACGGCTTCAGTTATTTACAGCACAAACCCAGCAAGAGCAGCCCCCGGACTGGAACGTGCAACAACCCAATTTAATAAATAAAGGAGAAGAACACATAACCCCCCCCACTTACTCCTATAACAAGATAAACATCCTGACTCGTACCAGAAGAACAACAAACCTCACTCCTATCAGAAGAACACTAAACCCTAAAACTAAGACCTAAAGGATGGCTAGCTAAGACCTAAAACCTACACGGGACTATTACCTAAGGGGGAAACACTATCAAATATGGTAACTCTTTCTCTGCCATTCTTATCCTGTGGGTCCTTCGCGAGTGGGGGCGACCTCGTGGTGGTGGACCCTCCGCAGAGCTCAGGCGCTGCCGGAGGCGAGAGATGGTGGGTGGGTTTTCCCAGAGCATGAAAGGGACCTGGTTGCCGGGCTGAACCGGCAGTTGCCCAGTTGCCAACTAGAGGCGGTCACCCTCTGGGCTTCTGCCGGCTTCGTCGCCCTTTAAAGACTCCTCTGGGGCCTTCCGATCCTCCTGCAGGCGATGGTATTTCACGTGCGCATTCCTCCCGTTGACTGTCCCAAACGCCCTGGAAGGGAGAAAACAAACAGGGATTTGGAATTCCTTTTTTTTTTTTTTTTTTAAAAAAAAAAAAAATCATTAGATGACATTTCATTATTTCTACTTTTGTGAGCTTCTGGTCTGTTTTGCTGCGTGGTGCCATACAGCTTGTGCCAGTACCCCCGGGTGGGTGGAACCTCGGTGGTTAAACACGGCAGATCATTAGGGATTAAAATAAGAGAAGTAACGGCGAGACGGCTTAAAATCGGGTCAGACTGAATCTCAAGTGGCTCTGCGTGGCACGAGCGATGTCGCTTGGCACAAGCGACTGTAGCGCGGGAGCCCTCGGGCCGCAAACCGCAAGAAGGAACTTCAGTGGAACCTTTTTCTCAGCCAAAAAAAACGAGAAACGCTGGGATTCTCGCCCGAGGAGATGAACCGCCCCAGGCCTGTAATGGGAGGAAAGGGCCTTCAAAGAGAGAGAGAGACCCTTGTGGCTGCAGTCAGTGGGAGACGGAGGAGCTCCGAGTGCGGAGGAGATGGGAAGAGGATGGAAATGCCGAGTCTCCATCGGTTTGAGCCCAAAGCAGCGGGTTTCGAGAAGAAAAAACGAGCGGCTCACCTTCCACACTGCCCGCAGGGAAACCCAGCCACATCGCCTGCGCCTCCAGCCCCGCACGGAGCGTCCCCAGAATGGCGGGAGGGACTGCCTGTGCCACGGGGTGTCTTTACGCTGCTCTTCTGCTTCTTGGTGGGCTTTTCATTTGGCCCGAGCCGGCGCCTCTTCTTCGGGCTGCAACCAGCCTGTAAAGCAGACAGCTTGTGCTCATTTCTCCTTCTCCTCAGCAAGGGGGACAGCTAAAGTGAAAAACTGGCTGGAAACATCCCCAAACGGCCCAGGCAGTGAGGGGTCTATTTGTGTGCTGGGTGGAACGCGTTCTATCAGCCCCAGCCTGCCCCGGTGAGCTCCTCCGAACGCTAAAACAGCCCAAAAAATGCTGAAACTCGATGGGGAGGATGGGGTGCAAAGACAGATGGTGAAAGAAAAACTGTATTATTTCTACTGTCCTCAGCAGAACAGCACTTTCCTCCACAAAAGTCTGTAAAATGGATTTAAAACGTAGAATTACTGAGCACTGAAGGGACATGATTACCTGGTGTCTACCACCAAAAAAAACCCTAAATAATATGTGTTTCTATGAGCCAAAGTCCCATCTCCTGGCAAGGAAGATTTTGGCAACACTTGCGCAGAGGTGGGTCACCAACAGTTCCTTTGACGGAGCACTGGGACGTTACGGAACATCCCCGAAAATCATCAGCAGCAAGTTGAATGTGAAGGGGATCATTTCCCAGAGCCCAGGACAATGCGTCCATGGAGGAGCAGCATCTTGCACCCACCCCGGTAGTTCTCCTACCTTCTCTTCAGCCTCCTCCACTTCATCCGTGCCTCGCTGGAGCCTTTTGGCTGTCCGTCCAGGTCGGGCGGCGCCAAACCTGACGTGTTTTTTCCAGGTGTAGTAATATTCCACACACTGGGCCACGGTCTTCGTCTGAATCTGTCGGGAGAAAACCAGAAGCGAATGATGAGGGAAATACCGCGGGAAAACGCTGAAGGCACAGATCCACGACAAATCTATCAAGCGCTCTTTGTCCTCCCCTGTGTCTGCGGTTCCCACAGCACAACGCATGGGTGAGATCAGGCCGAAAACGAGCCCCCTTCTTCTGAAAGGGCCGTAAAGAAGCCTTGGGAGGGCAGAACTGTACGTTTCGTGCCGATGGTCAGCGGAATGTGTCAGTATTCTTCTAGTATTTCCTGTATTTTGTACTGGAGAGATTAAATATTCGGTTGATATTCGGGCAAATTCGGTAGACATTAGAGCCAATTATGTCTTGTACCGGTATCTTTTTAGCATGAAGCAGCATCCCAAGGACAGGATTCCAACGCACCATTCAAAAGACGACTTTTCTGGGTTAAAACTCCCCTCCGCGCTACCAACACGTGACCCGCCTCGGTCTAACGGCTTTACCTTCTTCTGGATCAGGTGGAAATTCTTCTTATGCACATAAAAAGCCTCTTTAAACAACTGCTCCTCCAGGGGCGTCCAAGTGTCTGAGCCTGGGAAGAAACAGCCACGTGCAAACGATTAGACCCCTTGCAACCTCACGGAAACGCGCACAATTTATTCGTCACGCGTCCACATGTCTCCTCCTTTGGAAAGCAATTAGCCAACACCGCAGGCAGTTTGTTAGCACGAGCAGTTATGGCTGCCAGCAGAGCAAGCCCTGCACGCAGTAAAGCCGGGGTGCGAGGGAAAGGAGGAGCGTTGGGCGGCGTGGGGTGTCACCTCAAGGGACAGCAGCAGGCTAGAACACAGGGACAAGGCATTCCCCGCGCCAAAAGGCCCCCAGAACAGATTAAAAAGACTACTTCCCTGCCCCAAAGAACACGAACCGCTGCTCGCACGTTTCTAAAAATCACTTCTTTCAATCAGAACAAAGGGAACGGCAGTACCTGCTCGCATTCCCGGAGAAGCAACAAGCTCTGCTTCCAGTTTACCTGCGTAATGATAATCAGCCAGGGGATGGGATTCAGGTCGCTGAGGTGCCCCAGACTGCAACATCTCCAGACCCTCCTGCGGGATTTCAGAGAACAAGACTTAGATTTCCCCTCAGCAGGGGCCAAAAGGTCAACTCTTCAGACCACTGTGGGAAGATGGTGCTCAGTCGACACTCAGCAACAGCGTGTCGGGGTCACCTCCGCCCACGGCAGTTGATGAGAATATTTCCTAGTCCAGTAGGAATTTGAAAAGAGCTGCTTCTTACCAGAGCTTCATGCAGGCGGTGCAAGGCGTGCTCCATGTTGGGTCTTCCCCCTGGCACCACATTGGAGCAGGCGAAGTTGAGCAGATTTGTCACTAGAAATGCAACAAAAACCAACAGAAAGTCAGTTTCCGTCAAGAAAGGAGAAAAAGTGCGATACAAGGCCGAGGGCAAACAGAGGAGACAGACTGGAGACCCAGAAAAGGCACTGAAAAAAAAGGCAGGTTATCTGCTATCGCTCTCTCTCCCTTCAGAGCAGCTTTGGGACCAGTAGCTCCAGAGACAGATCTCCCCTCTACTGAGGTCGCTGCAGCTGAGGTGGGACAGCTACAAACACCCCTGACCGTCTCTCCCAGAGGACGCGACTCAGAGCACCACCGGTTGTTATCTGTTCACTGTCCCACCACATCTGAGCACCCTCGGGTGCTACCAGCCACGAAGGCGGTCAAGGAAAAGAGGGAGAGGGTCCCAACGGACAAACAGCTGCTGTGAAAATGTGCAGTTTTCGACCCTTAGTATCTCGGGGGGAACCTGACAAGAAAAGCATTAAGAGAAACCTCTGTCCTGTGTTTCCGGGTTTGTTGCGATGTCTCCCCAGGGCTTCCACACCAGTGACGCTCCCTCCTCCTCCTCTTCCAAACGGGATCTCTCCTGCAGGTCTGGGATCTCGGCCTGAAATTCACTGCCGACGTTGACGTGTCTGAAATTGTTAAGGCAGAGGAGGTGAGGAAGGAGAGCTGGGAACAGCACGATAGCACGCACCCGCTTCGAAGGAGGGGACATGTCAGGTACGGCAGTTATTTCCCAGCACGGCGTCACCAACTGCCCTCTAACAACTCCCACAGCCCCTTCTCGCCACCAACAGCATTACCGTTCCACCACGTGAGCCCTTTTGCGCCCCATCGGGCAAGAAAATTGCCGCTTCCTTCCTCAAACCCTGAGCAAACTGGCGAGGTTCACTCTGAGACCGACAGCCAGCAGCAGAAGAGCTGCGACGGTGGGCCAAGACCACCGTCGGAATGTTGTGTAGAAGGCGGGAGGCCGGCAACCGGCATCATGAGGTCAGCCTGAGTGGCAAGCCCAGCCTGGGCTAGCACTGGCCATTTCTGGCAAGCACGGGGGTATACTCCAGCCAAAATAACCCCTCCGTTACCCTCTGCAGTGCTGCGGGGCAGTGGGAGAACTGGCCAAGCCACGGGGAGCAGGTCAACAGCAACAGCGACGGCTGGCAGAGCCCCGGTGCCGAACCAACCACACACCCGCTCCTCAGCCCCCTTTCCCCAGGGTTTGTGGTTATTCTGACCGCTGGGCTGGAGCTCATGGCTCAATGCCGATTTTAGGGTTATCCTTCTTCAGCTAAACCCAAAGTCCCCATCCATTCTGCCCAAAAGATATATATAAAAACCAGCAGAAATTAAAATCATTGAGATCATCCTTTAGCCTTCCTCGCCGCCCTCATCATCACACACCGCTCCCCATTCTCCCAGAATTTCCCTCCTTTCGGGGAAACTGCTCACTGGACACGGAAGCTGTGGAGATGGACCCTCTGGATCTCCTGGCACAGCTGCCCCTCACCCTGCTCAGAGTTGGCCCCACAGGGATCAAACCGTTCAGGCCTTTTTCCAATCCAAAGCCAGGAGCGGAGGAAAACCCCCGTGGGCTGTTTCCATCCCCTCTGCCACAACAGCAATCCCAAAGGAGAAAGGCACCTCTTTTTTCACTTTTCCAGACTTTCATTAAAAGGTAGGAACCTCTGAACAACGTAGTTTAATTACCGTCAACGTTGGATCCGCGCTCGCATTCCCTGCATAGAGCTCACTGCCTGTCTAGCTGGGAAATCTCTGCCGCTCATTTAGTGGCAAAAGGTGGGAACTGGAGAAAAATCTCCAGCGCGACATCAATCCCCGGCGTTATCAGGATACAGCCTAAAATCAGAAATGCGGTTAAGATCCCTTCTCCTTTGAGCGGCTACGTGAATTGTACCCATTGACAGATGCATACAAAAGTTACAGACGTCACGTTTTAACCGCGACACCAAAAAAGAATGACCTGCATTAAAAACCCCAGGAGCGTTTTCTTTCCATAACGCGCTGGAATTTCTGAAAAATCCATATCCTGCACGGAAAAATGCGTTGTTTGTGGATAACAAATGGCAAACTCAGCGTTTGGAGAAGGTGAGCTCCCAAGTGCTGCGGATCCATCTCTCCATCTGCAGGAGGAAGACAGCAAGGGCAGTCAAAGCTCCCCAGCACAGCATCCTTACTGCCTCCCCTTTCCTACAGCCCGGGAGATCCTCGGAGCCTTTCGACAGGGAAAGGGAGGAGCGGACCTATCACCAAGGCCAGTTGGACCAGGTAACGATTGTCAGCACATTCGTTTCTTGCCAAAGAATGATGAAATTCATCCATCTGAACGATACAGCAGGTCCCTTCCCTGCCATGGTTCCAGCGCTGGAGGAAAGGTGCCTCTCCCGAGGCCGCATTGGGACGGCACTGCTGCACAGAAGGACAGAGAGTATCAAAATCTCTTTATTTCTTCCAGGGAAAAACTTGCTTTCTCACTCAGTAAAGGACAAGCTCCCCAGGCTGGGCAGGAAGGCGGCACAGCCACGATTTACTTACAGAGGAAGGACCAGAGGGGTGTGCGGTCCCTGCGCCCAAGGAAAGCGGCCATTGCCAAAGCAGAGGGAAGGATGTGTCTCACCTTCAGCAGAGAGTACCAACGCACAAACTCACTCTGAAAAAAGAAGAATTAACCATAAAATTAGCTAATGCCTTCCCAAACCTGAATTCAGGGCCTCCCTCCGTGATTATAATGTAATAACGGTCTTTACAGGCAGGCAGCTCACCAGGAATGAGATGGAGAGTGACCCCCGTATTCCCCTGGAAACCCTTCGGCCAGGCAAGCCCCTGAACGCTCTCCCAGATTGTCAGTTCTTTACCTCCACGGGAAACTCGTGGCCTTTTATTGTCATATTGGGTGACCAGAACAAGCCCCGCCATTCCTTATTCCAGCCTTAACAGCCTTCAGCGTTTCACTCCGGTCACCTCCGTGTCCCACTTCCGTCCCTGCACAGTTTTTAAGATGGCGACTCAGAAATTAGGTCTTGTGGTTCCCATTGAAACACCCATTAATTCATACAACCAAAACCCAGCCAAATGAAAAGGCCATGTTAAACCTCAGCCCCCCGGGGAAAAGAAATGTGCCCGACGAGGTGCTAAAAGGCGCTCTGGCAAACCACCCCCCTCTCCAAACTGCAGTTTGCTCTAGCAAACTGACAAGTTTTCTTCCTCTGTGGCCTTAGCGAGGCTGTAGATTTTTCCACCCTGCAAGGAAAGAAACAATCCTCAAAAGCAGATGTCATTCTGCCTGCAAGGAAAGCTTTAAAATAGGCATTCTGCCTTTAACAAAAGAAAAATAAACTGAAGATCTGAGCTGGTTTCTCCATGAAAATAACACTTTGCACTTGCACAGCAAAGCAACGCTCATTAACCAATCTCGTAAAGCTTCGCAGGCATTAAGAAACACTCCGCGTAACACACGTGCGTGCACAAGCTGTGATGGAAACGGGCCACACTCCCATTCCTTGGCTCCAGAGCTCCGGCGATGCCGGGATCATGCCGACCCTCAGCCACTGCGGGCATCAGCTCTGCTAACACCCCGCTGACGGGTCAGTGACAGGAATCTGGGAGCAGGAAGGGGCTCCCCCAAATCCCCCGCAGTTAAGAGGAATGCAAATCTCAGGCTCCCCTAAGCCAACACATTTCTCACCATGACCGCCGCACTAACACCCAGAGCAGTTTTTAAGCAGCACGCACCAGGTTTAACCTCCGCGCCTGAGAAAGTCCCTGTCCTGAGGGCTGCCGGTCCCCTCGGCCCAACGCAGGAGGCAGCAGCAAACCCCTCCAGACAGGGCAAGAGGTGCTTGTAAGAGTGACATCCAGCTAATAACCAAAAAGCACTTAAACCAACCCCAAACTTTGGAGACATTTAGTCTCGGGCCGGCAGCAGCATGTTGCTCAGTAAGGCACGCTTCCACGACTCCCCTCAATTAACCGTCACCTCCAGAGCCCCATCTCTGAAGGTGAGAAGTTCCTTTAGGTTGACTCTTGACGTCCCTTTCCCTCCCACAGGCAACGAGACCCCAAGTATTTCCACTTGAGAGTGTGGTTCCCCTTCCATAGGCACCCAGCTCGCTCTGCAGTTTTGGATTATCACCGACCTCTGTGCCAGCTCCACCAAGAAGCCAGGTGAGAGGCTCCGAATCACGTTACTAAAGATCCCAAGGCTTGACCTTGTTCCATTTATTTCTAAACCTTTGGCCCTGGATCAATGAGTTCATTGTTTCCAGGGAGTTCCAGATGTAAGCGCTGAGTACTGTTATTGGTGAATCCAGAACTGTCAACAGTGATAAAAAACAGAGTGCAGGAAGACAGTAAGGCCTCCGAGTCCCAAACTCAAATAACAGATGGCTAAAAAGGAAGGAGGAGCACACAGACATACTCGAATCCTGCTGAAAATAGTCAGCCATGGCCAACAGGAGCCGAGGAGGCAGTGGCCGTGGCCACCTGGCTCGGGAGAGCCACGCAGCTCAGCACGTATTTCGAGAGCTTTTCAGAACAAGTAATAAAAGCTTGACAGCAGCAGGGAGTGCGGGAGTCGCGGCAGCAGTTGCATCGATAAGCAATCTGCGCAACAGTTCCTAAAACAGGGGCTGCCCACAATCAGAAGTTGACTCTTTGGTACAAACTCCCTCCACACCAGTCATCACACAGGGGAAAAAAAACAACCAAGCTATTGTAGGGCTCAGTATTACCCATTTCTCTGCAGCTGGACAGAAATACACACTTCTGCGGCTTTTCCCACACTGGAAAATTCAAAGCACCCAAACAGGGCGCGCTTTTAGAGCCATCAGCAATTAAGTTCTCTGTCCCCTCCAGAAAAGCCTTTTCCTAAAGGCGCTCTCCTCCCAAGGGCAGACCCACAAAAAGAAGCCCTCTCTGCTTAATCCATTTCACAGAGAATTTGAAATGCAAACAAGAATTAAACAGGACGTCTTTTCCCCGCTTCAGGGAAAGCCACTAATATAGACCTTGGCAACATATTTAGCAAATCTATCATTGTAATGCCTTTGCATTGCCCATTTCCACCTGGAGAGCAGGCTGAAAGGACTCATAAAAAAACCTCAAACCAACCACAAAACACATTCCTGTCTAGGGGGTAATTTTATGAAACGATTTGAACATCTTTTTACAGGTACAAGGCAACAAGAAACATTCTCGAGGTGAAAAAAAACAAACCACCTATTCACCTCTTTACCCCAAAGATCTTTTCACCACACAGATTCCACCACCAATACACAGCTGCTAAATATCCCCGGCTGCTGCCGATCCATAAGAAACCCTTCAAAATACAAGAGAACGCTGAGCCCGGCGCGCTGACGGTGCTGCCAGGGCTGTGAGTCAGAGCTGGACATAGTCGCAGCCCCTGAGGTTGAAATCAGCCCCACACTCAGGCACAACCCGGGGTTTTAAGCCTCGCTACAAACCAGCCCCCCGCTTCTCAAGAAAAACAGGGAGATTCACCTCGAAAGAAACCACGTTCTCGACGCCGAAGGGGCGCTGGTCCATGGCCGCCGCCGCCCTTAGGGCCAGTTCCATGGGGCTTCGCTTGACCTGGAGCAGAACTCGCGGGCGTGAGGATAACGAGCCCCCTACACAAAATCTGAAAAAAGGAAACGTTAAATAAGATTTGCTGTTACTCACCCACCAAAGCCTAACCACTACAACTGGCCCTTTCACAACCGTGCCTGATCGCAGAAGAAAACTGAAATATCCCAATTCCCGGTTCAAACACAAGGCGTGGAGCTGCCCAGACCCCACGTGTGGGCTGGGGAGACAGGGGGGCTCTTCTTCTCAAAACCCGCAGGAAGAGAAAGGGCAGGAGTGTTTTCCCAGCCCTGGAAGAGCTGTGGGGAGAAGGTGGGAGGGAGGAAAAGGCTGCCCAGGAGTGGGGTAGGGGGAAGGAGAGGGCTCCATCCCTGGGGGAAACGCCGTTCCTGGCCACACAGGCGGCTGTGGGACCACCCTGGGGATGGATTTGGGGGCTCTCCCTGAGGGAAACACTGCTCCCAGCCATGCAGAAGGCTGTGGGGCCGCCCTGGGGATAGGTTTGGGGATGAGGGGGGATCTATCCCTGAGGGAATCACTGCTCCCAGCCATGCAGAGGGCTGTAGGGCAACGACAGAGATGGATTTGGGGGTCTCCCTGAGGGAAACCCCATTCCCGGACACACAGGAGGCTGTGGGGCCGCCCAGGGGACAGATTTGGGGGCTCTCCCTGAGGAGAGCCTGTGGGGAGGAGGGAGGCGGGGGCCGCCCCAGGGCCGGGGCCACTCCTGGAAGGGGAGGGGGGGATCTCCAGCCGCCCACGCGGGGCTGCCCGAAGCCTGAGGAGACGAAAAGAAGAGGAAAAAAGAAGAAAATTCCCTCACCGCTATCGCCTCTCACAGCCCCGGCCGTCCCCGCCGCGCCTCATAGCGGCCGTGTGCGGTGTCACCTGAGCGGGGGGCGGGGGCTGAGGCAGGAAAAGGCGGGAGGGGAAAGGAAGGGCCATTTTGAATGGGAGGAGAGGGAAAGGGGGGGCGAAAGATGGGGGGAGGGGGAGGGGGAGGGGAGGAGAGGAGAGAAGAGAGGAAGAGAGGATGGTGGGGGGTGTGGGAGCGAGTGTGTGAGGGGAATAGGTGTTGCGTGAGGGGGGAGCGAGGGGGGAATGGGTTTTCGGGAGAGGGAGGTTTGCAGGGGAAAAAAATGGGACAAGGGAAAAGTAAAAAGGAATCTGAGGGAAAAGCTGATCAGGGAATTCCGGAAATACCTCCAGACAGTCCATTCGGGAGGATGTTGTTACAACGGGGGCAGGAAGGAGAGTCCTGCACCCGGGGTAAGGACGAAGCAAAGATGATCAATTACTGTATGTTTAAATGGACCAAAGAGCCCATGAGGCCAGACAGGCTGTATTGGCCAAAGTATGGTTCTGTAGACGGATGGCTGCGTCAAGCACTAAATGTATACGTTAACTCTATAGAATCATTTGATGAAGAAGAAAGCGAATATGCAGCGTGTTGGAAAGGAGCTGCAGGGGTTTTTAAATGGGAGACACAAAAGGAGAAGGAGAAGGAGGAGGACCAGAGACCAGTCTGGGATCCTCTCGAATACTTACCTCCCCCATATAACCCGGACCCTCCGGAAGGCATGAGAGAGCCTCAGGCCCCCCTTAGAAGGGAATGCCAGAGGAGACGGAGGCGGGAAGTGGAGAGGTCCATAGTGGAAGAAAAAGAGGAGATGACAGAACCAATCGGGCTGCATCCTTTACGGGAGGTCCCGATGCCAGGAGTTCAAAATGGGGCAGGATTTGTGAATGTGCCCCTAACCAGTACGGAAGTCAGGAGCTTTAAAAAAGAAATGAAGAAATTGTTGGAAGATCCCCTAGGTTTGTCAGAACAATTAGACCAATTTTTAGGTCCAAATGTATACACTTGGGAAGAAATGCAATCCATCATGGGAACTTTGTTCTCCCCTGAGGAAAGACAAATGATCCGTGTAGCAGGGATGAGAATATGGGAAAGGGAAAACGTTCATGGGGTGGCGGGGGACCAAAAGTTACCCCTACAAAGACCTGATTGGAATCAAAATGACCCCGCAGGAAGGAGAAATGTGTCTGATTATCGGACGTTAATTATAAGGAGAATTAAAGAGACAGCCCCGAGGGGGTCAAATGTGAGCAAAGCCGTTGGCAGTAAACAAGGGAAAGAGGA
Source organism: Vanellus vanellus (assembly GCF_965231255.1). Taxonomy (NCBI): domain Eukaryota; kingdom Metazoa; phylum Chordata; class Aves; order Charadriiformes; family Charadriidae; genus Vanellus; species Vanellus vanellus. The sequence continues at coordinate 124,188 of NW_028127184.1, read as the reverse complement.
ATCGCTGATGGAACGGTTGAAGAGGCTCTGAAGGAATATTCAGCAGTTTTCTGGGACTGACCCAGACACTGTGGCTGGCCAGGAATTATTAAAAAATAAATTTTGTCACCCATGCCTGGCCAGCTATTAGGAAAAAAATGGAAAAGATGGAAGACTGGCATGAGAGAGGAATCAATGAGCTGTTACGAGAAGCACAAAGAGTATATGTGAGGCGCGATGAGGAGAAGCAGAGGGCAAAAGCAAAACTAATGGTGGCGACTGTAAAAGAAATAACAAAGACTAAAGATAAAGCGCCCCAGAATCCAGGGCCAGGGATGAGAGCACACAAGATACAGGGAGCCCATCTGCTGCCGCTCAAAAAGGCCATGTGAATGAAATCAGGAGCCCCAGAGGGCGGAAAGTGTTACCATTGTGGGTAGGAAGAACATTTTAAGAGAGAGTGTCCCAGGCGAAAGAGAGATCAACGAGTGTTTAAAATCTGTCAACAGGAAGAATACGCTCCCGAGTAAGGGTGTCAAGGGCTCTGCCTGCTGGGGGAAGAAAGAATTAGTGAGCCCTTGATAAATTTAAAATCAGGCCCCCAGGAGGAAATTTACGCCTTTTTAGTAGACTCAGGAGCTGAGAAGTCTTGCATTATGAAATTGCCTTTGAATGGGAAAATCCAGACACCGGGAAGAAGCAGCAACTCCGCTGGACCTCCCTGCCTCAAGGATTCACAAAATCCCCAAATATATTTGAACAGATGCTAGAGAAAATTTTAGGGGAGTTCCAGGCAGAACCCGCAGTAAGAATCTTGCAATATGCAAATTGTTATAGTTGAAATTAGGACCAATTGAATCAAAACCAGATTCACTAAATATTTATCAAGGTAGGAAAGCAAAAGCAGCGCTGGGCGGCCGGGGAGTCGCAGCTCCACCTAGGCTCGCGAATTTACCCTTGTTAGAGTCCCCTTTTTATAACCCTTTTAATTCCGGGTTTTTGCAGTCTTCTCTGGTTTCTTCTTGGGTTCGGTTCTTTGTTGCTAGGAGGGAGTCACTATTCTTCCCCTTCGTGGTAAGGCGCGACCTTCCCCCTTCATAGAGCCCGTTCCCTGCTTGCACAGCATAACATCAAACAAGACAACTTGGTTTACTTAGCCAGATATTGCGGTTATATAGAGCTTTAGTTACACCAGTTTCCAAAAACTGCATCTTATACAGAGCTAGTATATCAGTTTGGCTAACAGTTACACAGGCTGAATCTGGTTTATACTGTTAGCTTTTAAAGTTTATATAAAAGTACAGCTTGTGTTTGATTATAACAATACATAAGCCATAAAATCATAACATTGCGATTAAGCTTTTCTTATTATGTATGCAGTTTTAATGTTTAACCTTAGCTAGAGATAACCTATGTCCAGATGGTCCTTGAGCCACTGGTTGGATCAGCAAATGATCTTCTGTTACTTATTACAATCCCCCTTTTTCTTTTATTTACAAGAAATTTGCTGATCAAACCTGGACAGTACTTCACAAGCCGCATCTAACTCAGAGTTTTCATCTGGCGTAATCTTCATTTCTAGTTCTGATTGCTTCATTACCATTAGTTGCACTGTTTTCAACCTGTTCTTAACAAAAGCTACAGATTTGTTGACAATAACAAGGCCCGAAGGTTAGAATTAACCACAGTATTATGAGGGGCCCCGCCACGGTGGAAATTAAGGTAGTTAACTATGGTGCCAATGGAAGGGTTGGTGCTCATTTCTTGAGGCCGTGGTAGTGAAAGGATACCAGCTTTCATTGCCCCACTGTTTAATACCTCTCTGCCTGTCCTCGTCTACTCTCTTGCAGAGAGCAACGGGATATCAACATCTTCTCGGCAGCAGCAGGTAGTCTTCAGGGGAATTTTCTGGCTTTCCTTTCACCACGCCTCTCTCACTTTAGTAACTCTGCTGTTAATTTATCAATAATTCTTAAATATATTTCCACCTGTTTTGTTGCTGGGCCTGTTTCCAGGCGAATCTTACAGCGCACTGTCTTAAGGCTCAATACCAGTTCATTTCTTATACCTCCCAGGGTTCAGATATTGATAGTTCCCACCCCCAAAATAATTTACAGATTTTTGCTTGACTTTCTGATTCCTGATATGTCAGATTTTTGCAACAATTCATACAGCAAGATTGCATGTTAAACGAGACACATGACCACTTCTTACCACACTTTGCACACTTGCAGACAACCCAACATAGGTGTCCAGAAGTATGGTGCTTTATACATGGTCAAACTATCCCTTCCTCCTCTTCTGGAGAAGTGCATTTACCAGTCTCCTTCCTTAATCTTACTCAAAGGTCTCTCGGTTCCGACGTCACAGTCCACCTTTCTGGGAAGATAGGTCCTTTTATTCTGCTACTGTGGGTGCATCCTTTCTCCGCTGTCCGTACTGCTGTATCTCTGGTAAGTAAAACAACAAAAAGGTCCCTCCCAGCGGGGCATTAATGATGTTTCTTTCCAGGTTTTGATCAACACCTGATCTCCAGGTTGGATTCGGTGCATGGAAATGTCCAAGGGAGGTCTCTATGAGACTAAGCCTTTCTTTCTTAGCTCCTGTCTTCTTTTAGTGAGTTCTAAAATATACTCCGTTAAGATTTTATCTTCGACTTTCAGGTGTTTTACTAATATTCCGAAATCATAAGGCATCCCATACAACATTTTAAAGGGGGATATACCAGTATCTGTTCTTGGCTGAGTTCTAATATGTAGTAACGCTAATGGCAAACATTCAACCCAATTCATTTTCGGCTCTACCCTTAGCTTGGTTAGATGTTTCTTTATCTCCCCATTCATTCTTTCTACTTTCCCAGAACTTTGAGGATACCAGGGAGTGTGGTATTCCCATTTTGTCCCAAATAATTTAGTTGTTCCCTTGATTATTTTGGAGGTAAAATGTGGGCCTCTATCTGCACATATCTTGGAAAAATCTCTTCCAAGAGAACTTTAATAACTGTTTTTGCTGTAGCTCTTACCACCGGGAAGGCTTCTACAAAGATGATCAACCAAGACCAATAGATACTGATATCTCTCAACCTTCGGTAATTCAGTAAAATCCACTTGTATTTTCTCAAATGGTCTTTTAGCCAATTCACGCCCTTCTTGTACCTTTTCTCTAAGTTGTCTCTTATTCACTTTGTGACAGGTTAAACATCCTTCTAAGAGCCTTTTTGCTAAACCGTATATCCCGACACAGGCATAGTTAGTTTCAAATTGATCTACAAGGGCTTGAATTCCTCAATGGGTTCTGCTGTGTAATTTGTTAAGTATGCCCCGGGCTAATTCTTTTGGAAGGATTTCCAAAGGTATGTACCACCCCAATGGCATACTTGGAATCCGTATAAATAGTCCCAATTTTATTCTCTAAAAGTTTTAGTGCTCTCAACATAGCATATAATTCACAGGCTTCTGCAGACCCAGCCGTATTCAATGGCCCCGATTCTCTTATTCGAAAAGTGTACCCATCCACGATGGCATATCCTGATTTCCATTTCCCTTCCACTACCCATGAGGAGCCATCCACAAAGAATTTTTCTCCTTAATCTAATGCTTCTTCTTCTAAATCTTCTCTTATTTTGGTCTGTAGATTTATTAACTGGAGACAGTAGTCTTTCTTTGGGCTCCCCGTATAAAAATTGGGCCGCATTTGGAATGGAAGTCATTTCCATTTCTAATCTAGGGGAGTTAATCAGAATTCCCTCATACGTCAACAACCGACTGTCAGTAAGCCATTTATCAGCTCGTTGTTGCAACACTCCCCGGATGTTATGGGGGGTATATACTTTCAGTTCACCTCCTAAGGTGACTTTTCCGACCTCCTCTATCAATAATGCGGTTGCCACTACCACTTGCAGGCAAGTGGTCCACCCCCGCTTACAGGATCTAAGATTTTAGAATAATATCCTACAGGTTTTCTCTGCCCTGCCCATCCCTGGGTCAAAACCCCTTATGTTGTTCTATTATCCACATTGATGAAAAGTTGAAAGGGTTTACGGATATCAGGTAAGATGAGGACAGGTGCTTCTATCAATTTTCTTTTTATCTCTTCCCAACGCCTCTCGTCCTCAGAGGTCCATTTAACTAGTCCATTTTTAGTTAATTTCATTCATATAAAAATGTTACTTTATTACTATAATCCTCTATCCATTATCGACAGTACCCTAACAATCCTAACAATTGTTTTTATTTGCCTTTTATTAGTGGGTATTGTTAGAGACAAGATTCCCTTTACTCTTTCGGGATCTAATTTCTAATGCCCCTTTGTAAGCCAGTGCTCTAGATATTTTACTTCTTCTTCTGTAAACTTTAACTTAGATCTTGAAACCTTTAGTCCCTGGAGACTTAGAAAATGTAGCAACTTAATGCGTTCAGTTCTAACATCTTCTTGAGTTTTTCCAGCAATTAGTAAATAATCTACATATTGTATCAGAATCAACTCTTGAACTCAAATTCCAAAGTCTGTGGGCAGTATCCCTTTAAATTTGATATGCTATTGTAAGCAGCACACCCTCTACACAATCGACTTTTTGCTGACAACAAATTGTAAAAAATAGGGAAACCTCTGAGGTGTGATGTAGTTTTAGGAACCGAAGAGCAGCTTTCCCAAAGTTTAGGACAAGTACCAAATAATATTGCACAGCTTAAAATACAGTTATTGACGTTCTGACTTCAGTACAGTACAGCTTAACTGTGAATGTAAGGAATTAACATTTTGCATTGTGAGCCAAATTATTTGTGGCAGAAGGTCAAACATCACATAGAAAATTTAAACCTGGATGTTTTAAATGTCAACTTGTTACAGGACTTGTAAGCAAACTTTAAAAAGCTTAAAAAGCTGTTGGCCTCACTTTTGAGGGCTCAAAATACTCTTGCAAACCAACATTAATATTTCTGACCTATACAGGCCGTTCAACCCACTGTTCCCTAAAAAAGCTATCAGGCAGTAAGCATATTGTGAAGTACACATGTTTATTTAACATTCCTAAAATAAGTTGTATCTACATATTACATAAATGAATGAAGTCTTAATATAAAATAGAAAACTGCATTGACAGAGGAAATCAAAGTCCATATGGAGTTACTTATCGAAGACCTTTTGTTCATGAAATTTTACAGTCATTTCTATAAATGATCTCTTCCAAATTAGACGATTTTTTTTCTTTTCTCCTAATCCACACCATTTGGATGACTTTACAAACAGTGGTGTTCATTATAAACTTAAAAAACAGTTACAGCATCTTCTGGCACACAAGTGGCTGTGGAAAATGAGACAGTCTTTTTTTGTTCTTTCAGAGTGTTCTCTGCCATGTCTGCGGTTTCTTTCTGTTTGCTTTTTGTTCCATCCACTGGACTTCCAAACGGAGAGATGAATTTGATTTCCACTGGTGGAGGTGACCAACTAACTCCAAAAACCCCCTGTTCTCTAACAGCAAGACTATGGATAAGAATTAAAAGGCAACGACTCACAAGAAACTGAGGCTTCTACCTGTGGCTTCTTTCCCTCCCACCCCCCTCTAAAATCAACTACAAAGCTATTTAGGGGCAGTTACATGAGAACTGAAGAAATGGCAGGAAATAAATTTAATGCATTAACAACCCTGAGAGCAGTCTTCTACAAGAGGAAGTTCTGAAGGGGAATTAAACTACTTGGTTGGCTGCGGACATGCACACTGGGCATGATCTTGCCAAACGATCCATCGCTCTAGCTAGTGCGCTTCCAAAAGGAGAGATGAATCTTGTTTCCATTGGGGGAGGTGACCAAGGACCTTCTTTTCTTGTGGTTCTGCAAAGACAGAGAAGTATCAAATTGATTCTTTTATTACCAACAGTATTTAGTAGAGGAAAAGAAACCCCGTGGAGTTACAAAATCAATGCCAAGGAATTAGTTATGGCCTTCTTTGTAGACAGCATCAAGGCAGAAAAGGTACATCAAGAAGCTTCCTTCTGCTGTCATTCCTTGCCAGACTGCCCCAAGCATTCTCAGTCACTATTCGCATGAGCTTTCAGAGCCCCTCCCACCCCCCAGGTTTTAAGAGGCAACCCTCCTCAAACGGTTTTCCAGAGGGAACCGGACAACATGGCCAGAAACAAGAAGTTCTCTTTACTCGTTATCTGACCTTCTCCTGCATTCTATAGGGAACTAAAGACCATAAGAGTGTGGTTTCATAAGGTGGAATAAGACCTTAGATAGACAGATAGACAGACAGGCAGATAGAAGAGCGCGCCATCGTTGCAAAGAGTAGTGCCCACTTGCCCTTTTCTCTCCCATCCCTCTTCTGTTTCCATTAGAAAACTAAACCCCTAAGTGGGGAAAACAGTGCCCAGCAGACCAGCAAGCTGCACAGGCTCAGAAAGTCAGAGCAGAACTGTAGAGCCAAGTGAGGAAGAGGCAGTTCGGTGGCTAAAAGCTGAATCGCTAGCACGACAAAGGAATGCAAGTAAGTGCTCAAAAAGAATTTCATACTTGCTTGCTTTCTTCCTTTCTGATTTTGCAGCTCTCCCTCTCTTGAGTTTTGGCTTTCCCACAGACTCTCGGGAGTTGGTATCCTCCTCCTCTTGACTTGGAAGCTCCTGTGTCAAGGCAACAAAAACTTTACTCGTGCACAAGTTCTTACACTTCTACAGAACACAAATGAATGTTTCTTTCATGAAGAAGTCATGACAGAGTGATTCCCAAAAGCATGACAGTTTCTCTCCACAAAAACAAACCTTCCATCTCAAATTCTCCTACCATCCTACAAGTTGAAAGTCTGCAATTAAGAGGTAGCCCACCAAGTAAGTTTAAAGAAAGCTACTCTGCCTTTTGTTAAAGGCAAAGCAACACTTCCTAATTCTTGACCTACACAGATTCAACGGTGATTTTTGTCGCTAGTTTCCATGAAGGAAAAAAATAATCAAATCATTTAGCTGATTAATTTCAAGCTCTCTTTCGATATACTTTCAAGGAAAAAGGCAAGGCCTTGCTAACTATGATTTGAAAAAGCAGTACAGAGCAAAAGTTAAGAACATGAGATAACCAGTGGTTTGCTTACTGGTTCTTTCACAATTCGGGAAATGCTAGACACACTTTTTTCCCCTCGACCTCAAAAGAGGGGGCGAAAAGACAGGTTGGGAAGACAAGTCCGGGTCTAAATCCTGAAGCTGCCCAGGATGGTCTGCTTCCCCAGCTAAGAGAGGTTGGGCACTAGGCTGCGCCTCTTCATCCCTGACTGTATTTTCAGCAAATTGTACCTTAAGGTTTTTCCGTTTTCTTGCACTTCTTCTGGGACTGGCTGCCGTTTTTATCTCATGAGCAGTGTCAATCTGGCCCGTTCCTTGACACAGAGATGCCCCCAGTGCTGCACTATCTTCAATCCCCTGAAGTTAAAAAAGGTCCGTTAAGGCAATATTCATTACCAAACAGACTAACTTCAAGTTGAGCTAGATGAAACCGAGGACAGTGAAATGCTGCTTTTCCTTTCAGATCACCACTGGGTGTAAAAAGTTAAGACACGTACAAGGTACTCTCTGCTACAGATAACAGTTCATGTGTTGAAGGGATAGAAGAGAGCATTCAGTGCTCCATTTCTGGTGTTTCTCTTCACGAGTAACGATTTGCCCCCACTCGTGGACAAAGTGAGCGGCTTTACAATACAAGCTGCATACACAACTGCCAGTAATCATCCCATTGCAGTACCTTCTGGACCGACTACTAATCCACACGGAGTGACCGACTCTGCACCTAATGGGGCAAAATGTCCCCAACGTCTGAAGTTTCAGTCATGAGAGGTGTGACCGCAACACTGCGCCAAACTGGCCAGGTATCACATCCGGCATCTCGACACTGCGCTTTCAGGAATCACTTGGATTACACGAGACAACACGTATATTTTAACTACCTCCACCTCGTGCTTTCTAGTTCCCTGTACCGAGCAATTCTTCTTTCCTTCTAGATCCACGTGAGATACTCAGGCTTTTACAGTGAGAACAAAAGTAGTATCTGTGACTTATTTCCAGTGACTCCGATGGTCAAGAGAATTTAACCCCTGTGTAAGCACCTTTGCCCAGCCCTCTACGTTATCGTGCTAGCCAACGATGGCAGAAGGAAGAAGCCCCTCTGCAGCAGTCTCCATAGAACCGGCTCGTTTTCTTGCCTCCTGCCTTGTCCAAAGTTGCCAAAGCATCCTATGATAGCAACACACCATGCTTCACAACTAAACTCAAGACATACTAGTCTGCCATAAGCTTTCCTTTCATGCTTACAAATCTACAAACAAGAGAGCAGTGACTACTTTGTCCTCAATTCAGTGAAGGCAGACGAGCCAAAAGCAGGTGTTTACATCTAAATCAGGACAAAACAGTTATAACGAAAGCAGAAAAACCTTCCCCGTACTGCCACACGAATGACTGCAGAAGCTTTGTGACCGTCTCATGTACCCGCTGCCTTCTTCCCATCACAAATTTCCCGTCTACACCATAAGGGATTTACGTATTCCCAAGTCTGTAACCCTCTTCTCTACAGTGTCATCCTAAATCCCAAAGCCGAGACAGCTAAATAAGTGACTGCCCATTTAACTTCATCTCAAATGTGGGACACTGAAAAGCACTTTCTCTTACTTAAGACCAATCTATTTGTGGTACGCCTTCCCTTCAGTTTGCATCTCACTCCTAACTGTTACTAACGATTCATGGTGGATGTCTTCTGAAGAACTCATCAGCGCCAGCAGAAGTGAGAACAATGGGGAAGAACCTGGGACAACTGGAGAATCACTAGTTCTAATTTTCAGTCCATGTGAACAACCTTTCAAAATTCATATTTTACAAAGTTCAGATGTTAAAAAATGTAGTTTAAGAAAAAAAAAAGACTTTTAAGTAGCTTGAAGTATCTTGATGCTGAAATTAACTCATTATGGGGAATTCTGTTTATGTTAATAAGGAACAGAGAGTAAACGATCTCAGCACCTAAATCATTCCGACAATGAGTTTGGTTCCCACAGCATTTTGTCATTTGGTAAACGGCCCCCAGTATCGAAAAACTGCACTCCCCAACTTTTTGTGTTGTCTTTAACAATTAAACGACTTCTTTTATTAAGTCAAATAAGAAACTTTTAAGTTCTAACAAACCAAACGAATGTATGGTTATTTTAAAAAATAGTTTAGGCGCTTTTGTTTTTCCTACTACAGCCCTCAAAGGCCCCAGTCTTGACGGGTTCTATTCGGTGTTAGAGGTCCACAAAACGCATAGGAGAAAAACAGAACTGCCCTTATGTAATGAGGCTTTAACTTGCGTTCACCAGCTAAAGAAACTGAGACCATTTTGGGTGCCTTCCAATTGTCAGTAAGACAGGACTGTCCTCCATTTGCAAAGAGTTTTTCTGTTTTGTCGAAAATGGGAACATAGTTGACTTACATTCATTTCCTCAGTTTTAGGAAAACTGTTAGAAACAGTTATTTCTTCCTGTGGAAAAGGAATATTTCCTTCAACTTCAGCTGCTTCCTGCCTACATTCTTGGGGAAATCCATACACTTCTCCTCAAGGCGATTTCCTGAATGAGTACTGACCACATGCCAATGTTAACTCACTTTCTTCCATGCAATATAAAGAAGTGTACTTCCCAAAGCTATGGGACAATGTGCACACAGCAATTTAATTAGAACTCAGCTTCCCCTCTTCAAGACTGGTCCTAACGCGCTGCTTCCAAAAGGACTGTATATGCAATACTCACGCGCACACTGAAAATATTCCACAAGGTGAATGCAACAGTGTTTCCGTTAAATTCTTTGGTGGTTTCATTTCACACCAAGTTTACCGGCTTCTGGTGTGGTCGGTTGTTGTTGCTGGCTTTTTTAAAATACAAACCTTAACCACAGGAGGAGTCTCAGGTACATTCAGCTCTGATGCTCCCGCGAATTTCTTGTGTGAGACGGGACCACACATATTTGATCCAAAGGGGCTGGATGCCATGGATGAAGTAGGTGGTCTGCATGGGAACTGCCAGCTACGAGCCCGCACGGGAGAACACGAAGGAACGGGATGGCCCACCAAATCCAGCAATCTGGAAGATTCACAATTTAAAAGATGAAAAGTAATAAATAAATGGGGGGAAAAAAAAAATCACGCTGCGGTCAAGAAATCTGACACGACACATAACAAAAACATTCCAGGAACAAGAAATACAGGTGAACCCTCCCTGTTCAGGTGATGTATCAGGCCCAAGAACAAGTTACAGGCATCTTCTAGTTTCTTAAGTATTTTGGTACATCTCATGCTTAATTTCCCAAACCACTGCCACTGAGGAGAGAGGAATCCCTTGCAAATTGCGCAAGTCAGGTCAGTCTCACGCCAGAAGAAATATCATCTGCATTGCAACACTGGCACCACTTCACATTCTCCCCTCACTTGTGTGCCCAAGTTGACCTTTTCTTTCACAGAGACAAAGCAGAATGCAAGCACTTGGAAAACACAGACAGTCTACACACACACATCCATCCATCCACATACGAGAAGCAACACCTTTTGGAAAAATTCATGCTAGATCTACTATACCTGGAACATTTTTGTGAAGATTTTGTAATTGGTGTCCCAACAAATGCATCGTGCAACTCTGCATCACGGGGAGTTGATGTTGTGGCTGGCGGTTCTGTAGCTTTAGGTCTAGAATTACAAGGAAAATGTAACTGACTCCCACTCCCCTGAAGTCCACACATACCAGAATTCAAGTTTATTTGACCATGCCACCCATAGGAAAATCATCGGACAACCGCAAGCCTCTTTCCTGCTCATTAGAATTCTGCTTAAGTTGATGTAAAAAAGACAGAAACGAAGCAGCAACTGGGCAGGAAGCGGTAAAAGATTACTATTCAATCCCACGAGCAAGTCTATCAAAATCTGTACAACGGTACCTTAGTGGTAATCAAAGTTTTTGTGTCAGCCCTCTTAAATTCTGTAAACACATTCACCATAATGGCAATGTGGTATGTATGTGTGTGTGTATATATTCATATATCTATATGTATTTGCATAAGTGAGATTTTCATAGCAGAACTCTCTCTCCAAATACTCCTTATGAAGGACAGTTTCTCAAGTGTTCTATATTGTACGTGCAAAAAACCCAAAGTTTTACGCAGGTGCACCTTCCCTACAAAACACTCACATAATGCAAATGGATTTTTCTCTCTCTCTCCACACATGTAGCTCAAGACTGTGACAAAAGGCTGCTTACCCATCGCGTTGGGAGAAACTGGGTTTCTGCTCATTTCCTTCCCAGAATTTTCTAATATTGGCCAATACACGACTGAGGAAATTTTCTCTTTTACACACATTTCCCACATGAGCTTGTTTCATTATTGTTGATAATGGCTTTGGTCTTGAGTCTGTAAAGCAAGAAGGGAAACATATCAGGCTTGTGTAATCAAAGTGACGGTGAGTTGTCCACTCTATTCCCTCTGCTAAAAGTTACCTTCTCTTAAGACCAATGAAGGCAAACGGTAAGGCTTGGCTCTCTCAACAGCCAGCTTCCTTTCAATTCGAGGAAGGATCTTGCCAGATTGGGCTACTGCAGAACTTCTGGCAACTTTAGAAAAAAAGAGAACAAAAAAGAAATGAATCAAAAATTTCAAACTCAAAAAATATGTCACCTTAAAAGAAGGCAAGAAGTATTACCTTCAGACGTCCAACGTTTAATGCATCCTCTCAGAAGTTCTGCAGAACCTGTCTGGACAGCAGCTGACAATACTGCTTCCACCTGCTCCTCCTAAACATAACAGACAGAATAAAATGAGAATCTTACCTACTTTCAGCACCTGAACCATCAACGGTGAATGTTTGTTTCTAGCTGTATATTCAGTCAGACATCACAAAGTCAATTTGGAGACATGCGAGTCATTCCACATTCTTTGTCTTAATTTGAGCCACAGGCTGGACTGCTCCTTGGTCTGAGGAGCACAGTAACTTTTCCTCTGACATTTCAACTTACTGAAGGCTAATTCTGATCTTTAGATCCATGCCTCTGCAGTACAGGCTTCATGCACTGACTTCCACTTAGCTCTTTTCTGTAACATCCTCTGCCACTCCCCATTACGCATTCCGTGCGTGTAAGGTTGCCATCAGGAGTGCAGAAAGGGTGAAAGGTTTCTCCATAAACTTTTACTTTGTTCTTTTGGGGGTTTTGTTTAGTTGGGTTTTTTTAAAGACATTCAAAAGCATTTTCCCTTCTAGGCAAAATCGTTACATTCCAAGGGATTTCTACACAGTGGAATACACATGTGATATTTCCATCTTTTTCTGAAAACTGGTTGCAGGCAAGGAAACACACCAAATGCTATTCACAGTGGCAAACAAAACTGCAAACCAAGCTTCTCGACCCTACTGCTGCAATTTGTCTCACTAACATTCCAAAGGAATCCCTGCTCAAATGCATAACAAGTCTCTGAACGGCACAGTCACAATCCAGCAAAGGCTATTAAAAAATAGACGGGCTGTTCATCACAAAGACTCCATCTCTCATGAAGCTCTTCAGATGAGAGAGAACGGTCAGTGCCAAAGGAAAACCTGTGACAGAGGGGGTGAAGTCACTATGGCGGGATAAAGCAGACAGAAGGCAGTGAGCGTCATGAGATAAAGGTGATGACGGTGTCGCAGCAACAAGAGGGCAGTCTAAGAGGAGTACGTTGGGCTACTGTAGCACGAGGCAAAGGCCGCAGAGGTGAAGATCTGCTTTCACCTGACACCAGTAATCCTTTGCCACAGCTCTCTTCCTTGGAAGCAAACGGTCGTGTGTAGTGCAGCAAGCTGACGTCTGCAACAGCTCGCATCCCAGCGAGACACCCCCATCGTCAGCTACTGCACTAAACTTCATGCTTCGAGAAACTGATGGGGATGAAGGTTGCTCTGAGGGAAAGAGGCTTGATGTTGCGCATGACCAGCACTGAGCGCACGCTTCCTTGTGCGTGTCTGTGGCCCAGAATTAAGAGACGGGTCTCTAAAGACAAATCTCTTAGGGCTGTTCCCAGTCAAACTCCGTAGTTTGCGGCTAAGCATACTATTTCTTCTGCTAACTCCAGCCAACACTCGTATTTCAGGGCAACTGGCAAATAATACGAAAACCACGTTATCATGTCTTGTAGCCTCTCCAGCCCCGCCAAACCAGAGGGCTGTATCTCCCCCTTGATTCCCTCATATGCGCTCACCTGGCTCAAACTGGATGGCTGGACATCGACGAGTCTTGGAGACAGCAAGCCAGCTACCAGACACCTGTGGTAGCTCTCACCAATGGCTTCAGTCATTGAAGGGACAGATTTCTTCAAAAAATTCAAGGTCTGAAACGTCAATCCAAAACTACTGATAAAGGCCGCATTGTTAGTCGGTCACTAAGGGCCTGGGTAACCGCTAAGAGAAATTATAGAAACGTCCCCTTAAACTGTCAGAAAGCCTGCATCAGGAATGTGCTTTGGCTTAGCCATCTGAGTAAGCGTTACTATGCCGAGTCTTAAAGACAGCAGCCAAACTAACAGTTACAGTTTATTTTAAAAATCCCGTGAAACAAAAGAGCAGCCCTTGCAATGATTAAGTGTTTTCTAGCTTCTCTCTCAATACACACGCCTTTCTTTTTCCCTGACCACTGACACAAAATGCATTCTATAGCAGCTAAACTAACACACAACTGTGGAAGATCCTTTCGATGCTTGTTTGTGCAGAAGCTGATCCACGTTGGAAATATTTAGAGAGCTCAAACTCAAGTCAACATTATTTGTCACAATCTGGGCAGTGGCTCGGAAGTTACAACTGGGCCAAGTTTGGGAGAAAAAAAATTTCCGTTCTTCTCAAACAGTTAAGTAATTTCTCATTTTCTCCATTCTGGCCCCCTTTTTTCAAGTTAATTGGGGATAAAAACCCTAACTCAAGACTACGCAGGCAGTTTGACCGATGGCTCCTAAAGAAGTAACAGCTTTCCCCGACTTCCACAACATTTCTGTTCTTGCTCCTAGAGCAACATTGCATTCCTTTCTAGACATCCAATCCCTGATCATGCTTCCACAGGAGACCCTGGTGGTTTTACAGTCCCAAGAGCGGACCTAAAGCATGAGCATTTGCATAAATCTGGTGACAGGCCACAATTGCAATTACGCGTGTGGATGGGCAGGAGGAGCATAAAATGGTCTCGGACACTGAAAGCAGTGCAACAGAAAGCTTAGAAAACATCCACCTCGTGACATTCTCAACAGAGACAGAATAAAAGGTCACCTCCTTCTGGAAGCTGGTGCAAGTCATGTGAACAACTCCGGAGTTCAGCAAGCAGGTGCCATCTGCAGAAACAACAAACATTTGACAACCTTCCAGACTCTCAGTTATGTTATGACCAGTTTACATTGTTTACACAGCAGTATCTGGAAAGATAGAACTGAGTACTTTGAGCTTCAGTTCCAAGTCATTTCCTTCTATAACCAGCACCACTTCACAGGCTACATTACAAAAGGAGCAAAACTCCGCAGACTGCCAGATATATTTCACAATAGGAAATACCTTGTTAGTACAACGTCATCAGAGTTGGGTTGGGGGAGTGTGGGGGGTTGGGTTGGGTTTGGTTTTTGTGTGACAGACAATGAACAAGAGAACCGAGAGATAGTATTTGATCTCATTTTAAGCTTATCGCTCTTAAAAGCGCTGAAATACCTACCAAAAGTACAGGCACTCGGATTAAAAAACTGCTCCGGTGGTGGATAAAAAGGAGGAACTTCCCGACGTAGACTGCGCTCATGTACCACAATATCCAAAAGGAGCTCGGGAGAAGTCATGCTTGTTACAGTCTCCAGTGACCACAAAGCAAAATAGGGGCAATCTTGAAGGAACTCTTCTGGCCTTAAAGAAAACAAGCGCGTCAGCTAAACGCCGACATTCAAATGAATTATTTGCAGGGATATTGAAAGCAACTTAATAAAGATCTACCTTAGCGAGTCTGGCATTTGAGCACGATACCAGCTGTTAATGTCAAATACACCCAAATAAGTAGATGGTTTGCCTTGACCATATGTTTGCACTTGCCAACTGAAGACTGCTACCCTGATGTCAGGATATATTGCTGTAAAAGAGAAGACATTGTTTTATTTGCAGAAAATAGGGTAGATCCACTATTTTTAAAACAACGCTTTCTATTTTGGCTTAATTTTGTTCTATCACTCATGAAACACAACACTTACTAAGAGTAGTGAAAAAAATTACAGAGCAGCAAACATCTCTGCGACAGGTTTCAGTCATACTGCCCCTTTTGCTTATTCAAATTGCATCTGTTCTAAGCAAAGTCAAATACACAATTATTAGCTAATTAAGTTCTCCATACATGAAGAGCTGATCAAGATGTTTAGCTAGATGAACAGTTTAGCAAAAAAAGCATACTAGGAACACATACATTGCGACTTTTAGAAAGCATACAAATAATTGTCATATATGCTTGTCTCACACAGCTGGCATTATTCATTTCCAGCTTTGACTCAATGATGAGTTTTAAGAATAGCTCCTTTCCATGCATATTCTGAATGAAAGACCACAATTCTCACACCAAATAAATAAATAAACCCCGACAAACCAGAAATTGGAATAGAGATTTTAACATAAACTATTCACAACATTCACACCTCCACGCTTACACACACAACACCAGTTCTCTTAATCCAAAGGCATTTCAGATGAAGACCCTTAAGATCAAAGCCCCTTAAGATCATTGAGTCCAACCACTAACCTAACAGCGACAGGTCTCTTACATACCTCCAGGGATGGTGACTCAACCATTTCCTGGGCAGCCTGTTCCAACGCTTTACAACCTTTCCCGTGAAGAATTTGTTTCTAATACTCATTCTAAACCAGACCTGGCACAACTTGAGCTCATTTCCTCTCATCCTGTTACTTGGGACAAGAGACTGACCCCCACCTCATTACAACCTCCCTTCAGGTAGTTGAAGAGAGCAAGAAGCTCTCCCCTCAGCCTTCTTTTCTGCAGGCTAAACAACCCCAGTTCCCTCAGCCGCTCATCGCAAGACTTGTGCTCTACACCTCTCACCAGCTTCGTTGCCCTTCTCTGGACATGCTCCAGCACCTCAAGGTCTTTCTTCCAGGGAGGGGCCCAAAACTGAACACGGTCTTCAAGCTGTGGCCTCACCAGTGCCGAGTACAGCGGGACAATCCCTTCCCTAATCCTGCCGGTCACACTAGTTCTAAGACATGCCAGGATGCTATTGCTCTTCTTGGCCACCTGGGCACACTGTCGGCTCCTATTCAGCTGCCTGTCGACCAGCACCCCCAGGTCCTTTTCCACCAGGCAGCTTTCCAGCCACTCTTAGAATCATAGACGAGCGACACCCGGGCACTTGACCCGACCTGGCCAACAAGTCGATTTCATACAACGAACATCACATTCAATATCAATTAGAAACTTTGCTGTGAAGTGCTCTCTCTCCCTCGATGGCTGTGATCCTGAGAACTTCTTCCCCAAGCTTGTACTGTTGCATGGGGTTGTTATGACACAAGCGTAGGATCTGGCACTCGGCCTTTGTTGGACCTCAGACCATTGGCCTCAGTCCGGCCAGCCAGCCTGTCCACATCCCTCTGTGGAGCCTTCCTACCCTCAAGCGGATCAAGGCTCCCACTCAGCTTGGTGTCCTCTGAAAAATTCTTGAGGGTGCGCTCCATTCCCCTGTCCAGATCATTAATAAAGGTAGGTATTAAAGACATCAGGCCCCAGTACTGAGCTCTGGGGAACACCGCCTGTGAGGGACTACCGTCTGGATGTAGACACGCAAACAGGTTTGAACAGGGCAAAAAGAGATTCAGATTATAACATTCCAAAGCAGTGGAGAGAATGATCTTATTGTTCCAAGGTGACAGCTGAAGGAATAAAATGCCTGAGCAGCATTATACAGATGACCCCACCATACATCGCTAGAGCATGTCAGCAAGCGTGAAAACTCACCTAGTTTTTACCTGAAAGAAGTCCCACATAACTTAAGCACACGGTGTGTCTTTTTCAATAATCCCAACAATCTAGTCTGTATAGATATTTAAGGCTTTCAGACCCTGTGGCCAGAACAGCATCCATTGCTTACATTCCAAAACCACGTATTTTAAAATAATCAAACACAGACATCAGAACAAACCTTCATTAATGCTATCCTCTCTGTCAACAGGGCTGAGAAATTTTTCTACGGTCTGACAGCTGAGTAATTTAATACTGCTGATCTGCCCTCTCAAGGGAAAGACTCCTCCCGTGAGATCTAAAGTGTACCTCTCGTCACAGTTTTTCAAACCCTGGGGAAACAACAGAAGAGACAAAGGGTCATTTTGAGATAAAACCACACATTATAGCTAAATATGAAAGACACTCTATATCTCATATAATAAGCATATTTTACCGTGTATATTTCCCGTGAGCTTATTTGTGACGATAAATAGAAACTACAAATGACATGCAAGAGAATTCAGTGTCAAACCCCAACAGGTAAGTTTGGCGGTACAGACCAGGCACATTTTCAAACTCTAGCATTTCCCTAACATTATTCAGATCTAAATGTGTTTTGCAGACTTCCTTGCAATGTCAAGGTTTCTTTATAAACCTAAATATATATCTACAAAGAGACATCTGAAATAACGCAGCACGCATGCACACAAAGCTCTTTCCTCCATGTCTTGGTCACAGAACTGATGAAGTCAGAGAAGTCACGCCATCGCAGCAGCTAAAGCTCTGTCGAGAGGTATGATCTAGAGGCACATCGCCAGAGTGAACGCACATCCCTCGCTGGGAACTACGAGAACTTCTTACTGATGAACAATCTTCTTTCAAACCACATAAGCTCCTGCCACCTCCTCTTCTCATCTTGTCAGAGACTGATTAATGGGTGAATTGGGTGAAATGGGTGAATGGCCCTCAGGTCCTTCACCGAGCACAGCCAACAGCAAAAGGGGAAAACAGAGAGGACATGGGATGCACGTGGCCAAGGCATTTAGGATCACAAAGCACTACAGAGTAAGCAAACTGCTTTGAGATACACTGAAACCCCGGCAGGATTGTGTTCAACCCCTGATGCCACCAGTTGCTAAGTAAGCATTAACTAAAATGAACCGTCTTTCCAAACACAGCATTGGTTCAAACTGTCTGCTGTATGGTGCAAGACTGGGCATACTGTGGACACCAAACAAAAAAACAACAAAAATCCACAATCACCAAAAACCAACCCAGAAACAGATCACACCACGTTCTACCCAAGTTTCCTAAAACTTTCCTAAACTAGCATGAAACAACACGTTCCCATATGATCTTATAACATACATCTAATTCACCTGAGAAGAGACAAGCTTTCTCTTCATAGTTCCAGGAAATGTTTCAAATAAATATCAAGGCTGTCTAAAAACAGTTATAATTACAAAAAATTATGGTTTTCATTCCTAATAAAAAAAAAAAAAGGCTAACATTTGCTCTGAACCCTGCAGAGTCCATTCTGTTTTCTCAGGCACCTTTGGAAATAACAGACGTGCAGAGGAGATAAGGAAAATGAAAACCATCTCTCTGAAAAACTGATGTGAAGC
Organism: Vanellus vanellus; assembly: GCF_965231255.1. Lineage (NCBI taxonomy): Eukaryota > Metazoa > Chordata > Aves > Charadriiformes > Charadriidae > Vanellus > Vanellus vanellus. The sequence continues at coordinate 105,612 of NW_028127184.1, read as the reverse complement.
ATAGACAAAGAGCCTCATTTTTGGTACAGAATGAATGATCACTACACCCAATTTTAATAAAAGATGTTGTCCTGAACGAGACATCCACCACTCCAAAAGACAGTTCATCAGGTAAAGTCCTAAAACTCCAGAAACCTGTCAGAGACTAATTTTAAGAGCTAGAAATTTAGACTTTCATTCATATATGAAGAGCCAGTCCTCCACAAAGAGGGCGCAGAGGGGAAGGGCAAAATAATACCAAACAATTCCTGCCTAAGACAACTTCTGAAGCAAAGCAGTCTATTTGAAACTTCCCACACTGGGGCAAGCAAATCCCACTTAAGGAACTCCATTGTATGGAAGAGATGAAGGAGGGACTGTATCGACCAGTAAAATAGGAAGAGAGTTTTCAAATGAGATGCACCGGTCACACTCCGATATGAAAGTAGACACTTTTCTGCCAGTGAGGATGGAAAGAAACTCGTCTCAGACAGCCGTGTAGGCAGACGGTCATGTGGTACCGACCAAGCTGTGATTCCAAGGAAGTGTTCTGGGACTAAAAGTGCCCACGGTAGAGTACAGATCCTGGCCTAATGCACCTTTTGGGGTTTGTCCTGTTGGGAATATGCAAGACAAAGGATCAAAATAGGAGGAAAGACTTGCTCTGAATTAAGATTACTTTCCCCTCAGAAAGGTTTTGGAAGATTTCCGAGCATACTACTGAATAGAATTCTACATTACACAGATGCGCCCTATATCTGCTACATACCAGAGATATAATGATACCTCACCTGCATTTTAAACGCACCACCTTTGGAGCCAGCTTGTACATTTCTGTATTCTCTTCTGAACGAGTCATCCCACTGTTTACTGTATTTACATATTTTGCTGGCTCTGAGAGTGGATTCAATAGGTAACCCAGCCAAAGAGAAGAACAAGTTATCTTTACAGCTACAAGGTTTCAGGATCATCAACACGTAAGAGACGCTGTAGGTACATTTCATGTGAAGTACAGCCGACAGAGCTCAAAAGGAAACCAAGAAACTAAATCCAAAGATCAGCAAAGAAGAAACAGGTATAGATGACCGTCTTTGGAGAAAGGGAGACAGACGGAAGCTTATTCAAGTCTGCAGGTTGGTTAAACAAAGCTATTCGAGGCCCTGTCTTTTCTTCCTACATGCCCTCAATTTGCTGTTTAAGAATAATTTTATTTGTAAAAGCTGCTTCCTCTTCAGGAATTGAATTGATAGGGGCTCTTTGCAGACGAATCTAGTTGCAACACACGACACTGCAGCACAAAATTGTACGCCTTGTTTTCAAAAAGCATGCACAAAGGCCAGGCCCAAGAAGACTCAGCAAAAGACTACTTTTTTTTCCAGTCAGCTCTGAATTTTGATGGTCAATATTACCCCTGCGAACTCAGCTGATGCTCACCCACAGAAAATAACTCTTCTTTTCACACACGTGCATGTCTTACCTCATACATGAATTGTCCTGATGCCAAGCACTTTCTGTCACCAAATGTTAACTGCAACAGATGTAAACTCAGCGCATCACCTTCGCTGAAAAGGGTATCAATGAGGAAATTTGATTACAAAGATGCTTTATAATCCTCATAATCATTTCATTAGTTCTAGACCAACGTTTTCTTAATAGCACGCTCTTGCTGACAAGTAAAACAACGCTTCCCAAAACACAGTAACTGGCCACATTTAGCCACTAAAATACATAAGAGGACATTTTGGCACTAAAAGCTCCAAGGGCAAATGCTAACCATACATTTTGAAAGCTTTAATACGTTGTATGGACTAAAAATTGTTGGATAGACTTCTTCACAGCCAAGAGGTCTCGATCACAACTGCTTTAAAGTCAAACTCAAAAAGATTGCCGCTCTTGGAACGGCTGAGCTGATGCTGAAAGAGAGAGAGATCTTTCTCCCCTTCCCTTACCACCAAAGTTCCGGTCCCTCTCCTGCACCCACTGCACCCTCCCGCATTCGGATGTGATGCAGTCGTCCAGCAGGAAACCATTGACTTCTCTGCTGAATCCTTCCCTCCAGGTGAGCTGAACTGGCTCACGAAGGCTCACTGGCTCATGACTGCCGAAGCTGGCACAAGGCAATTGCCAATATTGTCACCGCCCTCCTTTAGGGGCAGCGGGCTGTTGTATCGGCACCTTTAGTCTTCTAGATCTGCAGCCTCAACTGCTTTTAATGGTATTTTAATACCATGCTGGGAACATCAAACAAACCATGAAACAGTCAGCAGGAAATAAAAGGAAATCATTTAAGAATGCAAGCACAAAAATGCAGCCACAGTCGCTTTGCCTTCTTTCTGAAGGCAGGAACTACCGGTCCCTCTTCACATCTCTTAAAGCCTGTAAAAATTGCATTGTCAGCTTAAAACCTTCCCTACCTGACAATCTCCTGCATAGCTCAAGAAAAAAAACAAGTATACCTGTATCGACTGTATGCCGACAAACATATTAAAAAAAAAAATAAAATTCAGTGGCTCACAGTAAGTGTTTATTCACCTTTCCTGTGTAGACCGAACAGCCCACAAGTAGCAACAATCGTGAGGATCATTCTCAGACTCTTGAAAAGTGACAGCATAGACAGGAATCCTTCCTCCTTCAAGCTGAGAGTGGTGCCTACAACGTTAAAAAAAAAAAAAAAAAAGAAAAAGAAAAAAGAAAAGGTGAGCCTACCGGCCCTAACTGTTTGTAGAAGGGTAGCAGCTTCTTCCATGAAAAGAAGACCTTACGAGCTTATCCTCAAAGTACAGAAGGTCATACTTCCATCTCAAACAAGCGAGTCAAGGAAGAGACAACTGTATATGCAACAGTCAAGAGGTGAGGAAACTCCTGTCCAGCAAACGCAATAACCTGGGCTTATGTCCTCCTCTGCCTCAGGAGGAGGAACATCATAAAGGATTACTTCAGCAGCCAGGCAAAAGATTGCTCCTACTGTTGTAGCCTACTTCAATATTGAACTTCAGATGCAGCATATCTTCTGAACAAATTGAAAACAGTGCCAAACACAAGTAGCTTCTCATTTCTTGGACTACACAAAGCATTTTTCTTCCAGACTTGTGAATCTTATTCGTACCTTCACAGTCCATTCTTGCCACCTAATTATTCCTCCACTGGCTATGCATCCAACAGCTTCTGGTGAGTCGCTGCAGATGTGCTGAAGTGAATCCCTGTCTGAAGCTGGCCAAATATTTCAAGTGAGATTGCTCTTTGGCAGATCTTAAATCACCTCTTAATTTTTCTTACTTATAAATTTACACCTCCCTTATTCTCACTGCCAAATGTTGCAAGCAAACTTTCATTCACATGCATCGTTGCCTCGGAATGGGTCAATCTCTGATTTCAGCCAAAGCTGACGTGGAGGAAAGAATATATTTTCAGACACAGATCAGCTACTGATTTTTCGTCTCTCACTTGTTTCCTCCTGCACATTTTAACGACTAGCATCACCAAAATCACACCACTAACATACTTCAGCCTTTCAAAGTATGCCCTAGGTGCAGTTACTGGATCTGAAAAAGAGTTCCTCAAATCAGTTTCATCAAAATACGCACACAGGGAAACAACGGTTTCACTGAATACTACTGGTAGAACAGACTGTCTGATAAAAGTCGGCTCTATCGCATCCCAACTGCTTGACGTGGAAAGCATGCTTCTTTGGGTTACAATTCCTCAATCCACAGGCACAATAAGGAAAACAATCCCAGTGCACGCAGGAGAAGGCCATCCACTTAATGCAGGTATGACTTAAAAGGTATTGCAGAAGAGGATTTCTACACATTCCAAGATTGTACTCATACTGGGTTCAGTCCCTGAAAAAGTCCTCTTTAAATTCACATACTTCCTTACGCAAAAAATGGAGACCGCTGCCCCTCCAGGCGTGGCCAAGGGTAAAGGCCTACTTACTCCCTCTTCAAAGTCTTCATGTTCCACAGTGACAGGTAGCCGTCTGAAAAACCCACAGCGAGCTGATTGCTTCTGTTTATGTAGCACAGGGTTGACACTGCTGTTCCGGAAGGATTTTCTAAATAAAAACAGACACGTCTCCCTTCTCTGGTCACAGCTTCTCTTCTCTGTGGGACTTGAGCAGGACTTCTAGTGACAACTTCCAGATCTACACACACAAAACAATGAATGCGTGATGCCATTTAGCGTGCATTTTATACGCTGACGTCACAAAACCCATAATCTAAGTCGACCGTCCCAGGCAAAATACCAACTTATGCAGCACTTTTTTTGCCATTTCCATTTTGTACGTCTTCAAAGAAGACTCTCTGATCGGACACGTATTCTCACTCGTAGGCAAAAATCAAGTAGAAGCGTAACCTTCATAGACAAATTCCTCTTGGACTCCATACATCAGGAGTTTGGGCCTCACAGTGAAGCTATTTGAAGTGACACCAACTCCTGAAGCCACTGTTGTAATAGTTAAAACAGTGGATGCAATCTGAATACACCAATCAGAGATTTCATTCATCCAAATGCAGGGGTTTTGACAAGTTGGATTTTTTTTAGAAAACAAGCCTAGAATTTGCCCCAAGTCACTTAAGACGAGCCAAAGAACGTTCCCAAGAAATAGGGCACCTCCGACACAACTTCCTACCAGGCAGCTGCACCGACTCAGATGGTAAAACTCCCACACCTCACTGGCAAGAACCATAGTGACACAGCGATCTCGGTGGGAGGGGGCATTTATAACACTAGAAGGAGTAATCAGCCACTCCTAGCTTTAATCAGTTCAGGACTATACAATGTCAGACCGCCACCTGCAGTCAGTACTCACAAATGTCTGCACACTAGTATCTTCAAAGCGGGATGCATACTGCTTCTTTAAAAGACACACATTTTCTTACACCTCAATTCATGTTTAAAAACTGAAGCTTACCCAATGCTTCGATATCGTTCTCACTGCAAGACAAATCATCCAAACAAAGGTCAACCAGAAGTAGATGACCAACATCTGTAGCCACTGCTGCCACTCCAAAGAGCCATTGCAGGCTCTGATGAAGGTGCTGAGTGCTCACACTGGCTCCTCCGTGACTCGTTATGGGCTCTATAGCAGTTACCTGCAGGAAAACTACAAGTTAATATTTCAGCTGTTTGACAACCCAAGTCGAAATCATTCAAAAGGGAAGCCAGAACTGGCACATCACAAACAAGAAAGTAAATACAGGAGCATAAGACTTAAAAACAAAGCATGGTTTCCGATTCTATCAAGGAAAAAGAAAACAGCCCTGTACAAAATCTCTTATTGCCTTCCCTTTACTGTATTTCCTACAGCTATTTCACGGAATTAACTTCAACTGAAATGGTGCAGTCTATTATTACAGCTTACCAACTTCCGTTTCCTACTTAGAAATAATGAACTATGGAAGGAAGAAGCGCATGCTGCTCTCTAACATGCCAAGCAGTCGGCATGCACCTCTATTACAAGGTGAAGACAGATTTTTCAGCACATGTTGCAACACGTCCCAGGACAATACCCACTGCCAGAGCAGAGCACAAGCACAGGAAGACTCCTGCACTGAAGCTATACAACAAAAGGACACAGGCTATCGTTTAGCCCTCTCACAAAATGCAACCCAATGCAAACAGGAAGCTTTACATCAACAACAAACTGTTACAGGAAAATAAAGCAAGGAAGTGAACTTCACAAGGTAGTCCATTTTTTATCTTCTATTTTTACCCCCAGAGGTGGGGAAAAATAACCAAACCCCAAAGCCCCAAAGGTTTCTCCTCTCCCCTATCAAGCACTTGTTGCCACTACTCTGCCTGGCGACCTGCTCCACAATTTACCTTTCATCTTGCTCACAAGAATTCTAATCTTAGAAGCACCCACAGCAATTTAGACCACTGTCATTTCCTGTTTCAGATTCCCTCTAAATTAAATCAAATTTCCAGTCTTCTCTCCTACTCAAAGGACTATCGCAAGCGCTTTGATTGTTCCAATTCTTGCTGCTCCAAGTCTTGAGGACTGTTATGAGGGAAGCAGAAATACGCTACACAGCTTGCTGCACAATTAGCCAAAGTTCAAGTGTCGCTTCCAACTTCTTTCTCTTCTAAGATTGTTTCCGTTGTTCAACTGGCTCCAAATGAATCTTCTCCATTTGTACATACGGTCTTCCAACAACGTTTCCCGATTTTAACACTGCCATTTACCACCTAGAAGCTCCTGAAACGGCCTAGTTTTCCACTGCGCTCTGCACAGGCTTTTCATATGCTCCTAGACTAATGCCGACTCATTCTGGGAATGAACTCAGAAAACTTTTCTCAGCTCACAGGATCCAAATGCTACCCCTCCACCTCATACAAACTAGGAAAACTTGGGAAATTACCATTCCATACTTCTGAAACATACAACCATTATAAACCCATTTAACAGAACTAATGTTTTTAATTCAGAGTTGCTTTTACTAGAAACCAATTCCAATAAGACTCCTTTAACATTTTCAGTTTTCTGCTGCATTTCACATGTATATCATCCAGAGGGTAAAAAGAGCTGTTGCCATGACAAAAAAAAAAAAAAAGCCAAAATTCTTTCTAAGCTTATAAGTTCCGTTTTCTAAGTCATTCCTTTTCTCTCTGAGCGACTACACACCTACTCTTCCACTAAAAGACAGTCATACAGTCACTACACATACCCTGTATTAATACACTCATGGCTTGACACCTCGGTCCGGAATTACTTGAAGTTGCTGTTAACCTGGATAACTTTGTTGTCCACAGAAGTCAACAGTCCAACCAGCAACACCTGTGTCCTGCCTATGCTCACCTAACCTCAGAGCAAAAAGATAGGAAGCGAAATGAAAGCAACAGACCAGACAGGTTTGTAATCAAGAGCATTCAGGCCATAAGAGCAGAAACTCAGATAAGCTTTGGCTTTATACCCAAATTCACAACCTTCATCACACAACAGCCAACTTGTCCCCCCAAGGCTTCGTCATATTTTCTCCTCAACCACTCTTTTTGTGGTATGGGAAGACTCCCTGATACAACTGAGACTTATAACTCTATTTGGTTTCAAAACACTTCTGTAGACACAGACTCAATACACGACATGTTCCTTCTTCCCCTTTCCTGTTCTTCTTCCCCTTTCCTGTTCTTCTTCCCAGCTTGCTTAGATTTCAGAAATAAAACTTAATAAAGCTATGTCCTTTTTCACACACATAATTTACTTATTGATTATACACCTATGCCAGCACACAACTTGTCTTTCCAGCTACAACTCTCAGATTTACCCAGACGGTAGGCAAACGCACCCAGTGGAGCACCAACCCAACTCCTCGCTTTAGAAAGTACCGCAATACAAGTGCTTGAGACGAGTAAGCACACTGTAGCATTAAAACAAACAAAACAGAAAAGTGTGTGGGGTAGTGATTTTTTTTTCACTCGTGCCAAAAAAAAAGGTATTTTTCAATGCCCTTTTGTGGAAGTGGCGAATCAGGTAACTATGTGCTCTACAATAAAACTAGAAAACTTGGTTTACTATCTGTAAACTCAAAAGATAACAGTACTGTTGTGCCCAAGATTTTACCTCAAGGCTCTCTCGACTGGATACTCTCAAGGGACAGTACGTTAATGCACTAGACAAGAAATACCTCCTACAAAGAGGCGCTCCAAAGCTTGTCCTGAGACAGGGTCATGCAGCACCTAATAACATAAAAGCTTCGCTTCTCCAATTAAAATGTACGTACCCTCCCGGGAAGAACAACCGATTTCACCACTCGTGATGTTCCAAGGTCGTACAGACAGAGAACACTTCCCTCTGCTTCTTCCAACCCAACCAGTAGTCCGGTTCTCTTCTGCCAGGAAAACTCCTTCACCACACGAACAGTGGGAGGCTGTTTCTTTACTCCACTGAAACGGTGCGCAGAGAGCCGCTCTGCTGTCACAGAGTTCACTACCTCAAGCTGAGGACCACGCGCCAACCACGCTAGGCCATTCCTCCCTGGAAGAGAAAAGAAAGCTGGCTAAAGCAAATGTCCAAGAGAAGACTGAAAACAACTGAAAAATCACAGTCGCTGCCCCTTTCCTTCCCTAAAAGAACCTAACAGAGGAAGACCGACTTACCTCGTCCTGGTCAATTCCTTAAATCACCCACTGAAATCCTCAAGCCATACCTCTTAAAATTAACAGCCTTATTTATTCTTTTGCATTTGTACCTGTCATTCCTGCACTGAAGAATCTGAATTGTTTGGGATAAAGATTACAATATCTTGACCTAGAGTCTTTAGACCACATTCGGCTTGGTTTTGCTAGAAATCATCGAAATGCATATGGGAATGCAAGTCTTCAAGCGGGCTTCCCACATAATAAATCTAAGCCAATTCATTCCTAGTTGATTAATTGTCCTTGACACAGGACACCTTCTCCCGGGGTACTCATCTGCATCCTAGTAGATACTTTGGAAATATGGCTGCAGCACTTAACAGCATTATCCTCTTCCTTCTGTTTTTATTCAGACTAGAAAAGAAAAAGCAGGGGGGGTGCCTCTGTAACAGCCTAGAAGAACTATTTCTGCACACGATGTTACGATGGTCATAGAGCCGGTGCAAATAAATACCGCCAAAAACACCACTATTCCCTTTTTGAAAATGCTTTCTTATGGAATTAAAAATTGAGGAGGGCTCACTGACTCAGCATGTTTAAGTAAACTATTTGAATTGCACAAGATCGGTGCAGGTTGTTATAACTTCAAAGTTTAACTATACCAATGTTCTAATATTAGCATACGTTGAAGCATCCTTTTTGGTCTCGCTAAGCCTGATGCACCTTAACAGCACCGACCTGGCACAGTTGATACTATGACCCGATGCTTCCGGTAACCTCCGGGCAATAACAACTTTATACCAAGTCCAAATTTAAAGGAAAATGCTCACCTCTAGAAAACTTCCCGCACAGCACAGAATTGCGGCTCCTCTCCTCTTCCCCAATTGCCTCAAGAGTCACCTCTGGAAACTGCAGCAGACTGCTCGTTACGTGAGCCCTCAGGTCTGGCATTCTTCACTGTAAATAAAAAAAAACATTGACCAAACAGACTCATGTCAGCCATAAATATTCTTGAGTTTGACACAAGTTTCACCAGACGCAGGGAAAAATCTCCTAGGCATCACCTGTATCTCTTTTCCTTAAAAAAGGGGCAATCAGGACAGTTTTTCCTCCCACAGCAGAGCCAAAGGAGAATCCTTTGCTTTTCTGATGCCCATGAGATCCCCAACAAAAAGTGACAGAGAGGTATGGATGAGATAAATAACAGGAAAAAACCCAGTACACTGAGTTCAAGGCTGCTCACACAGGTGAGTAAGAGGAGGTCTGAGAAAAATCCTATTGGGAAAAGCTTCTCAGTAACAGGCACAAGTTTCCAAGCTGAAGAGAGGATTTCACAAACCATGTTGACTGCGCTGCCACCAAAAGAGAGGCCTTGCTGCCGCCTCCCATCTCTCCATCTGCCCCTTTCTTCTACTACTGTACTCCTGTGGGCTTACCTTGCGCTGCCTTGAACACTTCTTAGAGCACTTTGGGAGCCAACTTACCTCCCTAAGCAGACAGGGAAATAAGCCAGAAAAGTAGACAGTGTTCCACCAGGTTAGAGAGTCCAACTGGCTTGCAGAGAGAACTCGCAAGTGTAAAAGGCGGCACAAGGAAGGGGGCAGGACAACGCGTTGGGAAGAAGGAGAGGGAATTCGTCCGTGTGCGTTTTGTGGCAGTAAGCCGGTATGCTAGCTCAGGCATGGGTGAACACCACACTCCGTTTGCAGGGAGAGCTAAAAACCCCTTTGCTTTTAGAAAGGACACCACCCAGGACACAGTCGGTCCACTTAGAACTCCCTCTTGCACGGAGAGGCCCCCCGTCTCACTGAGAAAGGCTGCAGCTGACAGGCGTCGCTCCTTCCTTCAGCCAGAGGTAGAAGCCAAAGTCATTTCAGGGAAGTGGTACTTGGTGATCAGAGAAGGGACGACATTGTGTGCCTCTACTCAGATCACATTTTCTAAGGAAACAGGACAAAGAGTGGGAAGAAGCCAAAGAAGAAGAAATGGAAAGAAAACTAAGTTCTTTTGGGAAAAACAGCATCCACTTTGTTGAACAACAGGTCAAGATCACAGAATCGCAGAATGGTCAGGGTTGGAAGGGACCTCTGGAGATCATGTAGTCCAATGCCCCCCTGCCCGAGCAGGGTCACCTACAGCAGGTTGCACAGGACGGCATCCAGGCGGGTTTTGAATGTCTGCGGAGTGGGAGACTCCACCACCGCTCCGGGCAGCCTCTTCAAGTGCTCTGCCAGCCTCAAAGTAAAGAAGTTCCTCCTCATGTTAAGATGGAGCTTCCTATGTTCAAGTTTTTCCCCATTACCTCTTGTCCTATCGCTGGGCACCACTGTAAAAAGGCTGTTCCCATGCCCCTGGCACCCTCCCTCTAAGTATTTATAAGTATTAATAAGATCCCGCCTCAGTCATCTTCTCTCTAGACTAAAAAGACCCAGGTTCCTCAGCCTTTCCTCATGAGAGAGATGCTCCAATCCCCTAATCATCTCAGTAACCTTTTGCTGGAGCCTCTCCAGCAGTTCCCTGACCTTCCTGATCTGGGGAGCCCAGAACTGGACGCAATACTCCAGATGCGGCCGCACCAGGGCAGAGTAGACCTCCCTCCCCCTGCTGGCCACACTCTTCTTGATGCACCCCAGGATGCCACTGGCCTTCTTGGCCACCGGGGCACATTGCTGGCTTGTGGTCATCCTGTTGTCCACCAGGACTCCCGGGTCCCTTTCCACAGAGCTGCTCTCCAGCAGGTCAGCCCCCAACCTGTACTGATGCACGGCGTTATTCCTCCCCAGATGCAGTACCTTACACTTGCCCTTGTTGAATTTCATAAGGTTCCTCTCCGCCCAACTCTCCTGCCTGGCCAGGGCACGCTGTATGGTGGCACAGCCTTCCGGCGTGTCAGCCACTCCTCCCAGTTTTGTGACATCAGCAAACTTGCTGAGGGTACACTCCATCCCTTCATCCAGGTCATTGATGACTATATTGAACAGGACTGCATCCCATACTGACCCCTGAGGGACACCACTTCTTACTCACCTCCAACTAAGCTCTGCAACACTAACCGCAACCCTCTGAGCTCTATCTGTCAGCCACAAGTCAATCATTATTATTTTAATACTATGAATAATAATTCAATTATTATTAGACTTATAATATTAGCAGACTAATAACAGATAATCATGTATTTTTATAATTACATTATATTATGTTATTCATATAAAAATATCTTTCGATTTATAATTATAATAAATTGTATTATTAATAATATTAAATTATGATTATTAAGGACTGGTTCAGTGACGTTTTCCCCAGAACAACAGCAAGCAACTCACAAGGACTGGAGGAGCAGTAGATGGAAAGGTCACTTTCTGCGCCTTAGTAGTCAGCTTCAGTGAATTCGTATTTTGCCGTATTTTACTCCTGCGGAAAGAGGATTTAGTGAGTGAGTCAGCAGGTGATTAGTGAGTACCACTGGCTTGGGTCTTTCCCACGTAGGCAGAAAGCCTCCCCCTGATGTTTTAGGCAAAACCGCTCCATTTAACCCAAGCCCTAAGTTTTACTTTAGAAAGCCACAAGCGTAACAGAGATGGTCTCATTTCACTCAAGTGCAGCCTACAGATTGTCTTGCCGAGTTTGTGCAGATGCTCTGCAAGCACAAATCTACAGCAGAGGTGAGAAGACGACAGAATTTCAGCTCTCTGTCCCAACAGCCCCCAACAGCTAAGGTCCTGTACCTGATGCAGACCATAGCTTTGATTTCCCTTTAAAAAACAAGCAAACAAACAGAAAAAACACCACCAGAAACAACAAAGCAAACACCACAGATCAGAATTTGACACTGGAGCCACGTGACCCTGCTGCCCCCTACGCTTATCCCCTAACACGACTGTGCTTTCATTCCAGAGTGGCAATCCCCGTCCAACGTGGCTAAGCTCGCAAAAGTTCCTCAAGTCACTTCTGACACTATGCTCTTTTTCACCTCGCTCGGTGCACCTGGACAGACAGACGTAGGTGCCGAGCGTCTCGGTACAGAAGACACACGCAGCCTTCCCGACAGAGGGAGGCAGTCGTGAACAAGACGCTTTCCAGCGTACCGCACCGCTTGTCCCTCCCAGCACCAATTTCAGAATCACAGAATCGCAATGAAGAGGAAGGCCTTCCCCAATCACCAGAGGTCGTCTGGGCCAGCCCCGCTGCTCCAGCAGGGCCACCTGCGGTGGGCTGCCCAGGACCGTGTCCAGGCGGCGGTTGAATACCTCATTCTGAAACATACTTTTACAAAGAGCAACCTGACAAGCTGAACCGCAAAAACACTGGCAACACACGCAACAGGCCCAGCTTTATGGTGACTCTCTCCTGTCAATTTAAGGGTTCTCTCCACCACGCCACGAAAGCAATACCGCACCAGCAAAGGCTTGTCGCCATTAGTTCTCTAAAACTGGAGCCAACAGCTTACTCGGTACAAGACGGGAGATTAATAGAAGCCCGATTACGTTTATCTTACTCTCTGAAAAAAGCAAACTCCAGGCAAATCAATGTCGGAAAAGCAGTTGGTGCAGCAGGTGCACATCAGCCTCAGGAGACCAGAGGTTAATGTATCTGTTTGCCCGTTACCAGGAAACATGCCTGAGCCATGGCAACCTACTGGTGCTCCCACTCCTTCCAGGCTTCCTCCAGCCCGGACTGCCACATCACCTGCGTGCTCTGCATCTGCCACTCGTTCTCAGCCAGCAGGAACATTTTTCCCTCCTGCCTACAACATCCTTACTTACACTTCTTTTGGGCTTTTGCCTTGAGCAAACCACCAACGCTTGATAAGGGAACTGACTTTGGCAACCCAATGTGCCAGTGCTGCAAATGAGGACGGGGACCATTTCTCAAAGGCAGAGCTGTCTTCTTTTCCTTTGACCTTTTTAAAAGGTCTGGGGAGAAAAAAACAAAAACAAAAAAACTTTGGAAAAAAGTCCCAAGTCACAGATATTAAGTACCACTCCCGTGTTGACAGGCAGAAACGCAGCAGTGCTGCTAAGCGGCCTTAACACAGCAGAGCACGAGCTGGCCGGCAGGCAGTAAGGGGAGAGCATCCACTGTCGTGGAGTGCCCGCTCAGGACAAGGCTTCTGGTGGTCTTGGTTCTCATGAGCCTCATCTCAGGGTCAGATGGAGTCCTAATCCAGACACAACAAGGGGTGTGCTCCCGCACGCGTGTCGGGGCTGAGCAGGGGTAGTGCAGGTCTCCTCTCTCCCACCCAACTCTTTTGGAAGACTTGAAACTGGCATACCAGGGTTCATATTTTGTAAAATGCCTCTGATAACTTTCATTTATAACTGGACTTGCATTTACCACTGCTTTGTTCCTGATCTTTTTCTCCTTTTAAATAGGAAAATACATAAAAGACAAAAAAAGAAGCTGTTAGCCAGATAATCCCAGCAAACAAGAAGAGTTCCCGTCAAATGTGACTTTTCCTCTTCTTCTTCTTCTGTTCTTTTCCCTGTTCAGAAATATCCCGTGTAGCTCTGAAACTTCACAAGTGGAAATGTCTCATGGCCACTTTGCTCTGCGGGTGGAAGCATCTGCTGCCCTCTCTTGTACCGCTACCAGCGGTCACCGCCTGGTTTGCTTTGGACCCTGCCAGCCCGGGAAAATCCCCTCCTCTCCAGCTAAGCCTGACTTGCAGCAATGCAGCCACAGCTGCTGTGCCCCTCGTACGCGGCGCAATGTGGGATGGGGTACTTCCAAACCAGACCTCATCCACCCCAAGCGTGGGTACGCCAGGCAGGCGGACAAATCCCCTGCAGAGACAACTCCAGCTGCCCCTGCACAGAGCTGGCTCCGGCGTGGGGAGTTTCTTGGTCCGTGTCCCTTGGCACGTGAAAGCAATTCAGCCCTTTGCAAGACTGAATCGATGCTGGAAAAATTAAATTTTCTGTGCCTGATATCTCCTAGTAGGCGGGCTGCTGCAGCTACAAGGTCACTGAGACGTGATCCGCTTTGGCATAACAGCAGTGTAAGCGCCTGAGCTCTTTTTGGGGCAGCTGGAATAAGAAGGAATAAGTCATGCTGGAGTCCCAGCAAAAGCCTGACTGAAAGGACCACAAAGAGAGCGGCGTTCAGTCCTGAGCCCCAGAAAGGGCAGGAAGAGAGCAAAGGGGAGGAGAGGGGGGAACCTTCTCCTCCAGAAGGACCCAACAGACTGGGAAAGCGGCCGGGAAGTGAGCTGCTCCTGGGCAGGCAGGAATAGCTCTGTGTGGCACTGTCGCTGGGATCTGGCGCTGGGAAGCAGAGGTGACAAACACCTGGCAGCAGGGATCATCTGTAGGTTCTACGTTTCAACTCCATGCTGCATCACTGGGAGGGAAAAGGAAGGAAAGAAGCGGAAGTCACACGTAGGAGAGAGACCCAGAATTCTCAGGAAAAACAGTCACCTCTGTCCCACAACTTAGTTGTGAAAATATATGCCCTCCGCTAATACAAAGACAGAATAAGCTCTTAATCTGCTGCCTTTGCTTATTGACAGATTCGCTCTTTCTTCATCCGGAGCTGTCAATCACTTTGAAGAGGTATCTTTTGTCCTTTTGCCCAGCACCTGACTGCAATTTGCAGCAGGAACAGAACAGGAAAAATTATGAAAGCGTACCTTTCAGCATAGCGTAAGGCTGACAACGTTCCTTTGTAAGAGAGGTCTGCCGGACTCACGGCCGCAATCTGGAAGCGTATGAAAAGTATCAACTGACATTAGACTTTGAAGGAGATTTTTTTTTAAAGCAGTGTTAAACACTACCAAAAATCAGATAGGGATTAAGTCCATAAACATAAAAGGAGAATCCTAGTGTCTTAGCAACCTGGCTATAAATTAACTCCTTTAGCATTTGAAGAAACTCAGGTAAGCTGTTTCAAGGCTGTCAGCATTTAGTCAATGTTTTCACAGATGCACTTTTTCTATTTGTATTCCTCCATCTCTCTACTGATAGTCCTTTCTTTAAGAAAAAATACCTCTTCAGAGATGATGGAGTACACAGTTAGTTCCCTGAGACAAAGGCGATCCTTTGGCAGTTTCATCTTATTTAGGAATGAAACATCTTGTGCACAGCCCAAACGATAATCTCAGATTTCAGGAAAAAAATATAGTTGCTTCATAATATTGCTTCATTTTATGGAAAGAGCATGGCTTTTCTAAATAAAGGGGGGCTGCTTATGAGTGTTATACCTACATTTCTCTCTATTTAGGTAAGTTTTTACAAATATGCAGAAAACTCTTGCAGAAGAAATGGGGTTTGAATGGTTAATGTAGAAAGAGAGAGAGAGAGATTTTTGTTCTGAAAACAGAAGTGCTCTCCATTTGAGTAATGCGTTTCCTAGTGGCAAGAAACGTGTGACCAGCAGAAGGGTTCTCACCTTTATGTTGCATAGAAAGCAATCTTTTATCTTTTTATCTACACGCACTTTCACCACTGTTAGAGCCATGCGATCAGAATTAGAATCAGTTTACCATGATGGTCCGGCTGTTTCCCCCCAGAGCGGACTGCAGGAGTTTCGTCAGGACCGAGTCCTTGAATGGGATATGCAGCACTTTCTTTCCTGGAGCAACCTCAGCCAGAGCACTAAGGGAAAGAAAGTCAAAATATGGGAACAGTAAAGCATAACCATCAAAAGCAAATTAACGGGGGAGAAACTACCAGATTCTAAACTTCAGTACATTCCTGCTTATTTCACGCTTATGTTCATTCTTCAGTATATGAGTGCTTATGTACATCTCAGGCTTTATTCACTTAAGTAACTTTATTAGCCATGCAGCAAGTTGGTCTCTGTCGCAATCCCCAGCACTTCTCGCTGGATTAGGCTTTGGGAAACAATTCAAGGGTCCCCAGCCACGAGTAAGGAACGAGCCGTTACTAACTGGCAAATCCGTAGAAACACCAGCCCCAGTCATGAGGAGAAAGTCTCATTTTTCAGTCATGGATTTTCACGGGTTTTGTTTTCAGGCCACCCAAACAGGGCACGCTTTTATAGCCATCAGCAACTAAGTTCTCCGTCCCCTCCAGAAAAGCCTTTTCCTAAAGGCGCTCTCCTTCCAAGAGCAGACCCACAAAAAGAAGCCCTCTCTGCTTAATCCATTTCACAGAGAATTTGAAATGCAAACAAGAATTAAACAGGACGTCTTTTCCCCGCTTCAGGGAAAGCCACTAATAGAGACCTTGGCAACATATTTAGCAAATCTATCATTGTAATGCCTTTGCATTGCCCATTTCCACCTGGAGAGCAGGTTGAAAGGACTCATAAAAAAAAACCAAACCAACCACAAAACATATTCCTGTGTAGGGGGTAATTTTATGAAAATAGGACAGAAGTGAAATTCCTGCGAAACAGAGGGGTTATGATTGTTACCATCTTCTTCAGCCTTAACGATCTGAACCTCTTTTTACAGGTACACGGCATCAAGAAACATTTTCGAGGCGCAAAGAAAACCCCACTTATTCACCCCTTTACCCCAAAGATCTTTTCACCACACGGATTCCACCACCAATACACAGCTGCTAAATATCCCCGGCTGCTGCCGATCCGTAAGAAACCCTTCAAAATACAAGAGAACGCTGAGCCCGGCACGCTGACGGTGCTGCCAGGGCTGTGAGTCAGAGCTGGACGGAGTCACAGCCCCTGAGGTTGAAATCAGCCCCACACTCAGGCACAACCCAGGGTTTCAAGCCTCGCTACAAACCAGCCCACTGCTTTTGAAAAAAAAAAAAAAACAAACAGGGAGATTCACCTCGAAAGAAACCACGTTCTCGACGCCAAAGGGGCGCTGGTCCATGGCCGCCGTCGCCCTTAGGGCCAGTTCCATGGGGCTTCGCTTGACCTGGAGCAGAACTCGCAGGCGTGAGGACAAAGAGTACCTTACACAAAATCTAAAAAAAGGAAATGTTAAATAAGATTTGCTGTTACTCACCCACCAAAGCCTAACCACTACAACTGGCCCTTTCACAACCATGCCTGATCGCAGAAGAAAACTGAAATATCCCAACTCCCGGTTCAAACACAAGGCGTGGAGCTGCCCAGACCCCACGTGTGGGCTGGGCAGACGGGGGGCTCTTCTTCTCAAAACCCACAGGAAGAGAAAGGGCAGGAGTGTTTTCCCAGCCCTGGAAGAGGCTGTGGGGCTGCCCCAGATTTGGCGGAGTTTGGTAGCTCATCCTGAGGGAAAACGCTGCTCTTGGCATGGACCTGGGGGCTCTCCCTGAGGGAATTGCTGCTCCCAGCCTTACAGGAGTCTGTAGGGCAACTGCAGGAATGGATTTAGGGCTCCCCCTTGTCGTAAAATCACCACATTTTGGTTATAGTAGAAGTAGAATGTGAGAGCACTGGGTGTTCTGAAACTCGTAACCATAGAGTCCTCACTAGGTAATCGTTGTTTTCTATAAAGGAACAAGTAGAACCCCCATGAAAGAATGAAGAACAGAATAGAGAAGTTTTGTTTCAGGCTAGTAATTATAGAAACCTGCTATGCACCAGTGACGCTGCTTAGAAACCCCCTTACCCTTCCCATCTTGATTTAAATATCTAGACCCAAAATAATAGATATTAATAGAAATAACCATTGATTATTTGGATATGGGTATTGAGAGTAATGTATAGTCAAGGGACCGATCAATGAAAATCAAACCCATAAGAGGCATTTGGGAACTAGGTATGACCTAAACTAACTGTTGAACAATGTAGCTTTGAAGTACCTGTCAAGAAAGCGATGAGTTGTAGGCCTGGTTAGTAAACCAAGAAAATCTTCTGGAGGTTCCAAGATTAAAGGTGGGGTGGAACTCTGTGACCAAGCTGAGCACGCGCAAGGACAGGGTTCAACCAGCGGACACAGTGAGGAAGACCCTGGACGACCACCAGTGTACCTGAAGGCCCATGCATCATGGATATATTAATGAGTTCCCGGAAATTGTATAAATATGTTAATTGTTTCTCGGAAATGTGATGAATATGTCTATTTGGACTGTATATAATTTTTGTAGTGGAGCAACTCGGTACGCACACTGGGTGGAGTGAACCCGTGCATCCGGTGCCATAATAAAGAAGTGCCTGCTTTGTAACTTAAATTAAGGCTTAGAAAGTTTGGTTCTGCTGATTTACGGTAACGGGGGGGGGGGCGATAGGCGACGCCTCCTTTTGGGGAGGTACATTGTACTCAGAGACGTGGCGCACAGCCGCTGCACCGGGAGGGCTGTCCGGGGGCGGCGGGGCCGGGCCTCGGGGAATGGGGGCAGAAGAGACGGCCGGCCCAGTGCCCGGGGAGGGGGCAGCCCCCCCGGCCTGACGCCGCCGGTAGCGGAGTTAAGCGATTTCAGGCGGAATTGCTGCATTGGCAGAAACTCCCCGTGACGTCTGAGCAGCGGGGGGCTCCCACACCCCCGCACGGGGGCTTCGGCGCGGGGGCTCCCACACACCCCCGCACGGGCTCCGGAGGCAGGGCCCCGCCTGGCACTGACGCACAGGGGTTCAGCGCGCTGCCTGACCGCCACCCGCACCCCCGCGCCGACCCACCCACGGCTACCGGGGGGTGGACGGCGGCGGCGGGGACACCCCGGCTCGGTACGGGCGAAAAATAACGCACACACACCCCCCGCCAGCGCCTGCCCCCCACAACCGGCACGACATTTGCATAGACCACGCCCCTCCCATAGATTTCCACACACCGCGCCTCCAGAACGAGTCCTCCCATGCGCCACCGCCCCCGCGCCCAGATTCGCATGAGCCACGCCCCCGACTCGCTATATTTGGATGCACCACGCCCATAGTCACACATATTTGCATAGGCCACGCCCCCTCGCACCACCCACCTACCAGAGGCCACTCACCCCGGGCGAGGAACGGGGCAGGCAAAACCCGCAGCGGGGCCGGGGAAGACCGGGCAGCCTCGAAGGTGGGGGGGGCGGGGGGGAGAAGACTAGCCTCGAAGGGGGGGGGGGAGTGAGGGGGGGGGGGCGGGGGGAGAAGACCAGCCTCGAAGGGGGGGGGGGAGTGAGGGGGGGGGGGAGAAGACCAGCCTCGAAGGGGGGGGGGGAGTGAGGGGGGGGGGGAGAAGACCAGCCTCGAAGGGGGGGGGGGGGCGGGGCGGGGGGAGAAGACAAGCCTCGAAGGGGGGGGGGGGGGGGGGGAAGACCGCCCTCGGGGGGGGTGGGGGGGAGTAGGAGGGAGAGGTTAAGGGCTGCTTGACAGAAGGGATAGGGGCTGCTTTTTTCCACTGGAAAGCTGGGAGACCCCCACCATTTCCCAACTTTAAAACCTGCTTTTTGCTCCAAAGCTGGGAGGGAAAAAAAAAAACAAACCACCAAACCCCAACCCCACATTTAGCCTTTTTGGGATGAATTGTGGGGTTGGGTTTTTGTGCATGTGGAAACAGAGCTGGCGACAGCTTCCCCACCACCGGTGCTGCCGGGCAGCCCAACACCCGGCACAGCCCAGGGTCCTCCACAACCCAGTTCCAAACTGGTGGAGCCGGAGCGCAGATTTGGCAGGTGACTGGCGAAGTGCTGCCGGGGCCCAAGCGCCCCAAATAGGTGGGTTAAATATGATTGACCGCTGCCGGTAATTAATCTGCGAGAGGCCGGGCGTGGGGTTTTGTACATAACCTGGATTGGTCGGATTTGAATAGGATTTACCTTTGCTTTGTGCCTGGGTGGGACCTCGCTGGGGGTGGGGGGGTTATTTTGGGGCGTTATGCCATAAAACCACCGTGGCGGCGACAGAAGATTGGCCCAACGCCGTCGTCCACCGCTGCTCGTCATTGTCGTCGTCCTCATCAACATCCACCGTGTCAGGACTCCAGGCTGTTTTAGCAGAGGAGTGGGGAAAAACATAAAAAGGAGATGAACCCCGAGAAAAAAAAAAAACACATTTAGGCCACACCACATATGATTTTTGCCTTTATTTCACCCACCACGCCTAAAAAAAGAAAAAACAATTGGCAGAAAGCGATAATTTGATTAAAAATCATTCCCTCCAATAATGTCGCTGTCACCTACGATTTCACCCAGGAAGCATTAACGCAAGAATATTTTTGACTCCAGCAACAAGCAAAAAAAACCCAAAAAAAACAACTTTCAGCATGGCTGAACGAGGGGAAAGTAAGAAGAATTTGGCCGCAGATATGTTCTGGCCCCAGAAAAACAG
The DNA here is from genome assembly GCF_965231255.1 of Vanellus vanellus. Classification (NCBI taxonomy): domain Eukaryota; kingdom Metazoa; phylum Chordata; class Aves; order Charadriiformes; family Charadriidae; genus Vanellus; species Vanellus vanellus. The sequence goes on along the minus strand of NW_028127184.1, from coordinate 85,395 downwards.
CCAAAATCCTTCCATGGGGCAAAAGCAACCTGCCAGTGCTGCCCTCACAGGGTGCAAAGTTGGGTAAAAAAAACCTCATCAGCTAACCATCAGCTATCCCGGGAAGCGAAAGGTCCCATCCCATGTGGCAAAAATACACTCGCATGAATAACTTAGACAAAACCAGCCCACAAAAGGCCCGCACAAGACACACACTTGGTCCCCCTTTGCTTGAAGCTTCGCTAAAACCGTATACTCAGATTAGCCCTGTCCTGCAGTTTCTTTCCCAGAGTTTTGCCCCAAACCCACGCTTCTAGCCCCGTCCCCAAGCCCTCCCTCAGGGCCCACCACCTTTCCCCAGCCCAGCCTGTCCTTAAGGCTTTTCTTTCCACACACAGCCCTTTCCACTCAGCTCCCTCCGGGGCCTCCTCTCTCACAGGCACCTCACAGCCCTGCAAACCTCCTCTCCTTCGCCTCTCCCTCTCACGAAAACCCATTCCCCTCACATTAAGAGCCATTTCCTCCACTCCTTCCTCACACAAACACCCATTCCCCTTACTCCCCCCTCACGTTAACACCCATTGTCCTCACAGAACACCCATTCCCCTCGCTCCCCCCTCACAAACTCACTCCCACACCCCCAACCATTTCCCCACCATTCTCCCCTCGACCCACCTCTTCTCTTCTCTTCTCTTCGCTTCGCTTCGCTTCGCTTCTCTCTCTCCTTGCCTCAGCCAACACACCTCTCGCCCCCCTTCCCCTCTCCTCCCATCAAAATGGCGCCGCCCTTCCCTTCCCTTCCCTTCCCCTCCCGCCTTTTCCTGCCTCAGCCCCCGCCCCCCGCTCAGGTGACACCGCACACAGCCGCCATGAGGCGCGGCGGGGAGGGCCGGGGCTGTGAGAGGCAATGGCGGGGAGGGAATTTTCGGCTTATCTTCTCTTCTTTTCATCTCCTCAGGCTTCGGGCAGCCCCGCGTGGGCGGCTGGAGATCCCCCCCTCCCCTTCCAGGAGTGGCCCCGGCCCTGGGGCGGCCCCCGCCTCCCTCCTCCCCACAGGCTCTCCTCAGGGAGAGCCCCCACGGCGGGCTCACAGCCTCCTGTGTGTCCGGGAATGGGATTTCCCTCAGGGAGAGCCCCCAAATCCACCCCTGGGGCAGCCCCACAGCGTCCTGCATGGCTGCTGTGAGAAACGCTCACTGTATTGAATTTTAGTCCGGGGCAAATTCGGTGGAGCAAAGAATATTTATTGCAGCGCTGGGAGTTACACGGGGGATTTCTCTTCCTGTAGCTCATTTTTTCTTTACAAACGCTTGTTTTTATTTCGTATTCCTTATACTTATTCATGTTTCTTCTTGGAACATACTTTGCATAATCAGTGAGTTTTGGGAACACGACCCACCCCCAAATACATAATCAATGGCTTCTTGCAATGCAGCCCACCCCTGAGCACGCCCCTCCCTTCCAGCGGCGGTCTCCTGGTGGTCGTCGGAGGGAGGCTCGAAGTCTTTATCACCGTGTCCTTCTTGTGGCTTCTTCATTCCTTACACTCCTGTGGTTGCCCTACCCAACCACACCGCCCGTTGTTCTGCAACGGTTCGGTACTTCCAACTGTTGCTCTCGTCTGATATCCTGTGTAACACGATCCCTTTTCCAAACGCACAGTGAGCACAGACCCATCTTAGCTGAAGCCATAGTGAGCACACATTCGTTTGAGCTGAAGCAAAATTTTTGCCAAATTACTTATTACAGGTTTGCAGGGCTGTGAGGTGCCTGTGAGAGAGGAGGCCCCGGAGGGAGGTGAGTGGAAAGGGCTGTGTGTGGAAAGAAAAGCTTTAAGGACAGGCTGGGCTGGGGAAAGGTGGTGGGCCCCGAGGGAGGGCTTGGGGAGCGGGGCTAGAAGCGTGGGTTTGGGGCAAAACTCTGGGAAAGAAACTGCAGGACAGGGCCAATCTGAGTATACAGTTTTTGCGAAGCTTCAAGCAAAGGGTGACCAAAGGTGCCTCTTGTCCTTTTGTGGGCTGGTTTTGTCTAAGTTATTCATGCGAGTGGATTTTTGCCACACGGGATGGGAACGTTCGCTTCCCGGGATAGCTGATGCCCCTGGATAACCACTGCCCGCGAAGCACTGCGAAACCCCGTGTTCAAAAATGAGGATAAAGGCCGGGTTTTGCCTCTCAGAAGGATCTCTAAGCACCATCTCCAAGCTATTTTCAGTACCTTTCTGGTTGTTTTCTTTCCCCCCATTTAAGGAAATCACTTAGGTTAACTTTAGCAGGACGGCCTTCTGTCCCAGGACAAATGCCAGGCTGTCGCTGCATCCTTAATTATAATAACATTTTAATTGTAGGGGTGCAAAAGCTCTTCTTTAGTGGTTTTGCTCTGGCTGATGATGCAGCCACCTGGGAAAGCAATTTTTTTTTTCGGGTGTGGGGGGTGGGGCAGAGGGATAAGAGTCCCCTGGCAGTAAATAAATATGTTTTAATGGGGGAAAGGTGTCGTGGTGGCTCCTTCTGCTGCAGTCTGGTGATTAAAGCAGGAATCGCCTGTGAGGAGATGGGCAAACCCGCGAGCGTTGGGGTGGTAAAAAGGGGGAGTATGTCATGCTCTCAGTTATCAGCTATGTGTTTTCGGCAAATGTAAAAATAGCAAGAGTTTGTTGTGGTGGGTTTTTTTTATTATTTGTTTCTATGGTGCTATGACCAGTTCCTCTCCGGAGTGAATATTCCTGGCCACATGGGTAATTAATTAGCATGCTGCGGGATGCGACTGCCACTTTATTTCTGTGAGGGCAGCGCTGGCGGGTTGCTTTTGCTCCGTGGAAGGATTTTGGCTGTTTTTCTGGGGCGAGAACACGTCTGTGGCCAAATTCTTCGTGCCTTCCCCTCGTTCAGCCACGCTTAAAGTTGGGTTTGGGGTTTTTTTTGCTTTCTGCTGGAGTCAAAAATGTTTCTTCCATTAACGCTTCCTGGGTGAAATTGTAGGTGACGGCAACATCATTGGAGGGAATGATTTTTAGTCAAATTATTGCTTTCTGCCAAGTGGGTTTTTTAGGCATGGTGGGTGAAATAAAGGCAAAAATCATAGGTGGTGTGGCATAAATGTGGGTTGTTTTTTTTTTCAGGGGTTCATCTCCTTTTTGTGCTTTTGCCCCCTCCTCTGATAAAACAGCTCAGAGTCCTGGCACGGTGGACGGCGACAAAGGCGACAACAACAACGAGCGGCGGTGGACGACGGCGTTGGGCTCAGCCTCCGTCACTGCCGCGGTTCTATGGCGTAACACCCCAAAATAACACCCCCCCCACCCCTAGCAAGGTCCCACCCAGGCACAAAGCGAAGGTAAATCCGACCAATCCGGGTTATGAACAAAACCCCACGCCCAACCTCTCGCAGATTAATTACCGGCGGCAGTCAATCATATTTAACCCACCTAATTGGGGCACTTAGGCCCTGCCTACCCCTGCCAGCACCTCACCAGTCACCTGCTGAGTCTCTGCTCTGGCTCCACCAGTTCAAACTGGGATGTGGAGAACCCTGGGCTGCGCCAGGCGTTGGGCTGCCCGGCAGCGCCGGTGGTGGGGAAGCTCCGTTTCCACACACACACAAAAACCCAACCCCATAATCCATCCCAAAAAGGGTAAATGTGGGGTTGGGGTTTGGTGGTGGTTTTTTTTTTTTTTTTCTCCCAGCTTTGGAGCAGAAAGCGGGTTTTAAAGGTGGGAAATGGGGGGGTCTCCCAGCTTCCTGGTGGAAAAAAAAGCCGGTTTTAGCACTTCCTTAAAGCAGTTTTTAACCCTTCTTATAAAGTGTTGTTTGTTCCCCCCTGCCCCTTTTCAGGCTGTTCCCACCCTACCACCCTTTTCAGTTTTTTATTTCCCCCCCTTTTAGGGTTTCCCTCCCTCTTTTTTTGGGCAGTTTCCCCCCAGTCCTCCTCCCTTTTTGGGGGGCTGTTCCCCCTCCCCCTTTTTGGGGGGTGCTTTTTCCCTCTTTTGTGGGCAGTATTCCCCTCTTCCTAAATACAATTTTCTTCCTTGGTGGAAAAAAGCTCTTTTTCATAGTGTTTTAAAACGCATTAAATCCCCACAGTGCTGCCTCCACGTCCTTTTTTGGGGGGGTTAAAACCACAGTTTTAGACAAATACATGGAGGAGCACTCCTCTTGCCACCAAACCCTTTTCTCCCTCCTCGCTTTTATTCCCCAGTTTGTTTGTTTTGTTTTTTTTTTTTCTAGCCAGGATTCAGGAAATAGCATTGGACAAATCTAAACAATTTTGGGGGAAGAAAGCTGGGAATTGTTGGGTGCTGTAAATTCTTTTTGTCAGCGAAATTTTTGAGTGTCCCCACACGTGTCATCTTTGTCTGGGTGATGCTGTCACCGGCACCTTAAAAGGAATCGGGGCCTGGGAAAAGCTACCAGCACAATTTGGGATTTTTTCCCATCCCCAACTCCATTCGGACGACCGTTCTGCGCTTTCAGTGCAGCACCTCTGGAAAACACCTCAAAAACTAAACTATTCTGGAGCTTTGATGCTGCCTGAGTGCCTTTGGGTGAATTCCAGCCACAAAATTGCATTTTAAACCCCCTTTTTTCCTCCCCGCAGGGCCCCATCTGGGGACAGGAGGCGAGGGGGTGAGCCCCTTCCCCCCAGCGCTGGAGAGGGAGTTATCCCCGTTCGGGGAATTCCAAAAACCCCCGTTAAGCCCCAAATTTTGGGCTGTTTCATCCAAACCTGAGTGTTGGAATGGGCCAAGAATGGGATGGAGGGGAGGTCTTCCTGCAAACGCGGAGCCTTCCGGGGCCCCGAGCGGGAGGAACCGGCTGCCCGGTCTTTCCCCGGCCCCGCTGCGGGTTTTGCTCGCCCCGTTCCTCGCCCGGGGTGAGTGGCCTCTGGTAGGTGGGTGGTGCGAGGGGGCGTGGCCTATGCAAATATGTGTGACTATGGGCGTGGTGCATCCAAATATAGCGAGTCGGGGGCGTGGCGCATGGGAGGACTCGTTCTGGAGGCGCGGTGTGTGGAAAGCTATGGGAGGGGCGTGGTCTATGCAAATGTCGTGCCGGTTGAGGGGGGCAGGCGTGGGGGAGGGTGCGTTATTTTTCGCCCGTACCGAGCCAGGGTGTCCCCGCCGCCGCCGTCCACCCCCCGGTAGCCGCGGGCGGGTCGGTGCGGGGGTGCGGGCGGCGGTCAGGCAGCGCGCTGAGCCCCTGTGCGTCAGTGCCGGGCGGGGCCCTGCCTCCGGAGCCCGTGCGGGGGGTGTGGGAGCCCCCCGCTGCTCAGACGTCACGGGGGGTTCTGCCAATGCAGCAATTCCGCCTGAAATCGCTTAACTCCGCTACCGGCGGCGGCGGGCCGGGGGGGCTGCCCCCTCCCCGGGCACCGGCCCGGCCGTCTCTTCCGCCCCCATTCCCCGAGGCCCGGCCCCGCCGCCCCCGGACAGCCCTCCTGGTGCGGCGGCTGCGGGTCATGTCTCCGAGTACCTCCCCAAAAGGAGGCGTCACCTGTCGCCTCCCCATCCCCTCCCGACACGCAGCCCCCCCACCCCCCCCACCCCGTTACCGTAAATCGGCAGAACCAAACTTTCTAAGCCTTAATTTAAGTTTAGAAAGCAGGCACTGGTTTATTACAGCACCGGGCGCACAGGGGATCACTCCACCCAGTGTGCGTACCGAGTTGCTCCACTACAGAAATTAAAATATACATATTCATTACATTTCCGAGAAACAATTGACATATTCATATGATTTCCGGGAACTCATTAATATATGTAAATGTCCGTGACGCATGCACCTTCAGGTACACTGGTGGTCGTCCAGGGTCTTCCTCACTGTGTCCGCTGGTTGAACCCGGTCCTTGTGCGTGCTCAGCTTGGTCACAGAGTTCCACCCCACCTTTAATCTTGGAACCTCCAGAAGATTTTCTTGGTTTACTAACCAGGCCTACAACTCCTCGCTTTCTTGACAGGTACTTCAAAGCTACATTGTTCAACAGCTAGGTTAGGTCATACCTAGTTCCCAAATGCCTATTATGGGTTTGATTTTCATTGATCGGTCCCTTGACTATACATTACTCTCAATACCCATATCCAAATAATCAATGGTTATTTCTATTAATATCTATTATTTTGGGTCTAGATATTTAAATCAAGATGGGAAGGGTAAGGGGGTTTCTAAGCAGCGTCACTGGTGCATAACAGGTTTCTATAATTACTAGCCTCAAACAAAACTTCTCTATTCTATTCTTCATTGTTTCATCTGGGTTCTACTTGTTCCTTGATACAAAACAACGATTACCTAGTGAGGGCTCTATGGTTACGAGTTTCAGAACACACAGTGCTCTCACATTCTACTTCTGCTATAACCACAATCTGGTGATTTTACAACAAGGGAGAGCCCCAAATCCATTCCTGCACTTGCCCTACAGACTCCTGCAAGGCTGGGAGCAGCAATTCCCTCAGGGAGAGCCCCCAGGTCCATGCCTGGGTGTCCCCACAGCCTCCTGCGTGGCCAGGAATTGCATTTCCCTCAGGGAGAGACCCCAGACCCATGCCTAGGGCAGTGGCACAGCCTCCTGTGAGGCTGGGAGCAGCGTTATCCCTCAGAAAGAGCTACCAAACTCCCCCAAATCCATCCCTGGGGCAGCCCCACAGCTTCCTGCATGGCTGGGAACGGCGTTTCCCTCAGGAAGAGCCCCCAAACCCATTCCCAGGGTGTCTTCACAGCCTCCTGTGTGGCCGGGAATGGTGTTTCCCTCAGGGAGAGCCCCCAGATCCATCCCTGCCGTTGCCCTTCAGCCTCCTGCATGGCTGGGAGCAATGATTCCCTCAGGGATAGAAACCCTCTTAACCCCAAACCTATCCCCAGGGTGTCCCCACAGCCTCCTTCAGGGCTGGGAGCAGCGTTTCCCTCAGGGAAAAGCCCCCAAACCCATCCCTGGGGCAGCCCCACAGCTTTCTGCAAGGCTGGGAATGGTGTTTCCCTCAGGGAGAGCCCCCAGATCCATCTCTGGGGTGGCCCCACAGCCTCCTGCGAGGCCGGGAGCAGCGTTTCCCTCAGGGATGGAGCCCCTTCCTTCCGCCAACCCCACTCCTGGGCAGTCTTTTCCTCCCTCCCACCTCTCCCTACACCTCAGCGCTGGGGCAGCCCCACAGCCTCTTCCAGGGCTGGGAAAACACTCCTGCCCTTTCTCTTCCTGCGGGTTTTGAGAAGAAGAGGCCCTGTCTCCCCAGCCCACACGTGGGGTCTGGGCAGCTCCACGCCTTGTGTTTGAACCGGGAATTGGGATAATTCAGTTTTCTTCTGCGATCAGGCCTGGTTGTGAAAGGGCCAGTTGTAGTGGTTAGGCTTTGGTGGGTGAGTAACAGCAAATCTTATTTAACGTTTCCTTTTTTCAGATTTTGTGTAGGGGGCTCGTTGTCCTCACGCCCGCGAGTTCTGCTCCAGGTCAAGCGAAGCCCCATGGAACTGGCCCTAAGGGCGACGGCGGCGATGGACCAGCACCCCTTCGGCATCGAGAACGTGGTTTCTTTCGAGGTGAATCTCCCTGTTTTTTTATTTTTTTCAAAAGCGGGGGGCTGGTTTGTAGCGAGGCTTAAAACCCCGGGTTGTGCCTAAACGTGGGGCTGATTTCAACCTCAGGGGCTGTGACTCCGTCCAGCTCCGACTCACAGCCCTGGCAGCACCGTCAGCGTGCCGGGCTCGGTGTTCTCTTGTATTTTGAAGGGTTTCTTACGGATCGGCAGCAGTGGGGATATTTAGCAGCTGTGTATTGGTGGTGGAATCCATGTGGTGAAAAGATCTTTGGGGTAAAGAGGTGACTAGATGGGGTTTTTTTGCACCTCAAAAATGTTTCTTGTTGCTTTGTACATGTAAAAAGACATTCAGATTGATAAGGCTGAAGAAGATGGTAACAATCCTAACCCGTTTCACAGGAATTTCACTTCTGTCCTATTTTCATAAAATTACCCCCTACACAGGAATATGTTCTGTGGTTGGATTTTTTTGTTTTGTTTTGTTTTGTTTTGTTTTGTTTTCTTTTATGAGAGTCCTTTCAACCTGCCCTCCAGCTGGAAATGGGCAATGCAAAGGCATTACAATGATAGATTTGCTAAATATGTTGCCAAGGTCTATATTAGTGGCTTTCCCTGAAGCGGGGAAAAGACGTCCTGTTTAATTCTTGTTTGCATTTGAAAGTCTCTGTGAAATGGATTAAGCAGAGAGGGCTTCTTTTTGTGGGTCTGCCCTTGGAAGGAGAGCGCCTTTAGGAAAAGGCTTTTCTGGAGGGAACAGAGAACTTAATTGCTGATGGCTATAAAAGTGCGCCCTGTTTGGGTGGCTTGAAAACAAAACCCGTGAAAATCCATGACTGAAAAATGAGACTTTCTCCTAATGATTGGGTCGGTTGCTCTTAATCTTGTTCTGCCTATTCTTAAGTTTGTCACCAGGACAACCAGGTTCTAGAGATACCACTAGTGATAATACCACTGGCAGTGGAGGTCCAGCCTGGCTTATACTCCTACCTCTCGTGCCCATTGGGGTGCCTCCAACAGCCGAGAAATAGTTCTTCTTGGCAGCAAGTCCAGAGGCCAACCTGGTCTTGCCCTCCATCCTCTTTAGTTCAGTATCTCTGATTCTTGTGGCACAATAGGGTCCTTTCTTCAGTCCCGGAACTCCTATTGGAGTTGATATTTCGAGGATCTGTGAACATTCTGGTTGGGTCGGTCCACATTACGTAATTCTCTGTGGTTCTGCAACAGTAATGTCTAATCCAGTTACACTTATCTATTGGGGTTGTATTCCCACATCGGATACACTAAAGATCGAGGACTTGGGAGAGGTACTGCTCCCGTCTGCCACGGGGACCTAAAATGACCTTATTACAATTCTTACACTTAACCTGTAGATACACGCAACAATTACAATTGCAGCAAAGTAGGGTCGAAGGGGTTGTGTGCTGCCCCAGTCTGAAGGCACTCTCGAGGCTTTTGCTGTCTGTTGCTCTCATGCAGCAGCACTGACTCTTACGCGCCTTCTGAAGGCTCTCCAGGGCTTTTTCCTGTCAAAGCAAAACCATGAGACTTCCTTTTCATGGTTAATTTCCATATGCATACTTTGAATCTGTATAGATAATGCCTTCTTTTCCCTGGAGATAATCTAAAGCTCTCTTCAGAGCGTATAGTTCACAACTCTGGGCTGACTAATTTGCTGGTAATCCTCCTTCTTCAATTACCGCTTTTTCTTCCCCCAAAATGACGACATAACTACTTGCTCTCTTTCCATCTATACATCAGGAGGAACCGTCTCTAAAAAGTTGTTGGATAGTTTTTTGGTTTTGTTTTTGTTGTTTTTTTTTTTTTACATAGGGCATTGGTGTGTTTATTAGGTCTTCTCTTACCCTGGTTTGGTAATTTATAAAATCTAATCAATCATGATGCGGCTCCCCACTTGCCTGTCCCTACAGGAATTGTGAAGGATTCAGGTTTCCGTCTACTATGAGGGTCAAATCATTCTTTTCTATTAAAATGGTTTCGTACTTCCAAGTTCTGGAATCTGTTAACCACCGGCCAGACTTTTGAGATAAGATAGTTCTTACAGTGTGTGGGGGGGTATGTACGATTAGGGTTCTTCTAGAGGTTAATTTTTGGCTTTTTTCTACTAATATTGCTGTGGCCACTACTGCCTGTATGCATGTGGGCCACCTCCAACATACTGGGTCCATTAATTTTGGATAGGTATGCCACCGGTTTCCTTTCTCCGCCCCGTTCCTGCATTACGACTCCATGCGCTATCCCTTCTTCCGTGTTTATAAAAAGGTGATTTTTTTTTTTTTTTCTAGGGAGGAGAGGGCTAAATCCGGGGCTTCTATTAACTTCTGCTTTAATTCTTTAAATTGCTCTTGTTTGTCTTCTGTCCACTGTATTGGACTGTCTTTTACAAGTTTATAATAGAAAAATTTTATTGACCGAGTGTATCCTTTAACCCATAATTTACAGTACTCTAGTAACCTTAAAATCTTCTTTATTTCTCATTTCGTTCTTGGCACACTTAATGCTGTAATTCGTTCTGGATTGATTTTCCTTTTTCTATTGATAATTAGATGCCTTAAATACTTCTTTTTGTACAAACTGCAGTTGTGTCGTTGAGACTCTTAACTCTTGTTTTCCAAAAAAAACCATTCAGCGAACGTATCGATGTCTCTTTCTGACTTTTTGCTCCCTCTCTCCTGATACCAACAGATCATTTACATATTGCAAGATTCTTACTGCAGGTTCTGCCTGGAACTCCCCTAAAATTTTCTCTAGCGTCTGTTCAAATAGATTTGGGGATTTTGTGAATCCTTGAGGCAGGGAGGTCCAGCGGAGTTGCTGCTTCTTCCCGGTGTCTGGATTTTCCCATTCAAAGGCAGTTTCATAATACAAGACTTCTCAGCTCCTGAGTCTACTAAAAAGGCGTAAATTTCCTCCTGGGGGCCTGATTTTAAATTTATCAAGGGCTCACTAATTCTTTCTTCCCCCAGCAGGCAGAGCCCTTGACACCCTTACTCGGGAGAGTATTCTTCCTGTTGACAGATTTTAAACACTCGTTGATCTCTCTTTTGTCTGGGACACTCTCTCTTAAAATGTTCTTCCTGCCCACAATGGTAACACTTTCCGCCCTCTGGGGCTCCTGATTTCATTCACATGGGCTTTTTGAGCGGCAGCAGATGGGCTCCCTGTATCTTGTGTGCTCTCATCCCTGGCCCTTGATTCTGGGGCGCTTTATCTTTAGTCTTTGTTATTTCTTTTACAGTCGCCACCATTAGTTTTGCTTTTGCCCTCTGCTTCTCCTCATCGCGCCTCACATATACTCTTTGTGCTTCTCGTAACAGCTCATTGATTCCTCTCTCATGCCAGTCTTCCATCTTTTCCATTTTTTTCCTAATACCTGGCCAGGCATGGGTGACAAAATTTATTTTTTAATAATTCCTGGCCAGCAAAAGTCTCTGGATCAGTCCCAGAAAACTGCTGAATATTCCTTCAGAGCCTCTTCAACTGTTCCATCGGCGATTCCTCTTTAAGTTCTTGGAACACAACCCACCCCCAAATACATAATCAATGAGTTCTTGGAATGCAGCCCACCCCTGAACATGCCCTCTCCCTTCCAGCAGCGCAGGCGCTGTGCTGCCTCAGGGGTCTTCCTGACAGTCATTGGAGGGAGGCTCGAAGTCTTTACCACCATGTCCTTCTTGTGGCTTCTTCATTCCTTACACTCCTGTGGTTATCTTAGCTAACGACACCACCCTTTGCCCTGCAAGTTTCTGTACTTCCAACTGTTGCTCTCGTCTGATATCCTGTCTAACGCTATCCCTTTCCCAAACGCACAGCGAGCACAGACCCATCTTAGCTGAAGCCATAGAGGGCACACATTCATTTGAGCTGAAGCAAAATTCTTTTGCTAAATTACTTATTACAACAGCAACACACACTGACACACACCCCGACTGCATAGGAACACACACACTGATACAGACCAACACACACTAACATCCCACACACGCCCCCACCACACATGGAACACCCCACGTCATGCACACAGTGCTTGTGCACGTCATGCACAGAGCGTGGAAGGCATGCACATGCAGCACGCACACACACACGCAGTGCGGGCACACACAGCCTGCCAGCATACGCACAAAATGCCCGCACACACGGCACGCGCTCGACCCAGTGAACGCATACCTGCAGTGCGCACGCTCACAGGCTCATCTACACCACACTGCACGTAAACAGTGTGCACCCACCGTGCGGGTACTGGGACACGGAGTGCACCCACACACAGGGCACACGCGATGCGTGCACACACAGAGTGCAGCACACAAACTGACGCGCCGGCATTTCCCAGTCCCTGAAGGGCCGACAGGAGAGCTGGGGAGGGACTTTTTACAAGGGCGTGTAGTGACAGGGTGAGGGGGAATGGCTTCAAACTGGAAGAGGGGAGGTTTAGAATAGATCTTAGGAAGAAATTCTTGACTGTGAGGGTGTTGGACCCTGGCACAGGTTGCCCAGAGAAGCTGTGGCTGCCCCATCCCTGGAAGTGATCAAGGCCAGGTTGGACAGGGCTTGGAGCAACCTGGGCTGGTGGGAGGTGTCCTTGCCCAGGGCAGGGGGGTTGGAACTTGATGGTGTTCAAGGTCCCTTCCAACCTAAACCATTCTGTGATTCTGTGTGTGCGCCCAGGCGTGCGCATAGGTACGGAGTGCAGCATGTGGGTGTGCTGGACTCGTCCCACACGCACATCACCGCTTGCCTGCTGCGGCTGTAGCCAGATGGGCCCCTCAACACCCCAAACCGTGCATGCTGCCTGTAGCAGTTCTGTTCTCTGGTGTATGTGTTTTGGGAAGGCCCTGGTGGCACAGGGCTGCAGAGAGCGGGGTGGCAGTGAACTTCCCCAAGAGGCCGCGATGCCACACGGGGTTTTTTGCTGCCAGCTGTCAGCAGGCAGCGCTCGCAGCCAGGCGCTGCTGCCTGCCGCGGGGCCTGCACAGCCTCATCCCGCAGGCAGAGCGTTCAGCGGGGGTCTGTCGGGGGTGTCCCATGCCGGCTTCTGCCTCCCCTCCTGCCGGGAACCCCCCATGGTGCCCCCCCTTCTGCCAAGAGGCCACCGGGCCCGGTGCCCGGAACCAGCGACTCTGTGACATCAGCCCTGGGAACAAGAGCACCGTGGGCAGCGTGAGCACTGCGGGCACTACGTCGGCTGCGGCACTGGTGGCGACAGGCCCTCGGTTCGCTTCTTGCAGGTGCCACGTGCCGCCACTGGCAGCAATGAAACTGCTCCTCGTCGTCGTCCTGCTGGCCCTGTGCTGGCCTGTGCAAGGCGCGTGGGACAGCTGTGGGTAAGTGGCCCCAGGCTCTGGGGGGGAGCTTGGGCAACCCTGATGGGGTTCACTGGAGGGAGCCCGCTTGTCCCCCGTGGCCACAGCTTCCCCAACCCCGCCTGGGAGCCTCACATCCTGGCCAGCACCCCGGCTGCTGGCACAGCTCCCCTACGGGGCTCAGGCAGAAACAGGGGCGCACGCACGCCCGCCCCAGGGGGTTCCCTGGCCCTGCTGTCCGTGCAGCGCCTTGTGGGGAGGGAAGAGGGCTGACCTTCAGCCTGAACCGCAGCACGCCGTGGAGCAGGACAGTCATGAGTTTCTGGTTACAGAGGGACCTGCGGGCTCCGGCCCATGGCTTACCAGTACGGCATGTCGCGCGTGGTGGGTGGCACCGATGCCCGTCCAGGAGCCTGGCCCTGGATCGTCAGCATCCAGGACCCCTGGGAAGCAGGCACGGGGCACATCTGCGGAGGGTCCCTCATCAGCCCACAGTGGGTCCTCACGGCGGCACACTGCTTCATCGAGGCCAGGTAAGGAGGGCCAGGGAAGGGGGCTGTCCCCACCACCCTCGCGGGTGCCCTGCGCGCAGCACCGCCTGCTACTCCCATCCCCGTTCCTGCCAGTACGCCCAGTGCCTGGGCACTGCCGAGCCCAGCCCAGAGACTGCTGAGGAGAAGGCTGGGCTCGGGCCACTGCTTCCTAGCAGCCTCCAGCGCCACATGGCTCGTGCCTAAGGCATGCCAGGGCGGTGGCAGCCTGCGTGGCACTGCTCTCCTCTCTGCCCTGGGAAGCAGAAGGCAGGGAACAGCGGGGCTGCTGCAGCACGTGGCTCCGCTCCCTCTGACCCCCCTCTCCATCTGCTTTCCAGGCACATCAGCATGTGGCGCGTGGTGATCGGGGCCACCCAGTTGACTCGGCTGGGCCCCGGGACCCAAGTGCGCCATATTAAGCGGCTGCTGGTTCACGAGCACTACAGGAATATCACGCAGAGGAACGACATCGCCCTGCTGGAGCTGGACCAGCCTGTCCAGTGCAACTACTACACCCAGCTTGCCTGTGTGCCCGACGCCTCACTTAGAGTGTCAGAGCTGCACACCTGCTACGTCAGCGGTTGGGGCGCCACCACTGCAAGATGTGAGTTCCCCAAAAGTGCTGGTGTCCTGAGTGCAAGCTCGGCACACTGGGGAGAGGGGTTGGGCTTCCTGAGAGCGGAGGCGAAAGCCGCAGTCAGGCTGTGGGGACGTATGCCTCCGGAGAGAATGGGCTGACCCACCGCCCAAAGCCAGACAGAGGGGAAACACGGGCACAGTGCCTTCAGGGCGCAAAGCCAAGCCCTAGGGAAGGGGTTCACCCAGGCAGGGGGGGAGCTGCTGGGGCTTCATTGCTTTCTGTGCTCACAGCTGCAGGGTCAACGGATGTCCTGCAGGAGGCCAAGGTCCAGCTCATTGATGTCAACCTCTGCAACAGCAGCGGGTGGTACAGAGGGGCCATCCACAGCCACAACCTGTGTGCTGGCTATCCGCAGGGTGGCATCGACACCTGCCAGGTAGGACGTGCTGCAAGTCAAGCCCCGGCAGCACCGGCAGCCCTCTCGCAACGCCCAAACATCGCCCGGCACGTGCTTGGCCTGGCAAGTCACCCTGCCACCGCTGGGTCTCCACCGCTGCTGGGGCTCACCTCCCCTTCCCCAGCTGCAGGTCCTTGCCCAGTGCCCGCCTTGTCCCAGAGCCCGGGGACGCTGCCCAGAAAGCCCATCCCGTGCTCCCGGCAGCCCATAGGTCCAGATCCCAAAGCATCCCCCTTCCACACAGCCGGGAGCACTGTGCAGAGATGAGAGAGCGCCCGACCTTACAGGCCCTCCACCCTCTCCCAGATGAGGCTCTGTAGGCTCCAGCGCCGGAGCAGCGCCGTTGTGTGCAGTGAGCAGAGCTCTGGCAGGTGCTGGGAGAGAGAAGGAGCCGGCCAGAGCGCTGACAGCGGCCACCCAACACCACCTCAACCCTCTCTCCTCCCCTGCAGGGTGACAGTGGTGGTCCTCTGGTGTGCAAAGACAACAACGCGGACTACTTCTGGCTTGTTGGGGTGACCAGCTGGGGGAGAGGCTGTGCCAGAGCCAAACGGCCCGGAGTCTACACCTCCACCCAGCACTTCTACAACTGGATCCTGGTCCAGATGGGACTGAGCCCAGCAGTAAGGGGTACTCCAACAGCACGGGCTTGGAGTCATTTTCTCACCGCCTCAACCCCTTATCAGAGGCCAAGGCCAACACCAACACCACCGGGCACGATTAGCTCCTGCCCATTTCCACTCCAGAAGCTGGTGGAATTCTTTAGTCGGCTGCAGGAGCTGCTGCAGGTCCTGTGGGGGAAAAAGGCTTGAGCAGCGTGACGAAGAGGCTCCAGAGCAGGCCGCCCTGTTCCACGACCATTTCCTTCCGGGGCAATGCCTGCTGAGCCAAAGGCAGCCTCAGTGCCAAGGCCTGCTCTGTCCTGCCCGCGCTCCTCTGAGCGCAGAAGGACTGATGTTGACTCGGTTGTAGAAATAAAGTTCCTGATTTTCACAGCTGAGCGTGCTTGAGTCCAATTCAGTCTCCGGTGCAAGGCAAGGACTTGCGTGCCCGGCGCCTGCCAATGAGGCTGCAGGCAGACAGCAGGGCACGAAGGGAAAGAGTGACTCCGAAGGGCTGAAACGGTGCCTGGTCAGAGAGGAGGGTGCTCAGAGCCACCATGGGGTGGAGAAGACTGGCACATGGAGGATAGGAAACAGTGATGTGCAGACAACTTTAGGCGGACGCTTTAAGGCACACAGCTGGAGATTAGGGTCCAGCGTAAGCCGTAGCTAATTGAACATGGGCACAGCAAGTTTAAATCAAGGGCTGGGAGCAAGAGCGGCGTCCAGCATGGGCAGGGGAGCTGGCTCTGCTCCTTCTCCACATGAGAAATGGTGGTTTGCAGGTAGCATCTGGTTGCACTTGCTGGAACGCAGAGCAGGACAGAGTTGTGTCTACTGCCAGGGGAAGTTTCTGATGGATTTGGGACATGGAAGAGTTGACGAGGCTTTGGGTTGGGTTGACTTGGGTTGCTTGCTGCTTTCCCCCCTGTCCCCAGACCAGGTCTCGGGGGAACATCTTCCTCAGCCTTGGCTTTCTCTTCTCTTGGACCTGGAAAAGTGAAACGATGATGGAAATCAGAGCCAAACCAGACATGGTGCTCAGTTCTCGCCAATCCCCTACTTTCTGTGCAGGGGACTGATGGTGGTCACAGCACGGTTTCGGCTTTGCGGGGTTGCGGCTGCTCTGAAAGGCCGTCGGGGCCAGTTTCCCCCTACAAAGGCAGGACACAGGCAGAAACATGGCAGCGGGGAGGAACTGGGGGTACCTGGGTGCCCCCGTCCGCCTCCCAGCCCCGTTGTGCTGGGTTGGGGCCACAGCTCACCCCAATGCACCCTCGGGTGCCCCCGTGCTCCGTGAGGGGGGGTTTCAGGGCCTGAAGGGTTGTCCCCATGTCCCTGCCGGGCTCATTGTGGTGGCACACTGCTCTGCGTTGGGCTGGGGGTGGCTGGGAAGGGTCTGGCACGCTGGGGCCGTCACTGACCCTCGTTTTCTCTCCCACCATAGAGCTCCTCGGCGTACCTCTTGGGTCTGTACGGAGCCCCCCCGGCCGGCGCCTGCTCCAGGCTGAACAACCCCAACGCTCAGCCTGTCCTCCCAGCAGAGGGGCTCCAGCCCTTCCAGCATCTCTATGGCCTCCTCTGGCCCTGCTCCAGCAGGTCCATGTCTTTCCTATGTTGGGGGCTCCAGAGCTGGACGCAGTACTCCAGGTGGGGTCTCCCCAGAGTGCAGCAGAGGGGCAGAACCACATCCATCGCCCTGCTGGCCCACTTCTTCTGATGCAGCCTGGGATACTTTCTGGGCTGTGATCACTCGTTGCCATCTCATGTTGAGCTTCTCATCAGTCAGCACCCCCAGGTCCTTCTCCCCAGGGCTGCACTCCATCCATTCTCCACCCAGCCTGGATTTGTGCTTGGGATTGCCCAAACCCAGGTGCAGGAGCTTGCACTTGGCCTGGTTGAACTTCATGAGGTTGGCATGTGCCCACCTCTCCAGCCTGTCATTAGTAGAAGGCCAGGCCTGCAGCACCCTGGTTATCACCCTGGCTCGGGTGGGACGGGATGCTCCTGCATGGGGGGGTTGTCCTGCGCTGGGGGGGTACATCCCACCGAGGGAAGGTCTTGCCGAAGTGGGGGCTGCGCTCATGCTCCCTCTCCCCCATCCCTCCCCAGCTTGCCCCGGCAGAAGGTCCCGAGGCCAGCGAGCGGATGGTCATCATCACGGGGCTGCCCGAGGCTCAGTTCAAGGTGCGCTGGGTGGGGGCTGTGGGTGGGGGGACAGTAGGGGCCAAGTCAAGAGCGTCCCTGTGGTCACCACTGTGCTGCCAGCCTGCCTTGGCCTCCCTCAGCGCCGGGGGAGCTCTTTGCTGGGTACAGTGGTTTTGATGCTGCTGGACATGGGGACATCATCAGCTTTGGGGATGGAGGGGCACAGCGGGTGCTGCCGGATGGTTTTCCTTCCGTCCGTCTCCTCCCCAGGCCCAGGGGTGAATATTTGGGAAGCTGAGAGAGGAAAACTTCTTTAATGTGAAAGAAGAAGTGAAGCTTGAAGCCCACATCAAGGTGCCTTCCTTCGCCGCCGGCCGTGTGATAGGCAAAGGTGGTGGTGCCCCAGGGACGCAGAGTTGCCCATCACCCATCACCCCTGCCCACCCCAGGGGGACAAATCCCGGGTGCTCAGTGCTTTCAGCAATGTCTTGAACCTCAGCCCCCATGTCCTGGTGGTGGTTCTCGTTGGTCCCAAGGAAGGGGGAGAGACACAGGGTGCCTGGTGTCGTGGTGACAGCAGCATTGGAGGATTTTGGCTCTTCCACAACAGAAGCCTCTTGTGATTTGCTCCAGGTGAATGAACTGCAAAACTTAACCAGTGCGGAAGTTCATGTGCCACGAGACCAAACCCCGGACGAGAACGAGGAGGTCATTGTTAAAATCATTGGGCATTTCTTTGCCAGTCAGGTACAGTTTGGCCGTGGCTTTACCCGATCTTCCCTGGCCGCTTTCATCCACCGAGGAAAGGCGTGGGGTGGCTGAGCCCAGCACCACCCAAGCATCCTGCTGCTCTTCTTTTGGGTGGTCCCTGTGCCCCCAAGATGCACTGAAGGTGTTTCGGCAGCTCCCCCCGGCTGTGCGAGCGCTGAAATTGAAGATTGGCTCGATTGAGCTAAAAAAAAGTGTTTTGGATGCCGTGCAGAGCAGCATCCAGGGTATGAATGGAATCCTTGGCGCTGGCAAAGCCACCCGCATCCCACCTGGGTGCAGCTTCCATAACATTGGTTCCTGTCCACTCGAGCAGGATGGCAGCCCCCCTAAAAAATTCAGGCGCTCTTGAGGAGTGATGGAGGAAGGACAACTTAAAAAAAACAAAACAAAACAAAACACCCAAAAAACGCCCCCAGAATTAATTACGGCTTGTCCAGAGTGAAAAGTTGGGAGCGGTGAGATGCTCGGGGGTGGGTGGTGGGGGGAGAAGCGGTGCCCTGACCCCCACCTCTTGCTTTTCCCCTCCCCTCCCCAAGACTGCACAGCGCAAGATGAGGGAAATGCTCCAGCAGGGGAAGCAGCAGGAGCAGAAACACGCTCCGGGAGCCCCGGCCTCGCAGCACAGCAAGGGAGGCTCCCGCCGTGCCGCCCAGCACCGCCCAATGAATGTAACCCCGCTACCGGACATCCCCCCCCTCCCCCACCCCCAGCAGGTCAGGGGAGCAAACCAAAGACCCCCCCAAACACACAGCCCCCCATTCCCCGCGGCGCTGCGAGGATGCACAGCCGAGGGGTACGGGGAGGGCTCTCTCCATCCCACAGCCTCCCCCTTCCTCCTCCCTCGCCTCCCGACGCTATCCCTTTCGTTGGACTAACGTGGGCAGGTTTGGGTACCTCAGCACCTCACGCTTGTGTCTCCCTTTTAGAGATTTTGTGTGCCTTGGAAACCTGAGAGGTGGAGTATTCTTTTTTTTTTTAATTTTTTAATAAAAAAAGAACCGAGTTGGAAAAGCGATGGGGATAGGCAGCACTCTGGTCATTCTCTCCGGGGCGTTGTGGAGGAAGGCTGCCAGTCTTCCTCCCAGTGTACTTTTCCCCGTTGGCTCCAGACTGCTGCTGGGGCTGAGCTCTGAGCCGCCAGAGCGGTTCTCAGCAGACGGTCACTCGGCGCAGACAATGAGGCCCTGAATAGCCCTTCCTGTGCTCTTGATGGCTCCGGACGGCTCTGCTCCTCTGCTGCTTCTAAGGTGGGGCTGCCCCAGTGCCCTCACTCAGGAGCCTTTTGTCTGTGCGGGTCTCACTTGTGACAGGGGGTGGGGGTGTTGCCAAACTAACTGCTGTGTTGCGATGTGGGAGTGGGTGTTCCTGCCCGTGTCAGTGCCAGAGCTCTTCCGTAGGCTCCTTCTGCCAGCGGAGAGCCAGGGGCCGCTCCGTCAGGAGAGAGCTTGTTTAAAAAGAGAAAAAAAAAAAGGGGGGGGGGGGGGGGGGGCGGGGAGGGGAAAAAAAAAAGTGGGAAAAGAAAAGAGGGGGAAAAAGTGAAAAAAGGGGGAAAAAGTGAAAAAAGAGAAAAACAAAAACAGGGGGAAAAAGGGAGAAACAGAGAAAAAGGGAGGGAAAAGGAAAAAAAAAGGAAAAAGAGAAAAAAGGGGAAAAAGTGAACAAAGAAAAAGAAAAACGGGGGGAAGGGAAAACAGAAAAAAGGGTGGGAAAGCAAAAAAAAAGGGAAAAAGGAAAAAGGGGAAAAAAGGAGGGGGAAGCAAAAAACAAAAGAAGAAAAAGGGAAAACGGAAAAAAACCCCACATATTAAAAAAGAAAGGTAGAAAAGAAAAAAAAAAAAACCAAACAAACCAAGGAAGGAAAGTGGGAACAGCCGCCGGGCAGGAGGAGGGACAGGAGCCGGGGGAGGTGGGGGGAGGTGGGGGGAGGTGGCGGTGCCAGCGCCGGACCCGGGGGCTGCGACACCACATTTTTGTCCTCTACTGCAAAGTGTTCTGTGAAAAACAACCAACCAAATCCCACCCAACGACAACATCAAAACCCAAAGAGAAATCTCTCCAGCTCACACGAGCCTGAGCTCGCTCTCCGTTGCTCTCTTTCCAGTGTCTCGGGGGGGTCACGGCCGAGCTGAGATTGGGGGGGGGTGGTGGTGGGAGTTTGCCCCATGGCTGTGATGGGGGGAGAAGGGGTGGGTGGGGAGTGAGGGATGTGGTGTGGGTTTTTTTGGGGGTGGTGGTGGTTTCTTGCCAGGCCTCGCTTTACCCAGTGGCTCGGGGAGGCGTTGGCATCAGGAAGCCTGTGCTAAAGCGGGGTGGGGGCCTCGCCGCAGTTGGTTAGCAGAGCCAAAGTGGTTACTAATGGTTATTAATGGTGCACTAATTACGCCCGTGTAACTGGGAAGCTCAGATGCCCCCTAACCACCCCCCCCCCGTGCTTCTCTAGCCAGGCGAGCGCTGGGCGTCCCCCCGCAGGAGAGGAGCGCACCTCCAGGGTGGGTGGAAGGGCGTCACCCAACGGGGAGAGGACCAAGATGGGGCTTGGATGTCCCTTGGGGTGGCCGGGTGGCGGGGTAGGGCTGCCACGATGAGGGACACCCCCACGCCTTTCTCCATGGCTCCCAGAGCTCTGCTCCCTCCCTCCCTCCCTCCCACCCATCCAGTGCCACTGGAGAGGTGGTGTCCCCCTCCCGGGGTGGGCAGGGGCTGGTGCCACCCCATCTAACACCTCAACGCACCAAAGCACCTCACTGGGGGAGGGACCCTGTGCCTGGTAGCCCCGTGCGCCCCAGCACTGTAAGGATGGGGCTGAGCCCCCACCACAGCCACCCTGTGCACAAGGACCATGTCACAGGGCACATGGCAGCGTGCCAAGTGTGCAAAGCCAGAGGAGGAACATCTCCTCCAGCCCCGCTGAGGGCAGCAGCGGTGTCACTCGCGCTGTGGCTCTACCCACGCTCTCCCGGCAGCACGGGAAAGCGCAAGCTCGTCACCTCCCAAAGGCCACTTCCTAACGAGAAGCGAGGCCCAGCTCCTGCACAACACGGCTGGCCCAAAGCGGGATGATTCTGCCCCCTGGGGTGGTCTCAGGGGAGCTGGTGGGCACATATGGACATGCCGAAGGGCCAGAGCCCACCCTGTGACGCTGTAGGCAGAGGGGACAGTGGTACCTGGACAATGTCCCCACCGCCTCACACACGGAGGCTTTCAGCAGTCACAGCCACCTGGGCGCTGCCAAGGGGGCAGCAGGGGCTCCCCATGGGGGGTTTACAGAACACAGAGAGCGTCCGTACACCACTAACCCCTCTCCAGGGGCGGATTTTCGGGATGCTGCTTGCTCATCTCGCCGCTGAACGACACCCCGATTGCCCCTTCAGCACGTTGTGACCATCGCTTCGTGGCTTTTGTGCTCCGATACTCATCCTGGCTCCAATCCTCTTCCTGGGGGATTGTGAGGGAGCGAAAAACCACATCGCTACATCCAACTTTTTTTCAGTTAAATAAAAAGAAAGAATAAATCACCCTCTCTCATTACCAGGTAGAGTTTCGTTCCAGTCAGGCTCTTTTTATTAAAATAAATATTTTAAACATATAAAGAAATAAATACTTCTCTTTTCACATTAAATAACTCCCTGGAGACAGCAAAAAAAAAAAAAAACACCACCAGAGTTACTGTCTCCAAAATAAGGGGGGGTAAGGGGGGGGGAAAAAAACATCTTAATTTCTACTTCATAACCTAAAGAGGAAAATTCGTCTAAGAAATGTAACTAAAGCTCTAAGAAATGCAACTAAGATCTAAGAAATGTAACTAAAGGTCTAAGAAATGTAACAAAGGTCTAAGAAATGTAACAAAGGTCTAAGAAATGTCACTAAATAAGAACTCTAATTGTCCACGTGTCACAGCAGCTGTTGATGGATTATCTCCCACACCATCTTCTTGCGGAAGTACGGCATGTGACTCTGAAAAGAGAAGAGAAATCCATTAAATAACGACGTCACGGCAGAAAGAGGCGGCAAACAGGCATAAACGCCCAGCGGAGTCCTTAATAGGAAGTTCCCTTTAAGAACTGTCAACCGTTTGGGTACAACACCCCACGCGGCCCCTAAGAGGGTGACAAGACAACCCGACAAAAACAGATTGACTTGACCGCGCAACAGCTTACAAGCACACTAACAAAAGACCGGTATAAAACAAAATCAATAAAAATAAGCGGCGGCAGTATCTTGCCCAAGAGGAATCTCACCGGCAGCAGCTCCCAAAGGCGGGGATGGAGAACCACAGCTCTGCCCTGCCCAGGCCACTTGGAAGTTCTGACCCCAGCAACTACGCACCGAAACGGGGCACGAAACCTCAGCCCCTGCCCCGGACACAATTAAGAGCTGCTGCGTAACCTCCCCGGCTCCTGTCCCTGCGCGAAAGGGGCTGGAGGGGTTTATGACCTTCACTCACCTGGGTAAAGTTGAACGGTTTCTCTCTGGCGATGTAATCTGCGTATTTGCACATAAAGACACCGCAGTCGCTTCCGTTCAGCTGCTGAGGGATCTCCTAAGGAATGCAAAGAAGATGGAGGATTTCCCTCTGTCTCAAAAGAAAAGCAACTCGGAAGTAGCGCACATTACCCACACCGACACTGCGCTCACCGCACACTCCTGACCCTACTTGCGTAATCCCGAATACCCACTCCCGCCCACGAGGAACAGACCCAGTTCACTGCACACCATCCCTCCCCTCTGCCTCCCGGACTTGGACACTACAATCCAAATTCTTGGCAGGCCCAGAAGGGGCAGCAGCCCTCCTCCCTGCGAGGCCTCTCGAGGTTCGCATGGCGTCTTTCTCAAGTGACCTTTCTTAAATCCAGTCTTTAGGGACCGCTTTTTACTATTAACTCCTCGAGAAACATCAGCTCAACCCTTTGCTTTGTCACGTGCCAGGATCTGGGCCCCAAAGAAGCACTGACAGTTCCCATTTCAAACCCAAGGGGTGCTCACGTACACGTGGCTCCATGCTGTGAAGAGTCCACTCCAAAACATTCAGCTCCAGGTTTCTTTTTTCCCGGCTTTCTTTTTGCAGGTATCGGCTGGTTAAAACAAAAGGGAAAAAAAAAAATCCCTTTTCATCTCTGTAATTTAGGCCAACAACAAAACAAAGCGGCTGAAGGATCACAGGAAGACGAACGGCAGGATGGTAAAACATCAGAGGATCCTCACAGCAGCTGATTTAAGGCTGATTTGGGAGGAAACTTCCCAATCTTCAATTTACAAACACGGGGAGAGGCTGTGAGCTAATGGTCAAGAACGAGACCAACAATTCCAACAGAGACTTCCACACAAACCTAAGTTCATTGCTTCGGAGAGGTCAAAAAACCCCAAATCACATGTTACTAGAGGAAAAAGAGAAAAACCAAGCAAGGAACCGTAATGCCATAATTCCACCGAGTGCCTTGATCCCACACCCTGCGCGCACCTCTGGAAGAACTAATACAGAAGCTTTTGGGCCAACCCCTCTGGCTGAGGAAGTTCTCAAGCCACGGGGTGCTGGAAGAACCCTCTCGAGGTAAAAAACTATTTGATGCAGACCTATTGTTATGCCCTTTCCCAGGCACGGGCTGTTAACTGTTCAGGAGAGCACCGGACTGAAGCAACACGCGGTTCGTCTCTGTGGGGAGGCTCTCAGGCTACAAAGCTGTCGGCTTAAGGGTTTTGACTACTCCTGCATCAGCAGCAAAGACAGCTAAGGATGCCCGCTTGCACAAGCCGCACCCATTCCATTGGAGGTGTATCCGTGCCAGCTGATAACACCCGGAAAGGTGTATGATGGAAACGTGCCACACGGTATCTGTCTCGAAGGGGAATGTCAGAAATACAAGTAAAACCCAGTAGGGACACAAAGGTGGCTTGCTGGGGGACGCCGGAGGGAAATACGGTGGCTTTGTGTAAGACACTGAACAGAAGAGGTAGAGACAACCTGAGAAGGAGCACGTTACAGAGCTCACTACTGTAGAAAGGACGAACAGCACAAGTAGGGGGGGGAAACAGGTCTTGAGAGAAGAAAAGGCTAAAAGAGCGTAGCTGAGAGTAAGAGTGTCGGCGCAGCTGATCACAAAGAGGAGCGTATATACCCCGGGACACCAACATTACTGAGCTGCCATCTGAAAGTTCTTAAAGAAGGAGGAGTGAAAAAGCTCTTGGAAGAACCACATTCCTTTTACAGTCTGGTTGGTATCTTGAAACATCCTGAAATCCCTGAAATCCTTCCCTCCCATCAACAGCCCGGTTTTACTGATTACTAACAAAGTCGGCACATGTGTGCCACGGGGCTATGGCGTATTTGGCTGTGCCTATCACGGGAAGGTGGCAGAATCCAGGCACCCCAGACCCTGGGCGGAGGGGTCGCTGTGACACCAGATAAGCAGTCGATGCCAGACAACTCGCAGCAAGCAACTCCAAGATTCCTGGTTGGTTATCTACAAGCCATGTGAAAACTTGCAGTCGCCCTACAGGGACTAAATCTAAAAACCCTCTCCTCATTCACACCAGAAAAGCAGTGACGGAGCAGTTACCGGTTACTTACAGCAAAGTCTGACAAATCTTGTCCCCTTTCTGTCCCAGTGAGTCCAAGTATGTGATGGTCTTCTTCCTGAGATCTATGACCTGTTATTAAAAGGTGATCGTGAGACAAAGCACAACCTTGTGCCGCACACCCTCCAACACCTAAATGACTTCTCTTGCCAGTTTTTGCTCCCTGTCCAATTCTAAAGAAAAAGCCTGTGGGACTCACGGCTAGTGTCCAGTGGGCTCGCAAGTTCACAGGCACGAAGATGATGTCCTGCTTGAAGACATCCACACTTCTGGTCCACCTTCTTACTGCTTCGTAGCCCCCAGATGTTTGTTTGGGATAAAAGAAAGTACTGAAAGCGTGGACCGCTGGATAGCCTTCCTTCTTGCCTCTTTCCATCAGCAGACCCATGTAGAAATTAACGACCTGTACCATAAAGAGGAAACGTGAGGTGTAAACATATGACGCTGCCTTCCCCAACCAAAAATACAGCACCACCTCTTTTCTGGCCACCTTTAAGCACACAGCGGAGAGAACTCCAGCCTCAGCTGTCAGCTTTTGTTCCCAGAATTTCACACGGGGCTACATCGGCAGTTTGATCAAAACACCTGCCCCCCATGCCAATAACCCGGACAAACTCCTGGAAGCTGCGTCATACAAGAAGTAACGGAACTTCCAGAAACGCTCGACCCTTCAATACCTCAAATAAGACCTGTACAGAGATTTCTAGGCTCTGCTGCGGAGGTCGTCAAAGAACATTGACGGGACTTCTGTACACGGCGGAGGGGTATTTTTCAATAAAGGCTGAATGAGACTGTCCCTGTGCTGCAGCTGGTTTTACCTCATCATTTAGCCAGCAAAGGCTCCTGAGCGTGCGGATGTCCTCACGAGTGACCTTTAGTTTGAAGGCACTGCTCATGATCTCATCTGGCTCACCTCTGCCAAATGCGGCACTGACCTCTCTCTCCATGGCCTGAAAGGAACAATTCAATGGGGAAGGACTTGTGAAACAGAGCATGGAGCACGCTGACCTGGGGGCAGCTTTCCACTGAAACACGGCCTGTAAATTCAGCTCAGGTGACAAAGCAACTGCCTCCGACGGTTTCTTGGCTAAGTCAGCGATAGCGCTTTTGCCTTGCTTGGTTGGTTTCAGCATCCCAACTTTGAACTTTAGAGCCCAGGCTTGCTGCCATTTCTTTTCACCAAGGACGTTGGGATAAAACCCATAAACTCAGCAAACACGCTAAAGCAGCTGAAGATGGAACACAACTCTGGCAAACCCCTTTCCCACGTGCTGCCGCGGCCCTCGCAATACCCAGGTTTAAGCCAACCCCAGGGGGCATCCTCCGTACCGAGGCAGCTAAGTCAGGAGCCTGAAAGAGTGTGAAGGTGGGGGACTTCAAAGGGAACAGCAAAGGGGGAAACTGAGGCAGCTACACTGGAGTCAGGCAATGAGGAATCCAGCTTGTGCACGCAACTGGTCCCAATTTGAACGTTCCCATCTAAGTCTGCCTAGGGAATGCAAAGAAACCACTACAAATGGTGGTATAAAACACTCTGATCTGCAATAGCATCTCCTTGCTTGAATCTGGGCGAGCAAAATAAGAAAACCACCCGGTTTCCCTTGTACCCAGCATCAACGCTGCAGACTTTGTAAACTCTGCATTTGCTCGCCCTTTCCAAGTCAATCTTCAACAGGCAGGAAAAGGTGGGGGGAGCTCAATTAGACTGCAACTCCGAAGAATAAAAGCAGCCAAAATTCATACAAGCAGGGGAAACTGAACTCCCACTCCCCGGTGGACGGCACCATGGATCAGCACAAGCTGATCTTTCAGGTTCTATCACCACTGTAGGACAAGAGGCACATCCAATATAACTGGATGAGTCGGGTTAGCACTGCTCTGGAGACTGGTGTTCAACCTGGACTCATTTTTTGTCCTGGTAACAGAAGGCCCACAAACCCTCAGGGCAGCACAACTGAAGGAGCGCGGGGAGCACACGAAATCCTTCAAACCAGCTTTAGTGCTGACCCTCGCACTGCGAAGTCACAGCCACAGACACTCGCTAACAGGTTCAATGCAAGTTCTTCAGATTTCAAAGAGCCTTAAGAACCACCGAGAATAAGAGGAGTTCCCTGCAGCTCTGTCACAACCTTCTCTTTTGTCTCACAGACTGTCGGCTACGGTACCTCTGTGAGCGGAGGAAAGCATTCCGCTGTTTTTCCCAGGCTTGGCATTTTCTTTTCTTCCACATTGAGGCTGGCTGACTTTGTGGACCGAACACATGTAGGATGTCCTTGGAATAACGCATCTTCTGAGATTTCAGCTCCACGCTGCCTCTGTTAGACAAACGGACGTTAAGCTAGCAATCAAGCACAGATTTGTTTGCTCGGGGACAGGACAGAAAATCTTGCTTATATAGGAAACCGGAAGGGTTTTTGTACACACATCCAAACAGCAAACCCCAAAGTTACTTATTATTGACGACTGCATTCCAACTGTGCACCCATGGAGTGCTGCACTTGGAGGCAAGAGAGGCAGAGAGCTCATTTGGCTTAGGCTAGCGTTAAGAACCCCAGCAAAGCCTCCACGTGTAGGTATCAAGTTGAGAGTGAGATTACGATTTCTGATTTCCATGATTAAAATTTTATTTTTGACCTCAGTCCTGACCAGAGGTGAAAGTCGGAGATGTACTTCCCATCCCAGCAAACAAGATACGACTAAAGACACCCCAGTCCAGCTTTGCAGGTCAACTAAGGCTGTGCGCTAAAGATTTTGAGGCTATACCCAACACATTAAAGGGGAAGAATCAAAATGCTATAGTGTAGTGTGCTCCTAATAGTCCAGAAACAAAATTAACGGCAGAGGAAAACACTTTGCCATAGCGCTACTCATCTAATAATGCTCCCGCTTTCCCGGGGAAAAACAACCTGGGCAAATACAGATATTGTTGAGTAAGTCATGTGAAGTGAAGAGCGCTGAAGTTTCTGATCACAAATAGCTGTATTTTCCTTGTGAAAAACACAAGCTTACCCCTGCGATGGTTTGTTTTGCTGCTCCTTCCTCTTCCTCAGAGTTTTCCTCTGGTGTGCAGTACCTGCCAGGAGAGGGAGAGAGAGAAGTGAGCTTTGTATCCGTCCTCTCCCACGGAATTCTCAAGAATTCACCTTCTGGACAAGAAAGGCTTTTTCAAGGCTTATTCTGACTACAGCCCCGGTTGCACACATCAACATGTGACAATATCGTCTCAACTTCCAGCACCGTTCTTTCTTAGCAGCAAGACTGGGATAGAATGAAGAGCTGGGAGCTTTGGAATTATTTTTTTTTTCCATCTACTTGTACAAGACTTCTTTTGTTTCTCTTTATCAGTTGCATTATTTAGAAAACAGACAAGCAACCAGCACTTCCTCTATCGAGGGCTTTGTGATCTACTGCTGATAAACACTGCACGCTGGGTGTTCTACTGCAAGGTGTAACAGGAACATCTGCAACTAGACTTGCATCCAAACAGAGTGAGCTTCGGGAAACTAAGACCAGTACATTGAATTCCAAATGGGACAGCCACAGGATGTTTACTTGCCTTCTACAGGCCAGTCAAGAGAGTGACTATCCCCATTTGGAGAGGATTGTCATTCAAACCACACAGACTCTGAAGAGCAAACAAATACACAGACATTGAAGTTGTCCAGATATATGTCCCTGCTTCAAAAACAAGAATTCGCATTGTCACCAAAAGACCCCTTCCAGAGAGGCCACTGGCCTCTCAAACCCAACTGCACGCTGCCTTTTTCCCCCTCCTAGTCAAACCCCACGCATCCTCTAAGTCCCAAAAACTGCCTCAAGTCCCACCAGGCTTTACAAGCTCTCTCATCCTTATGCTCAGGATGCGAGTTTCCAAGTGAAAGAAATGAAATGTCAGCTCCTTGATGGCTCGGCAGAACGACTCACAAACAAAAACGGATTCTGCACATCCAAGGACAACTTGGGACGGCCACCACTCGCGCCCTTACTGGCTTTCTTCCCACAGCAAACACCACACCAGCACAACCCTCTTTGTCACGCAGCACGGCTCTCGCATGGCAGCTGTGTTGGAGATGCAACTGGCTTGCGAGCAATTCCGGAGCTGCAAGCTAGCTACTCCTCTTTCACAGCACTGAGACGATCACATACCATCAGTCATCTTCGAGACTCTACCAGAGGCTGAGAGACACACGCATGCAGAGCCAAAAGAAACAAGAACCATCATTAAAAGAGACTCTACCTGATCATATCATCTCTCTGCGACCACTGTGGGCAGCAAACATCTATACATTCGACACCTGCACAGAAAAGCAGTAGGAAGAAAACAAGAAGTCGACTTTGAATCACCATCAGATATAGACAGCTCTCCATTTCTGAGTGATAAATAAAAAAACCCAAAACTTTTAATGCTGACTGTATGGTCAGGAGGTTTGAATTCTGGCAAGCACTTTGAACTTGGAACATCATCTGCCAGTGTATAAGAAATGCCCTATTCTGATTTGAAGTCTACCTACAAAGTGTAACGGATTGGAATCATGGGGATACTCACTGGTCCTTAGTGTTGGACGTGGATAGACCTCTCCTCCGTATTTTGGTTCTTCCAGGTGACTCACAGTCGTCACTGGTTCCTTAGAGGAGGCTTGAACACTTTGGGGCAGGAAAGAACAACAGAGGAGAATCACAATTTTTATATGTGGGGCATTTGTTATCAGTGTATACCAATTCACGGTGGCTTTTGGGGTTTTTCTTTGAAAAGAAAAAAATATTCTTTGCACATCCGACAAATATCTGCATCAACCTGAGGAGGCCACTTTACTCTGTGGGACAAGACAGCGTTCATTTCAACCAGCCTTGACCAATTCTGCTCAATCTATTTGTTAAAGATTATGCTGACAGTGAGAATGGCAATGTCCACAACATCCATACTGCTGGGACATTTTACTTCAGACCTGCCCTGCTCTGACCTCAGGGACTATATGCTCAGTAGCAGTTGGAGTGCATTAGACACGTTCCCCAGGAACCTTCTCTGGTTTAGCTTCCTCTGAAAGGAATCTCTTTCTCAGGCTCCAGATCTGCTCCAAAATATGAGCCAAACCACAATAAGCAATGACTGGCAGATTAGACGCCCAAAGCAGAGTCTTGACCCGCTCTCAAATGCTATTGCCATTGCACTTAAAATTACATGAGATACTGTTTTCTCTATCATTTTCATGGTATGGATTTTCATCTGAAGTGGCAGATTATGGCGCAGCACGCTCCTTCATGGGCGGCCTCAGTGGTAAGAAGCTGTCTGGAGCAGCTTTGATGCTCTGTTTGCCCTTCCGGCTTGTGCTGAAAACATCAACAGCAAAATAAATCGTATCCAGAGAACATTCCAATATGCACCTCCACCACCAACTACTTTGTCAAGCACGTACACCGATGACGATGGAGACAGACAAGAGATGTTCATGACTTTCAGATGAAGACCTGCTGTCTTCAACTGGGGAAGTACAGAGAAGTAAAAGTGAAAATCACAACTGCCTTGAAGATACGCTGTTGATTGTGTCCTCAGCCTCCTCTCAAGTTCAACACTTCCTCTTACCGCAGACCTTTAATCTCTAGCTAATCTCCTGTGTCAATTAAGTAGCTGGGTTTAAAGAAAAAGTTGAAAATTGGTTCTTCGGGGGGGAAGCAGCTGGAGACCTCCCTTACCATAGGCAGTAAACCTTTCGGGGAAGAAGTTCAAAGAAAACAGAAGGATTTTTACCTCAGACGTGGAATTATCTTGTGAGGATGGGATAGTGTTTCCTTAGTCAAGTAAGCATGGGTTCCACACGGCATTTGACCTACGAGAGAAGAGTGTAAGGCATCAGGAACTATGAAAGGGAACTGAAGAGGTTCATGAGTTTACAGTAATGAGCTTCACCAAAGATAAATTTTCATTGTCTCTCTCACATCATAATATCATTTGTGTTATGTCACTTGACGACATTTTCAGGTTTTCACACCAGCAACTACAGCAAGTTGTGTGCACAAGGTATTGCCAGCCAAAACCTGAAATACAAAAGGCTTCTCGGGATCTACTACCTAAAAGGAGCATTGAAAACAATTTACTTCTGGCAAGCTAACAGTGGACGGATCAGAATGGAAGGACTGCATCCAAGGCAGCTCTGGCACTGAGATGACAAGACAAACGCCCGGCCCCACTCCAGAAGCAATGCAAGGATGCAGGTAAGAAACAGAGGTCACGCTCAAGTCTTCCCAGATGCTGCCTCGTCCCGTGCCTGCAATAATCCGTACAGAACCCTAGGGGTAGGCTTGGACGGTACACAAGGTAGGGTGAAAATGAAACAAGTCGTATAACTTGATGTCAGCCTTACCAATTTGCAGCATTGCTACATCGAGCGATGAAAATCTTGGTCTTTTACTTGAAGGCTCAAAAGAAGTGGACCGAATCTTAAAAGAAAACATAAAAAGTACCAACGTGAGTGTAACCTGAATGTGAATCCTAGCAAACACACTTCCTGAAACTTAGTCAGCTCTGCTATGACTTGGGGACCATGACTTGCTGGTTCAGATTGCAGTAGAATGCCAATCTTTGCAGGACCTTTGACAGGGACACTTTAATTTTTGAATACAGGCTCTCATACGTGCAGTCAGCTCCTAAACATTCCAAAGTGTGATAGCTCAGCCCTTGAAAAATATATTTTGTACAAATAAGAGTTAACGACTCTCTCAGGAATGAAGAATTAGAGCCCGACAGTCTCTTAGCCCTCTTACCCCATGGGGCAATAAGAAAAATAGCACTACACCTTTGAACCAAACTAGGGAGTCAAGCAGTCGGTGGCTCATTTTTACAGAGCCAAAGTCCTACAGGAATCCTCTCATGGATTGATGGAGCAGAAAGAGGTCTATCCACAGGAAGTATGCAGTTTTTCTTGTCAGGTAGTGTATTTTGATGCCTTAACCGCAAGCTCGAGAAAGAGAATAACAGTTTACAAACACACTAAAACTATAAACTTGAACAAGTGTCAAGTATCTAGAAGACAACACACATTTTGCTCCTTCCGCAGCTGCCAGTGCCGGAGTAGAGGACACAGACTTGAGTAAGGCAAACCCAGCCCACATTATAGCTGCCTGCTAGAAATGGAAAAGAACCACCTACTGCTGTACAGGCTCCGAGCAGGCTCAACCTCAAGATGCAGTAGGGAGAGCCGCTTGCTCTCGCACCTTGCACAGATCCTAATATTTCAAACCCCTCGCTAACCTCTTCCGCAGACTCTGTGCCTGGAGCATCTTCGCTGACGGAAGCCGCCGGGCGTTTGGTTGCCTTGGTTGGCAACTGCACCACAGCAGAAACTTCTTCAGCTTTCTCCTTCCGCTCAGAGATGGCATAATCTAAAAAACAAAGACAGGCCATAGAAGAACATGATAGAAAACCAACAAAGGTACATTGCGAATACAGCCAGGAGGGAGCACACAGCTTTGATTTAAAATACTCTTTCTGCTGACACGCACGGGCTCACCGCCAGAGACCTGGGCTATCTCCTGCTGGCAGTAAAAGGACTGTGCCCTGCCACAGTCACCGCAGATAATGTCACACATAGGGCTAAGGGCTACCGTACACCCTCAAGCCATTGGCTATAGGGATAGATAGCCACAAGGAAAGAACAGCTTGAAAAGCCACAGTTTCAGGAACAATGCCAGAGCACAAAAGCCAGACTTTTCCAAGGGACACGAAACCTCAGAAAAATCAGGCATATTCAATACTTCTGTAATGTGCAATACCTGATGTTCTCTTTTTCGGCGGACTCTCGTCACCATCGTCCACAGGTATCCAAACGCTGAGGAAAGAACACACACAACAGTGTTTTGCAGCCCTAGGGAAGCTCCCAACAGGCTGACTTCCCTTCACAGGGCCCAAACTTTCAAAGTTACTTTTCCTATCCCAAAGGTCTCCCCCTCCAAGCGCCCCTGGGATCATCTCAGGCACATACACCTAACTGCACCCCTCCTCAACACCCCCCAACCTCTCCCAGCCAACGACCGCTCTCAGAGAGCTAATTATCCCGCTGGAGCACATTAGGCCTCTTTTTCTCATTCGGTTAATGCTCCCTAACTTTTTACATTTGTTCCCATCGCCAAAAACTTAAGTTCATATGTAAAGCTCTCCTCTTTCCTCGGGGAAAGCAGCACACCAGAGATTACTACGCCATCTCATTTCGTAAATCACTACACTGAGTTGCAAAGAAAAGTCTAAGGAGGACGGGAAATAAAAGGTGGCAAAGCAACTCGTGCATACACCCACTTCAATCACTTTTTCCTTTGGGAATGGAGCACAAAGGTTGCTCCTAGGTGGGTTTTTGCCTCTATTTGCCCTCCCAAATGTCATGACAGACGGCAAGGATTCTTTGAAGAATTCTATGGTCTTTCTTACACAAAGGAATTTCTTTTAAACTGTTACGCCCCCGAACCCTGATGATATCATTGCTTCTGGACTATCTTCTCTCTGTATCAGGAGCACAAAGAAGTCCCTAACGGCACCTTTCATACAATGTCAAAAGTATTGGCTATTTCTACGCTATTAAACTCAGGCAGAAAATATTGGGGGGTAGGCATTAGAGGCAAATATCTTCCCTTAAAATGCATTCTTCCTCAGCGTATTTCATACTTCAGAAGGCAAAAGTAAAGAAGGCAAAATCTTTGTATCCTCCTGCTCAATTGTTCGCAGGAGCTAACTCCTTCTGAGCTGCTCTCCAGGCTCAAGGCTACATCCTGAGAGAAGCGCAGTTTCAATACCTGACTGCGGTTACGGCAACTGCCTGTGAACAGAAATGCTGCTTTCTCCAGCTTTACCAGAGCACCCGGCACCTGGGAGAGCATTGTTTTGTCCTTTTTTACTTTACCAGACACTTGGAGGTTTAGAATCAGTTTGAGGGCGAGAAAAGAGGAATTCTCTCCTGGGAATTTGTACTAAGCTGCTCCCCGCTCCTTCACCACTCCAAGTCTCCACCCCCTCTTTTTCCCTTTTCAAGCCCCCGCTGTGCAGACGGAAAGCCAACGAGGGGGTGGCTTTGCCCACGGATTTGGGGGGAACATCTGGAAGCCACAGTCATCTCAGCATCACAGGGGAACGACTCTGACTGCGCCCGGGGCGAGCCCACAGCGGCAGGAGCCACAGCCGCCGCACAGGGCCGGAAGGACGGGGCTGCCGGGCTGGGAGAGGGCGGGGGGGGCACGGGGCTGCCGGGGCCCACCACGAGCCCCACCGCCCCGGAGGGGGGGCTCTGGGCGGGCAGAGGGGCCGAGGCCAGAGCCAGGGGAGCCCCAGAGCAAGACCCCGCCCTGCACCCGAGCCCACAGAGCGACTAACGCCGCTCCCGGCCGAGGCGCCGGGCGGGCTCCCGCCAAGGAGGCCCCGGGGGTCCAGCAGGCCCAAGGCGGGGGGGGGCGGAGGGGGGAGTGGGCGCCGGGGCGATGCCCGGGGGCGGCCCTGAGGCGGCGGGGCGGCTCGCTGACCTGGGGGGCGGCCTCTTGTGCGGCGGCGGGGCCGGGGGCGGCGAGGAGGGCGCCGAGGGCCCCCCGCAGCCATCGGTAGAGGGGCGGCTGAGGGGGGAGAGAGGGGCGGGGCGATGGGTGCACGCAGGCGCGCCGCCGTCTGTGCTCTGCCTGAGGGAGCCGTTAAGGGCCGCCCGGCCCGCTTCTGCCTCTGCCCTGCGGTGGGGCCGGGCCGGCGCCGTCCCGCCTCGCCCTCCTGTGTCTGGGGGAGGCGCTGGCCCTTCTCCGAAAGCCCCGAGCCGGGCCCCGGCTGGCAGCTGGGCGCCGGGAGGCGGGGGGTGCCCGGAGGCGCGGAAGAGGCCCCCAGGGAGAGGCCCCCACAGAGGCCGGAGGGGGCCCCCCAGAAGCCCTCCAGAGACGGAGGGGCCCCCCAGAAGCCCTCCAGAGACGGAGGGCCCCCCCAGAAGCCCTCCAGAGATGGAGCCCCCCCCGAGAGCGGAGAAGCCTTTCGGCGTCCCGCAGGACTGAGGCGAGCGGCACCGCCCGGCGGCGCGGGCTCTTGCGCGCCCCCTCCTGCCTCCTCTGCCTGCGGTGGGTGAGGGAATGCCAGTCCCGGGCTTACCGAGCCCTTTCCTCCGCGCTCGCACGGCGCTTTGCGCCCCTCTGGCGCGGAGCTCCGGTGGCCGCATCCGGCTGCGCCATGGCTGCGGCGCGACTGGAAGGACGCGGAATGCGTTCGGCGTTCCACCATGGTGAGCGGCTGTGACGGAGCGGCGCCCGACCGCCGGCCGCGGGCAGCCCCGCTCGAGCCGCTGCTGCGGGGGCCGGCGAGCGTGTGGTGAGCGCTGAGCTGTGTGCGGGGGGTTGGCTGGCTCTTGGGGCACTGCCTCGCCCTGCCCTTGCTCCTAAGGGGGCTTTTCAATGTGATGCTTTTAAATGGAGGGCTGGGAGCGAGAGCGGCATCCAGCCTGGGCAGAGGAGCTGGGTCTGCTCCTCCTCCCCCTGAGAAATGGTGGCTTGCAGGTAGCATCTGGTTGCAGTTGCTGGAACGCAGAGCAGGAGAGAGTTGTGTCCTGGTTTTCCCCTACAAAGGCAGGACACGGGTGGAAACGTGGCAGCGGGGAGGGAATGGGGTAACTGGGAGCCCCCATGCGCCTCCCAGCCCCATCGCGCTGGGTCGGGGCTGCAGTTCACCCCAATGCACCCTCGGGTGCACCCACGCTCTGTGAGGGGGGGTTTCAGGGCCTGAAGGGTTGTCCCCGTGTCCCTGCCGGGCTCACAGTGGTGGCACACTGCTCTGCGTGGCACTGGGAGTGGCCGGGAAGGGTCTGGCACGCTGGGGCTGTCACTGAGCATCGTTTTCTCTCCAACCATAGGGCTCCTCGATGTACCTCTTGGGTGTGTATGGAGCCCCCCCCGGCCGGTGCCTTCCGCCATCAGCACCCAGTAAGTGCCTGGTACCCCTTTCCAGGAGATCTTCGCTTGGGCACCTTGGGAGGGTGAGCAGCTACTACCATGGGATGGTAGCATGGGGACAGCCACCTCCCTTGTCCCTTGTCTGGCTGGTCCCCTGACCCTCTCGCTCTTCTGTGCCCCTTCAGCTGCCGGAGCAAGAGTTTGTGAACCTGTTCATCGGGACACAGGCGGTGGGGGCCATCATCGGGAAGAAGGGGCAGCACATCAAGCAGCTGGTGCGGTTTTTGGGTGCCTCCATCAAGGTGAGGAAGGGGCCGCGGGGCTGGTCCTGCGTTTTGTGCCTCAGTTTCCCCTCCCCACTGCCGAGTGCAGGGAATGGGAGTCTGCGGGTTACAGTGTTGCTCCCCAAATTATCATAGAATCGTTTCGGTTGACAGAGACCTTGAAGACCATCCAGTCCACCCTGCTGCCCTGGTCAGGGACACCTCCCACCCGCCCAGGTTGCTCCAAACCCTGACCAACCTGGCCTTGAACACCTCCAGGAATGGGGCAGCTACAGCTTCTCTTGCCATCTCATGTTGAGCTTCTCATCAATCAGCACCCCCAGGTCCTTCTCCTCAGGGCTGCTCTCCATCCATTCTCCACCCAGCCTGGATTTTTGCTGGGGATTGCCCCGACCCATGTGTAGGACCTTGCACTTGGCCTCCTTGAACTTCATGAGGTTGGCATGTGCCCACCTCTCCAGCCTGTCATTAGTAGAAGGCCAGGCCTGCAGCACCCTGGTTATCAGCCCAGCTCAGGTGGGAGGGGATGCTCCTGCATGGGGGGGTTGCCCTGCGTTGGGGAGGTACATCCCACCAAGGGAAGGTCTTGCTGAAGTTGGGGCTGCGCTCATGCTCCCTCTCCCTCATCCCTCCTCAGATCGCCCCGGCAGAAGGTCCCGAGGCCAGCGAGCGGATGGTCATCACGGGGCTTCCCGAGGCTCAGTTCAAGGTGCGCTGGGTGGGGGTTGTGGGTGGGGGGGACAGTAAGGGACAAGTCAAGGGCGTCCCTGTGGTCACCACTGTGCTGCCAGCCTGGCTTGGCCTCCCTCAGCACCAGGGGAGCTCTTTGCTGGGTACAGTGGTTTTGATGCTGCTGGACATGGGGACATCATCAGCTTTGGGGATGGAGAGGCACAGTGGGCGCTGCCTGATGGTTTTCCTTCCCGTCCGTCTCCTCCCCAGGCCCAGGGGTGAATATGTTGGGGAGATGAAAGAGGAAAACGCGAAAGACGTGAAGCTTGAAGCCCACATCAAGGTGCCTTCCTTCACTGCTAGCCGTGTGATAGGCAAAGGTGGCAAGATGGTAGGTGGTGGTGCCCCGGGGACGCAGAGTTGGGCATCACCCATCACCCCTGCCCACCCCAGGGGGACAAATCCCGGGTGCACAGTGGTTTCAGCGATGTCTTGACCCTCAGCACCCATGTCCTGGTGGTGGTTCTTGTTGGTCCCAAGGAAGGGGGAGACACACAGGGTACCTGGTGCCGTGGTGACACCTGCAGTGGAGGATTTTGGCTCTTCCACAACAAAACCCTCTTGTGGTTCGCTCCAGGTGAATGAACTGCAAATCTTAACCAGTGTGGAAATCCTTGTGCCACAAGACCAAACCCCGGACGAGAACGAGGAGGTCATCATTAAAATCATTGGGCATTTCTTTGCCAGTCAGGTACCGTTTGGCCGTGGCTTTACCCGATCTTCCCCGGCTGCTTTCGTCCACCGAGGAAAGGCACAGTGTGTGCTGAGCCCAGCACCACCCAAGCGTCCTGCCGCTCTTCTTTTGGGAGGTCCCTGTGCCCTCAAGAGGCACTGAAGGTGTTTCGGTAGCTCCCCCCGGCTGTGGGAGTGCTGAAATTGAAGATTGGCTCGATTGAGCTAAAAATGGGTGTTTTGGATGCCGTGCAGAGCGGCACCCAGGGTGTGAATGGACTCCTCGGTGCTGGCAAAGCCACCCGCATCCCACCTGGGTGCATCTTCCATAACCTTGTCTCCTGTACACTTAGGTGGCATGGCGACCCCCCAAAAAATTCAGGTACTCTTGAGGAGCGATGGAGGAAGCACAAGTTTTTTTTAAAAAAAAAAAAAAAAAAAAAAAAAAAAAACAAAAAAAAAACCTTGAAATTACTTACACCTTGTCTGCAGTGACAAGTTGGGAGCGGCGAGATGCTCGGTGGGGGCTTGGGGGTGGGTGGTAGGGGGAGAAGCAGTGCCCTGACCCCCACCTCTTGCTTTTCCCCTCTCCTCCCCAAGACTGCACAGCGCAAGATGAGGGAAATGCTCCAGCAGGTGAAGCAGCAGGAGCAGAAACACGCTCCGGGAGCCCCGGCCTCGCAGCACAGCAAGGGAGGCTCCCGCCGTGCCGCCCAGCACCGCCCGATGAATGTAACCCCAACGCCGGACATCCCCCCCCTCCCAAACCCTCCTCCCCCACCCCCAGCAGGTCAGGGGAGCAAACCAAAGACCCCCCCAAACACCCCCACCCCCCCCATTCCCCGCGGCGCTGCGAGGATGCACAGCCGAGGGGTACGGGGAGGGCTCTCTCCCTCACCTCCCGACGCTATCCCTTTAGTTGGACTAACATAGGCAGAGAGAGAGAAAGAGAGTTTTTATTATTCTTTTTTTTTTAATTTTTTATTTCCTAAAAGCCACCCGGTTTTCATCCCAGGCACGGCCAGAGGAGCTCGCCCAGCGTTGAGGGGGGGAGGTTGGGCTGCGTCACGCAGCGCAGTGGCTCATCAGTTTTTAGCATTAATGTAATGATAACGAAACTAATGGCGATTTTTAAGTTTTGTAAGGATTTTAATTCTTTATTTATTTATTTCATTTCAGAGGGGGTGGGGGCGGGAGGGGGATGTTTGTTTTTTAGCACAAGCCGGCTTTTCTAGAGGTTAAAGGAAAGGCCATGCTCGGCTGTAAACCCTTTGGGGAAAGATCCCGGTTGCAAGGAGAGAAGGGGGAAAGAGGGGCAGGGGTGGAAAGCCAGATTTCCAAGAGGTTGTCAGCCCAGGGCTGGGGAAAAAAAAAAAAAAAAACACTAGCAAAATAATTTTTTTTTTTTAATTTCAAAAAGAAAACGCATACAACCCTCAACCCCCGATGACACACACACAACCACACACAGAAACTACCTCAGGTTTTCATACCTCAGCACCGTGCGCTTCTGTTTCCCTTTTAGAGATTTTCTATGCCTTGTAAAACTGATAGCTGGAGCATTATTTTTGTTTATTTTCTTAATAAAAAAAAAAAAATGAATTGGAAAACACGCTCTACTGAGTGCGAGGCGGGAGAAGGAAAGCAATCCCATGGGTGCCAGAGCTCTTCCATAGTCTCCTTCTGCTGGCTGAGAGCCAGGGGCCGTTCCTTCGGAGAAAGCTTGAGACATGTTTAAAGAGAGAAACAGAAAGAAACATAAAAGAAAAAACGAGGGGAAAGAAGAAAAAAGGGAAAAAGATAAAAAGGGGGAAAAAGAAAAAAGGGAAAAGGAAAAAAGGGGGGGGAAAGAAAAAAAAAAAGGGAAAAAAAAAACAACAACCCCAAATATAAAAAAAGAAAGGTAGAAAGGAAAAAAAACCCTAACAAAACCAAGCAAGGTAAGTGGTGAAAGCCGTCCGGCAAGAGGAGGGACGAGAGCCAGCGGTGCCAGCACCGGGGGCTGTGACACCACACTGCAAAGTGTTCTGTGAAAAAAACCAACCAAAACCCACCCAACGACAACAACATCAAAAAACAAAGCGAAATCTCTCCAGCTCACACGAGCCTGAGCTTGCTCTCCGTTGCTTTCTCTCCAGTGACTCGGGGGGGGGGTCGTAGCCGAGCTGAGAGTGGGGTGGTGGTGGTGGTGGGAGTTTGCCCCATGGCTGTGATGGGGGGAGAAGGGGTGGGTGGGGAGTGGGGGATGTGGTGTGGGGTTTTTGAGGGTGGTGTGGAGTTTTTTGCCAGGTGTCGCTTTACCCAGTGGCTCGGGGAGCGTGACGAAACGGGAAAAAGGGCTTCACTGAGAGGTTCAAATTAACAATTGATTTGGACTTCACTCACAGGTCCAATACGTCACTATTGCAAATTCTGTGTGTGCGATGGCGATTACACTATTGCGGTTCAGAAGCAATTAGCGGGATCCACTATTGCGAGCTACAAATGCCCCCGACAAGTACCAACACAAACCACAAGGGCGCTAGATATTAATACCTTAGAAGAGTGCACCAGTCACAAACTCAATCGCATGCCCTATACCGTACGGATGTTTCTTAGTCACTTACCCTCTCTCTCTCAGGTGAGGTCGCTCCATCCCTGGGAAGTTACCCTGTACAGCGTCCTGGATGGGTGGGACGGATCTCCTAGGGGCCAGCTGTATCCTTGGAGGATTCCCCATTTGTCTCCCCAGACCCTGCGGTTTATATTTCCTGACTCGGTGAGGGTGCAGGATTATGCCCGAGTGGATTACACTGTCTGGGATATTTCCCTCTGGTGGTGCCATAGCGAAGTCTCTGTTGCCAATTTGTGATGTCCGGCACTCAACGTCACGGGAAGAGTGGTGGGATGGGACTCGGGGCATTTTGTTTGTTAAGGGCCATTTGGTTTTGGTTGTTCTGTGCCATCTGGAGATAAGCCCGGGCTGAGCTGTTTTGCAGCTCCCCCCAAGTTCTCTCTGCACAGCCAAGGCACGGCGGAGATGGAGCTGAGTGGGATGGCAGCTCCCTGCCTCTCACCTCTCGTGCTCTGAAACCGGCTTGGCTGGCTGCTCCCACACAGTGTGTTACTGGCTTGCCCAGCAGGTAAAGAACCCAGATTTGGGACGCCACTGGGGTGTCCGTAAGGGGTCCTGGGCGGCCCTTATGGGGTCCTGGGCGGGGGGGGGAGTCTTGCAGGCCAGAGGGAGTCTGGGGCAGCCCTTCAAGGATCTGGGGGTCCCCTCTGGTGCCTCTGGGGAGGGTTTTGTGGCTGGAGAGGGCCCAGTTGGTTTCAAGAGGTGCTTCCTCCCTTTCTCCAGCCCACCCAGCTCCCCCAGCACTACCACCCCCCAGGTTGGTGGGTGCCAGCAGTGCCAACCACTGGGTCGGGCACTGAGGGGGGCACAGCCCCAGCCGCGGGATGGGAAGATGAACCACAGCACCAGGGATAGAGACCAACATTTTATTTCTTTAACGTCTCCCATAGGGGGCACCCCAGGGTTGCGCGGCTGCACCGCAGCTGGTGCCAGGAGGGACTCCAACGTCTCCCCCACAGCTCACCTGGCTCCGCTCGTGATGCTTTTGATGGGGCTCAGTGCGGTCTCTTCTGTGCTACGGACCAAGCGGCTCCAGGTAGGCAACTGCTGCTCCGCACTGTGCCGCAGCTTGGGGTGGGGTGGGGGGCTGTGGCATGGGGCGGGGAGCTGCTCCCACTCACCCAGCTCCCGGGGTCCAGGAGAGGGACTGGAAAAAGCCAAAACAAGGGACGGGGCTGTGCCCAGGGCTGCTGGCCGCTCACTCCGTCCCCTCCCTCAGCAGCTTCTCAGCTAGCGGATGAAGGATGGGAGCTAGAGTCGACACAGGAGAAGCAGGGAGTGTGGGGGAGACCCCCAGATCCTGCCCCAGACCCTCAGCCCATGCCCTGCCCTGCCTGTGCTGGGCAGCCCTGCCCGCCTGCTGAGGAGGGGGTTCTGCTCACAGGCCCCAACGGAGGAGACAGGGTGCAGCGGGCTCTCTTCTCTCTCCTCCTCTGCAGGGCAACCGAGGAGGCAGTGAGGAGGCAGCACCGGGCCCCGCAGGACCCACTGGGCTCCCTGCCAACCATATACCATCTGAGCAGTGATGCCTCTCTCTACCCCCTGCCCACCCCAAGCCCACAGGTCCCCCTGCCCTCCTCTGCCACCTATAGGTCCTATCAGTGGGGACAGCTCCTTCTGGTCCAGGCACCCCCCGGGCTCCTGGGCCCCCCGAGGGCCACGGCAAGAGCCCCTGCAGCCTGTGCTCGCTGGCCAACTCGGAGGACTGCAGCAGCCTGTTGAGGAGCAGCTCCTCTTCCCAGAGCTCCCTCTACCACTTCCTGGAGCCCTGGCCCAGTGCAGCAACAGAGCCAGTGGTGCTCACACACTCAGGACACCCCCGCTCTCCCATGGCTGCTGGTGGGGCAGTGGGGAAACCGGGGCTGGTCCTCGGCCAGGAGCCTCCACGGGAGCTGCCAGCAGGGACCGAGAAAGAGTGGGTTCCCAGGCAGGGGACGGAACTGAGTGTGGAAGCATACACTGTGGAGCTCTGAGCTGCTGCATGGTGCCAGGTCTATCCAATGTCAGGCAGTACGTTCCCAGATGTCACTGCTAACAACTCTTCCGAGGAAGTGGGGCCGTTTCTGTAGTCGTAGCCTGCCTTGAGAAAGAGCCCCACGGAGCTAATAGTCTGCTGAGCAGCAAGGGAGCAGAGTCGCTGACTCTCAACCAAGGACTGAAATACAGCAACTCAATTGCCTTCCCCCTTCGCCCGCTGCCTCCCACAGTTTAGAAGAAATGAACCAGGGAGCTCCAAAGGAGGGGACCCCTCCCCCACTCCCCCAAATCTGCCCAACATCCCCAAAGCTCCCCAAAGATACGGGACTCCTCCCACACACCTCCACTCCACACACACACAACCCTCCCCCTCCCCCAACGCTCCAAAAAGCAGCAGTCCTTAGGGCAGACTCCTTAAGCTGACTCCACAGCTACGGCTCCCCGTCGGCTCCGGGGGAGACAAGGGGGCCCCGGGGGGTCTCCGTGGGCTTTAAGGGGGTCCCAGGGCTGCCCACGGGCTCCCAGCAATGCCCGTGCCCAACACCCACCCCCGCTTCAGGGGGCCCAGCGCTGACACCCCCCGACCCATCTCGGGGGTACCTGGGGGGGCTCGGCCGTGGGCTGGAGGCGGGCCAAGGGGGTACAGACGGGCTGACCTGCCGGGGGGGGCTGAGAGCGGAGCCCAGAGCGGAGCCAAGCGCCCGGCCAGGCCGGCCCCGGGCACCCTGCGCTGCGGCCGGGGCTGCCGCCACCTGCGGGGAGCGAGCAGGGGGT
The DNA here is from genome assembly GCF_965231255.1 of Vanellus vanellus. Classification (NCBI taxonomy): domain Eukaryota; kingdom Metazoa; phylum Chordata; class Aves; order Charadriiformes; family Charadriidae; genus Vanellus; species Vanellus vanellus. The sequence continues at coordinate 42,965 of NW_028127184.1, read as the reverse complement.
GAGGGGGCGGCGGCGGGGGACGGGGGAGCCTGAATCGGCCCTGTTCTCCCCGAGGACCCCCCACTCGGCTCTGTCCCCCCCAAACAGGCCCAGGCCGCCCCCCGAGCCCCCCAGCCCGGTCCCACCACCCCACAAACCCCCTGAACCTGCCCTGGACACCTCCGCGCCGCCCCCCCGTCTTCCCCGGTACCGACCCGCGCCGCACACCGGAAACGTTCTCCTTCGCGTCCGCCCACCCGCGCATGCGCAGAGGGGCAGACCCGGGCCACGCCCCCCAGCGGGGGGTGGGGCCGCGCCAAGGAGAACGAGGGTCCCTCAGCCCCGCGCCACCGCTTCCCTCCGCCCCGGGCACTGCGAGGCCGAAGAAACCAGCCCAGCCCTCCCCAAAAAGAGCCGGAACCCCCCCCAAACCAGCCCAGCTCTCCCCCAAATGAGGGTGTGTCGTTGTTGGGACGGACACGACACTGGACATCAAGTTGCAGCAATCCAATTTCTTTATTTAACAAGCAGTGCTTTTTTATATTCTTTTACCCAGGTGCTTATCTATGCATATATTCTAGTATTCTACTTTTGCCCGATACGCTCTCACATCACACGCTGTTCATGCTCTGGTCAAACCCAGGATGTTTGCCAACCCTTATCCTTTTACTCAGCTCTTCTCAGGACTCCCCAGTCTCTTCAAGGGTACACGGATATCTGCTCAAGGTCAATGTTAAACTCGCATTCTGATCCCTCGGACCAGCCGAGGTTTCCCACAGGGGACAAGAGTCCCCTGGTCCATGGTGCTGCACTGCCTCAGCTAAGCAGCGTTGGGTTTTGTTTGCAGTACAAGCTGTGCAAAGTGAGGAAGATCTTCGTGGGCACCAAAGGAATCCCTCATCTGGTCACCCACAATGCCCGCACCATCCGCTATCCAGACCCCCTCTTCAAGGTGAATGATACGGTCCAGACCGACCTGGAGACAGACAAGATCACAGATTTCATCAAGTTTGACACAGGTGGGTCTTGCACCCCATGTGGCAGTTCCCCACTGTGGAGAGCAGTACAGGAGTTAAGTACAAATGCCAAACAGCTTTTCTCTAAAATAAAGAAGCAGTGGTGGCAGTCTTGGGAAAGGGGTGGTTTCCCAAGAAACCACCTGGAGCAGGGTTTCCTCCCGTGTAGGAGGCGTTTGGCATAGGGACTTGGAGGGATTCCAAAAGCAAGCAGGCACCAGGTAAAAGCAATGAGCTGGTGGAGGAGTTGCTTGAGTCTTGAGACCAGAGAGCTCTTTGGCTCCTCGAAGTGTGCCAGTGTTCCTGTGGGACATGCAGGTGTCCCCAGGTGCTCTGGTGGCCGCTCCGTGGGCCAGTGTGGCCCTGTCGCTGCCCTTCTCCAGTGGTGCTCCTCAAGGAGCCAAGCGGAAGGCCTTCACCATGGCTCCTGGTGCCAGCTCTTCTCACACCTGTATTCCGTGCCAACTTGGGCCATACTGGAGTGATCACCAACCGGGAGAGACACCCCGGGTCATTCGACGTGGTTCACGTGAAGGATGCCAATGGCAATAGCTTTGCTACCAGGCTCTCCAACATCTTCGTTATTGGCAAAGTAAGGCTGCGTGGGCACAAGGCGGGTGGGTGCTCTCCTAGCTCCCCAGGGCTCGGTGCTGGGGCCGGTTCTGTTTAATGTCTTTATCAACGATGTGGAGGAGGGGATCGAGTGCAGCCTCGCTAAGTTTGTAGAGGACACCAAGTTGGGTGAGAATGTTGATCTAGTGGTGGGTAGGAAGGCTCTACAGAGGGATCTGGACAGGCTGGCTGGCTGGGCTGCAGACGATGGTATGAGTTTCAACAAGGCCAAGTGTCAAGTCTTGCACTTGGGTGACAACCCCGTGCAGTGCTACGGGCTTGGGGAAGTGTGGCTGGAAAGCTGCCTGGCAGAAAGGGACCTGGGGGTGTTGGTCTATAGCCATCTTTCTCCTGAGATGGGCCAGGCACAGACAAGCATTGGGGGAAAATTGTCATCTTTTATTGGCCTCAGAAAGCCTCCATAGCCGAGCGGAGGCTGGCAGCACGATGTCCTCGGGGCAGATGAATGTCTGGGGCGCTGTCCATGCAGCCATCCTTCGGTTGCCTGGATGCTGTGCAGGCTCAGGGCCAGATGCCATCTCTGGGGACCCTCCTGGCACTGGCAGCAGGACACTACTGTTCTTTCTGTCCCGCTATGCAGGTACAGCGGAAAGCCCTGCGCAGAGCCCTGAGCGCCCTCCTGAAGAAGGAGGGCCGTCGCTGTCGAGCCGGGGTGTGTGGCAGGGCCACGATGCCTGCGGGGAACAGAGAGCTGTAGGTTAGGGGCTGGGCAGGCAACGGGCAAGCCACTGCCAGCCCCCTGCCACCGAGGCGGTTCCCCAGGGAGGGGTGGCCACAGCACGGCCAGTCCCCGTGTGTGCAGTGCTGCCGACCTGCCCTGGGTGCCGCTCGCCGGGATGAGCAGCACCCAGCCAGGCCTGCCCTCGGCGCAGGGACCTACCTGGGACATCCTCCGGCACGTCCCTGCAGCCGCAGGAGGGCTGTGCGCTGCCTGGATGCTCGGAGAGCGCCTGCAGGGGAAGAGCAAGAGCAGAGGTAGGGGAGGGAGGGGATGTCAGCGGGAGACCTGGAGGACACCAGGCATCTCCCTGCTACACACAGCCCGGGCGCTGCGCCTGCCTTCGGCAACTCAGGATGCCCAGTGCTGGCCACGTGCGCCTGGCTCACCTGGTGCTGAGGTTCCCGAGCCACGGGAGAAGCTGCTGCACCTCCCTGGTCGTCTGCAGCTGGGGCAAGAGGGGCTGTGCTGGCCTCTACGTGAGGCTCTGCAGCCAAGAGACGCTCGGTGTCTTGGTGTGCTGCAGGTGTTCTCGCAGCCGTCTCTGCATCCGCGCTCTGTGCCTGCTCCTGCTGGATCACAAGCACAGCACCGGCCATGGCCTCCCGCACAGTGTGCCAGGCAATGTCCTGCAGAGCCTCCTCATATGCTGTGGGGCTGTGCGGGGCAGGTGCCTGGCTCTCTGCCTCTTCTGCTGGGGCAAAGTGGGGTGCGCCAACGTCTGCCGGAGCGTTTTGGAGCACTGAAGCAGCCACTTCATCCTCCTGCGCTGCCGGGGAGACAACAGCTGTGCTGTCCTCTCCATGAGCCTCTGCGGTCACCGGACCCTCGGTGCCCTGAGGTACTGCCGGTGTTCTTGCTGCCTGTTCTTGTTGGAATACAAGCACAGCGCTGGCCACAACCTCCCTCACAATGCACCAGGCTGCGTCCTGCAGTGCTGCCTCGTAGCCTGCGGGGTTGTGTGGGGCAGCTGCCCGGCTCTTTGCCTCTGCTGCTGGGGCCTGCTCGCCAAAGGCAGAAGCTGGCTCCTCTGCCTCCTCTTGTGCCACAGGAGCGAGTGGTGCACGCTGCCCCTCTTCCTCATGAGCTCCGGCCAGGCCAGAAGCTGTTGGCTCAATGTCCCTGGGACCATAGCTGGGACTTTGCAGATCCCCAGCTCTGTCTCCAGTCCCCTCTGTGTCCATGCTGCTGGGCCAGCCAGGCCCCTCCTGGGGACTAGAGTGGGCATCCTGGAAGAGCTCCTGGACCAAGGAGTTGTTGACACAGATGCTGGGGATGTTGATGTCTTCCCCCTGGGTCAGCTCTTTGTCCCTGTCATTCTGACACTCCTCCTCGGCCAAGGCCTTTTCCTCTGGGCAGTCCCGCTGACACTGCAGGCTGGCATTCCTGAGCTGGGCCAGACTGTGCCCGGTGTGGGCCAGGAAGCTCCTCCCCAGCTCCTCCGGAGCCTGCATCTTGATGGATAGGATGTCGAGATGCTCTGCGGAATCCTGGTGGTGCACCCCCGGTGATCTCTTGTAGAGGTCGCACCTGATCCACATTGCCCACATTGCTGGGTTGTGCTCTGCTGCGTGTCCCCAGCACCCTGGCCTCATATGCTGTCCCCGGGCAGCTGGTGCAGGGCCCCTGACGGCAGCATCAGTGTCCCCCCCATGCATGGGGATCAGGCGAGAGCTGAGCTGCAGGAGCCTTGCTCCCATTGACACCTGGACCTCGTCTGTTCTTGCTGTTATTGACAGGGCCCTGTTACGTGCCCAGTCCCACGGTGCCACTGCCTGCTGGCTGTGACTCCAGCTCCCGCGGAAAACCTTGCCTGGGACCTCACTGGTGAGGCATGGAGCTGTCCCCTTCACAGCTGGTGTATAGGCCGCAGGGCTCTGCGTGGCAGGCCTGAATCTCCTGACCCTCGCAGGTCTGCCCCGCTCACCGCAGGTGCCCCAGGGAGGTGGGACTGGCTGTGGGTGTCTGATGGCTGCACTGCTGCTGGCCGTGTCCCATGCCCCGGCAGAAGGTGCAGCGGGTGCTGCAGGCAGAGCAGGCAGCCTGCAGCGGGTGCTGTCAGCTGCTGGTAGCCGAGCTGCGGGTGCGTATCTGGGTGTCGCTGCCCGCCCGGGCAGAGTCTCCAGTTTCTCCACGATGCTGGGCAGTACCATCCGGTTGCAGGGCAGTGCCTCCATGTGTGCCACGCTGTCTGTCTGCAAAAGAAGCTGAGGAGAGAGGCTGTGAGACGGTGGCCCTTGCCCCCCTTGTAACAGCTGGAAGAGCTCCTGTGGCCGGGCTCCCCCGCCAGCCCCCAGGGCAGCGCTCAGCCCCACAGGCAGCTGCCGCCCTGTTCCCACAGCCGGCTGGGAGAGGGCTGGTCCCCGCAGGAGCATCCCCGGCATGCCCAGGCAGCCTGATGGGCATGGCACAGGGGGTCCAGCTTGCTACAGGGGCCGAGCCCGCCTGTCCTCTCCTGCACCTCCCACCTGCCCGTTGGCAGCTCCCCAGGGTCGGGAAAACATTCAGCCCCGTCTCTCGCAGGTTCCCTACCTGTGCGTGGCGACTCCCAGCGGCCTGCAAGCTCTCTGGGCAGTGCAGGTCTGGCAGCCTGACCCCGTGGAGGGACGAGGCCGGGCTCTGCCTGCCCTGCGGCGCTGGCGTTGGTGGCCTCTGGCCCACCTGCGGGCAGAAGAAGGAGAAGGCATGGGATGGAGGTGGCTGCCTTGGCACAGTGGCCCCCAGAGTGCCATCCAGCCCGGCCTCGGCACCAAGGCAGCTCAGTGTGGCCCCGTCCCACCAGCAGCCTCTCCCTCCTGCCCTATCCCTCACCTGACGCCTCTTCCGCAGGCTCAGCAGCCCCTTGTTGGGCTGAGATGGCGTGTTCGCCTCTCTGTCCATGGGCATCTTCGGCGTCCTGTGCCGTAGAGCTGCCGTGGGCACCCAGGGGAGATGCTGCCTCCTGAGGCAGGTGCTCTCCTGGGAGTGGGCACCCCAGGGCTCTGGCCCCTTCTATACCCCACGGTCACTGTGGCCACCCGTGTCACAATGGCTGCTGGGCATGATGCGGTGCCCCCATCACAAAGCGCTGGCAGTCGCCATGGTGATGCCCACACCCGTGACCGGCTGGGACCAGCTTGGACTGGTTGTGCCATGGCTCCGAGGTGGCCATGCCCGGCATGGGTCAGCCCCTGCTCTCCCCTCAGAGAGTCCCTGGGAGGCCTGAACCAACGCCTCCTGCACAGCTCGGTGCCAGCGGCCTCTGCAGAGCTCAGACCTGGGTGCCTTCAGCAGCTCGGAGTGCCACCGCCCTGGGCCTTGTCCCCCGGCATTGCTCCTGTCCGGCTCCTGGAGGTGTGCCAGCGTTCCTGCGGGACATGTAAATTGAGCCCGGTGGTGAACTGGTTGAGCCTGGTGATGAACTGGATTTTCCTCCCCCTGAACTTACTGGCCTGTCTGGATCTACTGGCTCTCCATGACAGCAACCATCAGACAGGCACCAGGAGCATGTTCGGTGTCTGCACAGCTGTCGCACTGCTGGCTGTTGGCCGCCTCTTTGCCCTCAGCTGCCACAATGCTGAGCTCTGCACTGCCGGACAAGCTGATGCCGACACCACACGTGAGCTGTGATGGGGTCCTGCAATGGGTGTCACCCCCCTGAGGGATCGGGAAAGGGTCATGGGGACACCCTGACCCGCTGCTACAGGATGAGTGGCCCCCCCTGGGTGGCTGGTGACCCCCAAAGCATCCTTGTCCCCAGTGCCTCTGTGGTGGCAGGGGGGGTTGGAAGCATGTGGGGAGGTGTATTCTCCCTATTTAAAAAAAAAAAAAAAGGTGTTTCTGCAGATCCCCACCCTTCCTCTGCATGTTTTTTTGGGGGGGGGAACCTACTCCAGATCTGCCCCCTGCCCAGCACGGGGCTCTGTGCACGTGCGAGTTGCACTGTGGATCCGCGTTGTCCCGCGCAGCGGTGCCGGAGTCAGGCTCACATGAGTGTTCCTGGTACATGGGGCGCCTCTGTGCACACCCGCTGTTGTGTTGCACAGTTGCCCCTGGTGCAGGGTGGGGGTTCCGTGAGCACCAATGCTTCTGTTGCACAATGGTCCCTGGTGCACGGGGGAGTTTCTGCGTCCACAGACACCACACGAACACGCGCCAGCACCACGCTCCGCCCGTTCCACTCCCGAGCCCTAGCGGCTCTGCCCCGGGCAGCGCGGTACAGCGGGGATGGCGTGAGGCGTCGTGCGGATGCGCACCCCAAGGGAATGGCACGGGGACTACAACTCCCGGCGTGCCCCGCGCCGCCAGCCGGCCGAAACCGCACTCGAGGCTGCGAGTGGGGCTCTATGTGTGTCAGAGTGGGCGATGGTGTCATTTGGGGCAGCCCAAGGTCACCGGGGGTGGGGGGTGGGGGCAGTGCTGCGGTGGAGGAGCAGGTGAGTGGGGGATGGGGAGGGTCACGCGGGGGTCGCTCCAAAAGAGGTGGGTCACAGCCCCAAAATGTCTGGAAGTTCATGGGGGGATTAAATACCATTAAAACCTGTGAATGTGGGTGTGAGGCACTGAAATGGAGAAAAAGCCTTTATTTTAATCTATGTTGATAAATGAGCATTCATTTATGTATATCGAAGGAGTTCAAAATAAAAACCTACTCTAAAAAAAAATATCTACTCTATTATATAAGAGAAAGGTTAACAAAACTGCCACCTTAGATTTCCGGAGGGCAAATTTTAATCTGTTCAGAAGACTGCTAGACAGAATCCCTTGGGAGGATGCCCTGATGGATACAGGAGTCCAGGAAGGATGGACATACTTCAAGAAAGAAGTCTTAAAGGCACAGGAGCAGGCTGTTCCCATGTGCCGAAAAACAAGTAGGCGGGTGTCCTGGTTTGAGAGACACAGGACTAATTTCTCTTCTAATGCTTGGGAAAACTGCACTTTCAGAAGACTCCAGTGTCTGAATTTGTGAAAATATTGACTTTACAGCCAGCTATGGTGTGTGGGTCTCAAGGTCTCAGTGTTTTCGAGCTCGCCAGGTGCAGGGATGAGGAGGAGCGAGACCCGGGCACTTGACCCAAGCTGGCCAACAGGATTATTTCATACCATTAACGTCACACTCATTATAAATTAGAAAGTTTGCTGCAAAGTTCGCTCTCTCCCTTGATGGCTGCCATCCTGAGAACTTCGTGCCCTGGTGCCGGAGCCCTGAGGTCTTCCCTTCCTCCTGAAGCCGTAGCACTCGCAGTGTCCCACATTTGCTGTCCACTGCTGGGAGTGCACAGCTTCCTACTGATAGAATTGGCCGAGTATAATCTTTGCATATTCTGTATTGGTGTCGGGATCAATATCAGTTCTTTAGTGCTGTTAATGTTAATTATCTAATCTTATTCTATTAAATCTGTTTATACTTCAGCTCTCGGGTTTTCTTGTTTTTCCCAATTTCTCTTTCCCAGGTGGGGAGGGGTCATCGGGTGATAGAATGATTGTCTAAATGACAACAAATTGTTATGGGTCTCTCAAACCATAACACTCCTGAAGACACCATTGCAAACTGAAATTAACATCACCGTGCACCAGTTATTCTTTATGTTGTCTCTATTTTTTCAGTCTTTCCCTGTCTGTTTTGTGCTGGGGTTGTGTCTTTCCGGTGGCCAGAAATGCCCCGACGCCCGGACAGCGGGGACCCGAGGGACACCGAGCGGCTGCCCCGGACCGGCCGGGACCTCGGGGCAGCGCAGGAGGGGAGCGCCCCGCGGCCGCCTCCCGGGGCGGCTCGGCCCCTCCGCCCGCCGCTCCTCTGCCCGCCCTGCGCCAGCCCGGCCCCGCCGCCGCGCTCGGGGACGGCCCTGACCGGCCGAGAGGGGCCGCGAGATGACGAGCCGATCCGAGCGGGGCCGAGTGTTGCCGAGCGGAGCCGAGCGGCAGCCGGTACCTCTCGCCACAGCCGCTGGCGAGACCTGGGCGTTGCCCGGGCAACGGCGGGAGGCTCAAACGCGCCGCAGCGGAGGGAGCGGCCGGTGGCCGAGGGAGCCGCTCCGGGGCCGGCCCGCTCCGCGGCGGAGAGCAGCGCAGCGTGAGGGGGGAGCAGGGGGACGGTGCGCTCGGCCTGGCGGCAGAGCCGGGGGGGAAGGAGAAAGGCTGAGGAGCAGCCGGGAGCGTGAGCGAGGGAGAGAGGGGCCGCTGGAGCCGCGCTCTGCCCTCCCGGAGACGGGGACGGGAACGGAGGACCGGATCTGCCGGTGACATGCGGAAACGAAACTCCAGAGACTCCACAACCGAGAAGGTTGTAAAGTGGGTATATTTATTCAGCGCTGGGCAGCACGGGGGGTCGCCCCACCACAATCGTGTGCGCCCAATGCAGCGGCCTTCTCAAATATATATAGTTCTTAATTACATAATCATAAGATTTCCCAATACGCCTATACATATGCATAACCTGTCCCCACTTCGTATTAAAATTAGCTCTAAGAAGTCATTTCCATAAACTCCTCCCAACCGCGCTTGCGCAATGCCTCCTGGTGGTGGCCGCTGAGGGTGGTGACCATGAAGGCTGATGATTCCTCTTCATCAACGCAAGTAACTCTTTGTCCTTGCGCAGACTCAGTTCTTCTTTGGTCTTTGTCCAGACCGCAGGGTTGGTTTCAGCCGCTTTTCAAGGCCTTCTCTTATTCGTTATCAGGAGCTGTCCTTGGCAATCTCAAGACTTCTTGCTTCGTCCATGTTTATCAGGCCTGTCCTTTAGGTTATGAATCACTGCTAGTCAATCAGTGCACAATGTGTTATTGTCTCTATCACATACCCCTGACTCACCGGGCAGACCGTCCTCTTGGGGAAGTCTGCTGCCCCCCTGGGCCCGGGTTAAGGACGTCACTAGGAAACTTCCCGGCCTGGTACGGCCCTCGGACTATTGCCCAGCGCTGCTCTTCCCTGTGGGTGGCCACGAAGCCGCAATGCGTAGTCCGAAGGCGATCCGGAGAGACTTCAGGGCCTTGGGATGGGTGGTAAGGGAATCTGGAGCGCCGGCTATTTTTCCTCTCTCCTTCCAGTTATGCGCAGCGACACTGGAAGGAACAGATGGACCTGGTCTCTTAATACATGGCTCCGTGGCTGCTGTCACCGCCACAATTTTCTTTTTTTTTTTTTTTTTTTTTTTTTTTCACAAATAGGGTGGCCTCCATGGTGCCAGGCCTGCTGGGGTCAGATGGGACTGAGCTTTCTGAAAGGGGGAAGAGGGTCTTTGCTCAGGAGCCAGTGGGGCTCATTGGCAGAGCTTTAAACTAGACTTGAAGGGGTCAGGGATAGGATCAGACTTGAAGGGGTCAGGGATAGGATCAGCCTTGCCCGTGACAAGCTGCGGGAACATGCTAAGGTCAGGGGGACGGGGCGCCAGCGAGGACCCTCAGCCTGTTGGTCTGAGACGTGCTGGGTGCAGCAGACTCGGAGTCTTATGGAGATGAGCCAGGGGCTTCTGACGGAACAGAAGCCAACAGGGAAACATCAGTGAAATCACAGTGTCATAGAATCATTTGGGTTGGAAGGGACCTTTAGAGGTTGTTGAGTCCAACCCCCTGCAATAAGCAGGGATGGGGCATCTGGGAAGATTATGTTTTTTGATGATGAGGGTGGGGAGACACTGGCCCAGGTTGCCCAAAGAGGTGGGAGATGGCCCATACCTGGAAACATTCCAGGTCAGGTTGGATGGGGCTCTGAGCAACCAGATCCAATTGAAGACGACCCAGATCATTCTATGATTAATTACCGCTTGGAAGAAACATACAAAGGAAAACTGAGTTAGAATCAAGTTAGGCTGATTCACACAGAGACTGGAGACGCAGAGTAAGGAAGACCCTCCCATTGAGTCACGAGGTTCAGAGTGGATCCCCTTGCCTTCTAAACTCCTTATGGAGCCCCGGTCTCAGACTTGGAGAACAGCTTATGTCTAACGGAATTATCTATACAATGTTTGCAATAATATTGAGTAGCTGCATGGATTAGTAATGTCTCATTAGTACTAATTCAGCACGCTCTCAGTCACTTACTGAGGATCTGCCGCAGCTAAGGCATCTCTCCGCCTTGGGTGAGGAAGGCTCTCAGTCTCAGGTAAGGAATCTCTAACCTTGAGAGTCGCCCCTGCCCACGGGGAGAGTCGCCTGGCGTGCAGTCCAGCTGCCATTCAGGGAGAGGTCAAATTGGGCTCCTCCTGACGGTGATATTTATCGAGGGGAGTAGTTGGCTGCTAGGCGATAGCACAGACGAGAGAGATGTCTTTTGTTTAGCTCGGGTATCTCGTTCTGTACTTTGGTTACCTTGCATTTTTAGGGTTTGAAACCACCTTTAGTTCTTAAAGCAAGCAAACAAATAAACTTCTCCTGTACAATAGAATTTTACATTGTGTAACAGTTCTTTGGTTCCTTTTCCTTTCAGAATTCCTCCAAAGAAAAGGAGTGTGACTTTAGTCCAGCATCCCTTAGTGTGGGCTGTAGCCAAGTGAGATTCAGTAAGTAAAGAATTCCTGGATTGTTTCATTCAGTTCGGTCATATTAGACTGCTTGCCCTCACTATCCCTTGGCGGCACTTTCACAGCCCGACCAACACTGGGGCTCTGCGCTTTCCTTGCACCGTAACGCTCCCAACACTCTCTCCCACACTTGCCAGAGCCCCGCTCCAAAATGGAAAACATCCAGCGACTGCTCCTACACAAAAGGAGCAAGGATGGAAAGCTGTTCCTGCCTTCACCATCCCGTAGCAGCGCTTTGACAGGCAGCTAATGGCAGCGTGGGCTGAGGCTGAGGTCCCCAGCAGCACGGGTGGCCCAGAGGAGAGAGGTGTCTGTTGCGGATGGAGTGATGCACTTCACTCGTAGAGAGGAGCAGCGACACGTTTATTGATACAAAACAGGGATTTAACAAAGTTTGAGAGTAAATGCGACAGTGCTTTAGCAGGATTCGATGGCAAGGTACACTTGGTTATTTCCTGCATGGAGGGCAGGGTCAGGCAGAACTGCCAGGGAGACCCTCCTGTTGGGCTGAGGTTCGGAAAGGAGCCCCTTGCTTTCTAACCTCCTTCTCAGAGAGGAGTCTGGGTGCGGCTGGATCCAATCCTGGTCCCGGACTGGGTCAACGGTTTATGTCTAAGGGATTATATATGTGCAATCAATCCTTTCTATCACTTAGCTAAGATTTCACAGTTTCGCGTGATATTAGTCACTGACCGAGGATCTGTTGCAGCAAAGAATCTGTAAAGCTCGAGGAGTAACCTTGAGAGGCGTCCCCGCTCATGGGGAGATCCTGGCTTGCAGGGGAGCTCAAAGGGCTCTTGGGCTGTTCACTATTGATGTGGGTGAGATGATTGACCTATAGTCATATCTGCATACTGGCCACAGTACCAGCACTGCTCAAGTTAGCCCTTGGCTACTGTGGTGTTATGTGTTTCCCCAAAACCGCATCAAGCCGGGGGCAGCCATCACAAGTACACGTGCCCATTGTGACCACCACGGGTGTTAGTGCTTGGGCAGGGTCACGGGAGATAAAGGTCAGATTGGAAGGCGGGGAGGGGGAGCACACCATCACAGTGTCAAGGGAGTGATGTTGGTGCAATACCGTTCCCTCCTCGACATATCTTTTCCAGCCACGTGTCCCTGGAGCTGTGGGATTCTCATACAGAACGCACACCCTAACCTAACGCTAATGGGAGGGTTGGATGGATCCAGGAACAGAGACCTATTGGCAAAACAGAAGGAAGCTTCCGTGGAGGAGTCTTGGTAGCTACCTGTGATAGCAGGTACCTCAACTAGAGATCAAAAGTCTCTAGGAGATGCCGGGGAGGGGCCATGGGTTTATCGCGGGGTAAAAAGCTTTGCGTAAAAGAGAAAAAACATGATAGGTAACTTCCCAAAGAGAAAAACCATCACAGGTATCTCACTTTGAACGGTCTAGAGGTCCTACCAGGGATCAGAGGTCCCTAAACTACATGACAAAAGACAACACCAGAAGCCTGGGAGAAGTCTTGGTTGCAACCCAGAGGATGGAGCATTGTCGAAGGAGAAAAATAATCTCGGGTATCTTCCCTGGAGGAGTCTGGGGTTGCTACCCAGGATTACAGGGCCACAAATCACAGGAAAAATGTCTGCGGGAGACGCCTGGGAGGAATCTCAGGTGCATCCCAGAGGATGGAGCATTGCCCAGGGATAAAAATCATTGCGGGTATCTTCCCGGGAGGAGTCTGGGGTTGCTACCTGGGATCACAGGACCCTAAAACACCAGAAGAAAGACTTGCGGACATACCGGTGAGGAGTCTCGGGTATATCCCAGATGACAGAGCATTTTCCAAGGAGAAAAACGATCTCGGGTATCTTCCCTGGAGGAGTCTGGGGTTGCTACCTGGGATCACAGGGCCCTAAAGCATTGGAGAAAAAACTGCGGGAGACGCCTGGGAGGAGTTCTGGGCAGACCCCGCAGGATGGACCACTGTGAAGAGAGAAAAAACATCTTGGGTATCTTCCCTGGAGGAGTCTGGGGTTGCTACCCAGGATTACAGGGACCCAAACCACAGGAAAAACATTTGCGGGAGTCGCCTGGGAGGAATCTCAGATGCATCCCAGAAGATGGAGCATTGTCCAAGGAGAAAAATCATCTCGGGTATCTTCCTGGAGGAGTCTGGGGTTGCTACCCGCGACCACAGGGCCCTAAAGCACTGGAGAAAACTCTGCGGGAGATACCTGGGAGGAGTTCTGGGTAGATCCCGCAGGATGGACCACTGTCAAGAGAGAAAAATCATCTTGGGTGTCTTCCCTGGAGGAGTCTGGGGTTGCTACCTGGGATGACAGAACCCTAAACCGCGAGAAAAAAGACTCAGGGACATAGCTGCGACAAGTCTCGGATGCATCCCAGAGGATGGAGCTTTGTCCAAGGAGAAAAATCATCTCGGGTGTCTTCCCTGGAGGAGTCTGGGGTTGCTACCCGGGATTACAGGGACCCAAACCACAGGAAAAATGTCTACGGGAGACGCCTGGGAGGAGTCTCGGATGCATCCCAGAGGATGGAGATTTGTCCAAGGAGAAAAATCATCTCGGGTATCTTCCCTGGAGGAGTCTGGGGTTGCTACCCGGGACCACAGGGCCCTAAAGCCCTGAAGAAAACTATGCAGAAGACGCCCGGGAGGAGTTCTGGGTAGGTCCCGCAGGATGGACCACTGTCAAGACAGAAAAATCGTCTTGGGTGTCTTCCGTGAAGGAGTCTGGGGTTGCTACCCGGGATTACAGGGACCAAAACCACCGGAAAAATGTCTGCGGGAGACGCCTGGGAGGAATCTCAGATGCATCGCAGAAGATGGAGCACTGTCCAAGGAGAAAAATCATCTCGGGTATCTTCCCTTGACAAGTCTGGGGTTGCTACCCGGGATCACAGGGCCCTAAACCACCGGAATAAAGACTCAGGGACATACCTGCAAGGAGTCTCGGATGCTTCCCAGAGGATGGAGAATTGTCCAAGGAGAAAAATCATGTCGGGTATCTTCCTGGAGGAGTCTGGGGTTGCTACCCGGGATTACATGTACCTAAAGCACTGGAGAAAACTCTGCGGGAGACGCCTGGGAGGAGTTCTGGGTAGATCCCGCAAGATGGAGCACTGTCAAGAGAGAAAAATCATCTTGGGTGTCTTCCCTGGAAAAGTCTGGGGTTGCTACCTGGGATGACAGAACCCTAAACCGCGAGAAAAAAGACTCAGGGACATAGCTGCGACAAGTCTCGGATGCATTCCAGAAGATGGAGATTTGTCCAAAGAGAAAAATCATCTCAGGTATCTTCCCTGGAGGAATCTGGGGTTGCTACCCGGGATTACAGGGACCCAAACCACAGGAAAAATGCCTACGGGAGACGCCTGCAAGGAGTCTCGGATGCATCCCAGAAGATGGAGCATTGTCCAAGGAGAAAAATCATCTCGGGTATCTTCCCTGGAGGAGTCTGGGGTTGCTACCCGGGATTACAGGGACCCAAACCACAGGAAAAATGTCTGTAGGAGACGCCTGGTAGAAATCTCAGATGCTTCCCAGAAAATGGAGCATTGTCCAAGGAGAAAAATCATCTCGGATATCTTCCCTGGAGGAGTCTGGGGTTGCTACCCGGGATCACAGGGCCCTAAATCACTGGAGAAAACTCTGCGGGAGTTACCTGGGAGGAGTTCTGGGTAGATCCTGCAGGATGGACCGATGTCAAGAGAGAAAAATCATCTTGGGTGTCTTCCCTGGAGGAGTCTGGGCTTGCTACCTGGGATGACAGAACCCTAAACCGCGAGAAAAAAGACTCAGGGACATAGCTGCGACAAGTCTCGGATGCATCCCAGAAGATGGAGATTTGTCCAAGGAGAAAAATCATCTCAGGTATCTTCCCTGGAGGAGTCTGGGGTTGCTACCCGGGATTACAGGGACCCAAACCACAGGAAAAATGCCTACGGGAGACGCCTGGGAGGAATCTCAGATGCATCCCAGAAGATGGAGCATTGTCCAAGGAGAAAAATCATCTCGGGTATCTTCCCTGGAGGAGTCTGGGGTTGCTACCCGGAATCACAGGGCCCTAAACCACCGGAATAAAGACTCAGGGACACGCCTGCAAGGAGTCTTTTTTGATTCCCAGAGGATGGAGCATTGTCCAAGGAGAAAAATCATCTCGGGTATCTTCCTGGAGGAGTCTGGGGTTGCTACCCATGATTAAAGGGACTCAAATCACAGGAAAAATGTCTGTGGGAGACGCCTGGGAGGAATCTCAGATGCATCCCAGAAGATGGAGCATTGTCCAAGGAGAAAAATCATCTCGGGTATCTTCCCGGGAGGAGTCTGGGGTTGCTACCTGGGATGACAGAACCCTAAACCGCGAGAAAAAAGACTCAGGGACATAGCTGCGACAAGTCTCGGATGCATCCCAGAGGATGTGGCTTTGTCCAAGGAGAAAAATCATCTCGGGTGTCTTCCCTGGAGGAGTCTGGGGTTGCTACCCGGGATTACAGGGACCAAAACCACCGAAAAATGTCTGCGGGAGACGCCTGGGAGGAATCTCAGATGCATCGCAGAAGATGGAGCACTGTCCAAAAAGAAAAATCATCTCGGGTATCTTCCCTGGACAAGTCTGGGCTTGCTACCCGGGATCACAGGGCCCTAAAGCACTGGAGAAAACTCTGCGGGAGATACCTGGGAGGAGTTCTGGGTAGATCCTGCAGGATGGACCGATGTCAAGAGAGAAAAATCATCTTGGGTGTCTTCCCTGGAGGAGTCTGGGGTTGCTACCTGGGATGACAGAACCCTAAACCGCGAGAAAAAAGACTCAGGGACATAGCTGCGACAAGTCTCGGATGCATCCCAGAGGATGGAGCTTTGTCCAAGGAGAAAAATCATCTCGGGTGTCTTCCCTGGAGGAGTCTGGGGTTGCTACCCGGGATAACAGGGCCCTAAAGCACTGGAGAAAACTCTTCGGGAGATACCTGGGAGGAGTTCTGGGTAGATCCTGCAAGATGGACCGATGTCAAGAGAGAAAAATCATCTTGGGTGTCTTCCCTGGAGGAGTCTGGGGTTGCTACCTGGGATGACAGAACCCTAAACCGCCAGAAAAAAGACTCAGGGACATAGCTGCGACAAGTCTCGGATGCATCCCAGAGGATGGAGCTTTGTCCAAGGAGAAAAATCATCTCGGATATCTTCCCTGGAGGAGTCTGGGATTGCTACCCTGTATCACTGGGCCCTAAAGCACTGGAGAAAACTCTGCGGGAGAGGCCTGGGAGGAGTCTCGGATGCATCCCAGAGGATGGAGCTTTGTCCAAGGAGAAAAATCATCTCGGGTATCTTCCCTGGAGGAGTCTGGGGTTGCTACCTGGGACCACAGGGCCCTAAAGCCCTGAAGAAAACTATGCAGGAGACGCCCGGTAGAAGTTCTGGGTAGGTCCCGCAGGATGGACCACTGTCAAGACAGAAAAATCATCTTGGGTGTCTTCAGTGAAGGAGTCTGCGGTTGCTACCCGGGATCACAGGGCACTAAAGCACTGGAGAAAACTCTGCGGGAGAGGCGTGGGAGGAGTTCTGGGTAGATCCCACAGGATGGACCAATGTCAAGAGAGAAAAATCATCTTGGGTGTCTTCCCTGGAGGAGTCTGGGGTTGCTACCTGGGATGACAGAACCCTAAACCGCGAGAAAAAAGACTCAGGGACATAGCTGCGACAAGTCTCGGATGCATCCCAGAGGATGGAGCTTTGTCCAAGGAGAAAAATCACCTCGGGTGTCTTCCCTGGAGGAGTCTGGGGTTGCTACCCGGGATTACAGGGACCCAAACCACCGGAAAAATGTCTGCAGGAGACGCCTGGGAGGAATCTCAGATGCATCCCAGAAGATGGAGCATTGTCCAAGGAGAAAAATCATCTCGGGTATCTTCCCTGGAGGAGTCTGGGGTTGCTACCCAGTATCACTGGGCCCTAAAGCACTGGAGAAAACTCTGCGGGAGAGGCCTGGGAGGAGTTCTGGGTAGATCCCACAGGATGGACCATTTTCAAGAGAGAAAAATCATCTTGGGTGTCTTCCCTGGAGGAGTCTGGGGTTGCTACCTGGGATGACAGAACCCTAAACCGCGAGACAAATGACTCAGGGACATAGCTACGACAAGTCTCGGATGCATCCCAGAGGATGGAGCTTTGTCCAAGTAGAAAAATCATCTCGGGTATCTTCCTGGAGGAGTCTGGGGTTGCTACCCATGATTAAAGGGACTCAAACCACAGGAAAAATGTCTGTGGGAGACGCCTGGGAGGAATCTCAGATGCATCCCAGAAGATGGAGCATTGTCCCAGCAGAAAAATCATCTCGGGTATCTTCCCTGGAGGAGTCTGGGGTTGCTACCCGGGATCACAGGGCCCTAAAGCACTGGAGAAAACACTGCGGGAGATACCTGGGAGGAGTTCTGGGTAGATCCCGCAGGATGGACCACTGTCAAGAGAGAAAAATCATCTTGGGTGTCTTCCCTGGAGGAGTCTGGGGTTGCTACCTGGGATGACAGAACCATAAACCGCGAGAAAAAAGACTCAGGGACATAGCTGCGACAAGTCTCGGATGCATCCCAGAGGATGGAGCTTTGTCCAAGGAGAAAAATCATCTCGGGTGTCTTCCCTGGAGGAGTCTGGGGTTGCTACCCGGGATTACAGGGACCCAAACCACCGGAAAAATGTCTGCGGGAGACGCCTGGGAGGAATCTCAGATGCATCCCAGAAGATAGAGCATTGTCCAAGGAGAAAAATCATCTCGGGTATCTTCCCTGGAGGAGTCTGGGGTTGCTACCCGGGATCACAGGGCCCTAAACCACCGGAAAAAAGACTCAGGGACATACCTGCAAGGAGTCTCGGATGCTTCCCAGAGGATGGAGCATTGTCCAAGGAGAAAAATTATCTCGGGTATCTTCCCTGGAGGAGTCTGGGGTTACTACCCGGGACTACAGGGACCCAAACCACAGGAAAAACATCTCCGGGAGACGCCTGGGAGGAGTTCTGGGTAGATCCCGCAGGATGGACCAATGTCAAGAGAGAAAAATCATCTTGGGTGTCTTCCCTGGAGGAGTCTGGGGTTGATACCCGGGATCACAGGGCCCTAAAGCACTGGAGAAAACTCTTCGGGAGATAACTGGGAGGAGTTCTGGGTAGATCCTGCAGGATGGACCGATGTCAACAGAGAAAAATCATCTTGGGTGTCTTCCCTGGAGGAGTCTGGGGTTGCTACCTGGGATGACAGAACCCTAAACCGCGAGAAAAAAGACTCAGGGACATAGCTGCGACAAGTCTCGGATGCATCCCAGAGGATGGAGCTTTGTCCAAGGAGAAAAATCATCTCGGGTATCTTCCCTGGAGGAGTCTGGGGTTGCTACCCGGGATTAAAGGGACTCAAACCACCGGAAAATTGTCTGCGGGAGACGCCTGGGAGGAATCTCAGATGCATCCCAGAAGATGGAGCATTGTCCAAGGAGAAAAATCATCTCGGGTATCTTCCCTGGAGGAGTCTGGGGTTGCTACCTGGGATGACAGAACCCTAAACCGCGAGAAAAAATACTCAGGGACATAGCTGCGACAAGTCTCGGATGCATCCCAGAGGATGGAGCTTTGTCCAAGGAGAAAAATCATCTCGGGTGTCTTCCCTGGAGGAGTCTGGGGTTGCTACCCGGGATTACAGGGACCCAAACCACCGGTAAAATGTCTGCGGGAAACGCCTGGGAGGAATCTCAGATGCATCCCAGAAGATGGAGCATTGTCCAAGGAGAAAAATCATCTCGGGTATCTTCCCTGGAGGAGTCTGGGGTTGCTACCCGGGATCACAGGGCCCTAAACCACCGGAAAAAAGACTCAGGGACATACCTGCAAGGAGTCTCGGATGCTTCCCAGAGGATGGAGCATTGTCCAAGGAGAAAAATTATCTCGGGTATCTTCCCTGGAGGAGTCTGGGGTTACTACCCGGGACTACAGGGACCCAAACCACAGGAAAAACATCTCCGGGAGACGCCTGGGAGGAGTTCTGGGTAGATCCCGCAGGATGGACCAATGTCAAGAGAGAAAAATCATCTTGGGTGTCTTCCCTGGAGGAGTCTGGGGTTGATACCCGGGATCACAGGGCCCTAAAGCACTGGAGAAAACTCTTCGGGAGATAACTGGGAGGAGTTCTGGGTAGATCCTGCAGGATGGACCGATGTCAACAGAGAAAAATCATCTTGGGTGTCTTCCCTGGAGGAGTCTGGGGTTGCTACCTGGGATGACAGAACCCTAAACCGCGAGAAAAAAGACTCAGGGACATAGCTGCGACAAGTCTCGGATGCATCCCAGAGGATGGAGCTTTGTCCAAGGAGAAAAATCATCTCGGGTATCTTCCCTGGAGGAGTCTGGGGTTGCTACCCGGGATTAAAGGGACTCAAACCACCGGAAAATTGTCTGCGGGAGACGCCTGGGAGGAATCTCAGATGCATCCCAGAAGATGGAGCATTGTCCAAGGAGAAAAATCATCTCGGGTATCTTCCCTGGAGGAGTCTGGGGTTGCTACCTGGGATGACAGAACCCTAAACCGCGAGAAAAAATACTCAGGGACATAGCTGCGACAAGTCTCGGATGCATCCCAGAGGATGGAGCTTTGTCCAAGGAGAAAAATCATCTCGGGTGTCTTCCCTGGAGGAGTCTGGGGTTGCTACCCGGGATTACAGGGACCCAAACCACCGGTAAAATGTCTGCGGGAAACGCCTGGGAGGAATCTCAGATGCATCCCAGAAGATGGAGCATTGTCCAAGGAGAAAAATCATCTCGGGTATCTTCCCTGGAGGAGTCTGGGGTTGCTACCCGGGATCACAGGGCCCTAAACCACCGGAATAAAGACTCAGGGACATACCTGCAAGGAGTCTCGGATGCTTCCCAGAGGATGGAGCATTGTCCAAGGAGAAAAATTATCTCGGGTATCTTCCCTGGAGGAGCCTGGGGTTGCTACCCGGGATTACAGGGACCCAAACCACAGGAAAAACATCTCCGGGAGACGCCTGGGAGGAGTTCTGGGTAGATCCCGCAGGATGGAGCAATGTCAAGAGAGAAAAATCATCTTGGGTGTCTTCCCTGGAGGAGTCTGGGGTTGCTACCCGGGATCACAGGGCCCTAAAGCACTGGGGAAAACTCTTCAGGAGATAACTGGGAGGAGTTCTGGGTAGATCCTGCAGGATGGACCGATGTCAACAGAGAAAAATCATCTTGGGTGTCTTCCCTGGAGGAGTCTGGGGTTGCTACCCGGGATTAAAGGGACTCAAACCACCGGAAAATTGTCTGCGGGAGACGCCTGGGAGGAATCTCAGATGCATCCCAGAAGATGGAGCATTGTCCGAGGAGAAAAATCATCTCGGGTATCTTCCCTGGAGGAGTCTGGGGTTGCTACCTGGGATGACAGAACCCTAAACCGCGAGAAAAAATACTCAGGGACATAGCTGCGACAAGTCTCGGATGCATCCCAGAGGATGGAGCTTTGTCCAAGGAGAAAAATCATCTCGGGTGTCTTCCCTGGAGGAGTCTGGGGTTGCTACCCGGGATTACAGGGACCCAAACCACAGGAAAAACATCTGCGGGAGACGCCTGGGAGGAGTTCTGGGTAGATCCCGCAGGATGGACCAATGTCAAGAGAGAAAAATCATCTTGGGTGTCTTCCCTGGAGGAGTCTGGGGTTGCTACCTGGGGTGACAGAACCCTAAACCGCGAGAAAAAAGACTCAGGGACATAGCTGCAACAAGTCTTGGATGCATCAGAGAGGATGGAGCTTTGTCCAAGGAGAAAAATCATCTCGCGTGTCTTCCCTGGAGGAGTCTGCGGTTGCTACCCGGGATTACAGGGACCCAAACCACCGGAAAAATGTCTGCGGGTGACGCCTGGGAGGAATCTCAGATGCATCCCAGAAGATGGAGCATTGTCCAAGGAGAAAAATCATCTCGGGTATCTTCCCTGGAGGAGTCTGGGTTTGCTACCCGGGATCACAGGGCCCTAAACCACCGGAATAAAGACTCAGGGACATACCTGCAAGGAGTCTCGGATGCATCCCAGAGGATGGAGCTTTGTCCAAGGAGAAAAATCATCTCGGGTATCTTCCCTGGAGGAGTCTGGGGTTGTTACCCGGGATCACAGGGCCCTAAAGCACTGGAGAAAACTCTGCGGGAGATACCTGGGAGGAGTTCTTGGTAGATCCTGCAGGATGGACCGATGTCAAGAGAGAAAAATCATCTCGGGTATCTTCCCTGGAGGAGTCTGGGGGTGCTACCTGGGATGACAGAACCCTAAACCGCGAGAAAAAAGACTCAGGGACATAGCTGCGACAAGTCTCGGATGCATCCCAGAGGATGGAGCTTTGTCCAAGGAGAAAAATCATCTCGGGTGTCTTCCCTGGAGGAGTCTGGGGTTGCTACCCGGGATTACAGGGACCCAAACCACAGGAAAAACATCTGCGGGAGACGCCTGGGAGGAGTTCTGGGTAGATCCCGCAGGGTGGAGCATTGTCCAAGGAGAAAAATCATCTTGGGTGTCTTCCCTGGAGGAGTCTGGGGTTGCTACCCGGGATCACAGGGCCCTAAAGCACTGGAGAAAACTCTTCGGGAGATAACTGGGAGGAGTTCTGGGTAGATCCTGCAGGATGGACCGATGTCAACAGAGAAAAATCATCTTGGGTGTCTTCCCTGGAGGAGTCTGGGGTTGCTACCTGGGATGACAGAATCCTAAACCGCGAGAAAAAAGACTCAGGGACATAGCTGCGACAAGTCTCGGATGCATCCCAGAGGATAGAGCTTTGTCCAAGGAGAAAAATCATCTCGGGTATCTTCCCTGGAGGAGTCTGGGGTTGCTACCTGGGATGACAGAACCCTAAACCGCGAGAAAAAAGACTCAGGGACATAGCTGCGACAAGTCTCGGATGCATCCCAGAGGATGGAGCTTTGTCCAAGGAGAAAAATCATCTCGGGTGTCTTCCCTGGAGGAGTCTGGGGTTGCTACCCGGGATTACAGGGACCCAAACCACAGGAAAAACATCTGCGGGAGACGCCTGGGAGGAGTTCTGGGTAGATCCCGCAGGATGGAGCATTGTCCAAGGAGAAAAATCATCTTGGGTGTCTTCCCTGGAGGAGTCTGGGGTTGCTACCTGGGATGACAGAACCCTAAACCGCGAGAAAAAAGACTCAGGGACATAGCTGCGACAAGTCTCGGATGCATCCCAGAGGATGGAGCTTTGTCCAAGGAGAAAAATCATCTCGGGTGTCTTCCCTGGAGGAGTCTGGGGTTGCTACCCGGGATCACAGGGCCCTAAACCACCGGAATAAAGACTCAGGGACATACCTGCAAGGAGTCTCGGATGCTTCCCAGAGGATGGAGCATTGTCCAAGGAGAAAAATTATCTCGGGTATCTTCCCTGGAGGAGTCTGGGGTTGCTACCCGGGATAACAGGGACCCAAACCACAGGAAAAACATCTCCGGGAGACGCCTGGGAGGAGTTCTGGGTAGATCCCGCAGGATGGACCACTGTCAAGAGAGAAAAATCATCTTGGGTGTCTTCCCTGGAGGAGTCTGGGGTTGATACCCGGGATCACAGGGCCCTAAAGCACTGGAGAAAACTCTTCGGGAGATAACTGGGAGGAGTTCTGGGTAGATCCTGCAGGATGGACCGATGTCAACAGAGAAAAATCATCTTGGGTGTCTTCCCTGGAGGAGTCTGGGGTTGCTACCTGGGATGACAGAACCCTAAACCGCGAGAAAAAAGACTCAGGGACATAGCTGCGACAAGTCTCGGATGCATCCCAGAGGATGGAGCTTTGTCCAAGCAGAAAAATCATCTCGGGTATCTTCCCTGGAGGAGTCTGGGGTTGCTACCCGGGATTAAAGGGACTCAAACCACCGGAAAATTGTCTGCGGGAGACGCCTGGGAGGAATCTCAGATGCATCCCAGAAGATGGAGCATTGTCCAAGGAGAAAAATCATCTCGGGTATCTTCCCTGGAGGAGTCTGGGGTTGCTACCTGGGATGACAGAACCCTAAACCGCGAGAAAAAATACTCAGGGACATAGCTGCGACAAGTCTCAGATGCATCCCAGAGGATGGAGCTTTGTCCAAGGAGAAAAATCATCTCGGGTGTCTTCCCTGGAGGAGTCTGGGGTTGCTACCCGGGATTACAGGGACCCAAACCACCGGTAAAATGTCTGCGGGAAACGCCTGGGAGGAATCTCAGATGCATCCCAGAAGATGGAGCATTGTCCAAGGAGAAAAATCATCTCGGGTATCTTCCCTGGAGGAGTCTGGGGTTGCTACCCGGGATCACAGGGCCCTAAACCACCGGAATAAAGACTCAGGGACATACCTGCAAGGAGTCTCGGATGCTTCCCAGAGGATGGAGCATTGTCCAAGGAGAAAAATTATCTCGGGTATCTTCCCTGGAGGAGCCTGGGGTTGCTACCCGGGATTACAGGGACCCAAACCACAGGAAAAACATCTCCGGGAGACGCCTGGGAGGAGTTCTGGGTAGATCCCGCAGGATGGAGCAATGTCAAGAGAGAAAAATCATCTTGGGTGTCTTCCCTGGAGGAGTCTGGGGTTGCTACCCGGGATTAAAGGGACTCAAACCACCGGAAAATTGTCTGCGGGAGACGCCTGGGAGGAATCTCAGATGCATCCCAGAAGATGGAGCATTGTCCAAGGAGAAAAATCATCTCGGGTATCTTCCCTGGAGGAGTCTGGGGTTGCTACCTGGGATGACAGAACCCTAAACCGCGAGAAAAAATACTCAGGGACATAGCTGCGACAAGTCTCGGATGCATCCCAGAGGATGGAGCTTTGTCCAAGGAGAAAAATCATCTCGGGTGTCTTCCCTGGAGGAGTCTGGGGTTGCTACCCGGGATTACAGGGACCCAAACCACAGGAAAAACATCTGCGGGAGACGCCTGGGAGGAGTTCTGGGTAGATCCCGCAGGATGGACCAATGTCAAGAGAGAAAAATCATCTTGGGTGTCTTCCCTGGAGGAGTCTGGGGTTGCTACCTGGGGTGACAGAACCCTAAACCGCGAGAAAAAAGACTCAGGGACATAGCTGCAACAAGTCTTGGATGCATCAGAGAGGATGGAGCTTTGTCCAAGGAGAAAAATCATCTCGCGTGTCTTCCCTGGAGGAGTCTGCGGTTGCTACCCGGGATTACAGGGACCCAAACCACCGGAAAAATGTCTGCGGGTGACGCCTGGGAGGAATCTCAGATGCATCCCAGAAGATGGAGCATTGTCCAAGGAGAAAAATCATCTCGGGTATCTTCCCTGGAGGAGTCTGGGGTTGCTACCCGGGATCACAGGGCCCTAAACCACCGGAATAAAGACTCAGGGACATACCTGCAAGGAGTCTCGGATGCATCCCAGAGGATGGAGCTTTGTCCAAGGAGAAAAATCATCTCGGGTATCTTCCCTGGAGGAGTCTGGGGTTGTTACCCGGGATCACAGGGCCCTAAAGCACTGGAGAAAACTCTGCGGGAGATACCTGGGAGGAGTTCTTGGTAGATCCTGCAGGATGGACCGATGTCAAGAGAGAAAAATCATCTCGGGTATCTTCCCTGGAGGAGTCTGGGGTTGCTACCTGGGATGACAGAACCCTAAACCGCAAGAAAAAAGACTCAGGGACATAGCTGCGACAAGTCTCGTATGCACCCCAGAGGATGGAGCTTTGTCCAAGGAGAAAAATCATCTCGGGTATCTTCCCTGGAGGAGTCTGGGGTTGCTACCCGGGACTACAGGGACCCAAACCACAGGAAAAACATCTCTGGGAGACGCCTGGGAGGAGTTCTGGGTAGATCCCGCAGGATGGACAAATGTCAAGAGAGAAAAATCATCTTGGGTGTCTTCCCTGGAGGAGTCTGGGGTTGCTACCCGGGATCACAGGGACCCAAACCACCGGAAAAATGTCTGCGGGAGACACCTGGGAGGAATCTCAGATGCATCCCAGAAGATAGAGCATTGTCCAAGGAGAAAAATCATCTCGGGTGTCTTCCCTGGAGGAGTCTGGGGTTGCTACCCGGGATCACAGGGCCCTAAACCACCGGAATAAAGACTCAGGGACATACCTGCAAGGAGTCTCGGATGCTTCCCAGAGGATGGAGCATTGTCCAAGGAGAAAAATTATCTCGGGTATCTTCCCTGGAGGAGTCTGGGGTTGCTACCCGGGACTACAGGGACCCAAACCACAGGAAAAACATCTCTGGGAGACGCCTGGGAGGAGTTCTGGGTAGATCCCGCAGGATGGACCAATGTCAAGAGAGAAAAATCATCTTGGGTGTCTTCCCTGGAGGAGTCTGGGGTTGCTACCCGGGATCACAGGGCCCTAAAGCACTGGAGAAAACTCTTCGGGAGATAACTGGGAGGAGTTCTGGGTAGATCCTGCAGGATGGAGCATTGTCCAAGGAGAAAAATCATCTTGGGTGTCTTCCCTGGAGGAGTCTGGGGTTGCTACCTGGGATGACAGAATCCTAAACCGCGAGAAAAAAGACTCAGGGACATAGCTGCGACAAGTCTCGGATGCATCCCAGAGGATGGAGCTTTGTCCAAGGAGAAAAATCATCTCGGGTGTCTTCCCTGGAGGAGTCTGGGGTTGCTACCCGGGATTACAGGGACCCAAACCACAGGAAAAACATCTGCGGGAGACGCCTGGGAGGAGTTCTGGGTAGATCCCGCAGGATGGAGCATTGTCCAAGGAGAAAAATCATCTCGGGTGTCTTCCCTGGAGGAGTCTGGGGTTGCTACCTGGGATGACAGAACCCTAAACCGCGAGAAAAAAGTCTCAGGGACATAGCTGCGACAAGTCTCGGATGCATCCCAGAGCATGGAGCTTTGTCCAAGGAGAAAAATCATCTCGGGTATCTTCCCTGGAGGAGTCTGGGGTTGCTACCTGGGATGACAGAACCCTAAACCGCGAGAAAAAGACTCAGGGACATAGCTGCGACAAGTCTCGGATGCATCCCAGAGGATGGAGCTTTGTCCAAGGAGAAAAATCATCTCGGGTGTCTTCCCTGGAGGAGTCTGGGGTTGCTACCCGGGATTACAGGGACCCAAACCACCGGTAAAATGTCTGCGGGAGACGCCTGGGTGGAATCTCAGATGCATCCCAGAAGATGGAGCATTGTCCAAGGAGAAAAATCATCTCGGGTATCTTCCCTGGAGGAGTCTGGGGTTGCTACCCGGGATGACAGAACCCTAAACCGCGAGAAAAAAGACTCAGGGACATACCTGCAAGGAGTCTCGGATGCATCCCAGAGGACGGAGCTTTGTCCAAGGAGAAAAATCATCTCGGGTGTCTTCCCTGGAGGAGTCTGGGGTTGCTACCCGGGATTACAGGGACCCAAACCACAGGAAAAACATCTGCGGGAGACGCCTGGGAGGAGTTCTGGGTAGATCCCGCAGGATGGACAAATGTCAAGAGAGAAAAATCATCTTGGGTGTCTTCCCTGGAGGAGTCTGGGGTTGCTACCTGGGATCACAGGGCCCTAAACCACCGGAATAAAGACTCAGGGACATAGCTGCGACAAGTCTCGGATGCATCCCAGAGGATGGAGCTTTGTCCAAGGAGAAAAATCATCTCGGGTACCTTCCCTGGAGGAGTCTGGGGTTGCTACCCGGGATTAAAGGGACTCAAAACACCGGAAAAATGTCTGCGGGAGACGCCTGGGAGGAATCTCAGATGCATCCCAGAAGATGGAGCATTGTCCAAGGAGAAAAATCATCTCGGGTATCTTCCCTGGAGGAGTCTGGGATTGCTACCCGTGATTAAAGGGACCCAAACCACAGGAAAAACATCTGCGGGAGACGCCTGGGAGGAGTTCTGGGTAGATCCCGCAGGATGGACCAATGTCAAGAGAGAAAAATCATCTTGGGTGTCTTCCCTGGAGGAGTCTGGGGTTGCTACCTGGGATGACAGAACCCTAAACCGCGAGAAAAAAGTCTCAGGGACATAGCTGCGACAAGTCTCGGATGCATCCCAGAGGATGGAGCTTTGTCCAAGGAGAAAAATCATCTCGGGTGTCTTCCCTGGAGGAGTCTGGGGTTGCTACCCGGGATTACAGGGACCCAAACCACAGGAAAAACATCTGCGGGAGACGCCTGGGAGGAGTTCTGGGTAGATCCCGCAGGATGGAGCATTGTCCAAGGAGAAAAATCATCTTGGGTGTCTTCCCTGGAGGAGTCTGGGGTTGCTACCTGGGATGACAGAACCCTAAACCGCGAGAAAAAAGACTCAGGGACATAGCTGCGACAAGTCTCGGATGCATCCCAGAGGATGGAGCTTTGTCCAAGGAGAAAAATCATCTCGGGTGTCTTCCCTGGAGGAGTCTGGGGTTGCTACCCGGGATTACAGGGACCCAAACCACAGGAAAAACATCTGCGGGAGACGCCTGGGAGGAGTTCTGGGTAGATCCCGCAGGATGGAGCATTGTCCAAGGAGAAAAATCATCTTGGGTGTCTTCCCTGGAGGAGTCTGGGGTTGCTACCTGGGATGACAGAACCCTAAACCGCGAGAAAAAAGACGCAGGGACATAGCTGCGACAAGTCTCGGATGCATCCCAGAGGATGTAGCTTAATCCAAGGAGAAAAATCATCTCGGGTATCTTCCCTGGAGGAGTCTGGGGTTGCTACCTGGGATGACAGAACCCTAAACCGCGAGAAAAAAGACTCAGGGACATAGCTGCGACAAGTCTCGGATGCATCCCAGAGGATGGAGCTTTGTCCAAGGAGAAAAATCATCTTGGGTGTCTTCCCTAGAGGAGTCTGTGTTTGCTTCCCGGGATCACAGGGCCCTAAACCACCGGAATAAAGACTCAGGGACATACCTGCAAGGAGTCTAGGATGTATCCCAGAGGATGGAGCTTTGTCCAAGGAGAAAAATCATCTCGGGTAACTTCCCTGGAGGAGTCTGGGGTTGCTACCCGGGATTAAAAGGGACTCAAAACACTGGAAAAATGTCTGCGGGAGACGCCTGGGAGGAATCTCAGATGCATCCCAGAAGATGGAGCATTGTCCAAGGAGAAAAATCATCTTGGGTGTCTTCCCTGGAGGAGTCTGGGGTTGCTACCTGGGATGACAGAACCCTAAACCGCCAGAAAAAAGACTCAGGGACATAGCTGCGACAAGTCTCGGATGCATCCCAGAGGATGGAGCTTTGTCCAAGGAGAAAAATCATCTCGGGTATCTTCCCTGGAGGAGTCTGGGGTTGCTACCTGGGATGACAGAACCCTAAACCGCGAGAAAAAAGACTCAGGGACATAGCTGCGATAAGTCTCGGATGCATCCCAGAGGATGGAGCTTTGTCCAAGGAGAAAAATCATCTTGGGTGTCTTCCCTGGAGGAGTCTGGGGTTGCTACCCGGGATCACAGGGCCCTAAAGCACTGGAGAAAACTCTTCGGGAGATAACTGGGAGGAGTTCTGGGTAGATCCTGCAGGATGGACTGATGTCAACAGAGAAAAATCATCTTGGGTGTCTTCCCTGGAGGAGTCTGGGGTTGCTACCTGGGATGACAGAATCCTAAACCGCGAGAAAAAAGACTCAGGGACATAGCTGCGACAAGTCTCGGATGCATCCCAGAGGATGGAGCTTTGTCCAAGGAGAAAAATCATCTCGGGTATCTTCCCTGGAGGAGTCTGGGGTTGCTACCCGGGATTAAAGGGACTCAAACCACCGGAAAATTGTCTGCGGGAGACGCCTGGGAGGAATCTCAGATGCATCCCAGAAGATGGAGCATTGTCCAAGGAGAAAAATCATCTTGGGTATCTTCCCTGGAGGAGTCTGGGGTTGCTACCCGGGATCACAGGGACCCAAACCACAGAAAAAACATCTGCGGGAGACGCCTGGGAGGAGTTCTGGGTAGATCCCGCAGGATGGACCAATGTCAAGAGAGAAAAATCATCTTGGGTGTCTTCCCTGGAGGAGTCTGGGGTTGCTACCTGGGATGAGAGAACCCTAAATCGCGAGAAAAAATACTCAGGGACATAGCTGCGACAAGTCTCGGATGCATCCCAGAGGATGGAGCTTTGTCCAAGGAGAAAAATCATCTCGGGTGTCTTCCCTGGAGGAGTCTGGGGTTGCTACCCGGGATTACAGGGACCCAAACCACCGGAAAAATGTCTACGGGAGACGCCTGGGAGGAATCTCAGATGCATCCCAGAAGATGGAGCATTGTCCAAGGAGAAAAATCATCTCGGGTATCTTCCCTGGAGGAGTCTGGGGTTGCTACCCGTGATTAAAGGGACCCAAACCACAGGAAAAACATCTGCGGGAGACGCCTGGGAGGAGTTCTGGGTAGATCCCGCAGGATGGACCAATGTCAAGAGAGAAAAATCATCTTGGGTGTCTTCCCTGGAGGAGTCTGGGTTGGCTACCCAGGATTGCAGGGCCCTAAAGCACTGGAGTAAACTCGGCGGGAGATACCTGGGAGGAGTTCTGGGTAGATCCTGCAGGATGGACCACTGTCAAGAGAGAAAAATCATCTTGGGTGTCTTCCCTGGAGGAGTCTGGGGTTGCTACCTGGGATGACAGAACCCTAAACCGCGAGAAAAAAGACTCAGGGACATAGCTGCGACAAGTCTCGGATGCATCCCAGAGGATGGAGCTTTGTCCAAGGAGAAAAATCATCTCGGGTGTCTTCCCTGGAGGAGTCTGGGGTTGCTACCCGGGATTACAGGGACCCAAACCACAGGAAAAACATCTGCGGGAGACGCCTGGGAGGAGTTCTGGGTAGATCCCGCAGGATGGAGCATTGTCCAAGGAGAAAAATCATCTTGGGTGTCTTCCCTGGAGGAGTCTGGGGTTGCTACCTGGGATGACAGAACCCTAAACCGCGAGAAAAAAGACGCAGGGACATAGCTGCGACAAGTCTCGGATGCATCCAAGAGGATTGAGCTTTGCCCAAGGAGAAAAATCATCTCGGGTCTCTTCCCTGGAGGAGTCTGGGGTTGCTACCCGGGATTACAGGGACCCAAACCACCGGAAAAATGTCTGCGGGAGACGCCTGGGAGGAATCTCAGATGCATCCCAGAAGATGGAGCATTGTCCAAGGAGAAAAATCATCTCGGGTATCTTCCCTGGAGGAGTCTGGGTTTGCTACCCGGGATCACAGGGCCCTAAACCACCGGAATAAAGACTCAGGGACATAGCTGCGACAAGTCTCGGATGCATCCCAGAGGATGGAGCTTTGTCCAAGGAGAAAAATCATCTCGGGTGTCTTCCCTGGAGCAGTCTGGGGTTGCTACCCGGGAGTAGAGGGACCCAAACCACAGGAAAAACATCTGCGGGAGACGCCTGGGAGGAGTTCTGGGTAGATCCCGCAGGATGGACCAATGTCAAGAGAGAAAAATCATCTTGGGTGTCTTCCCTGGAGGAGTCTGGGGTTGCTACCCGGGATTACAGGGACCCAAACCACCGGAAAAATGTCTGCGGGAGACGCCTGGGAGGAATCTCAGATGCATCCCAGAAGATGGAGCATTGTCCAAGGAGAAAAATCATCTCGGGTATCTTCCCTGGAGGAGTCTGGGGTTGCTACCCGTGATTAAAGGGACCCAAATCACAGGAAAAACATCTGCGGGAGACGCCTGGGAGGAGTTCTGGGTAGATCCCACAGGATGGACCAGTGTCAAGAGAGAAAAATCATCTTGGGTGTCTTCCCTGGAGGAGTCTGGGGTTGCTACCCGTGATTAAAGGGAACCAAACCACAGGAAAAACATCTGCGGGAGACGCCTGGGAGGAGTTCTGGGTAGATTCCACAGGATGGACCAATGTCAAGAGAGAAAAATCATATTGGGTGTCTTCCCTGGAGGAGTCTGGGGTTGCTACCTAGGATGACAGAACTCTAAACCGCCAGAAAAAAGACTCAGGGACATAGCTGCGACAAGTCTCGGATGCATCCCAGAGGATGGAGCTTTGTCCAAGGAGAAAAACCATCTCGGATATCTTCCCTGGAGGAGTCTGGGGTTGCTACCCAGTATCACTGGGCCCTAAAGCACTGGAGAAAACTCGGCGGGAGATACCTGGGAGGAGTTCTGGGTAGATCCCGCAGGATGGACCACTGTCAAGAGAGAAAAGTCATCTTGGGTGTCTTCCCTGGAGGAGTCTGGGATTGCTACCCGGGATTACAGGGCCCTAAAGCACTGGAGAAAACTCGGCGGGAGATATATGGGAGGAGTTCTGGGTAGATCCTGCAGGATGGACTGATGTCAACAGAGAAAAATCATCTTGGGTGTCTTCCCTGGAGGAGTCTGGGGTTGCTACCTGGGATGACAGAATCCTAAACCGCGAGAAAAAAGACTCAGGGACATAGCTGCGACAAGTCTCGGATGCATCCCAGGGGATGGAGCTTTGTCCAAGGAGAAAAATCATCTCGGGTATCTTCCCTGGAGGAGTCTGGGGTTGCTACCCGGGATTAAAGGGACTCAAACCACCGGAAAATTGTCTGCGGGAGACGCCTGGGAGGAATCTCAGATGCATCCCAGAAGATGGAGCATTGTCCAAGGAGAAAAATCATCTTGGGTATCTTCCCTGGAGGAGTCTGGGGTTGCTACCCGGGATCACAGGGACCCAAACCACCGGAAAAATGTCTGCGGGAGACGCCTGGGAGGAATCTCAGATGCATCCCAGAAGATGGAGCATTGTCCAAGGAGAAAAATCATCTCGGGTATCTTCCCTGGAGGAGTCTGGGGTTGCTACCCGTGATTAAAGGGACCCAAATCACAGGAAAAACATCTGCGGGAGACGCCTGGGAGGAGTTCTGGGTAGATCCCACAGGATGGACCAGTGTCAAGAGAGAAAAATCATCTTGGGTGTCTTCCCTGGAGGAGTCTGGGGTTGCTACCCGTGATTAAAGGGAACCAAACCACAGGAAAAACATCTGCGGGAGACGCCTGGGAGGAGTTCTGGGTAGATTCCACAGGATGGACCAATGTCAAGAGAGAAAAATCATATTGGGTGTCTTCCCTGGAGGAGTCTGGGGTTGCTACCTAGGATGACAGAACTCTAAACCGCCAGAAAAAAGACTCAGGGACATAGCTGCGACAAGTCTCGGATGCATCCCAGAGGATGGAGCTTTGTCCAAGGAGAAAAACCATCTCGGATATCTTCCCTGGAGGAGTCTGGGGTTGCTACCCAGTATCACTGGGCCCTAAAGCACTGGAGAAAACTCTGCGGGAGATACCTGGGAGGAGTTCTGGGTAGATCCCGCAGGATGGACCACTGTCAAGAGAGAAAAGTCATCTTGGGTGTCTTCCCTGGAGGAGTCTGGGATTGCTACCCGGGATTACAGGGCCCTAAAGCACTGGAGAAAACTCGGCGGGAGATATATGGGAGGAGTTCTGGGTAGATCCTGCAGGATGGACTGATGTCAACAGAGAAAAATCATCTTGGGTGTCTTCCCTGGAGGAGTCTGGGGTTGCTACCTGGGATGACAGAATCCTAAACCGCGAGAAAAAAGACTCAGGGACATAGCTGCGACAAGTCTCGGATGCATCCCAGGGGATGGAGCTTTGTCCAAGGAGAAAAATCATCTCGGGTATCTTCCCTGGAGGAGTCTGGGGTTGCTACCCGGGATTAAAGGGACTCAAACCACCGGAAAATTGTCTGCGGGAGACGCCTGGGAGGAATCTCAGATGCATCCCAGAAGATGGAGCATTGTCCAAGGAGAAAAATCATCTTGGGTATCTTCCCTGGAGGAGTCTGGGGTTGCTACCCGGGATCACAGGGACCCAAACCACAGAAAAAACATCTGCGGGAGACGCCTGGGAGGAGTTCTGGGTAGATCCCGCAGGATGGACCAATGTCAAGAGAGAAAAATCATCTTGGGTGTCTTCCCTGGAGGAGTCTGGGGTTGCTACCTGGGATGAAAGAACCCTAAACCGCGAGAAAAAAGACTCAGGGACATAGCTGCGACAAGTCTCGGATGCATCCCAGAGGATGGAGCTTTGTCCAAGGAGAAAAATCATCTCGGGTGTCTTCCCTGGAGGAGTCTGGGGTTGCTACCCGGGATTACAGGGACCCAAACCACCGGAAAAATGTCTACGGGAGACGCCTGGGAGGAATCTCAGATGCATCCCAGAAGATGGAGCATTGTCCAAGGAGAAAAATCATCTCGGGTATCTTCCCTGGAGGAGTCTGGGGTTGCTACCCGGGATCACAGGGCACTAAACCACCGGAATAAAGACTCAGGGACATACCTGCAAGGTGTCTCGGATGCATCCCAGAGGATGGAGCTTTGTCCAAGGAGAAAAATCATCTCGGGTATCTTCCCTGGAGGAGTCTGGGGTTGCTACCCGGGATTAAAAGGGACTCAAAACACTGGAAAAATGTCTGCGGGAGACGCCTGGGAGGAATCTTAGATGCATCCCAGAAGATGGAGCATTGTACAAGGAGAAAAATCATCTTGGGTGTCTTCCCTGGAGGAGTCTGGGGTTGCTACCTGGGATGACAGAACCCTAAACCGCGAGAAAAAAGACTCAGGGAAATAGCTGCGACAAGTCTCGGATGCATCCCAGAGGATGGAGCTTTGTCCAAGGAGAAAAATCATCTCGGGTGTCTTCCCTGGAGGAGTCTGGGGTTGCTACCCGGGATTAAAGGGACTCAAACCACCGGAAAAATGTCTGCGGGAGACGCCTGGGAGGAATCCAAGATGCATCCCAGAAGATGGAGCATTGTCCAAGGAGAAAAATCATCTCGGGTATCTTCCCTGGAGGAGTCTGGGGTTGCTACCCGTGATTAAAGGGACCCAAACCACAGGAAAAACATCTGCGGGAGACGCCTGGGAGGAGTTCTGGGTAGATCCCGCAGGATGGACCAATGTCAAGAGAGAAAAATCATCTTGGGTGTCTTCCCTGGAGGAGTCTGGGTTTGCTACCCAGGATTACAGGGCCCTAAAGCACTGGAGTAAACTCGGCGGGAGATACCTGGGAGGAGTTCTGGGTAGATCCTGAAGGATGGACCACTGTCAAGAGAGAAAAATCATCTTGGGTGTCTTCCCTGGAGGAGTCTGGGGTTGCTACCTGGGATGACAGAACCCTAAACCGCGAGAAAAAAGACTCAGGGACATAGCTGCGACAACTCTCGGATGCATCCCAGAGGATGGAGCTTTGTCCAAGGAGAAAAATCATCTCGGGTGTCTTCCCTGGAGGAGTCTGGGGTTGCTACCCGGGATTACAGGGACCCAAACCACAGGAAAAACATCTGCGGGAGACGCCTGGGAGGAGTTCTGGGTAGATCCCGCAGGATGGAGCATTGTCCAAGGAGAAAAATCATCTTGGGTGTCTTCCCTGGAGGAGTCTGGGGTTGCTACCTGGGATGACAGAACCCTAAACCGCGAGAAAAAAGACTCAGGGACATAGCTGCGACAAGTCTCGGATGCATCCAAGAGGATGGAGCTTTGCCCAAGTAGAAAAATCATCTCGGGTATCTTCCCTGGAGGAGTCTGGGGTTGCTACCCGGGATTACAGGGACCCAAACCACCGGAAAAATGTCTGCGGGAGACGCCTGGGAGGAATCTCAGATGCATCCCAGAAGATGGAGCATTGTCCAAGGAGAAAAATCATCTCGGGTATCTTCCCTGGAGGAGTCTGGGTTTGCTACCCGGGATCACAGGGCCCTAAACCACCGGAATAAAGACTCAGGGACATAGCTGCGACAAGTCTCGGATGCATCCCAGAGGATGGAGCTTTGTCCAAGGAGAAAAATCATCTCGGGTGTCTTCCCTGGAGGAGTCTGGGGTTGCTACCCGGGATTACAGGGACCCAAACCACAGGAAAAACATCTGCGGGAGATGCCTGGGAGGAGTTCTGGGTAGATCCCAGAGGATGGACCAATGTCAAGAGAGAAAAATCATCTTGGGTGTCTTCCCTGGAGGAGTCTGGGGTTGCTACCCGGGATTACAGGGACCCAAACCACCGGAAAAATGTCTGCGGGAGACGCCTGGGAGGAATCTCAGATGCATCCCAGAAGATGGAGCATTGTCCAAGGAGAAAAATCATCTCGGGTATCTTCCCTGGAGGAGTCTGGGGTTGCTACCCGTGATTAAAGGGACCCAAACCACAGGAAAAACATCTGCGGGAGACGCCTGGGAGGAGTTCTGGGTAGATCCCACAGGATGGACCAATGTCAAGAGAGAAAAATCATCTTGGGTGTCTTCCCTGGAGGAGTCTGGGGTTGCTACCCGTGATTAAAGGGACCCAAACCACAGGAAAAACATCTGCGGGAGACGCCTGGGAGGAGTTCTGGGTAGATCCCACAGGATGGACCAATGTCAAGAGAGAAAAATCATATTGGGTGTCTTCCCTGGAGGAGTCTGGGGTTGCTACCTGGGATGACAGAACCCTAAACCGCCAGAAAAAAGACTCAGGGACATAGCTGCGACAAGTCTCGGATGCATCCCAGAGGATGGAGCTTTGTCCAAGGAGAAAAACCATCTCGGATATCTTCCCTGGAGGAGTCTGGGGTTGCTACCCAGTATCACTGGGCCCTAAAGCACTGGAGAAGACTCGGCGGGAGATACCTGGGAGGAGTTCTGGGTAGATCCCGCAGGATGGACCACTGTCAAGAGAGAAAAGTCATCTTGGGTGTCTTCCCTGGAGGAGTCTGGGATTGCTACCCGGGATTACAGGGCCCTAAAGCACTGGAGAAAACTCGGCGGGAGATATATGGGAGGAGTTCTGGGTAGATCCTGCAGGATGGACTGATGTCAACAGAGAAAAATCATCTTGGGTGTCTTCCCTGGAGGAGTCTGGGGTTGTTACCTAGGATGACAGAACCCTACACTGCGAGAAAAAAGACTCAGGGACATAGCTGCGACAAGTCTCGGATGCATCCCAGAGGATGGAGCTTTGTCCAAGGAGAAAAATCATCTCGGGTGTCTTCCCTGGAGGAGTCTGGGGTTGCTACCCGGGACTACAGGGACCCAAACCACCGGAAAAATGTCTGCGGGAGACGCCTGGGAGGAATCTCAGATGCATCCCAGAAGATGGAGCATTGTCCAAGGAGAAAAATCATCTCGGGTATCTTCCCTGGAGGAGTCTGGGTTTGCTACCCGGGATCACAGGGCCCTAAACCACCGGAATAAAGACTCAGGGACCTACCTGCAAGGAGTCTCGGATGCTTCCCAGAGGATGGAGCATTGTCCAAGGAGAAAAATTATCTCGGGTATCTTCCCTGGAGGATTCTGGGGTCGCTACCCGCGATTAAAGGGACTCAACACACCGGAAAAATGTCTGCGGGAGACGCCTGGGAGGAATCTCAGATGCATCCCAGAAGATGGAGCATTGTCCAACGAGAAAAATCATCTCGGGTATCTTCCCTGGAGGAGTCTGGGGTTGCTACCTGGGATGACAGAACCCTAAACCGCGAGAAAAAAGACTCAGGGACATAGCTGCGACAAGTCTCGGATGCATCCCAGAGGATGGAGCTTTGTCCAAGGAGAAAAATCATCTCGGGTGTCTTCCCTGGAGGAGTCTGGGGTTGCTACCCGGGATCACAGGGCCCTAAACCACCGGAATAAAGACTCAGGGACATACCTGCAAGGAGTCTCGGATGCTTCCCAGATGATGGAGCATTGTCCAAGGAGAAAAATTATCTCGGGTATCTTCCCTGGAGGAGTCTGGGGTTGCTACCCGGGATTACAGGGACCCAAACCACAGGAAAAACATCTCCGGGAGACGCCTGGGAGGAGTTCTGGGTAGATCCCGCAGGATGGACCAATGTCAAGAGAGAAAAATCATCTTGGGTGTCTTCCCTGGAGGAGTCTGGGGTTGCTACCCGGGATCACAGGGCCCTAAAGCACTGGAGAAAACTCTTCGGGAGATAACTGGGAGGAGTTCTGGGTAGATCCTACAGGATGGACCGATGTCAACAGAGAAAAATCATCTCGGGTGTCTTCCCTGGAGGAGTCTGGGGTTGCTACCCGGGATTACAGGGACCCAAACCACCGCAAAAATGTCTGCGGGAGACGCCTGGGAGGAATCTCAGATGCATCCCAGAAGATGGAGCATTGTCCAAGGAGAAAAATCATCTCGGGTATCTTCCCTGGAGGAGTCTGGGGTTGCTACCTGGGATGACAGAACCCTACACCGCGAGAAAAAAGACTCAGGGACATAGCTGCGACAAGTCTCGGATGCATCCCAGAGGATGGAGCTTTGTCCAAGGAGAAAAATCATCTCGGGTGTCTTCCCTGGAGGAGTCTGGGGTTGCTACCCGGGATTACAGGGACCCAAACCACCGGAAAAATGTCTACGGGAGACGCCTGGGAGGAATCTCAGATGCATCCCAGAAGATGGAGCATTGTCCAAAGAGAAAAATCATCTCGGGTATATTCCCTGGAGGAGTCTGGGGTTGCTACCCGGGATCACAGGGCCCTAAACCACCGGAATAAAGACTCAGGGACATACCTGCAAGGAGTCTCGGATGCTTCCCAGAGGATGGAGCATTGTCCAAGGAGAAAAATTATCTCGGGTATCTTCCCTGGAGGAGTCTGGGGTTGCTACCCGGGATTACAGGGACCCAAACCACAGGAAAAACATCTGCGGGAGACGCCTGGGAGGAGTTCTGGGTAGATCCCGCAGGATGGACCGATGTCAACAGAGAAAAATAATCTTGGGTGTCTTCCCTGGAGGAGTCTGGGGTTGCTACCTGGGATGACAGAACCCTAAACCGCGAGAAAAAAGACTCAGGGACATAGCTGCGACAAGTCTCGGATGCATCGCAGAGGATGGAGCTTTGTCCAAGGAGAAAAATCATCTCGGGTACCTTCCCTGGAGGAGTCTGGGGTTGCTACCCGGGATTAAAGGGACTCAAACCACCGGAAAAATGTCTGCGGGAGACGCCTGGGAGGAATCTCAGATGCATCCCAGAAGATGGAGCATTGTCCAAGGAGAAAAATCATCTCGGGTATCTTCCCTGGAGGAGTCTGGGGTTGCTACCCATGATTAAAGGGACCCAAACCACAGGAAAAACATCTGCGGGAGACGCCTGGGAGGAGTTCTGGGTAGATCCCGCAGGATGGACCAATGTCAAGAGAGAAAAATCATCTTGGGTGTCTTCCCTGGTGGACTCTGGGGTTGCTACCTGGGATGACAGAACCCTAAACCGCGAGAAAAAAGACGCAGGGACATAGCTGCGACAAGTCTCGGATGCATCCCAGAGGATGGAGCTTTGTCCAAGGAGAAAAATCATCTCGGGTATCTTCCCTGGAGGAGTCTGGGGTTGCTACCTGGGATGACAGAACCCTAAACCGCGAGAAAAAAGACTCAGGGACATAGCTGCGACAAGTCTCGGATGCATCCCAGAGGATGGAGCTTTGTCCAAGGAGAAAAATCATCTCGGGTGTCTTCCCTGGAGGAGTCTGGGGTTGCTACCTGGGATGACAGAACCCTAAACCGCGAGAAAAAAGACGCAGGGACATAGCTGCGACAAGTCTCGGATGCATCCCAGAGGATGGAGCTTTGTCCAAGGAGAAAAATCATCTCGGGTATCTTCCCTGGAGGAGTCTGGGGTTGCTACCTGGGATGACAGAACCCTAAACCGCGAGAAAAAAGACTCAGGGACATAGCTGCGACAAGTCTCGGATGCATCCCAGAGGATGGAGCTTTGTCCAAGGAGAAAAATCATCTCGGGTGTCTTCCCTGGAGGAGTCTGGGGTTGCTACCCGGGATTACAGGGACCCAAACCACCGGAAAAATGTCTGCGGGTGACGCCTGGGAGGAATCTCAGATGCATCCCAGAAGATGGAGAATTGTCCAAGGAGAAAAATCATCTCGGGTATCTTCCCTGGAGGAGTCTGTGTTTGCTACCCGGGATCACAGGGCCCTAAACCACCGGAATAAAGACTCAGGGACATACCTGCAAGGAGTCTCGGATGCTTCCCAGAGGATGGAGCATTGTCCAAGGAGAAAAATTATCTCGGGTATCTTCCCTGGAGGAGTCTGGGGTTGCTACCTGGGATTACAGGGACCCAAACCACAGGAAAAACATCTGCGGGAGACGCCTGGGAGGAGTTCTGGGTAGATCCCGCAGGATGGACCGATGTCAAGAGAGAAAAATCATATTGGGTGTCTTCCCTGGAGGAGTCTGGGGTTGCTACCCGGGATTACAGGGCCCTAAAGCACTGGAGTA
The DNA here is from genome assembly GCF_965231255.1 of Vanellus vanellus. Lineage (NCBI taxonomy): Eukaryota > Metazoa > Chordata > Aves > Charadriiformes > Charadriidae > Vanellus > Vanellus vanellus. Next base: position 3,988 of record NW_028127184.1, on the reverse strand, counting down.
AACTCGGCGGGAGATAACTGGGAGGAGTTCTGGGTAGATCCTGCAGAATGGACCACTGTCAAGAGAGAAAAATCATCTTGGGTGTCTTCCCTGGAGGAGTCTGGGGTTGCTACCTGGGATGACAGAACCCTAAACCGCGAGAAAAAAGACTCAGGGACATACCTGCAAGGAGTCTCGGATGCATCCCAGAGGATGGAGCTTTGTCCAAGGAGAAAAATCATCTCGGGTGTCTTCCCTGGAGGAGTCTGGGGTTGCTACCCGGGATTACAGGGACCCAAACCACAGGAAAAACATCTGCGGGAGACGCCTGGGAGGAGTTCTGGGTAGATCCGGCAGGATGGACCAATGTCAAGAGAGAAAAATCATCTTGGGTGTCTTCCCTGGAGGAGTCTGGGGTTGCTACCTGGGATGACAGAACCCTAAACCGCGAGAAAAAAGACTCAGGGACATAGCTGCGACAAGTCTCGGATGCATCCCAGAGGATGGAGCTTTGTCCAAGGAGAAAAATCATCTCGGGTGTCTTCCCTGGAGGAGTCTGGGGTTGCTACCCGGGATTACAGGGACCCAAACCACAGGAAAAACATCTGCGGGAGACGCCTGGGAGGAGTTCTGGGTAGATCCCGCAGGATGGACCAATGTCAAGAGAGAAAAATCATCTTGGGTGTCTTCCCTGGAGGAGTCTGGGGTTGCTACCTGGGATGACAGAACCCTAAACCGCGAGAAAAAAGACTCAGGGACATAGCTGCGACAAGTCTCGGATGCATCCCAGAGGATGGAGCTTTGTCCAAGGAGAAAAATCATCTCGGGTGTCTTCCCTGGAGGAGTCTGGGTTTGCTACCCAGGATTACAGGGACCCAAACCACCGGAAAAATGTCTGCGGGAGACGCCTGGGAGGAATCTCAGATGCATCCCAGAAGATGGAGCATTGTCCAAGGAGAAAAATCATCTCGGGTATCTTCCCTGGAGGAGTCTGGGTTTGCTACCCGGGATCACAGGGCCCTAATCCACCGGAATAAAGACTCAGGGACATACCTGCAAGGAGTCTCGGATGCTTCCAAGAGGATGGAGCATTGTCCAAGGAGAAAAATCATCTCGGGTGTCTTCCCTGGAGGAGTCTGGGGTTGCTACCCGGGATTACAGGGACCCAAACCACAGAAAAAACATCTGCGGGAGACGCCTGGGAGGAGTTCTGGGTAGATCCCGCAGGATGGACCAATGTCAAGAGAGAAAAATCATCTTGGGTGTCTTCCCTGGAGGAGTCTGGGGTTGCTACCTGGGATGACAGAACCCTAAACCGCGAGAAAAAAGACGCAGGGACATAGCTGCGACAAGTCTCGGATGCATCCCAGAGGATGGAGCTTTGTCCAAGGAGAAAAATCATCTCGGGTGTCTTCCCTGGAGGAGTCTGGGGTTGCTACCCGGGATTACAGGGACCCAAACCACCGGAAAAATGTCTACGGGAGACGCCTGGGAGGAATCTCAGATGCATCCCAGAAGATGGAGCATTGTCCAAGGAGAAAAATCATCTCGGGTATCTTCCCTGGAGGAGTCTGGGTTTGCTACCCGGGATCACAGGTCACTAAACCACCGGAATAAAGACTCAGGGACATACCTGCAAGGTGTCTCGGATGCATCCCAGAGGATGGAGCTTTGTCCAAGGAGAAAAATCATCTCGGGTATCTTCCCTGGAGGAGTCTGGGGTTGCTACCCGGGATTAAAAGGGACTCAAAACACTGGAAAAATGTCTGCGGGAGACGCCTGGGAGGAATCTCAGATGCATCCCAGAAGATGGAGCATTGTCCAAGGAGAAAAATCATCTCGGGTATCTTCCCTGGAGGAGTCTGGGTTTGCTACCCGGGATCACAGGGCCCTAAACCACCGGAATAAAGACTCAGGGACATAGCTGCGACAAGTCTCGGATGCATCCCAGAGGATGGAGCTTTGTCCAAGGAGAAAAAATCATCTCGGGTGTCTTCCCTGGAGGAGTCTGGGGTTGCTACCCGGGATTACAGGGACCCAAACCACAGGAAAAACATCTGCGGGAGATGCCTGGGAGGAGTTCTGGGTAGATCCCAGAGGATGGACCAATGTCAAGAGAGAAAAATCATCTTGGGTGTCTTCCCTGGAGGAGTCTGGGGTTGCTACCCGGGATTACAGGGACCCAAACCACCGGAAAAATGTCTGCGGGAGACGCCTGGGAGGAATCTCAGATGCATCCCAGAAGATGGAGCATTGTCCAAGGAGAAAAATCATCTCGGGTATCTTCCCTGGAGGAGTCTGGGGTTGCTACCCGTGATTAAAGGGACCCAAACCACAGGAAAAACATCTGCGGGAGACGCCTGGGAGGAGTTCTGGGTAGATCCCACAGGATGGACCAATGTCAAGAGAGAAAAATCATCTTGGGTGTCTTCCCTGGAGGAGTCTGGGGTTGCTACCCGTGATTAAAGGGACCCAAACCACAGGAAAAACATCTGCGGGAGACGCCTGGGAGGAGTTCTGGGTAGATCCCACAGGATGGACCAATGTCAAGAGAGAAAAATCATATTGGGTGTCTTCCCTGGAGGAGTCTGGGGTTGCTACCTGGGATGACAGAACCCTAAACCGCCAGAAAAAAGACTCAGGGACATAGCTGCGACAAGTCTCGGATGCATCCCAGAGGATGGAGCTTTGTCCAAGGAGAAAAACCATCTCGGATATCTTCCCTGGAGGAGTCTGGGTTGCTACCCAGTATCACTGGGCCCTAAAGCACTGGAGAAAACTCGGCGGGAGATACCTGGGAGGAGTTCTGGGTAGATCCCGCAGGATGGACCACTGTCAAGAGAGAAAAGTCATCTTGGGTGTCTTCCCTGGAGGAGTCTGGGATTGCTACCCGGGATTACAGGGCCCTAAAGCACTGGAGAAAACTCGGCGGGAGATATATGGGAGGAGTTCTGGGTAGATCCTGCAGGATGGACTGATGTCAACAGAGAAAAATCATCTTGGGTGTCTTCCCTGGAGGAGTCTGGGGTTGTTACCTAGGATGACAGAACCCTACACTGCGAGAAAAAAGACTCAGGGACATAGCTGCGACAAGTCTCGGATGCATCCCAGAGGATGGAGCTTTGTCCAAGGAGAAAAATCATCTCGGGTGTCTTCCCTGGAGGAGTCTGGGGTTGCTACCCGGGACTACAGGGACCCAAACCACCGGAAAAATGTCTGCGGGAGACGCCTGGGAGGAATCTCAGATGCATCCCAGAAGATGGAGCATTGTCCAAGGAGAAAAATCATCTCGGGTATCTTCCCTGGAGGAGTCTGGGTTTGCTACCCGGGATCACAGGGCCCTAAACCACCGGAATAAAGACTCAGGGACCTACCTGCAAGGAGTCTCGGATGCTTCCCAGAGGATGGAGCATTGTCCAAGGAGAAAAATTATCTCGGGTATCTTCCCTGGAGGATTCTGGGGTCGCTACCCGCGATTAAAGGGACTCAACACACCGGAAAAATGTCTGCGGGAGACGCCTGGGAGGAATCTCAGATGCATCCCAGAAGATGGAGCATTGTCCAACGAGAAAAATCATCTCGGGTATCTTCCCTGGAGGAGTCTGGGGTTGCTACCTGGGATGACAGAACCCTAAACCGCGAGAAAAAAGACTCAGGGACATAGCTGCGACAAGTCTCGGATGCATCCCAGAGGATGGAGCTTTGTCCAAGGAGAAAAATCATCTCGGGTGTCTTCCCTGGAGGAGTCTGGGGTTGCTACCCGGGATCACAGGGCCCTAAACCACCGGAATAAAGACTCAGGGACATACCTGCAAGGAGTCTCGGATGCTTCCCAGATGATGGAGCATTGTCCAAGGAGAAAAATTATCTCGGGTATCTTCCCTGGAGGAGTCTGGGGTTGCTACCCGGGATTACAGGGACCCAAACCACAGGAAAAACATCTCCGGGAGACGCCTGGGAGGAGTTCTGGGTAGATCCCGCAGGATGGACCAATGTCAAGAGAGAAAAA